>NC_139933.1:6917615-7560115 GCF_963514095.1 Eutrigla gurnardus | reverse complement strand
ATGTTTATATCTCATAGTAACTAAGACTCCCTGTGTGTATTTGTGTTTAAATGTATCATGTAATTATGTGTACGTAGGATTACGCTTCATGACGTTCTGTTCTTGAGGCACTCATTTTCTCTACTTACACCTACTCAAAGCTAATGACGGGTTGATGATGGCTGAGTACCCTTGTACTATCTCTTGGTGGTGGTGCATTAACATTGACTTGATTTAACTATCTGACTTATCACCATTAACTGGTAATTACGCATTAGGCTGTGCCCGTGTGTGTCTCTGTGAGTGTGTGTGTGTGTGTGTGTGTGTGTGTGTATGTGTGTGTGTGTGTGTGTGTGTGTGTGTGTGTGTGTGTGTGTGTGTGTGTGTGTGTGTGTGTGTGTAACCATACTCCATCCAAAAATGTAGACAAATTAAAGTGCAAATCTCAACAAAAACAGAAGCTAAAAAAATCAATAGCCTTACAGCTTCTTAGCCTCCCTCTGATCAATATGCATGCAATCAAACTTTTTGCCAGCATTACCTCCACCGCTATGCCCATTGATCGAGTCCATTGATCCTGGTGCTCAACCTCCTTTTAGGAGCGGAAGGTATGGATATTTAGCACCAGAGACCCCATCTGGCCATATTTGTGAACTTTGACCTTTTGTGTTAATCCTCAAACAACAGAGAGAACTTATTGCCACCTATACAGTCTGACCCGGAATTGTCCCAGGGGTGTTATACTCGAGCAGCGGGGTGCGCCGATACAAAGGCGCATAGGCGCAGCTCATTTGTTTGATTTGGAAGTGAGGAGATTTCAGTTTGATATGTAACTTGGGTGCAATTCTGTCAAGACAGAGTGAATTGGAACATTGGTTAAACATGACAGATGAGATCAAGAGCAAAAGACACGGCGACCAAGGAGGACGGGGAGAAAGGGAGAGTGACGGAGGGTCAATGAGGGTGGGGCAGCCAGAACTAGGGTCTAGCGGGGGGATTGGCGTTCACTGAGGCTTCTCACTGATGTGCCGCCAGGCCCTTTGAAGGGATTATTAACACATTTTGATTACTCTGGTCCAGTTGTCACAGAAAATATAACCTCCATCAGGACGATAAAATGGACGGCCCTTTTCTTCTCCAGCCTCCCTCATGTTGTTGCTCCCTTCACTTCCCGCAGTCCCTCCCATCGACCTGGGCTGGCCTGCCTCAAAGCAATCCACTAATTACAGACACAGACATCTTGAAGAGGAAAGACACCCTCTTCAACACACACATCTTAATGGACACACACACACTTTTGCTGTATTGGCACTGTGCTGGAAGTTTAAGAACATACAGTGTTGGAAAAACTTTCTTCCTCTCGATCGTCTTTATCGATATGTATTCCATATAATGACGATGTTGGACATGGACAATAATTGAATGGTGACCTCTAAGTTTCAACCTCTACGCCAGTAAAAGCCCAAGGAGACAGATGGCTCAATTACCACATTGCTATAGTTTAAGGGGGCAACTTTCGATTGACACCACTGGATCTGAGACATCCACCATGTCCCATTAATTGCCAGGTTTCCCATGCCACTAGTTACAATGGCGGGCCACATCCTGCTATGCCTATTAAGGATCAATTAGGTGTCAAACACTCAAGACACCAAGCCAGTTTAACCATTCAGTAGGAAACCAAAGCAACAAGTGCTTATGTAGGCTTTTGTATGTGTGCTGACAATAGGGACTCTCATAAATGTTTATACTTGTGTCTTATATCTTTTACCATGTAGGGCCAACAGTTATTTAAAAAAAAAGCTATATGATCATAAAACAAATGAACGTAAACGTACTTTATTGCCAATGGGTCTTGTGATTTAGAGTCTCTTACAACACTCCAATGGTATGATAACTGTGAAAAACTGTTAGTGTTTAATGGATCGAGTGCCCCTGTTTGAAGAGGACATACGTCGAATTTACTTAAGTGGGAATTCTGCCAAGGGCTGCACGGTGGTGTAGTGGGTAGCACTGCCGCCTCACAGCAAGAGGGTCCCGGGTTTGATTCCCGGGTCGGGTTCGGGTTCCTTCTGTGTGGAGTTTGCTTTTCCTCCTCATGTGAACGTGGGTTCTCTCCAGGTTCTCCGGCTTCCTCCCAAAGACATGCAGGATGGGGATATAATTGATGACTCTAAATTGCCCGTAGGTGTGAATGTGAGCGTGAATGGTTGTCTGTCCAGGGTACCCTGCCTTCGCCCAATGTCAGCTGGGATCGGCTCCAGCCCTCCCCCCACGACCCTGAATACAGGATAAGCGGTAGACGATGGATGGATGGATGGATGGATGGGAATTCTGCCAATGCACTGAAAGAGCATTCAAATCCTTTGGTAGTAGCGTTATAACTCCTCACACACACAAAGAAACTATACATAGAAGTGTGAAGGGTGCCAAGAAACAATGCAAACTGAATACTGGGACTAAATGTAAGAAACTTGAGGCGAGTTCAAGGGTGCGCTTCCCCTCACACTGTGACAATTATGTTGCACTACGGATGGCCAAAAGTAAAAAAGCCACTAAATATGTCAGTTGCATCTATATCGAGCGAGCAATGCAGTTTCGCAAAACAGATTTCCAAAGCTGTGGAAATGCTAACTGCATTCTAGGAGTGAGTGGAGCCACAGCTACAGACTGAGGGTGGTATTATTTCAACACTTCCTTCCACACCATGGAATTGCATTGTTGTCCAAAACTATTAAAGTTACTCAAAGGATACTTAAGTGGTTATGAAACATCCATTCATCCATTATTGCATCCCGGACCTGTCGCCAGACTATCACAGGGCTGACACACAGAGACAAACAACCATTCACACTCACATTTACACCTAACCGCTACACCACCGTGCAGCCTTGCATGGTTATGAAATATGGTTTCAATTTAATACAGCTGTGTCTATACGACCTATATAAGCAAAGGATCAACAGTAAGAATAGAAAGCCACTCGGAAACACTACTGCTACCATTTTGTTGCAATAGAGTACATCCTGAATTATTGTGATTAATAAAGAATATATTGTGTTGTAATAAAAACCTCCCAATAAAGAAGAACATTACACAAAGTAAAATATCCCTCAGATGAAACAATCACAGAAGTAACTCTCACAGTTGAAGATCATCCATTATTTTTGCATTAAATTATTATGAATGGTTCTGTCTTTATCTCTACAATACCCTGAAATCTGCATTTTGCATTTATAACAATGAATAATGTGACAGGAAGCCAAACTGACCAGAGAAATGTGAACCCCGAGGATTTTGAGTTGATTTTACCTTCAGAAATAAAGCAGTGAACTTGGTGTCTTGTTAGTGTTTGTGCTTTTGACTTCTGAGATGCACACGCCTACCCAGCTTCACACCCTGTCACTTCAAGACTAAATGAAAAAGATGCTAACAGACAAGCAAACACACATTTCCTCCCTGAATAAAGCCTCTTTTCCAGGAACTGAGTGGGAGATTCGTAGGGGGAAAAAACATCAACAACAAAGGGAAACAAACTCAGCAGCGACTCCAAAAGAAATGAGAGAATCAAGTAAACGGAAGAGTGGTTTTCACTACGAACCTTAGCATCATTTACTGTGATAAGCACGGCTAATACATAAGAGAGACTGCTTCTCTTTGTAGACCATTAACTACGTATCCTGTTTGTGAAATGTATATTCATAAACAGACGGAGGATTGAGCAAAGGGGCCTTTGCAAACATGCACATGATCTGTGGAAAGGGCCAACATAGTCAACATCAAAGGGTCCAGAGTGGGAGAGGTAAAAGTAGGCCAGGCCACGGCCTGGGAGAGAAGTGGAGAGGATACAGAGGGTAGTGAACGAAAGAGAGGAGAGAGGCAGCATGGATGGAGGGAGCCATGGAGAGAGAGAGGTTGGTCCCAGGCTGGGAAAAGCTCAGGTGTGAGTTGTGAGGAGGCACCTTCTGTTCGTGGCTCTGAGGCCCCATAGCCCAGACAGACACGGGCCCCTCTTGTTTGGCCCAAATAAATCCAGGTGGCTCAAGACGCATGTCCTTGTCACTCAACACAACTTCACCCCCCACAAACACACGCACACACGTGACGACATGACTCAAAGACACTTTTTAAAAGTGAGCATGGCTGACAAGGAGCTTAGATAGACCTTCCTCCTCTATATCTTTACCCAGTAAATCCTTGTTTCCTGAAAAATGGCACATTTTGCTTCATTCTCATTTCACATTATAAACCAGTTTAATGCACTTCTATTGCTTTTTGCGTATTGCAGTGATGTGCTTATTTCACTGCAGTGAAGTGATACTCACTTTTTTTTTAATATAAAACCGTAGCAGCATCCACGCTTAAGGTGTTGCAGAGGCAGTAAAAGCATCAAAGACGATAACAAACAATAAATACACTGTACTTGAATCTCATCAACAAAAGCCCCAGACAAAAATGCCCACCTTGACACAAAACGTGGGCCCATAGGTCCAATGAAGACATTGAACATATTGAAATGCAGGATATGCTTGTTCCTACCTTACTAACAGCTTTATAACATAAGGCTCTTTCATTTCTGCTCTGCTGTTTAGAGACCTGAGCACACTGTGGCCGTCCATCCTGACGCTTATGAGTTTTCTGAAGACTGTTGCTGACAAAAAGAGGCAATACAATATGTGAAATATGATTTAAAAAATCTTTTTTGTTTTTGTTTTTTTTGTTTTTAGTTTAAAATGTGACAGAAATGACCTGCATCCCTCTGAAGATCATCTTGACAGATGTCCCCTAAATTTCAACTTCTCCGCAAGAAAGAAGCTCGAATCCATTCAAATCAGCCACATCAAAGACGGAGCTCGCATATCGAGACTTGTTAAGTTAACTGTAGTCATATTGCAAAGGTAGGGTGCCGGAGCCATTGCTGTCACTTGACGACGCTTGCGTCTAAATTGGGAGTGAAGGCCTCCCCAGGAGAGATGGGTGAACCTGTCACAGAAGACTGAGGGAGCAGAAATGTTCAAAAAAAAAAAAAAGCCAGTCTCTCTCACACACACACACACACACACACACACACACACACACACACACACACACACACACACACACACACACACAGACACACACACCCATCTCCATATGCTTAAGATCTTAATCATCATCACCATCATCTGTTCTGTCCTTTTAGTGTGTGTTTCTGTGTGTGTGCATGCATGTGTGTGTGTGTGGTTCACATAAAAGAAGGACATCTGGAATACAATTATTCCAAGACACACACACACACACACAAACACACAAACACACACACAAACCCACAAACACACACGCACGCACGCACACACATTTCCCTGTGCTCTGAATTTGCATGAATTCCATACATCTGGCCTTTAAGAGGCAATAACAATTATTCATTGAGCTGGTTGTTACAGCCCAAATGCAACCGGCCAGTAGTCTAAACAGCTCATTATAATAGCACAATAGCTCACTTCAAGCACACAGGAAAATTGGCATGCAACTCTATCACTGCAATATCGTATGTCCATTCTGGATAATATAATGAATTCTGAGTAGCTTTGTGGAGAAAGTGAATGTACTGTATATTTCTTTTTGATTCTCTGGCACTGTTTCTTTTTGCCTTTTTTTTTTGCTTTGTCTGTTCATATTGAAATTTAGGTTTTGCATTTTTTAAGTAAGCTTCATTTTGGATAAGGTAAATTTGGCAATAACATTTGATCAATGCATTGTCGGCAAAAGATTTTGCGTGTTTGTTTATCCAAATGCATGCAGTTACCCTTTCTTATTGTAATGAAGACAATTGTATGACTGGTATGAGGTATAAAGAGTGGAATATGTCATTTGTCACGTGTATCTTAATGTTACTGTTCATTTAAATAATTTACTATGTAGCAAGAAAAAAATACAGCTTAAATGTTAGATATAAAAATGAAAGTTTATATTTGAAATGATGTCTTTTATGGCTGTTTCTATGCAGTTGAAAGTTGGAAATCACCAGGAAAACATCAAACAAATTCCTGAAAAATATTTGCCAAAAATACTGCAAAAAAATTTGAAGAAAATACAAAAAATACCACAGTCCTACTATCAGGTGGCCTTCACCAAACATTAAACAAGTCTACATCAATGCGTCGACTCTGTTCTGTGTGTAGTCTCCTAACTACGCACATATTCACATCAAACCTGAAATGGGCCAGACCAAGGAAAGTGTCCCTTAGGCCATCTTAGCCAGTCCTTCACAACTGAGCTTTAAAAGATGGGCGACAGTACAGTACGCTGCAGTTGGCCTTGATTGATGATTGAGTAACCCAAGATCATAGATGTGCTCAGGGAGAACTTGCCGGTGTAGAGCTGTGCATACATCAGCCCTTCAGGACTACCACTACACTACATACATCATGCGGTGAGACTGACTGATGTGAGCATGGGGACTATGTAGACCACTTAAGGGATGCTTTCTACATGGCAGTAAACAGTCAAAGTTGTCTAAAAATGATTACGACACAGAAAAGGGATGACTTTGTTGTTATGAATAATGTTTTATTGGAGCCTGAAACAACCGGGGTGCAAAGCACGTGCAACATCCACATATTACTAGCAGACACACACATCCTGACACACACACACACACACACACAAGCACACATATTAACTTGTGCTGATATCCTTGACAGGCACAACTACAAAAGCATAACTCGGTGGTAAATAAATAAGTTCATGCTGTCTGCATGCATTTTCTTTTTAGGAACTCTTGGGCTCACATAGACCCGTCCAAAGGATTATGTGCGTGCATTCGTGCATGCACAGAGGCCCCCTTTCAGCACCTTCTTACAGAGTACGAACGAGCGGCTCCTCCCTCCTAAAGCAGCTCAAGGGCGCGGCCTATCTACCGAACGATAGAATGCACGAGTGGAATTGTGCTTCATTTGAAACCAGCCGGCCAGCCGTCTATCCACTCTTTGCCTCGGTTCATTTATGTGGAAGTCAAACTGTTTGTACTGTCAAGGTTATGTTATTTAACAGGGGAACGGGGGGGAAAGGAGAGAGACAAGTTCCAGGCAATTTAAAATTCTGATGAGTGCTGCACCAACTGTGTATCCATAAGAAGTGAGTGGATCTGAAATGAGACCAATTAACTTCAATCCAACCGAGGACAATTCTTTGGGACCTACACATTTTTATATCCCTTGAAATCTCTGCAATTCCAACATGTTGTGATAAACAAAGCAGTTATTTTCCTACCCTGATCTGACAACAGAGAAACCAAATTTAAATTTTTTTGGTCATATTGGTCCAAATGTGACAGTCCTGTATGTGCACACAAGTCCCACATAAATTAAAATGACAATGTCAGCATGTTGTTTGTGGCTGGCTTTGCTCGGAAAAAACTGCGACGCGGAGTCTCCTGTCCCAAAGCAACGTGCGCACATGCGCGCACGTTGCAAACACGCTTGAGCAGCACACAGAGCACTCCTAAGGTTACCCCCCAGGACAAAAGCTTTACCATCCCACTGACTGGCAGATGGGGCAACCAGCTGACATCTTGGCCCGGCTCTGTTTCATGTTCCCTGGGTGTCTTAAACGGGCGGGCACCCTGTCTGATGGGCACAGGACAGCCAAGGAGGAAGCTCCTTTGACTGGGAAGAGGGGGTGGGGGGAGTGTGCTCCTTGGGGCTACCATTGAGGAAAAGAGGAGCAAGGACAGACGGAGATGACTAATGTGCTTCAGTGTGTTTGTACAGTATAATTGTGTGTCTTGCAGGGTGGGAGGCCCAGGGAACATCTACAGAAGTTGCACATTAATAAAGAGGTAATGACTGCATTTAGCCCTATATGGTTTTCTAACACAGGATCAAATATTTTCCTCAAGGCTAGAGCCCCACACTTACTGTTGCAGCGATCACGAGCAGTTGTGCTTATTTATTATTTTTTTTTTTTTAGATTTAGACCAGGTAATTTAAATCCAAGAGTACAGCCGTTGGTTGCTGTGACACAAAGGGTGCCACGCAGCAGTTTGCAGACGTGAGGCTACGGGGTCTCTATCTGTGCTACTGAAAAAACATCTGTGTTACGATACGAGAAGTGACACACGGTGCATTCGCTGAAAGACTCACGACAACAAAGCAACAGCTACACCGTCTTAAGCTAAAAAGGAGTCATTGTTGTTGTTGGGTTGTTCCCTCGCAGACCTTTGGATGTGGCCCCTCACTGGGAAAGGTGCATTCAATCTTCAATCTACTAATAACCCATTTTAAAACCGTAATAAGCATGTATATGCTCTAGATTACTCGACGCTCGTAATCTTATCACCTAAAACATATTATTACTTATATCAAAACGCATTAACAGATGTGATGTGACTATTGCTACTGCTATCATCTCTTACTGTAATCAACCATATGCCCACAGGTTTAAAACGTTTATCTACAATTTAACAAACAAAATACATCATGTCCAAGTATGAAATCGCTTTCCAGGAACTCTTTCATAATAAATTATTTGATTACAATGTCTTTTTTATAACTATCAAGCCTGCATTTGTTAACACTGGCAAAGCGATTAATATTGTCTTTGCGTTTGATAAGATAATTACTGCAAATTTAAAAGCCATTGATTATTTTTTTTAGGTGAAAAATAAAAATAAAACAAATTCTGAAAGAAAATAAATATAAAGCTTTAAAGAACTGTGCACAGAATTTGGTGGCACTGTATAGAATAAAAGTTACATTTATGAGAAAAGGGACAATGAAGATGCTTTGTTTAAAGAAAAGGGTTTTGGTGAAACAGTATTGAAATAAAAAATATTTAATCTAATTTCCATGTAGTGACTATTTAAGGCACAGACCTAAAATATATATATATATTTAAAAAAAAAAAAACTAAAACTACTTTTATCAATCTACAGCGAATACTGGCAGACTACTTACATTAAAAAAAACAACAGTCAGCTGGGTAAGCTACTACTGCCAACTACTGCTAATTACTACTGCCTATTTATTTTATTTTTTTCAGTAAAATTACTGTTTGAAAGTTAGACTTCATTCTTCTTCCACACTCATTACATATTAGTTCCTAAGAAACAATCTGTGATGAATATGTTTCACTTGAAAGCAAACAAATAAAAACATTTAAAAAACAATTTAATTGCATTAAATAAATACCATAGTAGATATAGGATCTATTCAAACATATAAAAAAGAATTACAACTGACACTGATGTATCGCAGGTAACTGGATAAAAATATGAGCTGTTAAAAAAACATTTACATAAGTGTGAGCAAAGCAAAATTAAGTAATAACACTACTCTCCCCTTAACAATATTCTTCTACATGAGAAAATTGCCCATTTGTGTGTGCCAGCCTGACAGAAGACAGACTAGACACTGTTAATGGTAGTTTGACTCAGTTGTCATGATTCAAGTGCTTTGTAGTTGCTTGCCTCTCGCCTCGTTTTGAATAAAGATGCTTGTCACTTTACTACATTGGAATTGAGAACACATGTAAGGGAGGTTACTGGTCAAATAAAAGCTGGTTTATTTTATTTTTTATTGTTAAGCAGGAGGAAATATAAAAACATTTTATGTTGCTGTTGTCCTTCCATCTCCATCTCTTGTTCCTATACAGCAGCCTTTATCATTTTTTATTTTACTCCTTTTAGGGTTTTAACCGACATCAATCCTCTTGTCATCCAGAGCATTCTCATCACTGAATAAATATTTCTGATATACTTCCTCAGGTGACAAGGTGGGACAATTCTCTCTCTCTCGCTGCCACTCCTTTACTTTATTTAACAATTTAATTTTCTTTTCTTTTTTTTTGGTTCTCCCTTTCTGTTTTTTAATATTTCAGCGCCTTAGATGTCGCGGCTCTTTAAAGCGCCTATGGGGGCTCCAAGTCTTTCGCTTTTGTCTCCTATTTCCTTCTGAAACAGTTTTTCTTTAACCCTATGCGGCTCTTCACAGTTGTTGTCTTAGCTCTCTCCTCTCTGTCGTGCTTTCTGCTGCTTTCCCCCTCCCTCCCTCAGCTTTCTCTGTGTCAGCCAGAGGTCAACGCTGCACTTTTTTCTTCTGCATGCACCAAGGCAGGGGGTATCTTTTTAGTTATTGTAACCTAAAAATAGAAGAGAAAAAAAACAATCTGATTTACGGTTGGACGAAGGTGTCTTTTAAGATATAGTGACATACCACTATCTAGCAATTGGAGGTTGTTTCGTATCTTGAGGTAAGGATTAGATAATATCAATAAATTATTTGGATGAGGTCTGATCGAGAATATAGACCAATTTAAAAAGTGTGCCAAAATGACATCATTTTCAAGGTTATTACTAACTGATAGTGTGTATTACTCTATGCTGTAATCAGCAACCCTTTTTTCTGTATATTTATGTAGCAGAGTGTGATGAAACCTAAAAAATGCTGCATTATAGATTAGCTAGACAGCTATTAACAAATGTTGATATTGTTATTATGATAACATATTTGAGTTAATGTTACCTTTTCACTGCATACCAATGACAATGTTGTCAAGCTGTAATTTAAAAGTTATGGATTGAGACCCATCTTAAGTATTTTAATGCTTGATTACATCTGTTCTAATCTTGCCTGAATTCAAAATCAACCCACAAAGTTGAGATTTTATTGAACATCAGTTTAATCTCAAAATGGGAAACTAACATTTCTTTTAGCAACGTTGCCTCATGTTCTACTGAGCCTGAAAGCGCCAATGAGCTCTCTAGTCAGATCATTACTTCCAAGAGTCTCATTATGTTGAGAGCCTTGTTGAAGCTAATAACTGACTAAAGGTCTAATTATTAGATTTTCTCCTAATTTTATTAATGCTAGCTCACGCGTTGTGCAGACCCAACAGAGGGGCACAAGGAGGCTAGCGGTTGCTGTAGTCGTTGGTGGATTATTGACTCAGGAAATGTGGATAGACATCTTTGGTGTAAGGGATTCGGGTTCATTTCATTTTACGTATGTTTCTTTCCATCTTCGTAGTGCCACTTCACTTAAGTAAATATTTGGATATTTGTGACAGCACCTGTCGCTACCGCAGGGAAATACAGGGCACTCATACGCGGGGAAGCGGCCGCGCGGACACACACTCGAGTCTGTTGGTTCAGCTCTTCCATTGAGGGTACGTATGCTAGCTGGCCATTGTGCGCGTTGGGCCTTTTGTCTGTGCAGCCTGGAACTGGTGATTGCACCTTAGCTACCGCAGTTCAAGCGTAAACAGTGTTTTCATGCCCTACGATATACACTGTTGCCAGTGGACCCCTAAATCCCTGGAACAGCTGAGTCCTAGGGTGTCAAAGATAATGGCGATTTATTGCAGTGCGAGGCTTTCTCATTGCCCCTCCCGCCAACCCCCCCCTTCCAATAGTCCCCCCCAACACCCCTCCCCCTTCCTCAAACAGATTAAAATTAAGCCTTAAACATGTGAGGATGGAATTAACACATTTAGCGAGTCTCCTCTTCCCACATCCCATTTTCGCTCCGGAGCGGCTGATCCCCGCTGCCGAACGCGGGTGCAATTTTAATGACTCGCAACGTTTTTGAAGTCCACATGAAAAAAGCGTCGCTCGCCGTTTGTGGCGGCGCTAGATATGGCTGGGCCACGGCCGGCCATGATTGGGGGGGACACACGCCGCCGACTCGGACTCCAGGCTCTTCGATAGGATCGGTGTCATTTTCCTCTCCACGATAAGACGCCTTGCTGACAAGGTCCGATTAGGAGAGAAAAAATCATTATTGCTACGCCTTTCATCCACCGGGGGTTTACCGATAAACAGCTCACCCGCGGCTAGATTTTCTGAGAGCGAGATGTTATGCGTTGAAGCATATACATTTAGGAAATATGGTTTCAAGCGAAATTTTGGGAGCATTTTTTAACAATTATTGTTTTCTAAATAGCTATAGAAAAACATACTTTTCCTTTAAACATATTTTACAAAAGGCCTCTTTTCTCTTCAGCTCAAACCTCAAGCTGTGAAATATTTAAGTCCTAGCTCTCAGCTCCATTAATCAAACAATTCTCAAATAACTTCATATTCTTTTTTAACGCAATACAACATCCTGATCGTATCAGTTCAACAAAAAAAGTGATTTATTATGCTATACCTAAAGGAAATCCACGCAAACTGATCCTTAAAATATTCAAACTACATTGTAGAACAGAGAGAATGAACTAAAAATAGAAGTGAGAAAAGATTCAGCTACATAGTGAGGAGAAAAAGAATTGCATTGTATCTATACAGTATATAATTCTACAAATCATTAAAGCAGGGAAAAAAATCCAAAAGTATCAAACTATGGTGAATTAGCAGGTCACATAAAACTGATAATTAATCAAATTAACTTTATTTAAAATGGATCTGTTTAAAAGTAGGCGAATTAACAAAAAATAATACATTTTTAAAATAAATGAGTAATTGTCTTTAGTTGAATTTCCAAAAATACCCATTCCAAAAAAATAAAAATTAATACTTGAATATATATATATTTATAAATATTAAAGGGTGAAAATAAATAAATGAAATAATGACATAAGCATGAAATAAAATGGGTCAAAACCTAACAATAGCCTCTGCCTAAAATACGCCTTGCGCTTGATAAATGCAAGTGATTATGTCATTTGCCAAGTGTTTGCTTATGGATTTGAGGAGCGAGCGCCGCTTTGGTGGCCCGGCACCAAAAGAACCATCGAGTCTGATCTTTAGAAGGAAGAGGGAGAAATAAAGTGAGTGGGAGAGAAACAGAGAATGAGATGAAGATGGAGGGGGAGAGATAGAGAGTCGGGACAAACGTGTGCTGTGTTACTGGGCCACTCCAGCGCCCGTGGACTCTCAGCAAGACTCAAAGCCACACTCCGCTTCAAACGGGAGCCATGAAGATTTTTTTTTTTTTCGTGTGTTTACAAAAACATATTTATTTATTTCTCGTCACTCTGTCATTTGTCTATTTATTTCTTGTTGTCCCAGCACCCCTTGCTCTGCCACTGGAATCATGTTCGATGACGCCGACATGCACGCCCTCCCCTCCTTTCCTCCCCCCCCCCCCCCCTCTCTCTTTTAATACCACTGCAGTTGAAAATCAAACTGCTCTAAAACAAATTGATGTACTCTTTAATATAGTCGTCACATCATCACAGGGTCCCCACGCGTCTGCCTTGGTGACAACTGCAGGGCTGCTTAGCTTAGCCCAGCTATGGCTGCCACTTTGTTGGTCGCTTCAATGATTTATTACAAAAAAGAGAGGGAGATTGTGAGAGTGGGAAGGGAGCGAAAAGGGGAGAGACAGAAAAGAAAAGACCCCTGGATCACGATTGAGTCACAGGCACCTTTGATTGACAAGGTCTAATCAGCTCATCTCCATCCTAATAAAGTTGATAGCCTGCGGTGTTGCTCTCTACCTGGCATGGCGTGAACTTTGGGCTATGCTGAGGCCCCTGGGGGCCGGGCCCCGGCCCTCTCTGCTTATCTAAACGGGACTGAAATCAATCCCTAATGAGGTGTTTTCATTTTGCAGGATTGATTACAGACCCCTAAACACCAAGAACAGTCGCCTAAGAAGTGTTCCCAGCCTCTTGCTGGCCACCTTTAAATGCAGAGCAGCAGCGCTTTTGTCTCTGGCCGTCTTTGTTTCAGCAGCTCATTTCGCTGGCATTGCTAAGTTATTTGTGTCAACTGAACAAGTATAAAGGGGGGATGGATTTTCAAAGTAAATTTACTCCACATGTGCTGGTTGAGTTACTGAGTGGTATCATTTTTTCCCCCCCAATAATACTTCTGAGATGCATTCATTCATTCTAATTGTAAAAAATGAAAACCCTTGACATTTCATGTCAAAATGTGTATTAGCAATGTCTCTGCAGCAAAACTACAAACGCTTCAAGCACAAATACAACTATTGCTGCTACAATTAACCAATAAGGTCACAATTACTATTGGATTTCTAAAACTGCGTATTTACAGCATCATTTAAATTTTTTTTAGCCATGTCTCGCATGAACCGTCAATCAGTATGTAACTCTCTTCACTTCAATGAATAATAATCAAAAAGGTGGGACAACTAATCATTGCAACTTAGATGTCTTATCCGACATGCTATCTATTTCTAAACAAGCAATCATAAATCATTCAAAAATCTTTTCAACTGCGGAGGGAAGGACTAAAATCTGGCGTGTCTTTGATTTTAACATCAGTCAAGCCTCCACATTTGGGCATTTCAAATGCCCCTGACTCAAATGTCTTTAAATTGGCTAACTACATGCCCTCCCTCTTTATTTAGGGCCCTCTTTAACTGGGCTAGCCCCCATGTCTGCTTGTTGCTATGCCTGGGCTTTTAAGTCAGTGCTCTTCACTAATGAAGTTCTATACTTTATTTATGAGACAAACAGAGGACTCTGGTTCTTGAGGGTGCGTGTGGTAAATAGCTCTGTGTGTCCAAAGAGTCTCCTCTATATCCCTCTGAGGGCTCTCACTGCTTTTGGCAGGCCTTTGTTTTCGCTAAATACACTAGAGACATTGAGAATGGCGGGAAGAAGGGAAAAAAATGCTGAAATCTGATAAAATGGTACTGTGTGAAGATTTTTCTTTTCTTAGAACTAAGAGTCGTCTTTTTTTTTTCCCCTTAAATGTGACCTAGAAGCATCCTGGCTTTTTTGTTCCTGGTCATTAAGAGATATATTGTCGACGCTGAAGAGAAAAGGGGGCAAAGCTGAGTTACTATGCCATTTCTTTGTTCAGGGTCTACGTCTTTGAAATAAAATGTCTTTTAGTTCCAGTTCCCCCATTGGTCAATTACAGTTCCTAAGGGCTATTGTGTCACTGTGGATGGAGAATGCAACTTTGAATTACGGCAAAATAACGATGCTAAACTGCTCTTCGTAAAAATAAAAAAAAAAGTACATCAGAGGAGAGTTGAGGTTTGTGGCAGGAAAAGTACTTTCTCAATACGACTAAAGAGGGTCCGATTGGAGAAACGCTTAACGCTCTAATTATTGGTGTTTAAACGTCTGGATGCCACACCTTTGCTTTTTTTAAAATTCAAAGCCTAAACCTCAACAATTGCCAATGCCATTGTCATAACGTGCATGAATAAAGCGTGGTGCACTTCTGGGATTTCTATTTCATTATGTTGTATTTGTTGACGTGAAAAGAGAAGGAACTACAATAAATGGAGCATTTGTTGAACTATAATAATAAACAGTTTAGCGTTTGCAAAAAGGCAAATCCCAGTTCTTGGTGTGCTGTGTCTCAATACTCTAAGAAGTATGGCAGGACTATGATCTTAATAGTGCAGGATTTCAGGAAGATGTCTGGGAAATATTGTGATTTGCCAATGTGGAACCACAAGAGTAAATACATAGTTTAAAAGGGGCGAACAACACTAAATTAAAGACCAAACTGAACCCTTCCAAATCTGATATATCATCATTATATATATATAGTTATTAGTCTGGTGGAGAGGCGTATATTCCCTGTGTATCTATGGGTTTTTGTGTGCGCAGATGTATTCCCTGTTTGACCCGGGGACATTGCCATTTCAGGTTGTGCATCTGAGCGGAGGGTTGGTATCGACAGCCGAGTAAAGGAAGGGGTCATGGATTAAAGACGTGGGGCGAAGCTTCCCCACCAAACCACAAACACACCCCCGGCTGGTGTGGGCCAAGCCAAGTGTGTGGGACCAAGGCAGGATAAACGAAAATTGTTCTTAGCTAGCCACGCACACCGCGGATGAGAGGGCCACCGGTGATACGGGGTCAAGGGGCATGTGGTCGACTACGGCACGGGAAAACCCACTGGGCCCAGGAGGTACTGAGCTCTGTTAAGGCACGGCCCACTTCTTTAACACCAACCAAGCTGTGAGGCGAAACATTAAAAAAAAAAGAAGAAGAAGAAAAAAGACGAGCCGCTCTGGTGAAAAAGACACGACTGGGTAGAATTAAAAATCCGTCGGCTGTCGCAGAATTTGACACAGTCAAGAAACTCGGATAACGGCGGGATCATCTGAGGCGTTTGAATCAACATTTTTTAAGCAGAGAACGCAGATTGTATTTATGAATTTGTGAATGCAAGTTACAGAGAACATCAAACGCCGGTGGTCTGCACGCCAACCTTCCTTGACTTGAATTATTAAATCTGTCGATGTCGCGCACGCCAGCCACCCTGCATTTATAGTGTAAATTGACAAACTTTTTCAAAACTACAACGGAAGCCACGGAGAGCTGGTTGATACTTCAAGAATGAGCTTTGATACATCTCTGAGGAATACACTGTGCCTCAATAATATGGTGACTGTCAGGAAGGAAGACAGGAAGAAGAAGAAAATATGCTAACTGGTTAAATCTATTTAAGATCCCAATGAGTTTTTTTTTTTTCCTATTTTAAGATAAAAACAATCCTTGATAATGAGGAAAAAAGGATTCTGTGTGGAGGGTTTTTTTTTTTTTTTTAGATGATTTATTTAGAAAGTGATATTATGTTTTTTGTCTTCCTCTTGCACTCCTGAATTAAGAACTTCAGGAGGAACGCTGACGTTGTTTATTTTCATAGACCCCCTGTCTGTTTGTGCAAAAAAAAAAAAGAAAAAAAAGAAATGCACAACCAACACACACGCACAACACACACACACAGCTGTAGCGATGCACAAATTTTCTTCGGGAGCAAGGAGAAGCGGCGCTCGATCTGTTGCCTGTACACCTCTCTCTCCCTCCCTGGCTCGCCTTTGATGTGCTCCCGAAAATGTCATCAGGCGTCAAGGAAAGAGTCCCCCCCCCCCACCCAACCCGACCCACCCACCCCCAAACACACATATCCACCCACCTCGCATATGAGCAAGACAATTTGCTGTCGCTCACTCATCCTCCACCACTATCTTGAATCCCCCTCCCAGCACCACCCTTCCTAAACCCAATCCAAAACCAGAAAACGTACCGGTTTCCACCGCTATCTGGTAGCCGGCCTCCAGTCTCCGTGATGACCTTTCCAGTTTCTCTGTGTTGTCCAACAGATGCGCTCTCTGCAACAAATAGAGAAAAAAAAAAAATGAAGCCAGAGAAACAAACACACACATACACACACACACACACACACAAAAAGAAAAAATAATTGATTGAGAGGGCTGGGACCCATTTCAAAGAAACACATCAACACTGTCACCTAAACAGACAGACCACATCCGCAGCAACAACATAATACAGCCAGGTTGGCAATAACCTTCATGGATGACAATGTGTTATATGCTGATGGAATATCAAGCATATGCATGTTGAGGCTGACAATGTAAGAGGTGCCGCTGCCTCATCTTGGACATAAAAACAAGAACTACTTTGAGGTTTTGTTGCCTCCTGGTATTGTTTCACGGCAGTGCCTTCAGCTGCGCACGGAGGGAAGTTAAGACAAGGAAGGTGGAGTAAATTAAGATGCGGTAAAATTGCATTTGAAGCGTTCCAGTTGAAAGAAAATGCTGTCCAGGTGAAGGCTTCCAACTGAAGAAGAAATTTAAGACGAATGCAACATTTACCACCTCGATTTTGTCGATGGCGATGCAACATATGAGGTGTATGAATAATAACAGAAATACTTACAAGCACAACAATCCATCAATGTCATGAATGTAAATAAATGAAGATGAGTGCATGTGTGAAATGTAGTAATTATCCTCAACAAAAGAATCAAATGTCTTCTCCGCTTCTTGTTTATCCACATTAGTGGACCAACACGGTAATTCATGATGTATGAGTAACTGCATCCCCCCTTGGTTTACTCAGAGCTATCAACAATTGACAAGGCTGCCCATTGAAAGCGTGGAGCTAAGAGAGCATATCAAGAAAAAAAAATGTGTTTCATAAATAATTAAATACATTTTTTTTGAAAGTGGATGTTTGTGAGTATCAAGGTGTTAGCTGGGGCTCTAATATCATGTGTAAACATATCAATTGATAGCAGTTTCTTAGATACCAAGAGAACCAGTGAGGTTTTTTGGTTTCTTTTCTATAGATAAACAATTCATGTCTGACAAGCAAGGCAAGAAAATATCTGATCTGTTGACTGATGGCCTTGAGTTCCATCTTACAGTCGGGGCTGTCAAAGGTAGGAATCTACCATTATGTTAACAGTTCTTTGTGTTCGTGCATCCAATTACAGCACCGTGTATTAACACATGTGCTAATAAAGAAACACGCAGCTCTGCGGGGAAAACAGGTGAATGATTTTATATTTAATTTGCTTTTTTAAAGACTTTCAGTTCAGTTTTCTTGTGTCCAGATAAAAATGAACGAGGAGCTACATTGACTCAAAAAGCTTATATTACCGACAATGCATGTTGATCTACACCCGACAAGCTTTTATTGCTCAATATAATGCGTGCTTTATCGTCCAGAATCAAGTGGAACATGTTTGTTACCTGCCCGAAGCGTTTTCAGGTGTGATAGTTGAAGTTACCGGACAATGACTTAAAAGTTTTCCTATTTTATTTTAAACATAATCCTTTCCACAGCCACCGTTAGAATTCTATCTCAACTAACGGCTACAGTTAGTCAATTTGTCAATGAGCACTGGAAGCCGTTTTTCAAGAAAGCAGAAAATCACTAGCTGGGGATAGTCACTTTAATGTTTACAACATTACACTGTGTAACTCATTGTACTTCCTAACTATGACGGATGCTTCAAGTTTTTTGTATATTATCTACACATTTCCTGAGGTAGAGGCACGCTGTAATTTCATAGAGTCTATTGATCTATGGTTGTTGAGTGCAAAGTTTCAACCACCTATCTGACACACAAACATAGCTTCATACAACCCGATATTGTCCACTGTAGCAACCCGGCTTTCATTAACTCCAAACCAAATTCAAAAGAGAGGCTGATAAACAGCATAAACATGGAAGGCTTACATGTTTACTCAAATGCTGTTGGTTTTGATGGCCTTTCTAATATGCTATGTAAAGAAACTGATCAGATGCAACATATCTGGCACTCAAAAACAACCCCACGAATGACACCCGCCTCTCTGACAAGGGTTTATGCCCATCAACTGAGCGAAGGGGACAGGGGGGAAGAAGTGAAGTCTCTAGTTTTGGTTAGGCTGTCAAAATGTGTACCAGCTAATCACTCAGAGGAATGAAAATGAAAAACGTAGAGAGAGAGAGAGAAGAAAAAAAAAAAAAAGTCAACGACACACTTTTCAAAGTTTGACAATAAGAGGGATGGGAAAAGAGCAGGGAGGAGAAAACTCCCTCTGAACTCTTCTCTCCCTCGTTTCCTTTTTCTTTTGCGCCCGCTGACAGATGTCATTTAAAATTGCAGAGATACTTTTCAATAGTTAAAGGGAGGGCAGGGGGAGGATGGAGGGATAGGAGAGAACGGGTGGGTGGGTGGATGGGTGGTAAAACGGGCTGCTGGTAGGAAAGCGATAAGGAAGCGGTGAGTGGGACGGGATGCGAGGTGTGGTGTGTTTTTGGTGGAGGGTGAGGTATGGGGGGGGGTTTCGGGGAGGGGTTGCAACGGGTGTGGAAGTGGCACCGGCGGAGACGGTGGCGGCGTGCTCGTGGGAGAAAATGGATACCAAGCTTGGGCTATAATGAGCCTATGGATCAGAGGGGACGTATTGACATGCAATGCTTAAGCTTATACACCTAGACCATGGCTGCAGTGCCTGTGTGTGCCTGGGAGCATGAGGCAGCCGGGGATACTGACAGAGTAGCGCACTCCCCGGGTTCTTCAAAGAGCTCAAGTGATTAGTATGTTATCATTACCATTCGAAACGTGATTTTCCTATTCCCTCTCGGCAAAGGTGACACGTCTCGGGGAGACGGCCGGCAGACTCACTGCGATGGAAAGCCACTTCAAAGCTTTCTCCTCCTGAATCTCTCTCTCTCTCTCTCTTCTCTCCCTCATTCTGTCTTCTTTTAGGGCCGGGGGGAGGGGAGGGTGAGTGTGGGTGGGTGGTTGGGTGGGTGGGTGGGTGTGTGTGTGTGCGTGTGTGTGTGTGAGGTGCTGGGGGGTAGTGGTGGCAGTGGCAGCGTATATGTGTATGTGTGTGTGTGTGTGTGTATGTGTGTGTGATCATTAGAATAATGCGCCCCGAGTTTGACGGTGACAGAACCTGAAGGAAAGGGTGAGAGTTCAGCCACTAAGAATCCAGTAATGGCACACTGTGATGGCCCTAATAAAGAAACAATCCAGCCGTGGACACAGGATGATAGCATGGAAAATAATGAAAAGGAACATGTACAATGGAAATTAAACATCATACACCACCCAGACGCAGTCATTGCATTGCGTTTACAAACTGCGTTTCTACAAAAATGAGGCGAATCTTAATATCACACAACAACCACCACAACGTTTGTGAATAAAAGTGTTGTGCAGTTTAGCAAGCAAAAATCCGAGACACCCTCGTCAGCGTTTTTGTCGAAGGAAAACGCTGCGCTACAATGTCACATATCAAGGCTTGACCCCTGCAGTTTCACCAGCCACCATCATGAAATCAGAATACAGCACACGTATACCAACACCTACTAGGATCAAATATGGGCTCATAACTCAGATCTGCCATTAATCGACTTTAAACTGAGGATTTCATCAAAATCACATCTGATCATCTCATGGAGCCTTCTGGCAAAAATATTTAAATACAATATATGACAAACATTGTGCATCTCTGAGTGCACCGGTGCGCCCCACCGCCGCCACCACCACCGTTTCTGCCGGTGCATGTATGCCTTTTCATCTGACACCTACATTTTGAACAAAGATCTTCTTAGGAACCACGAAAATGGTGTTTTTTTGTTGTGCTTTTTTTTTTTTGCGTCAAGAAGCACTCTTCAGTTGTAAGTTATTAACAGGGAGCCCCAGAACAATGCAGCTGTAGCTCAAAAGAAAAATATCTCTCCCCTCTTCATTCGCTCTCCTGCCTTTTTTCAATATCAAACACAGGCGGTTACTATCACCATTTTCCAAAGTTCAGATGATTTCCTTATTATTTCAATAAGGGTGGGGGAGAGTCAAAGTGAATAATGATGACAGCTGTGATTCAGACTGACTGTGTGATCTTCTGTGCCGTTTGTTTGGGACTTGTAAGACGAGGAATTACAAGTGTCAAACAGCTGTGAATATGGGTGCTAAATATTTAAACATGTTTTTCAGCCGAAAGAAAAAAAAAAAGTATAGTTTTTTAAAAGCAGGGCTTAAGTGTGTATAAGCTGTGCCAGCCTTTGATTCGAATGCAGGAAGAGCAGAAGGGTAAAAGACTGCTATGGAGAAGTGCAATGGCTGAAGAGGGCGCAAAATCAAGCCCGATTATACAGATCGGGCAGTTCCAAAAAAGGGGGTAGACAGGTGAGGTAACTCGAGGTGTCTTCTGACCCTCAGGCTAGGAGGAAATGCACAAAAAAGAGGGGAAGAAGAAGGGGAAACAAAAGTACAGCTAAATAAAAGAAAGAGGCGTGATAACATGGCATCTAGGCCAGGTTGGCGCTCTAAATTATGGATGGGTGTGAATGGTGAGCCTTTGATAGGAATTGAATTACTCTGCTTGAGCTGAGGCCCTTTTGAACATAGTCTCACTCAAAGGCACATTTAACAACATACTGTAACTACACCTGCAAATACAAGCTCAGTCATGCTTCAAAGGATGAGCAATGTAGTGTAACCTACAGAAACAGCACACAACTAAATCTGCCTCAATTAGAGGGAAATACACCGCCTGTAGATCTTCATGACTATCAACTAAAATACGCTACAACTACGATACAAACATTATGTATGGAAACAACAAATTATATATTTAAAAGTGTGAAGGTATTTGAGCTACTGTTATTAATATTGCTGTTGCAAATGTTTGAGTTTAAAAATCGAAATAAAAGGAACACATATGCTATGTTACAGTTCAAAATGAAACACCTTCTATTTTTGGACAACTTAGCTGCAGTCTTAAAAGAAACACGATAAATGGACAGGCTGTCATGGCAGTATTTTATATTATTTTCCACTTTTTTTAACTGAAAGATGAAATGGAGCAGCTCAATTAGGGCATCTTATATTTGCCGCTAATACAGATACGACAACAACAAAGGTTCAAGGACCCACGATTTTATTCCAACATCAGTGCTTTTTGTTTACCACCTCAAAGAGAGAAAACTACCAACAGTTGCAAATGTAACTGGATACAGGAAACTTTAATGAAAAATTATATGAATAGGGAAATCATCATTAATGCCAATTAGTTGAAGTACCTACTTTTATAATTAAATTTACAAAACCTTACGGCAGCATTTGGTAGTCTAATCAGGGAAGCAACAATTCTTGCTTCTGCTAGCTGTGCATTGTCGCTAACTCCATCTGCTAAACCAAAACTATATTTCAGGTGTTTCATGTTCAGAAATTAACACGAGCTACAAGTCAGCAACGTGTAATACCGGACAGTTTGACATGTTTTCTTCACATTGTTGTTGGTTTGAACTGAGTTTCATTGAGCGCCAACACTGAAATGAAAGTTACAATCCATACTGTGCATGCTAACTTACATTACATTAACAATATGAACAATGGTAGACATGCATAATCTCAGACAATGGTGGTGGTGTTAATGCACAATGGTGGCGAATGACAACAACAACAACTATCCAGTGTATCACCATGTATAGCTTTAAACACGTATATCACCAAAATAATCAATCCAATGTATGACAAAAGGCAAGAAGCAACTCATATGGCTCCAATTGAGAACATTAGGGGATACTAAATCTTACAAGCAGTAAATCCCTCTTAAAACTAAGAGGTTCATCAAGTTGTAAACTGTGTTGGGTCCAATGACTGAAGCTAACCAATGTTTTGCTATATTTGTCTTCAAAAGTGAACATCATAAATAATCTTCACGTTACGATATTTAAAGTAAGTCCAGAAACTAGCCTTCTGTGAATTCATTATCTTTGGCTCGTAATCTCTCTAATGACACATGCAAATAAAACAAAACAAAAATGTGTGCAAATGAGCTGATTACAGGTGAGAGGAGGCAGATTGAAATTTCAGTGGGAAAGCAGGATGTTAAACTGTTCGAACAGAGGGGCACTTACCTCTTCACGTAACTTTATCAACTGCATCATGAGAGCAGAAGGGAAGGGAGAAAGATGGAGAGAGTGAAAGAGAGATTATATATATATATATATATATATAGAGAGAGAGAGAGAGAGAGAGAGAGTGAAAAAAAGCAGAAACATGGCAGGAAGAAGATCAGTCATGTGGCTGGGTACAGAATTAACCTTGACGATTTATCTGTTTGCATGTTTAGCATTTGGAAATCACAAGACAAACACATTAAACGAGAGCTAAACACGCCGCTCTGGCTGACTTTTTTGAACAAACAAAGATCAAGTCCTGGCGCTGTCACATTAAACAAGAGAGGGAATGGATCGCTCGACTTGCAATATCAACAACATTATCAAGGAAGTCACATCACAGGAGTTGATGCAGCAAGAGAAAAGGGGGTTGGAAATGAGTAAAAAAAAATATAGTCTGCAGGTACAAAATATTTTTCCTCAACATTTTTAAACTGCGTCTGTCATTTTGCTGAATTCTCTGGAAAAAAGATAAAACAGAAATGCGTGTCCTGAGGACCCAAGTTGAGAAATGCTGAGCCACTCCGTTTGTAGCGCCGTTAATCAATGCTGATATGCTGTCGATATTTCATGCTGCTTAAGCATCTCAGCAAAGGAGCATTTATTCATGTATGGAAAAGCCATGTGAGGCTACCACTGTATATACATACAGCGTGGCTTATTATTGGGACAGCCACAGATCATGAAAAATGAATCTTAGCACAGCTATACATGTTTGATGAAAGAGAATGGCAAATTTAAAGTGAAGTAAATAAGAAATGCTATTCCTATTCCCTGTCCTGCAAGACCTTGCATCTCTGATAATGAATCAGACATGTGAGGGAGGGGAAATAATTCCATTTGCCATTAATTATGCCTAATCGCAATTAAAAAGGTTGCTTCCTTCGGCCTGTTGTTAAGCGAGGGCTGTGGAGGAAGGGGAAGGCTGGGGCTTATCGTGGGAATGCAACGCAGTTGGCAGGAAAAGGGGGAAGGACACATTTCTCGATTTGTAAGCCTTTTGGGGGTGTTTCTATTTTTTTTTTATCCACGTTTATTTCTTGGCCAACATTAAAGATTTGCAGATCTGAAGGGAAGCTCGGGGCCACTCTTACTTGTGCTGTTAACTTGCATTTTGTGAGCCTGCAATCATTTTATATAATCTGTTCTTAGGGCTTGAATTAGAAACTTGATTGGTAACTTTAAGGTTCAAAGAAGAAAAAAGGTGGTAGATGGTCAGAAAACGGGCATCTTTTTGTTCGAGTTATTCAAAAAAAAGAGGAGAAAAGGAACACCAGCTCCTTCTACTCACTCTTATGACCAGAATAAAACAAACATCTAACATGTGACTGAAATCCTAAACAACAATACTGTACCGCATGCATTCGTCTCCTCTATTTATATGACACCACGAGTAAACACACTCCAAGAAATGTGTCGCATGCTACATTCATGAGGTATCTTTACTATATAAAACACAAACAAAAATATCAAGTTTGTCACAGCACTCCCTCCTGTAAATTTTCTAAGCATCTCAAAAATAGTTCTACCGTCGTTTTTTGTTTTTTTTCCACCAATCAAAAAATACAATGCGTCACCGCAATATTGCAAATTTAAAAAAAAAATACTTTCGATATCTGTAATGTGGCAGGTAAACAAGTATAATTGCATGTTTTTCTTTTTCCCTTTCCCTTGAAAATGTCGGCGGTAACAAGACGCACTTAAGAGTGGAAACTGTCTTTTCCAACTCGAGCAACAACTCCCCACTAAGAATGCATTATTGAAGAGGGCAAAGTTTAAAACTACACTGTGGATGGGCTTATTTGGGGCTTGAAAAAAAAATAAAAAACCCCCAGCAGATCCTGCGATCCCTCACCCCAGCTCAGCCATCAGTCAATGGGCACCAAACAAAACTTGTTCTAGCTCATTTGTGCTGCCTCGCTGATTGCGAGTCCTCGTGGAGGATTTGTTAAAACTATACGAGGGGGCATGTTGAGCCGCGTTTCTTGTTTCTTCCTGTGTAGCTTTATTTTTCTTTTTTGGCATCCATTCTTTAGTTCGGCCAACGATGCTCGCGTTGCTCAAGAGATATAGAGCGGTAAATACAGAATATTGTAAATGTTATAATTACTCCAGCCTGAGCGCCTTGCCTTGTGTTTTTGTGATGCCAGCCAGGATTCAAAATTGCACTGCTGCAATTTTTCTGTTATGATAATCAGCAATTTTTTTTTTTTTTTTTCAAACAAAAGATTTTCTTTATCCAATACGGAATTCGATACAAGTGGTAATCTGCTTCCTTTGTAGCCTGTAAAATCTGGTCCATGCCGGCTCAAACCAGCACAATCTCTTGTGGCCAAGCCTTCTGCTGTGACTGAAATCGAAACTATTCCGTATAGTGTTCGTGTGTGAAAAATGTGTGTGTATTTGCTGCTTTGTGTGTGGTGTCTGTGTATGTGTGTGTGTGTGGTCGGTGTGTGTGTGTACGCCAACATTTGTGCGTGTGTTGCATGCAGAGGAAACAGAAGGAAAAATGTGCAATGGTAGCCTACCACATTATTAAAAAAAACGAGTGATAGTGCCAATTCAGTCTCTGTCCGCATACTGATAACGAATAAATGCCGAACTCTATTAAATCGTCCTTTAGCCATTATCGCGGGGCCAATACGCCATTTTCAGAACTTATGACGGTCCCTATTTACTTAGCTATAAATCCTTGCCATGTAACCAGCAGATTTGTGACTGGTAATGATCTGCTCAGCCAGGGCCATATGAAATGATCCTGACCCCTTTCAGATCGCCAGGAATTAAATTGACCGGCTTGCCCCGACCCCCACCATCTTTTCCCCTCTCCTATCACCGCCGTCTCGTTAGATAAAAAAAACTCTGAAGTTCCCGAGTACTCCACTCACAGCAAGACCAAGACAAGTATTATCTCCACAAGTTTTTAAAATGAAAATGAGGTAAATACAGCACCTGGGAGGAAAAAGGCAAAATGTATATCATCTATTTACTTTGCATTTGCCCCTAGCATGAACTCTTCCCAAGGCATTGTGTGTGTGTATGTGTTTTAGATATACTACGTAATTGTCATTTTTCACTCCAACCTCACACATTGTTATTGCTAATTATTGCTGTGTTTTTCACAATTCTGTATTTGACATTGTATGATTTAAACATATTGGTAGTATTTTTGCAAAAAGGAAATTGGGAAAATAAATAAAATGAAGAAATGAAGGGAATATGCAACTTGCTTAATTCCCAAAGATAAACATGTTTAAAGGGACATTTATTATGTCCCTTTAAACATTAATTCAATTTAATTTATATTAATTTATATTTATAATTCCATCATTTACATTATTATGTTGATGTTGACTTTGAATTAAGAATAAAGCTGTGGATGTTCACAGATTTAAATGTCACATACCTCAAATTCTGAGGTGAATTCATGTGTTCATGGATGGATAAAATTACAATTTTATTGTTTTTCATTTTGAAATACAATAATTTGACAAACAATAAATAAATGTGATCATTATTAAGAATAATTAATAACAATAATTACAAATATAACACAAGAATTTGCTAAATGCACAATATAAATGTATAGCAACATTCCACAATATTAATTCTATACTGATACATTTATTTAAATTATTTTCTTTATGGGGTGTGGTAGTTCTAGATTTATAAATATCACTGTTAATTTTTTGGGCTTAATGTTTAACGAAGGGGGAAAACAATATTTGAAATGAAATAGGGAGCGTTTCTGCAGCTATTCCTCGACAGGATTTTGATTGAAATCCTCAGAGTCTCAAACGTGACATTTCTGACAGCGAATCTCCTTCCAACTTCTGCAAGAAAATGTCAGTGTCACTTTTGTGTCTTGCTAATTTGCCAGGAATATGCATTTCAATTACACATCTTGGTTCTTGATACATATGTTTCTAAGATGTGTAGTTCATGGGTCATCATTGAAATGGTAATAGGGAAATGTTCAAAAAAAAAAAAAGACAGAGGCAACTTTATTTAGCTTTGCTTAGCGGCGAATCATCTAAATATACTCACATGAAGCACTGTGGGACTAAATGTGCAAATGTGCATTTGAGCATTCATCTTTGGCTTTTTTCTTTTTCCGGCGTGCGAATGCAAAGTATTTGTTTTCATGCGAGCGTGTGCAATTGTGTGTGTGTGATTGTGTGCGCCTTGAGACGCGGTAACCTCTGTGAGTTGACAGCTGATTGTAAAGGTAATATATAATTAGTCAAAAGACGTTTGGTCAGAGTTGAGAGTGGCTGCGTGTGAGTGGCAGCTGTGGAGGTGAGCGATAGGTAATGTGCGTCTTCCACGTTAAAACGACGCTGTTGGCTGAATCCGTTGTTGTATCATTGTTTTTGATACAGTTCTGCATTTATTCAAAAGAATATATTCAAAACATGTGGCACATTTTGGGCAATTAAGATCACAATTCGAGATAATTGTTTTTCCTTTTTGTTGCCACTTTCGCAACGGCTGTGAATGAATCTTTTGTAGACATTGCTGACAATGAATGGAAATTGCTAATGTGGTCTTTATCTGTTGTTTATACCCCTTTGCATTCAACAGGCTGAACTGATATACACACAAAAATGTCAGTCATCAGCCTTTAATAAACTATAAACCAATTGTGAATATGTTGATAGATAATAGATCAAAACCATAAAGGAGTCAAATAGAATTTCAGATGTTTGATTTAGGACTGATATTAAATAATACAAATTAAAAAAACATTATTTAGGGACGCAAGGATCATTTGTACACTGCACCAAAATATTTTGGTGATTTATTTTTTTTTTTTTTTAAATATCAGTTGTTAATAATATGAGAAGCTGTGTTTTTATTCATTTTGAGTATCTGCATTGTGCAGCTTGGCCACCCTTGGAGTTTAAAGAAAGACCGGAGAACAATATTTAGCAATTCTGCGTGTGCATGTAGGTCCGTGTGCGTGGACCTCGATGAAAGATGGAGGATCTATTATTGGCCTAAGTCCACACCCGGCTGGAGAACAGCTGTGGGATGGTTGGAGTGAGGAGGCCGGATTTTGGGATTTAAATTTGTGTGGGATAGCGTTTGTGTTTAGGTGTGCGCGCGTGTGTGTGTGTGTGTGTGTGTGTGTGTGTAAGCTTGTGCGTGAGTGTGTGTCTGTGTCGGTCACAATCTGGCTTTGGCCAGACACTGGTCCCATGCCCTGAGCCCACTCACTGGCAGCCCAGCTTTGCATTAAACAGTGTTCCTTCCGCATGACTTGGTGACAATACGGTGGTTTCGGCTCTCGATGGCCCCTATGAGGGGCCCACCTCCTCACCCTTGGGGCCAGTCAGCCACCCACACCGGCTTCGTTCGGGGGCCCCTGATTAGCACCTCACCTGGTTCTCCGAGGAGCTGGCGTCATCCCCCAGGAGCTCGTTGCGCACCTCATCACTGTAGGCGATACGTGACCTTTTCTGCAGGGGGGGGAGAAGGAGGAGGAAAAAGGACAAAAAGGAGAAGAGACGGGAGAAAGAGGGGAGAGCAAAGAAAGAGTGACAAGTGGGGAAAAACAAGAGGGGAAATGTGGGTTAGTACTGTTGTTGATTCAAAAACACGACAGGCATTCCTTAAGCACGAGAGCCCCCTAATGGAACTCGGTGACAAACTGAGTCCTACGCATGCAGGGTTGTGTGTATGTGTGCGAGTGGAGCACTACAACAGATACTGAAAACAAGCATGTCTGGGTTTGTGCCCATGCCTCTTTCCAAGGTGATCTACTGCACTTGTGCAGAAGTGATGGCAAATAGCCCCCCCCCCACCCCCACCCCACCTTGCCCACTTAAACAAATATAAGTTGAAGGATGGAGAAACCTGATCTTGTGTGCATGGAGAGAGTGTGGAGCAGGAGGACAGAGGAGAGGGCCAGGGAGATGTATTATGAGGAAGTATCACTTGTCAGCGCTAAATCTTTTCTGGGGGCTGTCACCGCTGTCATCCCAGTGCAGTAGCAGGCTCTGTGATAACACCAATGCTGAGACTCAAACAGGGAATAATTCATCACCCATTGGCGGCCCATCGGATTTGGGGTTGCCTCTCTCTAACACACATACACACAAACCCTCTCTCTCACTCTCTCTGTCTCCAGATAGGCAAGAATAAGAGGGAATGCCATGTCCAAAAAAAAAAAGACAAACACTCAGACACACATTTCATACACACTTCAGAGTGTGCCACCTCCGATTGTCGAAGAGTGGGCTGCCGTTGTACCGCTTGTTTACAGACGCCCGACCCATGGAAAAACAGCCTCTTGGCATGCCCTCTAAACTAAATACACACCAGCAGCAGACACAGAAAGTGTTTACTAAGCCTCCTTCGCTTTCTCTCCCCGCCTTGACAGGGTTTCTAGGTGGGCTGCAGGAGGTGGGGAAAAATCAAAGACAAACACCAGCACAGGAATGAAAATATCACTTTTTCCTCAACACAATTTCTTTTTTTTTTTAATATATATTTACTTAGTTCTCGACTCTAAAAAAAAAATAAAACAAAAGTCAGAGAATCAGTGAAGGAACACCAATTACCTGGTGGGGGCATTCTTTTCCTCAAATACAGTATCCTTTCCCAGTATCTTTCTATTATCAGTAAAAGTTTGAAGAAGCTATTGCATGAAGTACTTTGATGCTACCTTCCGTAAGAGAAGCACAAATCAAACTTGAAAAAGCCAATTCTAACCTCATGAGCGATGATATCAAGTTCCTTGATTGAAATAACTTTGGAACCAATCACAATCGAGCCAGTTGATTTTTTTCTTTTTCTTTTTTTTTTTTTATTTGTCTTTCCTCATAATCTGGAGCACTGAGTGGAAAGTCATGGCTGATGTGATTTGGCTGTTATTATCGTGATGGTGAGGACCACAGTTCTCTGGAGTAATTACTGACGAGACGAAGGGTCTGATTGACCCAGACCACAAAACCCATTAGATAAAGAGCGCACCCAAACAATACTCAACCACGGGGACCTAAGCTAACCACAGAACGCCCGCTGTGGGGAAAAGAGACGATCGGCAGCACAGACCCCCCTCCCTCCCCTCTCCCCAACATGCATTTCACAGGAGCACTATGTCAAAATGTGCTGTTGTGTCTATTTTTACAATTGTTTTGTGATTGTGCCATACACTCAGCTCAATTATGACTTTTTAATGTTTGCAATAATTGTAGCAACACTCAATTATGTCATAGAAAATTCAAAAATATCTAAAAAAATAAATAAATAGGTGATATGACAAACTTGATATCCATGAATTTAACACAATTTTCTTTTTTTTCTTTTAAGACTCTTACTCTGGCAAAGGTTACATTAACAGATATATTATATAATAATTACAGATTTTTCCATAAAATGTAAAACAATTAAAGTGATCAAATTGTGTTCCTCTAAATTTAGATAATTTAAAATTGTATTTATTTCTTTTTTAATTTTGAATACTATCATGTTTTTTTAAACCCCATCCTCTGTCCAGAGTGCAGAGAGGTCACTGTGCTGCTGTCAGGACATTAAAAGTAATTTCAGATTTGAGTAAAACCAGAAAGACAATAAGCATCAATTTGAAGACAGCACGTACACTTGTACACAAGTCACACACGCACACACACACACACACACACACACATTTGTTACCAGGAAAAACACCCACATATTCCATTTAAGTGGAGTTTCATCTTAAAGAGCAGCAGTGCAACTAAGGGGGGAAATAAGACTTCACCAGTAATTGAGACGAGGAAGCCTGGGAGCAGCATTGATTTGAATGTTAAGGCTTACCATATGCAAGGAGTTTTTTGGTATTTCTAAATAGCTGACTGTTACAGATGAATGTGTGAAGCGTCTCTGCAATGAGAACAGGGTAGATAACAAAGGAAAGTAGAAAGAATGGAAAATGTCATTGAAATGAAAGTGTGCCGCTACTTCCCCTGTACCTACAGTATACACTCCGGTTTTTGGATTCCCCCTCAGGAAAACAACAGATTCCTGAGTGATTACTGTCTTCCCATTTGATGTCAAACATAAACAGTTGTGCAATAGTGACTGCTTAATACAGTAACAGATTTTGATTATAAGTTAGGGTGTGAAGCAAAAAAAAATTGCTAAGTGACAATAAGATCAGGAAAGCAGATTTTAGAACAATAAAAATAATAAAAAGAAAATCTATTCTATAGAAGAAAACGCACTGAAACTATATCATTGTAGTTACAGTAGGTAAAGACGGAGCTCCACATCTTAAGACGAAACCAACTAATCAGGCTTTGTAATCTAAAAAAGAATGAGCGCTTTCAGAAGATACCTTATTGCTCAGAAAAGAGAAAAAAAAAGATCTTTTTTTAATCCTTTTGAAAGGTCTGTCTTTTGTCACTTTTTTAATCTTGGGTGAGAATTTGCTTCTATTCCCGGAAGCACACAGGAAAAGTACAAAGGTACATCTTAACTTTATGCAAAGTGGCCTGCCTTTAAAACTCTACACATCCCGTCAAATGCAGCGATGGAGGTGCTGGTGTCCTGTCAAAAACACACGTTTTACCTATTTTGACACGGATAGCAGACGAAAAAGAAAGAAAGAAAAAAACCTCTTCTTTACCCATCAAAATATAATTACATATGCATGCATAACAATTCATATCAGATATGCTAATCAGTTTGGCATAATCCTCTGAACAGCAAATTATATTTATTTAATTATAGCGAATATATGGATCTTTCCTTTGTGTGCAATTTCTTTCTAGCATATGGGCATCCATCGGTATATATTGTCTAAATTAACATGATTATTTTTAAGTTCCTTCATAGACCAGAGAGAAGAAAGTAAATCTTTAAAGAAAAACATCTGTTTGCAGAAAATGTATTGGTGATTGTAAAACAATGACCTTTCCTAATTTCAAGCACTCCACAATCACGGTCTTTGTAATGTAAAAGAAAAGTTCCACCATCTACAAAAAAAGTGGCAATAATTAAAATCAAATAAACCACGATTTATATACACATTTCGATGCCCTCCAACTCTCCTCGCTTTTTTTTTTTACCCAGTGCAACGTGTGACACAAGGACAAGCGCAAATAATTGTGGCGCCTGGAAAGCTGAAAAATGTAAACAGTTCATTAGATGAGGAAATAAAAGGCGTAAAAATACCCAGGGGCAGAGTGTAATGAGGGGCCCTGAAGTTCCTCTGCAGACGCTTTTTCCCTCCACTTTCCCAAGCTTTTCCTTTTCGCCTTGCACACACAGCTGGTGGCATAGCATGAAGAGTAATTAACCATATTCAATGTATAATACTATGTTCCATTACAGGCTTTTTCACCAGTAGGAGAGCGGCTGGGCATTTCCAAATTTAGAGCCAATAACACTTATGTCCGGCTCCATGTCCATGTCTGAAACTGGCATTCAGCCTTTTATTTTCCTAACTGTGAGAGCTGCTCGATGAATGTGGAAACGTATGAAAACCACTATTTTGATAACAATTTTCAGGCGTGCAAATAATGTAATTTAAAAAGTTGTAAAAAGTGAAAAACAAATAAGTCAGCAATAACTAACAAATATGGGTAATTTATCGTCAAGAATGGGTGCTAAGCTCAAAGGTTATCTGCAGCACTTCCTTTCCTCTCTACCCCTGCTGTGATATTTTCCCAGGTGATGTGTGGACCAGTACCAGCAGGTCCCACTATGGTCCGCCCCCCCCCCCTACAACTGGGGGCAGAGGTGGGCCAAAGCGGCATGGCATTAAAAGGAAGCTGAGACCTTTAAGCAGGCACAAGTATCACAACAGCATCTTAAATAATGCATGGCTGCTTGGCAGGGGTTTAACACACACACACGCACACGCACAGGGCACAAAGGAGAAAACACACACACAAACTGTTGTCTAGTGTCTTCTACTCTCCTTAAACACAAACAAATTGGGAGAGGTTGTTCAATTAAGTAAGTGCTCTTTTTTTTTTTAAATGCATTTGATATATTATCAGACAAAAGGCAAGCAACTACAATTGGGATTGTCACAGGAGGGTGTCATTTGTGCCTTTGTTTTATTGTGGTCTTTGGTGTCATCGAATCCCCCTCTTCTCGCTGTGGTGCGTCTTTGTGCGAGCGCGTGCGCGGGGGGGGCACTGTCTGAACGACGGAAGGCTTCCACGAGCCCCTGCATCCCGGGGAAACCTCCTTTAAAGAACGTACACGCGCAACATATGTGAACGGTAGCCCGGTGTGTGTTCTCTCCCCTAATAGAAGTGCAGCAGTGGTAGAGGAGCCGGCGCCTTAGATAACAGCATGGGGCCTCTCATTAGCTCACAGGTTGGTGCTTTGGTGGCTTCCACGCACGCCGCATTGTGTTCCACTTCCATGAAAACCTGAAGGAGTGTGTGAGGAGCCGTTGTCGAAAAACACAAATAAAGGTGAGCAATCAACCGAGGCGAGGTAAGAAATGAGCCTGCGACATATCTAAACAGGTACGAGGTGGCGAGACTTCTTTTAGGGTGACGGAGTGTATCAGCTTCAAAAAGATATTATGTCACAAAATAAAAACCTGACACGGTCAGACACAACAGCGGAAAAAAGAATCTCTTATTAGTTTAATTCAATGAATGCAATCTGCTATTTTTACATTGTACCGCTGAATCTATAACATTCTTTTATATTATACAAGTAAACAGGATTTCATCTCCAGGGGATAAATACCTAGCAGTTTGCTGGTGATAGAGTACACTATTCTGATGGGGGGCCTTTCATGCTTGTACCTCTGTGATACCGGTGGTGTATTTCCCTGTCAAAGTCATTTCTATTGCTAAGTACAGCCGAGATCAGTCAATAAGCCTAACGACTGTACCCACAAAGCGAGAGGCCGAGAGGCGGCAGGAGAAGAGAGGAGGGGGGGAAGGATCGCAAGTGAACTCCAAACAAAAGAGCAAATTCGAGGAGGGCTTTGATTGAAGAAGCGCCATATACTTTTTGAAGGCCGAGGGATCATCTCTCAATGGTTATTTCTTTAAGGCATGAGGGCCCGATTAAACCCAATATTAAAATATGGAGGCACTTCTAATGAAAAATCAAAGGCCCCGCTTCCCCTATCCCCCGTCCTTCCATCTCTCTTTCCCTCCTTTTCTCGTGTTTTGTCAGGTTTTTCTCTCTGATGTGCAGGAGGGGACAGGAAGAGGTGCAGAGAGGAAGTATGAAAAGAAAGAAAGAAAGAAAAAGAGCAAGAGAGGGAAAGATTGAAAACCGGGAAAGAGGGAGGGTTATGGAGATGAGGGACCTAGGTGCTGGTGGTGCAAAACAGAGACAGACAGCATTGGTTGGAGGAGTAAATCAATAGAGCAGAGCCGTCGGGGAGGCGGGCAGCCAGGGCAAGCAGAGAGGAGAGGAGAGGGGGAACCAGCACAGGGGCTCGGGCTCCGATCACAACGCTGGCTTCTGGCGTGCAGTGGGGAATAAAGTGGGTCTCCCCGGGTCAGCACCAGAGAAAAAGGTGAGATTAGAGGAAAGTGGAGGAGGGATTTTCACAGAGTGAAGGTGGGAGGGGTGGGAGAGGTGGGTGTTGGAGGATGACGAGGAGAGTGAAAGTGTGTGTGGAGGAAGGAGGGGGGTGTTAGGAGATGTGCAATGCAGGATACCTGGCAAGCCAGGGACCAACCGGCCCATTAGCCTGTGGCTACCTACATATGGTTCACTGAACCCTCTGCTGAGAAGAGCTCCTCTCCTATCAGTCTTCCCATCTTTTTTAAAGAAAGAAATACTTTCACTTTTAACCCTGTCTCTGCTTTGGAAAGAGGTTCACTCCTGACCTCGATTTATGATTCATTTTTTGTTTGATGTCTATTCTTGGAGTGTTATCTAAAATTGAAAAATGTAATAAAAAAAAAATATATAAAAAAAAACCTAGACACAAAGGGAGAGGAGTCGGGCCTGCTGAGCGCGTGCGTGTGCGTGTCCGTCAGTGGACACGCACAGAAGACTATCTCCTTCAGTGCTTTGCCTTTTCTTGTAATGTGACCATTGTTGATGCTGAATAGCTCGCTCATTAGCATAAGAATGCAGCAGCACATATAGGGACTTAGCCAGATCATTATCTCTATATATTTATGTATACTTTGTTATTTCAGTGGCCAGGACACATTCAAATGCTGATGAGGCCAGTAAGGCCCCCTTCCAAAGCCCTTCCAACATGTGCCCTCCTGAACTTCCCAATACACTTACCAGTTTCCTGGGAGTCTGCAGGTTTTGTACTGGAATTCACAATAGAAGTTAAAAAAAAAAATGATGGGAAATAGCCATGTGATGGCTTTAGAGAAGACACGCTAACACGTCTTAAGCAGATTTTAAAGAATAAAGTATAAAGAGAAGAAGCAGCAGGAATAAATGGTGGAGTTGAATTATTCACCAAATCAATCATCTGCAGTTAATGATTCAAAAGACACAGTAGCAGAAAATATAAAAAGTCAAAAAGACACAAATAATATTAATTTAATGAGCTCTTTAAGAATTTCATTGATTTTTAAATGGGCAAAAGGTTTTGTTTTCCTACTGGGAATTATTGGCCATTTGGTAGACACTTAAAAGTAGACAATGTGTTATGTGAAACAGATCATTTTCTGAAATAAAAATGTACAAAGATAAAAATGTACAAAAGGTTTGACAATGCAGAACAAACAAGTGCTCTATGGTAATGATGGGAACAAAACTAAAGAGTTTAGTCTCACTGCAGGAGCAAGCTGATGCTCTAACGGCGGCCAACCTCTGGGATAATTGAAAAAGAAACTCTAATTCATCTCCCACAATGTAATTGTCATCAAGGCCACAGTCAGATTCCACTGCAGGCTTCAAAAACACGACAGAAAAGGCAAAACTGTTGGTCGCTGAGAGCAAAAACACTTTCCCTTTCTTTTCCGACTCCCTCATTAGAAACACTTAGGATGAGAGGGAGAAACTAAGTTTAATTGTGCGTCCGCATGTATGTGTGAGCAGGGGTTAAAACATTTGTAAACACGGAGCTTCAACTATAAAGAAACGGCAGCAAAAGACGCAACGCAAAGAATTCTTCCTCTATTTACCCCGCTCCTCGCTCCTCGCCTTCGCCGTGGCTCACTTATTAAAAAGCAAATGCCACTGACTAAAATGTAGAGGAAAAACACAGACCCAATGATTCATAATATATTTCATAAATACTTCATGAATGCCTTCACCATACTTAAGCCAGTCTGGCAAAAAAAAAGAAAACATTGTCACCTATTCTAGTACCCGCTTGTCAGCACATCACTGGGGAGTGGGTGTCACATGTCACTTCTGGTTTACACCACTGCGTGGGACAGGCTCGGTGCAAGGAAATCGGGGGTAGGACAGAAAGAAGAACAGAGGAGAAAGTGAAGGGGAGGTGGAAAGGGGAGTAGAAAGAGGGAGCAGAGGAAGGAGGAGGAAGGGGTTGTTATCACATCATCGCCCCATGTCTTTATATTTCCCCCCTTATTATCTTTGGCCCCCACTCACTCCAGTCACTCAATCACACAAGCCCCGAGGACAGCGAGGGGGACCTGGGAGAGGTCTCCTCTCCGTGGCAGACTCAGCCAGACAAGCGTCTGAAAGCTATACTGATCGCTGTCAGTGTGTGTGGAAGTACGGACGACTTCGGAAAAGGGGGCCAGGAGAGATAAGCGAGAGAGGAAACGATCGCGTGGAAGGATAACGGCCGAATTTGCACACTGCCAAACAAAAAAAACCTGTGCTCCAGGCATAATGCAGATGCTCCACCAACACAAGACAAGTGTTAACATAAAGAGATAGGGAGAGGGAGTAGAGGGTGATCTGCTTACAAATGATGGGCTGTGTGATTTCTGCAAGTTTGACTCGTGACAAGAACTCATCTCGTTAATGACCAAGAAACTCATAAAGGATGAGCAAAGAAATGCGTTCACACTCCTCTGTCTGGGACGAACATATTTTACTTATGAGAATTGTGCACGCTCTCGTCTTTGTTCAGTGGTCATTAGCAGTGAAACACATTTTAAATTGTTAACTTGAGAAGCAGTAGTAGTAGTTGAAAACGGTTGTATATCCCCTATTGATGCTCAACTGCGATCACATGTGATCGATGGCATTGTTATGCTATTCATGGCGTGACGTGTCAATCAACCATCAATAAAATGATTTATTGATATGTGATACATACATTTTATATAACAATAAAGTAACAAAACTACTGCACTTGGTGATATCCTGGTTTGTGTCTCACTCGCATCTTTTTTTTCTCCTGCTAATAGAACATGAGCACGCCACTGCTGGACAACACATCCTTTTGTCCTTATTGTGACACTGTCCTTCAACCCAGATTTGACCCACTGCTGCCATTACGCCATCAAACCCACGAAAAACGAGCGACAAAAGGCTAATCCACGAATGAATCCCATCTTCGTGTCCATAAAGCGGACATGTAAAAAGCCCCCCCCCCCCCCCCACCCAACACCACAAATCCACAAAGGGCTTGAGGAAGACATACTGTGTACAACAACTGCCAAATGAAAGACATAATGCATAAGAAGGGAAGAAGATCTATTTGTTTACATCTTAAATCTGCACTCAAGAGAAAATATATGGGGGGGAAAAATCCCTCAATTTGGAGGGGGAAGCCTTTTTTTAAACTGGTTACGAGTGATTAGACTTTGGTGTCATTGATGGGTTGTTAAGCAACAAACCATGAAAAGAGTCAATCTGCCTTCACTCCTCTGTGTTTAATAAGAACAAGTAAGCCAAGGCAACCTAAGGCGATTTAGAGTGTCTAACATCCAACTAATGTTGGTCTGTCATGTTGTCTGCTCGCAGGAGTCACCATAACGAGGACAGGGGGGCAAACAACAAGAACCTTTCAAGATGGATTACAGCAGTGCCAATTTATCCATCACCACTAGTGTACTTGGAGCACGAGATGTACAGCGGCCCTAAAATCTCCCATCAAACCTAAATCTCAACATGATTATCATCATCTGCTTAAAAAAAGGAAATTTGTGATTTTCGGAGCTTCTTAAGAGTAACGCACAACTTTCTAATAAATGACTTTGCAAACTTCTTCTTCCCTCTTCTGGGTCGTGCCGAACATAATGAGTTTATGGCCGCTTTCAGCTTAAGTTGGATAGTCTCCGCAACCTTGAATTGTCCGTAACCATTAATTAAAAACACATAAACATTCACACAGTACCTAAATGGAGAGCAGCTTCATCTCATCCTCGTTCTCTAAATACATAACAAAATATTAGTGGGCTTTCCGAGTAAAGTTTGCACGCTTAAACTCCAGCCTACAACAGAAAGCACGCGCACAGAGACAATACCCTATACTTTATGTGGCATTTCAAGAACTCGGGAAAAAAGATGTTAATTCATTGCAAATGATGAACGGATCGCGGATGACCTTCAGATGCAGAGGCAACAAATAGCTCTGGGGTTTGGAAACAGGAAAAGAGGCTTATGGAAAACTTCTGATAGCATTCTTACTGGCAACTGGAACATGCAGCCTGAGCTGTGAGTGGTGAAGTCAAGAGTCATTCATTAGTTCCTCTACAACAAGTCAATTTATTCTGATAATAGGGGACCAAATAAAACCATGTACAGTAGCACGCCTTGGCCTCATCTGAGGTATCTCAATTGATACATATCAGGTTTTAAAACTGATCTTATTTGTATTTTCCGCATCTCAGTCAAAGCATTTCTCCTCGCGTACAAGTTGTTATTAAAAAGGTTGAACTATTTTATTAAATAAAGCACTCAATAACGTGTCCCGACTGAAAGCTACATTTCAAGTTATCTCCGGAAGGTTACGTATAACTATGAAACTCATAGATCCGGGTAACAATGAAACAAGAAGCACCAACAGCTTTTTTCATTCCATTCACTTCTGTGTACCTGGCAAATAAACTGTTCAATATTTCAAGGTTGGCCCGACTCTTTGGAAATGCATTAATTATCTCCCTGGACGGACACTAGGAGGCATTCTATCTAAAGGTTTTTTATTGAAAAAGGAAAAGGCAGGCCAGATAGCACACTTGACCGTGAGTGTAACTCCAAACAATAACCCCAAAAGACAATCAGAGAGATCAGGGAGGGATATTTGTATCCCTGTGCCACGTTGGCTTGGTGATTCAATATCACAAAATACAAACGTCAACCTTTTTCAATATCCGTAATTGAATATATGACGCTACGGGTGACTGAGAAAGAAGAAAATCTCTCCGTCTTGATTTCAAACTTTAAAACCCTCACTTCAGGTGACAGCTTTTCAAAAGGTGACCGTATCACATTTTTCACATCTTCTAATAAGTTGCATTATGTATAATCTCTCTCTGACAAAGACTGGGTAATGATATGCATTTCAAAAGGAACACTGATGCTTGATAATGACTGACATATTCATAATACTCTATGAAATAGTATACGGCATATTATGACTAATCAACAATAGCTTTCTATTCAGACAAAATCGGGGTTGATCCAACTAAATTAAACCTGCTCCATCGCACTAAAGAATTACCCAGCGACTCTCGTGGCATTAACGAAACTGCCTTGACCATTACTGACACCCATTCCCACTTAATGATAGAAAAATGTGAAGTATTCAAAAATAAAACTTATCAGAGCTTGATATTTAATGACTACCAATTAACCTTTATCCCAGTCAAGGATCCTTCAACACAAAAGGCTCTCACATTCGGACCAGAAGTATTTATTTTGCTATTGAAAAGACAACAAAATACAATTAAAAATATTAAACTCCCCACCTTAAATACAGCTTGAGGAAAGGATAAACGAGCTGTAACACTTAATGTCAGAAAGATTAATTGGGAGAGGAGATGGGAGAGTTAGCATTTGAAATGTTTACAATATCATTTTAAAAAGACATTCAACATTCCTGAAGAGACACTATTTCATTCATTTTTTGTTTGCTTCCTTAATTAACTGTCAGAGCTCGACTGGGCATAGGCAAACTAAAGAAAATGTATAAAGTTATGACTCGTAGAACACACCTTGTATTAAATGGGCTTTCGTCCACAAGGACATTTTTGGTAACATTATTTTCAATCTCTTTTACAAAGCATAAAGGGTGAGGTCAGGCATAGTAATAAGTGGAAGGATTTATCATAGCAAGTCCACTCATACATCAGAAAGGCAAAGTAATTGGTAAATGTGCCCAATATTGTCCTTGTCCTGGACCTTAAGTGGAGGGAAATTCTTAGAGCAACAGCGCCATCTGCTGCAAAAAGAGCCTAACAGCCACCACATCTGGCGCAAGTGGGAGGTAAGCTGATGCCTTAAAGTAATGCATTACAAAGAGAGTATTCAAGGGCTTGTAAACTTGCTTGTAAATAACATGGTGTGAATTTTGAGATGCCACCCTTCACCCTCTAACCTGACACATTCAAGTTCATTGAGATGAACCATTAACAGCAGGTTTACTGAAATGTGCGTTAAGACTAAAAAACATTGGCTATTTGCTAAACATATGCAAGCACAGACCCAACAATACAACATGGGACACCTTTGAAAAGGGGAAGAAAGGAAGGACTTTGATATTAAAGAATAACAGGGTTTCCAGGACTGACAAAATTACCTCTAAATCTCTGAGCCAGCGTTGCCTCGTGACAGCTTACGGCTGACACCTCATTATGCCGATGTCAGAGGCGTCACGCATTTACAATTAGCGTGGCACATCGTTTGAGTCACATCCTCAAAAGTGGATTGCGTTTTGTGAGACGCAGCAGACGTCTGCAGACCCCCCCAACTTCCCTACTGGGACGGACCAAGCGTGGCCCTTTGAGGATGGTGGCTCGGTTTACCCGATAGATTTCATTAAATTAAGCTTACGTGGGGTCTCTTCTTTGCCTGATCAAAGCCGCTGCTAAGAGCCATGCTGTCTTGAATCCCCTGACCAGGACAAGTTGACTCTATCAAATTGGATTTTCATTGTTCTTCTTCGGGTTTTTTTCACACTGACTTAGTCTTGTTTTGTTTTTTTGGTCAGACTGGCATCCCCTTTAGGTTTGCCACGACCCAGCACCTTTAAGACCCCCAATGTCCCCTCTATTATCGCCAATGAAGCTGTCGACCAAGCTCAACAAAGCCACACCTCAAATATAGACCTTTGGGATGCCTGTTTGATAAGTTGTCTTCCGGGATGAAATGGCTGGGTTACCGAGGTCGACTCGGGCCCTGTCTGGAAAGGAGCAGGAATGAGGTCTCAAGCTGGCACACCGGTGGTAGGAAGACTTCAAACCACGGGTGAATGGGAGGATGAGAGAGCAGGTTAAGGGGGGAGACACCCGTGGGAGGCCAGTAGGGGGTGAGTTTGGGGGGGGATTGGGCAGTGAGGGAGTGGAAAGGCCTTGATATCCACGGAAAGCACAACAAAGCTGGAGCTTTTTACATTAAAAAGAAAAGGAGATTGCCTTTTTTCCACTAGACGCCTTTCGAGCCGAGTGTCATGTCCTCCCTGGGCCTGCAGGAAGTGAGGGGCTGAGCTCAGCTATAGCATTTGGCACATCTAAGGCACATCTGAGGGGGCTGAAGTTCTTGCCGTCTGAACACTTGCATGAGATTTACGGGAGCTAGATGTTGCCGCGTGAGGTGGGTGATCCTGGTTTAAATGCACGCTGATCTGACCACACCACACACAGAGGTGTCAAAAAGAAAATGACTCCGTTAAACTGGGGAGTCGCGGTTACAAGAAGAGCAAGATTCTTTTATTCTTTATCCACTAGGACTTTCCTAACCGCTGTTTTTGTGTTCCAGTATTGTGGGCCTTAAGCAGCAATATGGAAGAAAGATATTGAGTATTTAGAATGTGGATGGAGGAAATTCTAAGTGAAAGGTCTCACATGTGAGAAATTTGCACCAACATCAGCCACAGCTGGCGCTGACTGCTTGATGATTGAGCACGGTAAGTGTGGGGAGAAGAAAAGTTCAAGATTAATCGTCAGCCAATTAAGTGCCCATGGCGAGGAAACGTAAACTCTTTTGGCACGGAGATCTCCTCGTCTGATCTCAGTTAGCACATCTCTGTTGTGTTCTCACAGATCACTTCCACATGATATCGCCATCCACATGGGTTGTTTATGCATCTTGTTTGTTCTGCAAATGGAACAGTGGTGGATTGGGGGTGAATTTGTTTTTTTTTATTAAAAAAAATGTATGAGGTATTAAGCAGATGTTGAGATAATGATTAGGGTGGTTTGTTTTGTTTGTCAGCTGTAAGTCGGTGCATGCATGGTGTCAGAGACAGAAAATGTTATGATATATTGAAAATATGCAGTTTCCTTCATTGGAACCACATAAGCAACATAGTTAAATGCTTCAACTTTCCCAGATCAGCCTTTTGTGAATTAGTCTAAAAGTTCTAAATCTTCCAATTCAGTAGTTATTCTTCCAACCCATCCCGAGCATGTGGATATATTTCACATCACATTTGATTTGTGGAAGGACTCGTCTGCTCTCGAGCTCAAGGTCGGTTGCATTTACACTACGGGTTTATTATCCTGTTGTGAGCACCGACACAACAAAACTGACAATGGAAAACAATAACAGACAGGAGGGGAAAAAAAGACATCATTAAAGATACATATTTTTTTGCAAGGTAAAAGATCTGAATACAAACAATGAACTGCATGCACTTTTGCAACTTACAGTAATAGGAAAAGCTATAAAGGTAAGAAGAAAACAAGCAGGTGTTGTAATTACATGAAATAATTGCTCATTTCTATCACATTATTGATTAAAATGCCTTGAGCAATGTTGGTAGCCAACAATGTGAACTAAAAGCAATGGACCTACAAGAGCCGGGCTGTTTATTAACCTTTGATAGAGGCTGGAGATCAAGTCCGGACATACAGTGATTTATGAATTACTAAACAAGGCCAGATTCTACAGCAACAACACAAACACACAAAACCTGTTCTCAATAGGCATCACTTGCAAGTTCCAGTGCAAACTCTGAATTAACCTCGGTGGATGCACCACTGAGCTTCAGCGTAGGACTGTGTGTTTGTGTGTGTGTGTGTGTGTGTGTGTGTGTGTGTGTGTGTGTGTGTGTGTGTGTGTGTGTGTGTGTGTGTGTGTGTGTGTGTGAGAGAGAGATAGAGATGGAGAGAGAGAGAGGGGAAGTTTCGTTGAGGGAACGAACAATGGATGTGCATGTAAACCACAAAGGACTTGAGAAGATGGCAACGTATAATTATTATATTTGTAATATTTAGGTAACCATTAATAAGAAAGATTTAATAAGGTGTTAAAGCACTTTAAGTACTTACAAAGTCTTTCTCAAGCTTCTCCATCTCCTGCTTGTAGCTCTTCAGTCTGCTGTTGTACATGGCTCGGCTCTGGATGGGGATCTCCCGCACCTCCAGGTCCATCTGCTCCATCTAAAACCAGCAGTTAATCCGGTTTATTTAATGAACATTTTTTTCCTGGCGAACAACAAACTAACCTGGAATAAAAATAATAATAATTACAAAATTGACAGGTTAAAATATAATTCTGATCCTAGGTACCAACCTGGCGATGTGTGCATTCTCTTTCAAATAATAAATAATAAAAGTTCTCCCTATCCTCTAATGATCATTCTCTTACCGTCTATGCATTTCCGTAAATGATATACTGCTAAGTCTAATAAAAGGTAAGCTTATGATTTATGACAATAAGCTGCTCAAGATTCGACGTGTGACAACTTTGAAAACGTCAAACTTTCTGAAACGAGTAACTTCAGCGACATTAACTTTGTTCCAGTGTTGATTGTAAAAATGCCTCCCGCTCACGTCGCTCAGCTGTGATAAAAGTTGCGATGGAGGAAAGCGGCGCCGTAAATAAATACACAATCAAATATGAGCGCCCCTTCATTGCGGCGACGTGCACGGGCCCAACAATGTCACACCGAATGAAGTAAAAGTACATTTGACGCGTGGCTAGACAGGTCTCTCTGTGGCGGATTTGGAGGAAAACTAATCACTGTGACATAACAAGACAACTGCGACAACAATTTGTCTCTGTCAGGTGACTTTGCTCATTTTTAAACAGCAACATGAAGACTCCCACCTCAAGATAATGGCTTGAAATGTGTCATAGGGGTGTCACTTAAAAGCAGATTACTGGAATGTAATCATGTGAGGAGGAAGCCTCCTTTCCGCCATGTGAAGTGTGTGTGTGCGTGTGTGTGCGTGTGTGTCTGCATGTCATGTCACCACCAGGATAATACAGGTGCTGTTGTCGGGTGCCAGTGAAGATTGTCCCCTCCCTCTTTCCACAAATTCATTATTTAGGAAATGGGAAGAGGAGAAAATTACTGATCAAAGACATACCAACTCTCTGACTTCTTCAAGCTGTTTGTCGACATTTAGAACCAGCTGTGTCTTCTCCTCTGAAAGAGAAAAAAACAGCAACATATTGATCAGCCGACAGAGGAACAGCGCTTCATGACAACAACCTAACTCCCCCGCAACGGGGGAAGAGAGGGGGAGAGAGAAAGAAAGACTGGGAGAAAACAACACACGAGGACACATTTGAAGATATATTTACACATTCTCTCTACACGAGAGCCAACATTTGATGTCTCTTAGTTATTGGCGTCTATGAGGCCTTTGTTGGTTTCTGTTGAGGAGCAGTGAGACACCTCGTGCCAACTCAAAGGGAAGGGAGGTGTCAGCTTTGCTCACTTGCCAGAAGTATGAGTCCCACTCAGAATGACTAACGCGCCGTTCTGCACCTCACCCCGTGGCTGCTCTTCCACATTACCCATTGAAACTCATTACGACTTGCGAAAGCTCCAAAGAAGCATGTAAACCACAGTGCATCCCACTGTTATTTAAGGCAGCAACACTACCGCTTCATTTCTGCACATATAAGAACTGCTCTTTGTTCTGAAATAAGCTCTTTGCCATGAGAGTGAACCGAAGTCTGGTCTGGTTGTTTTTTCTTTTTTTTTGCAGGATGTGCAACCCACTCTCATTCCCAGGTCGAAGACCACCGCTTAGAAGCACCGCTTGGCGTAGCGAGGCTCACAAACCTCACAGACATGAGAGAGCAGGCAGGCCACAGCAGGATGAAGCATGCAGATTTGTGAGAGGGTGTAGATGTGTATATTTGACGCAACTGGTGTGAAACAATCAGAAGAGTTGAGCAGCGGAGGAGGTCATTTTGAATGCTATGTTTACAAAGTGCAACCAAAATATGACTACATATTATACCTTTAAGCCATAGGGTAAAAATAAAACATCTATTTTTTACTGGTTACAAACAATCCAAAAAAAAAGCATAACAAATATTAATCAACTAATGAAAGCTTAAAAACAAAGCAGCTGATTGGTCGACGAATCAACTAAGATGGGGCAGCCCTATTGAAAAGAGTCTTAGTCTTTCTGCAGGCACCATGCAGCAACATTAAATTTTGCCTTCAAATTCATTTTTAAAACCTGTGTCCAACCTCACAACCCAAATAGCCAGAGGCTGAAAGGTGAGATGATGCTTTCTTGCTCAAACTCTGGAGGGCTGTAAAATATGTATGGATATTTACGGATGAGGAGTTTTGTACACAGAACTAAGGAAAACAAAGAAAAAGTATGGATTGGTATATAAATATATATATATTTCATATACATTTTCCCCATATTTGAGTTGCAATGAATGACAGACAATCTCTTTCTATAAACACTCAAGGGTGAAAAGTTGACATTCACCGTTCATGAAAGAAGGCCTAACATTGTATTCTTATTGAGATATTCCTTGATTGATTCCTTGGTTTTGGGGGATGGTAAAAAATATATAAACACACATTCATTTGATTGTTACATGAATGAAGACAGTCAAGGACATTCTTCCCACACATCCTGGCTATTATCAGCAATTGTGCACATGTGAAATGGAGAGATACAACAACGGCAATGACAAAAGCCCTTTGTCTGGAGCTATATTAATGTATTAAATAGAGGGCTGTCAAGCCATGGAAATAAATTCAGCCACTTCAGGAAGAAGAGCCAGTGGGACTTAAGAAAGGGAAGAAGAAAAGCCTTAATGAGAAGGAAGGGAATTGAAATTCAACTGTAAACAATTCTGTTGGTGGCAGAAGACATTGAACAACTACTTATGGTTGTAATGCGTTTTCCTGGCTTTGTGCATATTCATATGGGCTTACTCTGACACAGTCAACAGATGGCGAGAGGAGGCAATGTGGAATTACGCAGTGGAATGGGCTGCCATGAATCTTCAAAGATGCCGATTCCAAACCAGAAATATTCAGTTGGGCCAGGTTTTGTGAGAGGCAGTGACCCTTTGAAAAACCCAATGAGCAAGACTGAGATAAATGTTCCGTAGAGGTTGGAGTGGAAGCATTTTTTAGCAGTCAAAACTGAAAACATACTACGAGCAGTAATCAGTTGCGGACAATGCAATTTAGTCAGTGGCACTGCATACATATGTATCATACTTTCCTGGCTTTGTGCAGTTGAAGTTAATTTAAATACATGCAGTGTATTTCACACTACAAAAACTGGCTGTTTAATTAAGATGTGTGTGATGTTATGGGCTTAGTAACATTAGAAGCGAGGCAACACAATGTGCAGAAAGACTTCTCCATTATTATTTTTACACATTTAGAAGAAAAACAAATGTGATGACTATTTTACCCCCACTTCCTATAGAACTTATTAGGGAGTGCAAAAGCATCATTTCATCTGTGTACATAGAGACAAACAAGACAAGATAACAGGCATCAGCTCCACACTGAGACGCAATTTAAACGGGGGAAGGAATTATGTGCAGCCTGTATTATGAAATGCTACAATAAGCTGCCCATGTTTGACACTCTAATTTCTCATGTGTGACCTAAACATAAGGAAATATAGATGGATGGACCAAAAATGTAACTATATAATTAATACGCGGGAAACGCCAAGACAGACTGATCACCTCTGCTGCATATCATCACCTACTAATTGTCTCAATATAACATGCATTTGTGCAAATAATATAGCATATGAAACATTTCAACATCCCTTACAGTGTGGACATGCTGTTTCTGATATATACAGTATGCTGATATACTACATTAGGACCACCCATGTGTGATGACCCCTCCTATCCAGCAGGGGTCTGTGTTCCTTTTCCTAGTCTTGTAGTCTCGTTAACAGCTGATGAGCCACACCTGGGCCTAATCTGTGGCTTCAGGCATAAAAGCTCATCACAGGAACATGTCTCTACCCTTCCTGCCTCCTCTGTTACATGGCTGTTGCGTTATTTGATTTAGACACGGTCACACACACCCACACATGTTTTAACCTGAAGCAGCACCGAGTGTAGGGAACTCTTACGGTTTGTTTGGTAGGCAAGTTGTTTGTTACAGGAGGGATGTGGTGAACTTGTCATATTTAGAGGTGACAAAAGTTTGTAGCTTTGCCTGTTGCCTTGAGAAATGGAAGTGCTACAATTCATGCCTTGGTTGGTGTGAGCTTGGTTGTAGTTTGGTTGCCTCTTTGTTCTGGGTGGCTAGTGAGCTTTTGTTTTAGAGAAACCTTTTGGATGCTACTTTGGTTGAGCGCTTATGGTAATCCAGTTTTGTGTGTTTTGGTAGCTGGTAATTTCAGTTCTGTATGTTCACCACCTGTTCATGCATGGATATGCGTTCCTTGCCCTTGTCTTGGAGGACATTAACAGCTGATGAGATACACCTGAGCCTGATTTGTGGCTCTAGGTATAAAAGCTCATCACAGGAACAGCAACCACTCTCCCTTCCTGCCTCCTCTGTTACATGGCTGCTGCTTTATTTGATTTAGACACTTTCACACGTGCATACCTTACTGATCACTGACCTTCCACATTTGGTTGGTTCATTTGGGTTAATATGAAAAATAAAGCTGTCAATGTATTACCATTAACTGATCTGGTCTCCCATTTTTGTTGCAGCCTTTGAGCTGGGTGGTAACACATGCAACCTAACCTAGAGAAATCATCTATTAAAGCAAACCCAACCCAAAGGAAGCTTGCATGAAACACAGAAAGCTACTATGTTGTCATGGTGATTCAAAAACTCAGTTTCCCCAGTAATGTCCATTCATAAACAAGACAGTTTTTAAGCTACACAACTCTATGGGATTAGTGTTGTGTGTACCCACGTGACATCACTGCGACACGAGTGAACATTCGCTGCCTATCCATTCATTTCTATGGTATAAAACAATATTTACCAACTATAATAGCAGTGACAAAGGGCTTCTCTCCTTTTAACACAACCATGACAGCGGCATTAGCCTAGAAATGCATCCATACGTTAGTTACCGGAAAACACTAGATGCTATTTACTACTTAACTCAGTATTTCCACACAAAATGTTCACACTATTACACACATTCCAAGCTATTAAAAGCAGTGAGCAACGCATGATTCACCCTTTTACATAAAGGATAAGAACACACACCCGAGCTGTGTTTCACCATTTGGTGAACTAAATCTTTTCGTAGAAGATAATACGTTAAATTGATGAAATTACACGAGCACTAATAGGTTACCCCTAACGCTAGTTAGCTAGCCTTCTCAGCTGAGAAATGCCAGCTAACTGATAGCTCGCTCCAGCTCAGCTACTCCAGCTAATACATTGAACTAACTTGACTGTCTTACCTCCACTTAGTTTGGGAATTCTGCCAATTTTGTTAGTTACTTCTGCCGTAAGAGTTCCAAAATCCTGCTCGTAGGTTTCAAAGTCTGAAGACATTTTGACGCTAAGGTTTAGAACAGGTGGCTCTATGGGTGACAGTTAACGTTAGCTCCAGATGATAACAACAAGTCTCGAATGGAGTCCCTTCCTTGAGTCACAGTCAAACGTGCTCGGCAAGGAACAATACTTTATTTTTGTTATTTTCCTGACACTAGTTCAGCTAGTGAATGGAAAATATACGTTAAGTGTTGTCGAACGCGAAGAGATGGATTCGATATTTTTTTTTAATTCTGATGATGGTTAAGTGATTAATTGTTTCGACTTAGACCACCAGGGTTTGAGAGTAACCGTTTCTGAGACACCGTGAGGAAGGTTCCTCTTCGTACAAGAAGGAATTGAAGCGAAAAAAACCAAGGAAGTGGCAGGTTGGTAATTTAAAGTGACAGTTTTTTTCTGCCTCCATACAAAATGTGCATATGCGTAAACCAGTGAGCATTCGTTATATATTTTAAATTCGGTATTATCCGTTCTCCCACTTTGCACCTTGTGGCTGTTATCCAGCCGTTAATTAAATCATGCTAGCTAGCTAGCTAGCTAGCTAAGTGCTGTTAGCCCTGGTTCAAAACCGAATCAAAATGTTTTGGGGTTGTTTCCACAGTGGTCGCGACAATGCAACGTTGTACTTGATGCGAGTTAGCTAGCTTGGTAACGTAATGTTGTTAGTTTGGCAGCTGCTGGGCATACGCTATAGCATGGGTGTGCACCAAGTGAGTTAATGAAGAGATGCCCCTTTGGTATATTAACGCTAGATGTTGACATGTAGTGTGGTTTCTTTAAAGCTATTAGCTACTTTTAAAGCTGGTTATTTCTGAAAGTTACTGTCCGGCAATATTGACATATGACAGTGACGCCCAAGTTTGTGTAATCAGCGCGACGTCACGTTAAAATATTCCTGTATAGTAGGAGTGAGAGACATATGTCATCACCTCTCCAAAACAGCAAAGTTAACATTGTAAACCTCATGGTGATATGATTTACTGCAGAGCTTTTTGTAAACTGACAGCTGGGTGTATATAGGCTTCTACAAACTGGATGGATGGAAAAATGGATTGATGTTTTAAAGATGTCTTTGTTTTCTCTCAGATGGGGAATTTGAGTCTGTCACAAGGATAGTGTGCTCTGAAGATTGGCAGGAGAGAATGCTGCTCTTTGCCAGGGCAAGAAACAGTGGGACACGGAGAGCCCCGGTGACCCAAGACGAGGCCAGTTGCTGGGTACTCAGAAGACGAGAAAAAATATGTGCTACGCTGACTTTGCAAGATAGCTGAGGAAAAAAGAAAACTTGTTGAGAGTTTGGTCAATACATTTCAGGAACTCGACCAAAATACTAGTACTAACCTTGTGGCTCAAAAAGATGAATTTCCTGTCAACTTTTGTGACGTTTCAGAACCTCCATGAGGTTCGAAGATTGTGCCACTGGGGTCCGATCATAGCCCTGTCTGTCATCGCTATATGCTCCACCATGGCAATTCTGGATTCCATTATCTGGTACTGGCCGCTCGACACTACAGGAGGCAGCATTAACTTCATCATGCTCCTCAACTGGACTGTCCTCATCCTCTACAACTACTTCAATGCTATGTTTGTTGGACCTGGATACATTCCTCTTGGCTGGAAACCAGTAAGGATCCTCGCTAAGGATAACAGCTCTTGACATTTGTGATTGGTGTTTGTTCATGTAGATGGTGTAAAGAACACGTCTGCAAAATTACAACATAAAGATGGCATGTAGAGTAAAACCATTTAATCATCGGAAAGATTTTACAACTAACTTAACTTATTTATTTGTCCCAAAACAGGAGACTCCACAGGATACCCAGTATCTACAGTACTGCAGAGTGTGCAATGGGTACAAGGCCCCCAGATCCCACCATTGTCGCAAGTGTAACAGGTAGCTACATTTATTAGCAAAACAAGAGTAGGTTTTCTCTCACCTTTTATGAGATGGACTTAAAGGAAATGAGAGTACAGACACAGTGCTATTTTAGCTGGAAAATCAATCAATTATGTGATATTTAATAAATCAACATCATATGCTTGCTGATGAACCTGTCACACTATGTCCTCCCGAACAACCAGTCAATGTCCTAAGCAATCCTTTCTGCCTCCCTTCCCCCAGGTGCGTGATGAAGATGGACCACCACTGCCCATGGATCAACAACTGCTGCGGCCACCAGAACCACGCCTACTTCACTAGCTTCCTGCTGCTGGCTCCACTGGGCTGCTCACACGCTGCCATCATCTTCATTATGACCATGTACACACAGCTGTATGAGAGGGTCAGTAGTGTCCTTACACCGCTATACCATGCTTTTGATTCCCTATTACTACCACAGCTTTTCTGATACTGATGTCAAGCTGTTTTCTCTTTTCTCACTGCAGATATCATTTGGCTGGAGCACTGTGAAGATCGATATGAGCGCTGTGCGTCAATTCCGGCCCCTTATGCCATTCAGTGTGCCTGCCTTTGCTGCCACACTATTTGCCTTAGGCTTGGCACTGGGCACCACTATTGCCGTCGGCATGCTTTTCTTCATACAGGTACGTTCTTCCTTTGGGGTTTACAATTTACACAAGTTCTTGGCTCTCTTGAATGTCAACAGTCAAATACAACCATTTGTTATATTGAGATATTGTATCCTTTTCAGATGAAAGTCATCCTTCGAAATAAGACCTCGATCGAGTCCTGGATCGAGGAAAAGGTCAGGATGGATTTTTATTACTTGATTTACAAACGATAATCTAGGATGTTAAAGTGTTTTGTTATCTAAACAATATTGATTTATTACTAACATATTTTGAATATTTCATTGGCCAAGTGCTTGAAATAGAAATGTCACTTTTATGAATAATTCACACACGTCCAGGATCATATACAATATTGCGGGATGATTATAGAAACTTGACACGGGCCCATTGACACACACTCACATACAACCATTCTCTGTTTCCTCCACTAGGCCAAAGACAGAATACAGCACTACCAAACAGGGGAGGATTTCACCTTCCCTTACGACCTCGGCACCCGCTGGCTGAACTTCAAGCGAGTCTTTACGTGGGCAGGGACGCCCAAGGGTGATGGCATTGAATGGCCAGTCCATCCCAAGTGTCACCAACACACCTTAACTGTAGGTTCAGTTTGTTGTCGAGTTGGGTAGTTTGTGTAATGCATACAACACTCGTTTTGAGTTGTCTGTTAGTGTTACTCTTTTTACGTTGAATGATAAATTATCTTTTCATTTGGTAAGGTCTTAGGTATTGTAATAAGTCCTGTTCTTGATGCATTTCCTGTTAAACTCTGAGATATAAAAAACATCGTCATAAAATAGTGAAGTTGTCTTGTTCCTCTTAAAACAGATTGAGCAACTGAAGCAGAAAGCTGATAAACGAGTGAGGAGTGTAAGTACCAGATCTGTATTATGACATCCATGTGGTGTGATTGAGTTACACATAGCACAGACACACAAGAGTAGGTCTTGGCTGGACTGGCTGTGTGACTAAGGAGAAAAGCTCTTGGCTGTACTTTAGAAACACTATTATGTAATGCACATTTTAATGCTTTAATGTTAAAGAACATGACTTTATAAACACCAAACGCATATTTCATCTGAATTTCAGTTGTTGTCAGAGCAGCAGAATAACCAGATATCTTTTTTGCCTCGGCTAGCAGGTCCAGTATCGGGCGGTGGAGGACTACAACGGGGCCTGCTGCCCTCTGAGCAAAGGTCTTCAAACCTTTTTCAGAACCCCTTGCACTGAGGAGCCCAGGATCCCCCTCAACAAGGGGGATACCATCCTTGCCACTCGTGGCACCAAGTGAGTTAATTCAGACTGAACAAAAACTACGATCATCATTACGACAACAGAGGTTTTCAAAGTGGGAGTAGAGTAGCTTAAATGTGTGTAATTTGGTTAAAGAGATAGTTTTTCCCAATTTCCCAGACTCTGAAACCAATAAATGCCTTAAGACGGACTCAATTGGCTCAGTTATTTAGTGCCTGTGTGATCATATAACATAATCTCATAGGCACCCAGGAATTGAGCGAAACTAAGCTAATCTCCAAGCTTTTGTCTCTTCTTTGTCCATCTGAATTCTCCTAATTTATTTATTTATTTTTCCCTAGATGGTGGATGTATGGAGACAAAGTTTTGAATAACGAGCATATGACAGGTGAGTTGTGGTTTGAATCATGTTTTTATATTCGCTGGAACAAATATGCAACGGAACTTTCCTTTCTGTTTTGGCTTTCAGGGGGAGAGCGTGTAAGGGGATGGTTTCCAAGGCGATGTGTGGAGAAGTGCCATTATGACACTGCCAGCGATAGCACCAGCGATAAGAAAGCAAATTAATATATTTCAAGTGGCTTTATGTAGAGCAGAGGAGTTAAACTGAACAAATGGTGTCCGTGTTCATAAAACGTGCATCCACTGAAGATGTCATGCCTGATGCTGCAGGCTCACCATCAATAATTTCATACTTTGACTAATATTACACACACATTTCAATACCAACATGATTTTTTTAAAGGCAACATAGTTCACTAAGTCTTACTGAGCACCTTGCGTTTGATTATTGTCTTGGAAGAGGACTAGAGAGTTCATTAGAGGGTCTAGTCCCATGCTTCAGTTTGACTCCTCTGATCAAAAGTGAAACCCAGCAAGCATCCTAATATCCAAGAATTGCCACCAGGCTTTATTGTGACTTTGTTGTGATTACATGACTTTTTACTTGAATCTGTTGTTTTTACTTGTGTTGTTGTCTGTTTTTGCTAATTATGCAATGCCTCTGCCCAGCTAACCCCGGGAACTCCTTCATGCAACTATTTCTACAGTATGGAGATAACACTTCATTTCTTTTTATTATTTTTGTAAAAATTGTTGGCCTCAAACTATAAAATTAAAATTTAAAAAATCTTCTGCAAGAGTCGTTGGTTGCCTTTTATCTTTGTGATTGCTTTAAATTCTCGTGTTTTCATCAAAAATGAGTTTCTCAAGAGCCCTGGGCTAAAATTAAAACAGTAATTTGGCATTTGTTTAATTGTTAATGTCACACACAAGTCTAGGATGCTAATGTGTCCATCTTTAACTAAAATGTCATGCTATGTTCTAATGTTTGTTAAGGAAAAGTGCTACTTAAATTCTTGCACCTGTCTATTGTCAGGCAAGTCAATAATGGTTGTTTCAAGTTGGTGTGGTTCAAGACTTACTACTTAAAATATGCCTTCATGAGACAAAAGTATGCACTGAGAGGTTTTAATGTAGTACGTTTAGTTTAGTGAATGTTAGAATGATCTTTTAACTTTGATTCCATGTGTCAGATACACGTATAGTGCAGTCTGACAACCTCAATCGGAACAAGCTGTCCAAAGGAATCAGGTTTTCAGAGTCCAGTACCATCTTTGACGTCAATTCACAAAGGCGCTGCACACCCACACGGGTGTTTATTTATAACCTGAATGGACCTCAACTGCTCAGGTTTGACTTGGGGGGGAGTTGAGGTCACCAAGCTTGGCATACCAATGAGAATAATGAAAGCGTAAGTTGTCAGGTGCAACATCAGAAAAAAGGACACGTCAATCAAGCACATTTTGTACACAGAGTGAGAACACCTCGCTTTTGGTAATATATATTTAATTTGTTTTATTGCGCCTCCTCTGTCTAGAAAAATATATTTGTTTATGACAGTTTTGAATGTCACTTCTTCAAGTGTTTTTTTTCTTTTGCATCATTTTAACTGCTAATACACTCAATAAAGACACCACAGTCACAGATGTGGCAGAAGACTTCCCTCTATTTACCTTCCTCCCTGCAAGAGGACTACGTGTCCCAGACTCCTCTGCTTTTTTTTCCCTCAACCAATCAGAGTGCAAGGAAAAATAACATGTGATAATCCCACCCAGTTAGCGCGTGAGGGAGTTCCACTAGTTCGTACTGGACAAGACAGTTCCTTGCTTGTTGAAGATTACCAAGAAAACCCATCTATTCTGTAGATGTGTGGACAAGTCCACTCACGTCATATATCCGTCCGTTCACGTCGCTTCAGATCTGCTCCACAGGTGAGCTCGCGCTACGTTGCAAGGTCACCTGTCTGCCGGACTGTCACTTCCAAAAACGAAGTAGCTCTGTACGTGGGCCCCACCAAATGTCGTCATTTTTACCAAAACACAGACTGTTCCGCTAATTGCAGGTAGGCCGAATAATGAGTAAGGTCACCGTAGTGTGTTGGGGATTCTTATTTTTGATCCTGCGCGATGACTTCGCAAAAAATATTCGTATTTGTGTTGTTAACAGGCAATGTGATGGTAGTACTACTTAGCTAGCTAGCTACAACTTTGGGTCTTGTGTTTACACACAGTCCGCTCTCTAACTGTCAACTGTTTGTTTTCTCTACTGTCAACTGTTTGTTTTCTCTACTGTCAACTGTTTGTTTGTGCAAAGCTTGAGGAACGACATTTGTTCTTTTTTTAAGTCAAATATCAGCGTGACTCAGCTGCTAAATGTCGTGGAATTTGAATGAATGACGTTGAAGCTGGCTCACCTCCTTTATGAAATATGAGGGGGTCATTCATGAATGGCAACAAACGCTGGACAGTGACGGCGTAGGCTTGTTACCGTGTCGTTAGCTAGTAAACCATTACATTCCCAAACAGAGAGCCAGCGTTGACAATGCAAGGTTGTTGATTTTAAGAAATGGATTAAATATTGTCAGATTATCCCCTGGTTTGGACTGTGGGGTTTATCAGTAACTCCAAACAATACATAACAATCATGCAACAGTAATACAGCAATAAGGGTGATCTACGGGACAATAACTTAAATAATTACCTTTTATAAGGTGTACTTAAGGTATCCTTGCTGAACATCTACTTTACTTGGATGAGGACCTTGTTTCTAATGTTTGCAGCTACAGTATATTCCCAATTATATCTGCTCTATATTATTTTAGTAATGTTGCAAAGCCCATAGGACGACACCAACGACATGGCTACCACTGCATGAGAAATGTTATTATTTCATGTTAACTAACACCAACTTAAAACTTGACTTCTCTTTCACGTTCCACCCCTTCTAGTGTTCATCCAGACTAAAAGAGTGATCCAGCAAGATACTGCGACGACGGTGATTCCCTGTGATATCAGCCAGTAACATGTCCATGTTCAGCACGGGCATCCTTGTGCTGACGTCTCCTCTCCACACCCTCCCCTTGCGCATCGCTCCGGTGCTTAGCTCAGCTGCTCAGCTTGTGGAGCGTACGCTGTACGTCCACCTCCACCCTGGGCTGAACCTCGGCAGCGGGAGCCAGCCCCGACCAGTTTTCATTCCGCCCGTAGTGGACCTGTCTACGCTCATTAGCCGCCTTTACAGCAACGCGGCGGACGTATGCGGGCACCTGGATGTGCGTGTTTTGCTGACCAATGTTCACGCTCAATCAGCCGCCTCCAGTGGGACCACAATCCCGAACTGCCCCTTCCCCACACCAGAATCTCTGTCTCACTCCCCGGAGGTGGTGCTCACAGACTTTCCCCTGCAGGACCCAGGTCAGTCCCATCAGGTGACACAGTGTCTGCAGAGGTACACGGGCCACTGCTACGTCTGTGGCCCCAGCCTGCCCTCGGTGCTGCTTCATCCGCAGCTAATGAGGCTGCAGGAGGACGAGCTGAAAGAGCCTAAAGAACAGGCAGAACCCTTGCAGACCTACAGTGATGTGGTGGTAGGGGGGACGTTTGATCGCCTCCATGGGGCCCACAAGACGCTGCTCAACATGTCATGCCTGCTAGCCAATAAAAGGGTCATTGTTGGTGTGTGTGACGAAGCAATGCTAAAAAGTGAGTGGTTCTTATTCAGTATTTCCATTTCAGGAATGCATATTCGTGTCACATCTGTGCTTATGAGTCACATTGTGGTGTGACCTGATCACATCCTTTTTCTTCCCGCCTTTAGGTAAAGTGCTAAAGGAGCTGGTCGAGCCCTATTCTCTGCGGACCCAGAGACTAAAGGAGTTCCTGGAAGACATCAAACCCTCGCTGCAGGTGGAGATCGTAGCCCTTAATGACCCCTATGGAGTTTCTGTGGTTGACCCCTTGCTACAGTGCATTGTGGTGAGCGAGGAGACTCGAAGGGGAGGCGAGGCTGTCAACAAGAAACGCATTGACAATGTAAGTTAGTAATCAACTGATACGTGTTTCCTGTAGATGTTTCCCAGGACTTTTCACAGTTTTTACTGCAATGGACTGGAAGTCTGAATACATAAATAATGGCATATCAAATTGTATGTCATGTGGTCCTTTTTATCATATGCTTACATCAATATAATGTTACCCTTGTGCTGTTTTTTCTTCTACATGTTTGTGTGAACAGGTTTAAGTGTCGTTTTTTTTTTTTTTTTTTTTTTTTTTTTACAAGTCAGGAGATTTCTATTATTGCTTTCTCCACAGCACATTTCTCACATACATAACTATTCTCATATGTCTTGCAAGGTTCTATTGTGAGAGTCAGTGAGCTTCCCTTCCAAGAATTGCTGATAAAGAAAGCACAGAGAATAATCTTAATCCTTGCACAGCAGAAGAGCTTGTTTGTCCAGAAATAAAGACCCGTAACCTTGCATGGCAGCTGCATTCTCCTGATGTCATAAGATCACGCGGGAATCGCGGGATCAGATATCACCCGATAACCCATCTCATCAGGCTTTAAGTAATGTGCTTGTGTCAGTCCCATGCAACTAATTTGTTTTTGTTTTTTTTAATTCTTGCCCTTTTCAAAACTGTTTCCAATGATGGCTTCTCAGAAGGTTCTGTGTTGTCCGTTTAGGACATACATAGAACACATATTTGATGTCTTGTGTTCTCTGCTTCCTATATCAGGGCCTTCCGCCTCTCATCCTCCACGAGATCCAGTTGCTTAAAGACGCCCACCACACTGAGACAGAGGAGGAGAAGATCAGCTCCTCCAGTTTACGCTCTCGTCTGCTGGGCACCCTCCTTACACCGCCTAAAGTAGGTCGTGTTTGTTCATTTGGATAAGGGATTTCAATGCAGGATGAAGGATACGTGTTACTGTGGCAGCATTGAGGAAAACACAATATATATATACACACACACACACACACATATACACACACACACATAACTTAACAAACACCATCAGTCTTTTCATTCCTGTTTAATTAAATTCATTTTTAAATGTTAAAGGGACTTAGGGCAGGATCAAGAAATAAGACTCAACAGTGACACGACGGCCGTTAGGGTAACTGCAGCCATCTGCCAAGCCGGCGCGGTAGCGCGCACGAACTCTTCAGTGCAGCTGATGCTGTGACACGGTTATTTATTTACTCGCTGTTCACGTGACTGTTTACTACAAGCCCTCCGCACATGCCTCCGCGGAACTACGTTGGTAGCATACATCTGCGAACAGCATCATGTCAAGCGACGAAGTAAGTAAACAAGTGTTTATTTTAGTGTAACTTTAGGAAGACGAATTGCCGCTGATAAAACCTTCGTTTTCTTCTTGGTATTACTTTTTAGTGGACTTTGTGTGGTGGTGGGTCGTTTTCCGGCCGAAGCAGAGTCCATTACTACACATACAGTACTTGAGTCCACCGCGCTTGTCTTCTTCTGGTCTCCAAGCCGTCGAGTACGCGCATTCAGCGTCATTTGACGTCACGTCCGCCGGACTGCGCGGGAAATTCGGACCACGAATTGCAGTACATCATGCAGCACACAGCCTGTTCAAGGCAATGGGGAGATATGTGTGTGGTCTCATTCTTTTTGGTTTTGAACGCTTCATCACCCATTAGCATTAAAAGACTTAAAGTGAATGTTTATTTTTTCACAAATCCTGCCCTAAGTCCCTTTAAATAAGTTCTGCACAGCCTCCAGTCACCAAAAAGTAATTGCCAAATCATGCTCTAATGTGCATTTGTTGTTTTTGTTTTTTTTATTCACTTGCTGAAGCAAAACATAACTTTTTCTTGCAGCATTTGAATTGTTGAGGAAAAGTGTTTTCATACAAATGATGGCAGCTGAGCATTTTGTAAGAAGCACACAGATTGCTCTTCATAAATGTCTTAATGTTTAACCGTTCTAGTAGGAGCCGGTTAACAAGTAACAGCTTTTTTTTTCCAGCATGTGCTGCTGTTTATGATGACATATCCCGCACCGATGTATCTCCTGTTTCTTCTGCACTAGGACAAACCCGACCTCGCTCCACTTCCATACGTGATCGGCCTGACGGGAGGCAGCGGCAGTGGAAAGAGCTCCATCGTCAGGCACCTGGAGGCTTTGGGTGCCGTCTGCATTGACTGTGACAAGCTGGGCCATGAGGTGTACCAGCCCGGCACTGCAGCCCATCGCAGAGTGCTTGAAGAATTTGGGTCAGGTGAGGAAAACCCACTCCTTATGACATATCACATGCTATCAAGTCTATTTTAATGACATATAGGACAATGATGCACTGTTTGCATTCATTTTTTTAACGACTACCGTAAAAGTCGGTTTGCCCAACAGCTTGATTTTAATGTTGTATAGCATTTCAACATTAAAATAATGTCTTGTATGTTATTACGTAGTAAATCTATTTTTTTGTCACTTTTAGAGCTTCTTAATGAAGATAAAACCATCAACAGACGTGCATTAGGAAGAAAGGTTTTTGGAAATCAGGTAATATGACTATATATGAATAATGTTTTGGTACATGGCGACATAAAAGACGACACCGCCGTGTATCGAGAATTTACAGCAGTGCTGTTTTTCCATGCAGGAGCGGTTAAAAGCCCTAACAGACATTGTATGGCCTGAGATTGCACTTCTGGTGAAAAACAGAATAAGCCACGCCCGAGATGAAGGTATTGTAAATGTATTAAGCTTTGAACTTTAGAACTCTATGTAGGTTCATTTATCTGTTGCTGCAAACCGAACACTTCTCCAGAGAACTCCAGAGTCCTGTTGTTTGGCTAATGTACGGATCATATTGACTTGTAAACAATGATATTCATGTGGTTGGTTGCTCTTTGCAGGTAAACAAGTTTGTGTATTGGATGCAGCCGTTCTGCTGGAGGCCGGCTGGACAGACATGGTGCACGAGGTCTGGGTCACTGTCATCCCTGAGGAGGAGGTAAATTGTTTGCAGTCCTAAAAGCAACGAACATGAACGTTGGCCTGACTGACTGTGAGGAAAATGTAAAGATGTTAAGGTGACGAGCTCAAGGTGAAGAGCTTTTTTGTTTGTAGAAAGTTGGTGATGAAGGGGTGTGTGATAAAGGAATTGGGACAATAAAGGATTTTGTCGTGAAGCTTGGATAAGAACCACTCCCAATGATCGATCGTGGTGGATTTCCATCGTTGGGATAATCCTAAATATCGTCATGAGTGACTTGAAAAATTCTTATTTTTAATGTATTTATCCGTATATTTATGTTCGTTAAGAAAAGTTGTCTTATCTTTGATTCAATACAAAGATTTCCTTCTTAACTTAATGTAAAGTGATTCCAGTTTGTTTTAAGAATCTCAGCGTAATGATGCATAGTGTGGATATCACTCTGCCATAGTTTGTTGATACTACCACCGGGGGGCGCCAAAGTTGAAAATTCTACACTACAGGCTTCAACAAAATAAACATCCCCCCTCTCTCTCTCTCTCTCAGGCAGTGTTGAGGATAACAGAGCGAGACGGTGTGACCACAGAGGACGCCCTTCGACGGCTGCAGAGCCAGTGGTCCAACGGCAAGCAAGTAGGGCACGCCAACGTGGTGCTCAGCACGCTGTGGGAGCCGGAGGTCACTCGGAAACAGGTCCGACATCAGCCATCAGTATATCTGCATTACATGAAGTAGTGGGATTCTGTGAAATAGTGATAATTCTCCCACTGTCTTTTATTTTGAAGGTACTGAAAGCTTGGAATCTCCTTCAGAGGAGAATCCAGCCGAGGCAAGAGGGACGGGAATGGGTCGCCACGTCGTCTCAGCTGTGACCGGTGCATACAGAACACGCGTGTGTCGGGCCCAGGTACACGTGAGCACAAACGACAGATCAACATAAGGAAACGCTGCCTTAGAAAGAAGTGAGAACAGTTACTGTGCCATCCCAACAGGCTCTCTCACTACTTCGACCAAGACTCAGTGCCTAATGGAGTTTCCACAGGCTTTTTTAACTGTAGTTTTATTTCACATGATGCTCATTTGAATGATGGATGGCTGAGGAAAAAAAATACATCAGATGAATTTCATCTCATTTCATTAGATGGAATTTGAAAGCTGGAAATCATTGTTTGGGATTAACAAAGGGTATCTTATCCTAAAAACTGTTGACCTGTTTTCATTCAAAGATGATTTTAATGAATGACTTGCCTTTACATAGACACTGTTTAAATGATAAATCCCAGATTATTTCAGGACCAAACCACTTAGCAAAGTCAAATATTGTGGGCATCTCATCAGCTGATGACCGTTCTGTCCTCCTTCCATGTCCTCCAAGTATAATTGATATGAAAGTAGCTTAAAAGCCACTTATGGTAAGGGAATTAAATTAGTTACCACTGTTAAATCAGAATTAAATGTATTATTTTTTTTGGTGTTGGGAGAATATTTTATGAAACACAATCATGAGGAATATTAAATTCCCAAACAAGATACAATGTATTTGAGAAATCTGTGCAATAGATAAGGATATTTTGTAATATCGGTGTAGCCGTCACTTTGAAATACACTGAGCACTGAATAAGTTTCACTGTACTTTGACTAATAAAGCAAAACACACAAGAAAAGCTCGTGACCTACGGCATTACAAACCAATGTTTACATGCTGATAAACTGCTGCTCCATGCCTTCATATTACGAACAATGTCTAAGTCAGAAGTGACATTTGATCAAATGGTTTGTGGGAAGTTTCCGGCATCTTGCATGTCATCTGGAAGCCAGTGGAATAAACAGATGTAACATTAAATGAAATGTTTCAACAAATTACTAATATCTTCTTTTTTCCTCCTAAGACACAGGCTAATGAGCCAAATTCACTTTCATATGATGCTAGGGTTTAAGAAGTGCTGTATGATCTTTCATAATTCGATACAAAACATTAGGAGTTCAGTCGTTTTTCAGCCTTTAATTTTAATACCTTTAAAAACAACATTAGTTAAATGTGCAAAATGTACAATTTTCATGTGATGTCTGGCGTGAATGGTGCCGTTTCAGAGCTCCGTCACAGTATCTCACCATGTTTCAGTGCAGCAAAACCCTGTGCTGAACATGCTGCACATTCAAAGAATACAGACTAAGTGCACCAGTAACGAGTGAAACAAAAGGGCTCTGGGTATGCGTGTCCTAACTTCGTGATCAATCCCCGTGGTGGCCGCAGACCACAACATACCCTTTTTTTTTGCCTTGAAATTGTGTGTAAAGCAGCCTTTTTGTGCGGTAGTGAATAAGTGTCCATCAGTGTACTGACATGTCAAAGTCCAGGCTTTATCAAACTTCCGTCTACCTCGGAAGAGTCTCCTTCCAAATGAAGGAATCTTCTTGAAATCGTTGCCTCCGCTGGTTTCCTCCGGTCACACTTCCACTTTCAGTTTGGCGGAGCACACTGCTTCCCCCAGCTTGTTGCTGGCCCGGCACACATAAACCCCGGAGTCGGAAGGCTCCAAATCGTCCAGAACCAGAGAGCAGAGCCCGTCCTCGTGCTGCTCCATGGTCGCTCTGCACGATTCAGACACCGGCTGCTCGTTCCGAAGCCACTTCACCTCTGGCTGTGGGTAACCTAGGATTGAGATGGGAAGACATCAAGAGCATTGGTGGTGATATATAATAATTAAGAGGTGGATCAATATCAGTCCAATGCTGTCTGGGCCTGTTTAAAAATCCAGCCACACACATAAAAGTGTAGATGCCAGTCACTTCCACACATACAGCTTATAAGACTGTGGTATCGGATCGGTACTGGCTGATTCCCAGGTGTTGGAATCTGCACTCCAATAATAATAATAAACATTAAACAAATGGTTTGCATTTATGTTAGCTAGACTTCATACAGCATGTTCAGTAGGTCTCATTCTACTGCAATCATTTTAGACGGCATTGTTTTGCTCTTATAGAATATAGTGGGGCCCTATTTAATGAAGTGCAACACAGTTCCATCGCTCTACCATTGACACGGCACGTTAGCTGAGCGGTCGCTCCCTCGGGAAGGGTGGCATCCCTCAGGGCCTGCTGGAAGCGAGGTTCACTCTGAAGCTTCACATCCAGAGACCGGATGGCCTCCTCTGCCTCTTGGCTCCAGCCTGGCTCTGGATGAGAGGGAGGATGACGATGAATACCACGGGGAAAAAAAAAAACCAGGCTTTACAGATCACAAAAGGGTAAACTTGAAGTGACAATTGGAAACTGTGAGTCATCTGCCATATGCATGTAGCTCCGGGACATGGGAGGGAATTGTCTATGTGTGTCTTTTTTTAAAAATCGGTCCTACCCTCTGAGGAGATGCCAGGAGAGTCTGGCCTGTTAGAGAGATTAGCCATCCGCTGTAGGGCCAGAAGAGCCTTGCCAGTTTTCTAGAAGTTTAAAGGACAAAATAGCACTGGATGACAAACTGCACTCATAACCAAGCTTAAGGTCTATATAGGACAATGGATTGAAAGGTCATCATAGGGAAGCACTGATAAGAAAATTGGTTCACATGTCCGATGCAGGGCCAACGGCATTGTGGTCATCATTCAGCTGCGTTACCTTCCACTTGCGCTTGGCCAGAAAGTGTTTCATCCTCCCCTTATTGAGACGCTTGGTGGAGCTGCGGTGCAGCCGGGAGAAAGAGACCGTCCAGGGGTGGGCGAGGGCCCCGGCACATGACAACCTGCATCTTGAGAGGGAGACGCAAAGGCTGTCAAATGTCAGCAGTCTCCTGAGCCTTCTTCTTAAATCACAAAGAGGTACTTGAATCCAATTCATATACTGTAGGTAAAGGAAAAACCACACCGACCTCTTGTCTTTCTTCAGGAGGGAGCTGATGAAATCTTTAGCTTCCTCAGAGATGTCCTCAAAACTCTCCTGGTCGAACTCAAAGCGGGCGGCAGTCACAAGAGCCAAAGTCTCAGCATCGTTGTTCCCCTGGAAGGGTGATTCTCCACTGAGCCTGGGACACCAAACAGTTTACCAATGAACCAAACTCATGTAAGAGTCACGTCTCTGCAGAGATAATGTTTGTATCTGAGGATTGTCTTGAGTTTATTATTCCTTTAAGTTTGCAATTGTTTATGGGGCTGTAGTAATACAGTGTCGCCAGTAGATGGTGCCAAATCTGCATTTGTAGAATCATTGGATAATTTGAGATTTTATGGCAATAAAGTTACATCCTCATAATAAGTCATGTAGTCCTTTCAGTTTTAGCAATTTCATTGTAAATCCTGGTTGACATATATAAATAGGATAAATAAAGAATAAATACAGGGCCCTCCTATTCAGAGTGTGTTGCGGTGGACTTACAAGATGAAGCAGATGACTCCGATGCTCCACATGTCGGTCTCCAGGCCCACGGGCTCATAATTGATCACCTCGGGGGCCACGAACTCCGGCGTGCCGTGCATCACCATCAGAGGTTTGCCCTCCTCTGAAGAAAGAGACGAGCAATTCAAAAAAATGTCACCCTGGATGTTTTGCATTTGGCCTGTTTGCCTGTATTTACAGATGTTTGCCTGTATTTACAGATGCCTACATCTGTAAATAGACCACCCAGTCTGGAGATGCAGCTGCTGGAACGTCACCGCATTTACTGCCTGGATTGTTTGAGTTGAGGTAGTTGTCTATATAAGGAATTGTTGTTGTGTACTGGGCATCTTGGAATTAATAAAAAGGAAAAACACCACATTAATGGCAGTCAGTATAAAACATGTAAACTCAGATTGGAAAAATACAAAATATATCAATTTCACTTGATGTCAAGTTTTATGCAGCCAAGGATTGGTTTTGATGTATTTGCATGTGAACAATAGCAGGAGGCTTTTTTTATTCTCCATGCTGGGTCCACAAGGCTGCACAGCATTGACAGCCGCTTTATAAAGACCTTCAGATTTCCCCTGATTGTAACTTGTACTTGAATACACACCGGATGTGTCAATCTTAAGAATACACACTGGGGGATTTATTCACCGTCCCTAGTGAGCAGCTGCAAAAGTTATTAAAAACATTCAAGAGAATTTAGTCACATTAAGTCAAACTCACCCAGTTTACTAGCCAAGCCAAAGTCGATGATCTTGATCCGTGTCCCCGTTGTGTCCACACAGACGATGTTCTCCGGTTTGAGGTCCAGGTGGACGATGTTCTGCCTGTGAACGTACTGCATGGCCTCCAGGATCTGCTGCATGTAGCGGGCACTGGTGGGCTCCGTGTGCTCGAAGTTGTCGTCCACGATGCGTGCAAAGAGCTCTCCACCTGCAATACTGGGCAAACAAACAACACCGTTCAGGTCCGTGCTTCAAATACAATCCTGAACTAGTGGTACAAGCAGTGTTTAGCAGTACTTCTTTTTTTTCTTTTTTTTTTATATGTATTTTTTAAATAAACATATGGAGTTCAGATGAAAATGTGTGCTCCAGACTTCTAAATGTTGTTAAATAGTCTTATTGCTTTGTCATTTTTAACTGGAAACTAAAATCTACAAAAGCACAATAGTTGACACAAATAGATGTATCCATTTAATTATACTTTAATCCATTTGTAACCAAATACTTTATTTAGGACAATGTTAGGGAGAAAAGCTTTTTGGTCTAAAATCTAATGGACTAACGTTGACATTTAAAAAAAATACAATATATAAAAAAAAAAAAAATCACCAGGATTTCTGAAGAATTAGGAAAAACCCTCACATTGTAATTATTAAATGTTGAATGAGTCCATATATCAAGATTGTGCTCTTTGTAGTTTCTGAGAAACAGCCATTATGTTGTTCTATATTTAGTCTTTTTTTTTGTATTTAGAAAATACAGTTTTCCCACAATATGTGCTGTATGATGATGAAAAAGCCCAGATTACACTTCCGACAAAGGACATTTTTTAAATTCCATTGGAGGCACCAGTTTTCCCTCATGTGGTTTGCTGACATTTGTCTTCAGTTAAGATAATTGTTTGGTACAAACTCTCTTGACAACGTTGTATCACTGCTAAAACAAACAGACTTTGTCCCGATCAGTCGCAGAAATCAGACTTTACCACATCAAAGTCACGTTCACACTCCAGTCACTTACTACTCCATGACCATGACCATCTCAGGGCGCGTTTCATAGGCCGCCAGACACTGGACCAGCTTGGCGTGGTGAAGGCTGTTCATCAGCTCGATCTCTTTGCGAGCAGCCTTCCTCTCCTTGGAGCCTCGTGCTCGGTAGAACTTCCCTGCCACCTCCTGACCCGTGTCTTTGTGGGACATCCGGTACACCTGGCCGTATTTCCCGCTGCAAACGTTTAATCCAAAACAAGTCGGAGGAATTAAAACTTCACTTTGAAAAGCCAGTACTTAATGCATGGCAATAATCTCATCTGCTAACTTTAAAGTTTGTTTTAAAAGAAAGAGTCCACGCTTACACCCCCAGCTTCTCGTGCACATTGTAGTGGTCCTTGACCTTGTGTTCGGTGTCAATGGTCACTGTGACGAACGAATCACACTCGTCCTTCTTCTCTTCAGTCGCCATCTTGACACACTCGGACTCCTGGCTCGGTCCGCTGACCCCTGCCGAGTTGTAGGCCCGGACGCGGAAGCGGTACTGGCCCAGAGGCTCCAGGCCCGAGCGGATGTGGTAGGATGTGTTCTTACAACAGCTCGTTGCTTCGGTCCAGCCCTCGGGCTCGTCCTCTTGTCTCACCTCCACTTTGTAGCCCAGCACCGCCGTGCCTCCGTCGAAGCTGGGGCCCGTCCAGGAGAGGACCAGGGACTGGTTGGACAGCTGGGAGACAACGGGTTGGGATGCCGGTGGGTCGGGCCGGTCTGAGGAGAAACCCAAGAGGAAAACACCTTTTATTCATACATCAAGAGCTGGTGGAGTGTTTCCCTCACTTCCTGCCTGGGTTTGCATTCAAGAGACGACAAACACCTGTGTTGCATCATCTGAAGTCCATGGGGAACATCTCATTAATGAGCTGAAGTCTCACCTATGACGCTGAGGGAGATGGTGTGCTGGGCAGAGCCTAGTCTGTTTCGCACTATGACGGTGTAGGAGCCTGTGTCCTCCGAACAGGCCTGAGGGATCTCCACCCTGCTTTGTGTCTCGCTGCTGCGGACGGACATCCTCCGCCCTGCTACCACCACCTGAGGACCAGGAGGCACATGGGTGCAGAAGTGAGAATACGGATCAAACATCAGGCTGCTACTAACCACTGGGACCTCTGGCAGTATTACCTTGTCTTTGTTGTAAATCCAGCAGCAGGCCACGGGGACGGAGCTGCACCTGAACTCACTGTGAAGCCGGGCCTGCTCTCCTACTCGAACCTCCACGTGCTCCGCTGGGTCTACAAACTCCACAGGAGGTCCTTTTGGGAGAAGCAGCTTGATTAGTAAAACCACAGAAGTGCAATGAGACTTTGGTGAGCAGGTTGATATCTCCGGCAGCTGTGGAGACTGGAGGAGTAGGTGGATTTACAGGTGCGTGTGCTGCGATAGGCAGGTTTAAAAAGCAACCAACCAATGACATTGCACTGCAATCAACAGACAGCCAATTGCACTGCACTCATGAATGAAACACCATTGTCAGGGGTTTGTTTTAGGGTCATTCACAATGTGTTTGCTGCTGCTTCCCTGTCCTCTATTATCCGTCTATTTATGCTTCATTTGCATTCATTCTACACAAGAATTTAAAAATACTCGTAGAAAAGCAGAAAGAAGGGAGGATTTTATGGATTTTATATTTAATATATCAGAAAAATATAGGTTTGTGGTCTACCTTTGTCTTCTTCTTCTCTGCGTTGGCTTCTCTCTTTAGAAGCTGAAGACGAGCGAGTGTTTTTTCCTGGCGATGCGACCTTGAGCGTGACCTCGGTGTGCAGCCCCGGGTTGCTTGTTCTAAGGATTTCCTTCGTGGCTGATTCATTGCAAACAGAGTGGAAACAGGTTTACTGTACACAGATCCACTAACTATGTTTCATACTGTATTGGATGACTTTACCCCCTTTGCTTTACCTTGGATGTGCAAGGCGGCACTGCTGGAGCGTTCCCCAGCAGCGTTCTGGGCCACGCAGCTGTACGTCCCGGCATCTCCGGGGCCGCACATCTCCAGAGCCAGAGTGGCGACGCCATTTTGAAAGGAAGTTTTACTCGAGGGCACGCTCTCGCCTTAACGACAAAAGGAGCAAACGCACAACGTTGTGGATGATTATAAAACCCTCGGAATACAGGCTAACGTCACAATGGAGCGGAGGCGGACATTGACAATCAGACATTTACCATTGTGCAGCCAGGAAACGCTGAGAGGTTGACTTCCTGTGATGACACCTTGAAAAGAAGCATCGCTTCCTGCGCAGACTCTGCAGTCCCTGATTGGCTCTTTGAAGTGAGGCGGTTCAAGCGTCTGGACGGGGGTGTGATGAGAATCTAAGCAGACGGGAGAAGTTCAACACAATGGGTTTGTTTCCAGATGACCAGCGTTTAGTCTCAGAGAGAGTTACGGCCTTCATAGATGAACTTCAAATGCACCGTGGTAGACGTAAATGTAGTCCAACATATTGAAACCGTAGACTGCCTGTGTGGTATTTATCCGCCTGCAGTGCGCTGAGGCTCAGGATGGGATGCACTCAAGGTAAATGTTATGAACACAATCCGTTTATGTTGCAATATTACACAATTAAGAATGTTTACCTGTTGCAGAGGAGACTCCCGGTTTCTTTCCCAATAACGCGGTATTATTAGCATTTAATCCATCCTCCTTCTCCTTTTCCACACAGAAGGTCCTGGCTTGAGGCTTGATGGCCAATCGGAAAGTAGACACAAAGGTCTTTGACTTCCCCGCATCCTTTTCCATCCCTACGTAGAAATGATAACCAAACAGGGTTCAAACAGCCACTCATCAGTCAGGCCTCCTCGTCCTTGTGGTCGCCGTGGTGTGTTCAGGATATGTGTTGAACAGCCACCCTGAGATGCTTCCAGGAGGAGCCAGAGCTAAAAAAAACCCCACTACCCACCCCTCAGCTCCACAGTACACAGGAAACAGCCCCTTTTCCTTGGAAGGCCAATTAAAAACACACATGTCCTATCCCCACGGTGCCTCAGCGCCGAGAACACAGGGAGACATGTGTGATAAGAAACAAATAAGAGAGAGAGAGCTAGACGGAAATACAAAATGTTTTACCTTCTTTTCATGAAAGCTGCTTCTCCTCCAAGAACATAATATTCACATTCACACTACCGGCTTCTTTTTTGTCCATTTCACCGCTCCATAACCGCCTATTGCCTGTAAACACTCCGTAGGGTTGAGCAACACTGCCAGTCATCGCAGGAATCAAGGAGAGCCTGTAGGACAACTTTCTGTGTATTTACTCTGCTGACGTGTTGCAGGTAACATGTGGAGAGATCTACTGAGGACTCTTTAAAAACAGGGGACTTCCAGGTAGACTGCTCTGAAAGTGGGACCGTGCGACCACAAAGAGACTTGTGAATGAGACGCCTTTTAATTCTATTGATATGGGAATGGATACGGCTGCCGGTTGGGTGTGTCTCCAAGGAGTGCTCTCATTGTTGTGTGATTGTTAGCTGCACACTGGTTCTCTCTTTTCCATATTCAAAGCTAGTGAGGCTAGTGGCCAGGTCTTTGTCTTCTCTGTCTCTGTTCTGAAAGGCTGTTTCACCTTTATTTATTTATTTATATACTATTTTTATTTCCAGGATGTGATCACAAGTTGTTGTTTTTTTTACACCTGTGAGCATTTCTGTGATTGTTGTTGCAGCTTTTACTTTTGTTTTGTTGATGAAATAATTCCATCAATAAAGTAAATAAATTAAACTTGTGTTCCGTTCCATTCATAATTACCATATTTTAGTCAATTAGCCTATTATTATCCATACATATACATATATTTATGTATGACTAATAGTAGGCTCTCTTGTTTTTTGTGTGAATGATTGGTCTGTTTATTCAACCATACACCACATATTAACATGGGAGTGAACAAGTTTATTATATGGCTTTGGTTTGAACCACATATTATTGCCTATATATTTTTTTTAGCATTAAAATGTGGATATTTTTTGACTGATTAGTTATTAAGACAAATTAATGATAATTGTGTGACACAACGCCACAATAGCAGTAGTCGCATAATATATTTTTTTGTAAATACTTTCTCAAAAGTCCGAGCTGAGAATGGAGTATGTTATTGTTTTAAACGGACACATTTCAGTCAACAGTGGTCAGTGTGGGAGGAATGTAAGGAAACGGTTACATGGACTGGTATGCGTAAGTAGAACCATATGGTGGGAAACTAGTTCCCTTAAGAACACAAACATGTTCTGCTAAAAGCATGTTGATAGTCCAGACCAAAGTGTTTACTGATGGGCAGACTCCCTTCTGAGTTCTCTCCAATACAAAGAAAAGTCACAAATATTGCCCGCATTTGTTCAAATAATAAGAAACACAAGACTGACTGAGACAGATCTGAGTAGGTCTTCTAAGCGTCGGCACATTCTTTAGAAAGAGATAAGGAGAAATAAGATATCACAGAATATTAAGTGCATTTTAAAGAACTTTTCTTGTATAACCATATGTGGACCTTTCCCTTATAGAATACCATAATTGTATAAATTGTTAATATTCCATTAAGCCCCAAAAAACACTCTTTTATAGACAATTATCCTTATCAGACGGATATCAGAGAAAGTTTGAAGCGAGGAATTCAAAACAGGAAGAGTGGGAAGAACAATGTTCACTCTCTGTGACTGATCGCTCCAACTATGGCAATCATTGCCCTTCCTGTTCCCATGGAGTCCTTCAAAGACACATTTTCCTGTTCCCACAAACTCCTTCAAACGCTCCATAATGGAGCGATGGCAACGTTCGTTCACTTAAAGTGGTGAAATTAGCAAATCTGGTCCATCTATCAAAATGTGAAAATGACTGAATAGATTGCATTTATGAGAACGGATGCTCGACTGCAGTAATTCTGTTCTTCTATCTCAGAACAAGCAGATGAGACTTCTGTAAGGAGAAATAAAGATTAAACGCCTCGGCCTCTGTAGGTAAAACCCTGTGATGCAGTCTGCCCCGTCATGATCTTTCCCTCACATACGCTCAAAGAGCCTGCTGGGATTCAGTTGTTCACGAGGACAGAGCAAAAAGGAATGCATTTCGGATGTTATGTCTGAAATTAGAAAGCAGCAGGGATCCGTCACAGCCTGCCGCACTCTGGCTGGAGCTCTAAGAAAGCAGGAGGGGGGGGGGGAGAACCCTGACATAGGAAAAGACATAGAAAAGAGATGTGAGGAGTGGAGGATGCTGGCAGCGTGGCACAAGCATCCCCGGACGCTCACTCTGCCCTCCCCCAGAGGCTTTGGTCCTCTTCCAGCCGGCGGAGTCGGTTCAGGCTTCCTGCAGCTGCTCGCATTGGTGGAGAAGCTCTGGGGAAGAGCTGGGTCCTCAAAAAGGATGGAAGGAAGTCCCCGAAGCGGGTTCCAGCGGTTAGACGGCTCCAAGTGCTCGAACACTTTGAGCTGTGACAGAAAGAAACTGTCTTTCTATATTCATTTAAGAATAAAGATTCATATTCTCTTATTTTTCCTCTCTGTTTAGCGTAGATTTTATTTACTGGGAGAGCTAATCATCTGTTAAAAACAACACATTCATAAATATACATGGTATAGAAATGCCAAACAATTATATTCCTAGAGCACACAGAGGCTCCAGCCTGATATCGAGAGATAATCGTATTTTATGGCACCTTTTGCACTTCATAGCTGCTATTCAAATAGTCCAAAAAGGACTTTTATGTCTCGTATCAATTTAAATGTTATCAGGCTATCCTGTTCATTTTCATAATGTCACACGACACGCTCACTGCTGATCTAAATTTCAGGTGCTCAGTGTCTTTCTTTACACTGAGGAGCGTCTGCTGATCTTCCTCTGTCCTGTTTTTTTAAATGTGTTACAGGACAAACTGTGTTGCCTTCAACAATGTGCACGTTTTGCAGCATCAAATGTGGCTTTGTTTTCTTCAATGTGCTCTTTTTGGTAAGTAAAGTGGGTCATTCTGTTCATGGATGAAAGTGTTGGGAACATGTGATGATGGATGGGAGGGAAAAGTATTTATAGAGGGAGTAGAAATAAAGAACTACTTCCTGTTCACGACTTTTCATGTTTTATGCTGCGTTCATGTGCAGCTGTTGAATTTGTGTTTCAGGCATCCGGGGTCGCCCTCATCGCTATCGGAGTGCAGCAACACTCGACTTACACACAGATCGGCGAGTTTGCAGGGAGCAGCCTGTCTAAAATCGCCATAGTCCTCATTGCGGTGGGCGCCACCATCGCCCTCGTCTCCCTCTTGGGCCATTTGGGGGCGTTCTTTAATAATTATGCAATGGTCTCTTGTGTAAGTAACATAACGCTCCATGATAAGTTAAATGTCTCCATATTGGGTCGTAGGATATTCGGTCGCTGGAGACGTTTTAACAAATGTGTCACTGGCCGTTTGTAAGGTTTGGATAAGACCTCTAACACTCCCTGTGGTTCTTATTCACCAGTTCATCTGTATCCTGATCATCATCATCATTTTGGAGATTCTCACAGGGGCCGTGTTTTTCATTTTCTACAAGAGGGTGAGAAAGATCAAGGATCAAAAGTTACTATTCAAACATTAACGATGCTTCTCAGGCAACACAAGAGGTGGTTCACCACTGCAGTAAGTAAATGCAATCATAAGCAAAATGCATTTTTTATCTCTGCAGACCATCCTTGTGAAGATGAAAGGTGCTATCGACTACGGCAACAAAGCACAAAAGGTGATCCATGAATACAGCCCGGAGAAGAGACACGCCATCGACCAACTTCAGGAAAAGGTGACATCCGGAGATTTGCATTTGCAGGAGGTGCTTGATAGACTGGAAGAGGGGCCAAGATAATGTAAGATAGACCCCGTTAAAGCCCAGGGTGGGTGTTTGTTTCTCAAGTATTTGACAGGTAATTTCTTAAATTTCCCCATGAGAACCTTTCACGCGTTGGCAGCATTCACACATAAAGTTTGTCCATTTAATGGGATTTAAAGTGCACCACGAACCACTAGAGGTGGCCTTTTGTGGATTCTCCGTGTATCATAAGCCATGTTACAGTTCAGGTGCTGTGGTGCGGACGGCCCCGCTGACTGGTCCAGCAGCGTGGGCTGGGAGGACCACGACGCCGTGCCAGATTCCTGCTGCGTGGAGAAGAGTCAGGGTTGTGGAAAGGACAAGGAGAAAACACGCCAAAAGGTCTGCTGGGGATAAATCTGTTTGAGTTTCACAATCATTTCTGTGAAGGTAATGATACGAGAAGTGTTTTCCAACCGCGTGCTCCTCTTCAGGGTTGCATCCAAGCCATCAAGTTCTTTCTGATGAAGAACCTGGTGTGGGTCGCTGCTGTCTGCATCGCTCTTGGTGTCACGGAGGTAAATAAATATCATATCATATCAAAAATAAATAAATATCACGTGTATTTCCCCTGCACGATTTGACAATTTGCTTGAGAAAATATTAAATGTTAATGCAGGCATTTGGAAAAAGCAATGGCATGAATGATAATACAGCCTATCTCAGCCTGTTTGCCTCCAGGTGGTGAAATGGAGAATTAATTAGAATTTACGGAGAGGGGAAATAACCTTTTTGACCCGTCTTTGAGCTCATTTGCTGCCAGTAATTTCTAACCTTTTCTAACCTTTTTACTTGTTACAGGTTTTCGGAGTGATCGTCGGAGGGTGCTTGTGTCTGAAAATAAAAAGAAAGAGCTATGAAAATATGAGCTGAGGTGTCGACCGGGGCCAAGCACATGAAAACTTCCCACATCGCTGACATATTTGATCTATTTCATCTGCTTTTCGAGTCTATTCTTTCTAAAATGTTAAAAAATGTAGTTCATATGATTCTGTCACTGGTGTGTGAAAACAACTTTTACTTGAGTAAAGAAGCTGAATCAGTACTTCTACTTTTACCAGAGTCTTTTTGAACACAAGTATCTGTACTTCTACTGGAGTGTAGAATGTCTGCTATTTGATAATACGTCCAGCAAAACAAATGCTCCTCTCGGACGGATCTTTAAGCGTTTAAGAGGTAAACTACATTTCCCAGAAACCCCCTACGGGAAATGCGTCCGCTCCCTAAATGTGTCCCCGTCTAGCAAAACACGAGAAGTAACGTGTGCGCCTGCAGCGACACAGAAAAACTGAAGAAAAAAAACACACACAAGTTTATGAGCAGCATAAAAACTAAGGTAAACAACCCGTTTCATTGCGATATTATTAACTAGCAGCACAAATAATACTATTATCTAAAAACACACCGCAGGAGCTAAGCTAACAGGCTGTGTGCAACGTTAGCGTTTAGTCCAGCTAGCTGGTTGCCTGAATATCCAACTGAATTAAGCAAAAGTAGAAGCTATAGTGTTTTAAATTGGTTTGAGACTGTAAAATAAAAAAGATAAATAAATAAAACGTGTAGCTAAGTAGGTCTAAGTGTATATAAGCTGGCAGCTGTGCTCATTATTTGTAGAAAGGTGAATGTTATACTCTTATTATTTACCAAGCAGCATGTCAGAGGCTCTGCTTGGACGAATCAAGGAGCTGGAGGCAGACGTGGAGAAGCTGAAGGCCCAGCTGAAGGAGAGGAGCGAAGCTGGAGATGACATGATGTCCAATCCTTCCTCTGGTGGAAACACAGACTGTAAACCTGATTCACACACCAGTGGCAATAGAAGGGGTAAGAAAGCAGGCAAAGAGCGTCCTTTTGACTTCTCTGCCCACCCTCGGCGCCACGTGGCCCTGCGTCTAGCCTACCTGGGATGGTCCTACCAGGGGTTCGCTGTTCAGGAGAACACGGACAACACCGTGGAGGCCAGACTCTTCGAAGCTTTCCTGAAGACTCGGCTGATTCACGACCGGCAGAGCTCCAACTACCACCGGTGTGGTCGCACAGATAAAGGAGTCAGTGCCTTTTCACAGGTGAGTTCACTTCCTAGATATAAAGTTTGAAGATAAAAATCAGGAAGGGTGCTGCGATAATGTGCCGCATACATTAACTTTATCTTGTCTTCACAGGTCATAACCATCGATTTGCGTTCCACGCAGTTTTGCGGAGGACTGGGCGTCACAGTCCCTGAAAGTGCCAAGAGTAAAACTACCGGCGCTGAGCTTCCATATTTGAAAATGCTCAACCGAGTCCTGCCCCAGGACATTAGGATCTTGGACTGGGCACCAGCAGCAGAAGGCTTCAGTGCACGCTTTGACTGTCAGTCACGCACGTACCGGTACTACTTCCCCCGCGGATCTTTGGATGTGAAATTGATGGCAGATGCAGCAAAAAGGTGGGTGAAGACACAAAGTGGTAAACAACACCCCTCTTAAGTCGCTATTCTGATTCGAGGGCCTCTTAACCAACCGACAGATACGAGGGCACTCATGACTTTCGCAACTTGTGCAAGATGGACGTGGGCAACGGAGTCCTGCAGTTTGAGAGGACCATCTTGTCGGCATCAGTCAAGCCTGTGCAGCCGCAGCACATTTCCAGCACGGACCAGTATGACCTCTTCATATTTGAGATCAAAGGACTGGCCTTCCTTTACCACCAGGTATGAAGAGACACTCACCGAGGGTTTTTTTTTTCTCAGCTCCCCTTAGCAATGAATTATGTTAATTACAAGCCGCTCCATAATGACATTTGCAGTCTCTTACCGCAGTGGATTTCCTGGTGTGTTTTGCTGCAGGTGCGATGCATGATGGCCCTGCTTCTCCTGATAGGACAGAAACTGGAAGCCCCAGAGATAATTAATCATCTCCTGGATGTTCAGAGTAACCCCAGAAAGCCCCAGTACAGGTGAGTGTTTACATATTAAATCATCTGTGCAAACTAAATCAGTAATGGCAACAACAGAACTGTTAAAACTACAATTTAATCTGTGTCTTTCTTAAACATGTCCCTTCTTGTCTCTAGCATGGCAGTAGACTACCCGCTGGTGCTGTACAACTGCCACTTTGAGGGTTTGAGCTGGAAACAGGAGAGTGAGGAGGTGAACCACGTCCTGTCGGCACTCCAACAACACTGGACCCAGAGTGCAGTCAGGACCCACGTCCTCCGTGGGATGATCCAGGGCTTGGAGGCCATCGGTGAGATGTTCCAACGAGACAAACGGACCCCGACAACCTCAACATTTTCATTTTTAGTCTATTTAATGTAATCATAAACAAGAATAACAGCTTTGAAATGGACCTCCGCATTAGCACCGTCAGCTACAGGCTTATATGATTTGGAGGAGACTCTTTGAATTGGTATAAATTGTTTCACTTCTCTCCATCCACAGGTGGAGTGTCCTCGGGTGATTGCCGGCTGGTAGAAGGAAGCAGGCAGAGAAACTACCGGCCACTGCTCGAGCGTCCGTGCTGCGAGAGCCTGGAGTCCAGGATAGACCATTTTGTCAAAAGAGGCAGGCTGGAGCGTGAGGAAGGGGAGGACGGAGGTGAAATGATCAACAGAGGGAAAAAGTTTAAGCATTCCCACAATTCCCCCAGTCTACCTGTTTCTTCAGAGACGCCACCTTCAAAACAAAGTACAGATCAACAAGCAGAAGATTAATGCTTTCTCACAGGAGAATTAACTTTTTTTTTTGAGGGTGTGAAAACTTTGTGACAACCTTTTATTTCAGGGAAAACAGTGGACATACCTATTTTATTTTATTTAAAAAACTGCAATTTCATCCATGCAAATGTTTATTTTGCTTTGAAATAAACACGTTTTGGGTGAAGTCTCTTTGAGTTTGGTTTTCAACATTGTTTTAGCAACTATAAAGTTTGAATGGGAAATCGAAATTAGCTCTGTGGAAAGATGCCTAAAAAAAAAATATATATATATATATATATATATATATATATTTATTTATATATATACAGTATATATATTTATTTATTTTTATATATATATATATATATATATTTATATATATATATATATATATATATTTATATATATTTCTTTTTATATATATATTTATATTTATATATATATATTTTTTTATGTGGAAACGTAATTGTGTTTTATCTCAAGAAATTGTACCTATTTTTATTTAAATTTAATAACGTCACCATTTTATTCATGCACATCTTAATTTTGCTTTGACATTAACGTTTTTGGATAAAGTCTCGTTGACTTTGTTTTGAGTTTTTTTTTAGCACCTAAAGTTGTGAATGGGAAATCAAACCCAGAACCGGAAGAGATGTCGGACGGTGTTTGAGGTGGCGCTCGCCAAGCGGATATGCTAGCTGCTAGGTCGTTAGCAATCAGTTGAGTTCAAGTCTGGGTCGCAGACGCAATACCCAGCAACACCTCCGTCTCCCCGACCTGCTCGTTTGACTGCGCATTTATTAGAGCCGACTGGAAAATGGCTGCGGCTTCGTGTTATTGCATATTCGTGGCGGTCGCTCTGACCTGATCGAGACTTGTGCTAACGTTAGCTTGTTACCGACCCCGGTTGTTTACCGCACCAGCCCCCGCCCCCCCTCCCACCTGCACCGGACTGGACTCACACGGTGTATTCAGCTGGTTTAAGGAGTATCGCACGTTTACGAGGTAAAGCTAAATAAAACAAAAACATAATAGGAGTCTTAATGTTTTAAAAATAACCTCTACACGTTTGTGAACAACCAGTCGTCCTCTCCAGTGCGTAGTTGACCCCAACGCTGAGGAGCTGGAAAGCCTTACCACGGTTTATTTTTTATTGGTAATTAGAAGAATAATTTGGAAAAAGCTGTTAAAACAAATCTGGTTTACTTCTTAGCCAAGTGGTATATAAACTGCGTGTAGTTCAACACCTTCACAGGCAGGGGGCGTGCTGTTAAACCTCAGCCTAGGGAAGGCTTTAACCGAGCTATTCCCTCAAATAGTCTGGATTTATTTACTACTTTCTGAATCCTGAGCTTTTTAAGATTGCATAATTTACTGTATGTAATGTGTGCATAGCCTGTTTATTTTTTATTTCCTTTAGTGTGTTTACACTTATAGTGAGAATTCCCTGACATTTTAAAATCTAATATATTCCTGTTTTGTTTGTTTTTTTGTATTGCAAACAAGTCCAATTTTTCGGTGGTATGCCCCTGATACAGTTTTTCCATTAATTTTTTCTACTAATTTTCTCGGAGTCACCATAATGTGATTAATTAACAGCCTGCATCTCTCTGTGTCTTTGCCTCAAGATGTTCCTGGTGGGGCTGACGGGAGGCATCGCCTCGGGGAAAAGCTCTGTGTCTTCGATGTTGCGGGAGCTCGGCTGCCCCATTATTGATGCAGATGTTGTGGCCAGGAAAGGTAGGCAAATATCTCTCCCCCCTGCAGAACGCTTGGGTTTACAAAGTGAATACAAATTCAGTTAAGAGACAAATAGGAATTACTTTTCACCAATATATCTCTCTCACATCACTGATTTTAATAACTCTCGTTATTATAGTGAAATGGACGTGAAGAGTTTGGGCCTGTAGGAGGTTCATTAAGACCATTGCTTGGAGAGAGTGCGTGAATCATGACTGCTGCCTCTGCTGAGTGCGGGGATGATGTTGTAGTTATGTGGTGGAGATGGAAAAAGGAACGGCAGAAATGGGTGCACAGCTGCACGTAGGAGAAAATTTAAAATGCTATCACACTCAGGAGAGTCTGTTACAAAACCGATAAATATCTTCTTCCTGTGTGCCGTTGCTCATCTTAAAAGAACTGGTTTCGTCTATCAATCTATGCACTACAATATTACGTTGTCGACCACGAGGACCAAAAATGTTACCACCCTTTTACCCGCTAATAGTTGTGGAGCCGCACACTCCTGCCTACACTCGCATCGTCTACCACTTTGGGCCGGAGATCCTACTTGAGAACGGGGAGATCGACAGGCAGAAGCTGGGTCAGCTCATCTTCGCCAACGAGGAGAAGAGGAAGCTGCTGAACTCCATCACACACCCAGAGATCCATAAGGCGATGCTTAAGGAGATCCTGTACTACTTTCTCAGAGGTGAGTGGGGGAACTGAGTTTGGCTCGGTTTTCTTTAGACAGAAAAAGGAGGATGAATTACTGAATTTCAGCAGGGTTTGGGCTATTTCTCACAAAACAAATACTGAATCAGTATAAAAAACAATTTAAAATGCGGAATTGTGTCAATTAATTCTGTTAACACTCTTCTTCTGTCGTCCTAGGCTACCGCTACGTGGTGCTGGACGTGCCCCTTCTCTTTGAAACCCGACGTCTCACTCAGTTTCTAAACCACACTGTAGTAGTTTACTGGTAAGACTCACTCATCCCCGTCCTCCCCATCACTTTTACTTTTTTTGACTGTTTGTTTATACGTTATCATTAAATATTTGTTTGTTTTTGCCAGAAACTGGCCATTAGGCCCAGTTTTGTGAGTTATCGGTTACCTCTCTCCAGCCCTCCATCGCATGACTCACTGCCTCTGGATTTTTTAACAAGGCACCCTGTCTGCACCATAAATAACCTCCCATTGTCTGTTCCCTTTCAGTGACCCTGCCACTCAACTCTTACGCCTGATGCAAAGGGACGGCCTGACCCAGGAGCAGGCCGAGCAGCGCGTCGCCGCACAGATGCCGCTCAACGAGAAGCGCGGCCTGGCCAATCATGTTATTGATAACTCGGGCGGCCGCGAGGACGCCCACCGGCAGGTCCTGCGGTTGCACACGAAGCTGGAGGACTCCATGGACTTCCTTTTAGTGAGGGTCATTGCTATTACAGCCACTACTGGTCTGGGTGGGATACTGCTGTACGCAGCCAAGATACTTTTGTCCTAACGGAGGGGGGGAGACGAGGGGAAGGAAGAGTTAGTCCAGGATGCGGTCGAAGACGAGTTCGTGAATAGGAGCAGGCGAAGGCACGTCGGGAGGTCCCGATGCAATTTACTGTGAGATTAGTTTCACAGCACCCGCCACTACAGTTCAGTGGTGTGACGTGCTCTGTGTGCAGTTAACACTGACTTACATTATTGACACAACATGCACTGGCAAATGTGGTTTAGTGTGAAGGGTTTGAATGTGCAATTTCAGACGGTTTTACTCAGAGGCAAGATGGTTTTAGAGCATCAGTTGCTGTACAAGCTTTGGGGCCTATAGCTAAACCTTTTGATTTTATTTCGGTGCAGCGGTCAACACGTAACTAACATCAGTAAAAACACATTAAACACACTATTTATATATAAGGAGTTAAGGTTATGAGGGGTAATTGTAGAAAGTAAGAGCTTTTATTTTGTTACGCCTTTTATACCTTCTGAATCCAAATTAATAGTGAGAACAAAGGAAGAAGTAAACGGCTGCACAGTCTTGACGACTCTATACGTGAATAAATCACTGTGGTTTTTGTGTTTTTCATTTATTTGCAACTTGCAACCTCTATTTTAAGTAGTAAATGCCGTTGCTATCCCCAGTGATGAATACGCCACGGAAAGAAATGATAAAATCCCCAATATGAATGATCTAATGCTTACTGAATGTTATGATTATATGTTTATAGCCTGTATAATGAAGATAAATGGTAGAATGTATTTGACAATCCATTTGGAGGGAATTTACATGAATTAACAGACTTTATAAATATATATATATATATATGGTTGTATTTTCTTACACTTGAAGTCTATGATTTTGTTTTTCTGTGCACACTCACTTGTCACTAGAACACACTATTTGTAACATTAGCTGCTTAACTGCAATATAAATGATTCAGCACTACTGTTTTAAAGTAACAGCTGTGAGAAGGTGTCAGTTTTTCATTTTTTTCATATTTCTGTTTGGGTGCTTTCCCTTCGTCCTGGACGTATTATGTAATATAATCTGTGCAGAATGATTATTCAGCAGTTTGAACACTAGAAGGCTGCTTCAAATGTATCTGATGAAGGGAGGAGGTTTCTCTGGGGTCACTTTAAATCCAAACAGATCATGACAACTCATTTGAAATCTATTTATGGTCAAATATGCAAGTGTGATTTGCAAACAAAAGTTAATGAAATAATTAAAGGGGGGTTGCTACTCCAGTGATTTAGTATTGGACCTTCATTAAGTTCAGGGTCTTAAAGAGACAAGTTTAAATAAGACCAAGTCAAAATTGATGCAACAGAGGCTTAAGTATCATGACTTTTAGTCACCAGTATGGGTCAAACTCCTAAAAAACCACTGGGTCCTACATTTCCCATGATGCCACTCTGTAGTGTAGTTTGTAAGAGCCTCCCTGCTTCATCTTTCAAACCACACGTCTGCAGTGTGTAATGCAGACTTTCTGCTTAACATTTCCACTCCAGGGTAACCCTCATGACATCACTATGACATCGTTGTCACGTTCTCAGACTTTAGAAGGCTCCCCTCAGAGCTCAGCTGTTTTCTCAGACGGAGTAATTGATTAATTCAATTGGGTTTTCTTCTTGAAAGTAGTGAAAAATGTCTGTTAGGATTTCTCACAGCTCAAGAAGACGTCTTAAAATATAATATATAAACAAAGATTGAAGGAAAAGGAAGTTGGCAACAAAAACATTTATTTTAATGTTAAAATAGTTGCTGATAAATCAAATATTGTACGTAAAAAAAAGAAGAAATTGATGAAATCCCATCCTGCAGGTAACATGTGAGGGACAGCTCTTCAGGAGGAGAAAATAACAAAACTTGTGTTAACGGTCAGTTGCGATGTCCTTGCTCTCATTCACATTAGAGCTTAGGCATGGAAATCCAGGCCCTGCAGGCGTCCGCGGTGACATCATCCTGGCTCCGAGGTCCCACGAGCCTGTGTGTGGCTTCGCTTGGCTCCGTCTAAAACCCCTCACTGGTCTGCTATTTGTTTTCATCAAGCCACGGCAGAGTTAATGCTAAGTGACTTGGGCGACGGTGGGCGGGAGGCAGTGAACCAAGGCGGCACACACGTACATGTGTGGCACACAAAAAACCCCACCGCCGCAAACACAATGTGAGCCTTTGCACAGAAAAGCGAACAGGACATACAATCACACTGTAATGTAATCACTCCAGGGTGGTCAGAGCCATCATGGAGGACGGGGTCTATTCCTGGTTGCTTTAGAAAACAAAAAAATGTGCTGTGATTCAAAGTAGCAGCATTCACTTGAACTGTGATATTCATAAATGAAATATTCATCTTAATAATACATGATAATATTGTCTAAATGATAAAGATAATAATAATTGTATATATACAATCATGGTTACAGTCTCTCCCCACACTTTTGAGAGGAACTCATTTGTCAAAAAGAGACCAAAAAATGAAAGATAGCATTATTATTAAAAAAATTCTATCTCTTCCACCCACGATAACGGTGCAGCGATAACCTTTATCGCGACCGTCCTAATTCAGAGCTGCTGTTCAGCAGAGATTTCCGAGTTGCGCGCCGTCTCTTTCTCAGACACGGACCGGGGCCAGATGCAGAGCGTGGAAGGCAGACTATATCTGTACCAGCAAGTGTGAACGCTTCCGGGCAGAGAATAAGGGTGGAGGAGTCTCCGTCTGAATATAAATTGGGTTTTTAATTCTGAAGGTGTCAAGCTAAAAGGTGAAAGTCTGAAGTTGCCTTGTTACACTTTGTAAAAGTGCATGGATACGGCGCTTTATTGTGTGTGGCGGGTCCTCTCTGGGAGCAGAGCAAATCATTTCCTGGTGGCAGGGGGTAAAGACTTCTATAATCTCACCATCGTGTTCAGAGAGTTGGCCTACGGCACCGCAGTGTGTCCACATTTTGGAATCTCCTATCTGAGTGGGGTTGTTTTTTTTCATCCTCCCTCCACCCGCCTACTGCCGCCAGGGAAGGTAAAACGGCGCGGGCAAAGGCAAACAAAAATGAAACGCTTTGCACCAAACTCAACTGACAAGTCTGAAAACTATAATTAAAACCATTCTATTGCATGAGTTTTGTTTTGAGTCTGATTTGGGGCTTATTTTTTCAGGACGTGTCTTCCTAGAGGGTTATAGACTTTCAGTATTCATCAGGCTTTGTGAGAAGCAATTATAAATTATCAATTAATACAAGACATTTGCAGTTATAGACACATTTTGGTATTTTGGCAGGCTGAATAGTGTAACCAGCCACACATTACTTTCCACGTATTTGACTGATTAGACCTTCTCTCAGGACTCTTTTGTAGCAGCCGTTAGGATGGGACAACTCACACCTTTGTGATTCTTACTGGTACATTAATTTGCCTCAGGCGTGGGAGTACGAGGCCTTTAATGGAATTGTTTAAGAGCTATAAACCGAAAATATACCAAATTATTTCTTAACCTCACGCTGTCGACGCCGCCCACTGCATTCTCATTCCGTCTGGGCTTTCTTCACAGAGGACATCTTGACGTGTCACAGTAGGCGAAGCACAGGTGGGAATAATAAAAGCTAATGACGGCTGAATTCCATTTAGCCGCTTGGTTTTCAGTCTCCCGGTCAGAGGTGGAGGAAGTTCTCAGATCTTTACTTAAATGAAAGCAATACAAGTGTTTTCAGCAAAGTGCACTTAAAGTAAAAGAAGTTAAAAATACTCGTGATTCCAAAAGTCCCCCCAGTATCTTGTCATTTCCTGTGTAACTGAACAAAACATTGATGGTGGATGTGTTTGCTCTGAACATAACAGCCTCTTAATTAATATGATATATAAGAGGTTGATGTCAAGCATCTACACCGCCTACATTTATGGATTTGTCATCTGGTATGTCTGGCAGGTTTAAAAAAATGTATTAATTAATAATAATTGCCACTGATTATTCCTTTAAAGTGAATCTATTCAGTATTTAACATGAGAATGTATTAGTTTGTGGCTGATTTCTGCTTCTTCCAAGCAAAAACAACTTTATTTTAAACCATTTTGACGAAAGCACAAATCGAGAAAAAAAGAGCAACGCCGGAAAAATAACCCACGAGGTCACCGGATGCCATGCCGGCTCTCCCTTAGCGCAACGGGTCACAAATGCAGCTCGACACCAACGGGTAGAAGAAACTGGCCTGAGCAACTGTAACGACTTTGGTGTTCTTGAACTCTGGCATCTTGTGTCACGCTGAGGAAGGGGCACTCGCAGCGCCTCCGTAGCCCGTTGTCAGGCTGCATCCATGAGACCGCGGTGAGGTGAAGAGACAGGCAACACGCCAGCGGAGCGTCTCCAGCCACATGACTCAGCCTGTCCCTGCGCGTTAGCCCCGGCTCACTCAGGGCCGTGAGGGAACAAGGCCGTCGGTATTGAGTCACTGACACACTGGACGGTCCCCGGATCGAGCGTGGCGACGGGGGAAGAACGAGTAATGTGCATGGGTGCGTTTGACGCTTTATCTACTGTAATGCAAGGTGAGGATTTTGCTCATTTATGTATGTCTTCCATCATCCGTGATTCAATTACATATACATCCGTTAATACTCACCAAAATTGTGCATCTCCTTGAGCTCGAACAAACGCAATGAATGCATTTCCTTCCACATAAAAGTCCTGCGTTGCTTCCTAAGAAGTGGTCGTAGTTGCCGTGACGTCATCCATTTGTGTGTGGACTGGCTGTTTTGAAGCCTCGTTGTTTGGCCGTCGCCATCTTGGTTTTATTTTGGAACCAGCAGTGACATAAGAGGGTGGAGCTAAGTAGCTAAGCTAACATCCTGTACTTAAAGTGCTTGTTACCATAAACTCATGTTGACTGAGCTAATACGTCAAGTGCTAAGTCAGTTCCTTAAAGACTTCTATACATCTGACTTTTTTTGCAACGATAGATGGCGTCCCCTGCTGGTTATTAGAAATAATGCACGTTTGAAGCACTTCCACATTAGCCTCGGCGTTCAGACCTGGAGGTGGCGGTCTTCTTTTCACCTGTCAATCAGTGGAATAGAGTGAAACCATTGGAAGGAATGTGTACCATGTCACTCGTGTGTGTCCTCGTGCACGAGTCAAACTAAACCAGGACCCAAACTAAACCAGGACCGAAGCAGGACTAGAGGTCAAAAACTCCACAGGGAACCTTTAATGCCCTTTTTTCATTAATCAGCCCGATTTTTTTTTTTGCTTTTCTCACACATGAGAGCAACACATTTAAGTGGGTATTTATTCGTCTAACATTATGACATAGCATCCATAAAAGCAAGAAAACAACAACACTCTATCAAGACACATTGTAATAAACGGTTATTTAACCTCTGGTTTCACTGGCCATTCTGCCATATTGCACAGCAGAAACTGATGAGAGCATTGTGTTTCTCACGATAAAAGGTCTCACTGAGATCAATCACTACACGCTGCTTCTGAGCAATCATGCCTTTTATTCTGCTCGTTGAGTTATTGAGGGCGTCCCAGGTTTCCATGCTAACAGAGACCTGGTGTCACGTTGCCATGCGAGTCCACGTTGGCTATAATATCGCTGATAACTTGTATCCTGTTTGTTCTAATCACATTCGGAGAGAAGTGCTGCTGTATTCCAGACTGTAGCCTGAAGGATGACACTGTTTATTTTTAGTAATCAATGTGATATAGTCAGGCGTGGGGTGAGATAACAGTCGTGAAGAGGATGCTGAGCAGCTGGAAAAGGTTCTGCTTAACGTCTGTATGTATAGGAAGCCTCAGCGTTGAGAGGAGACTGCTGGAGGAATAGATCGAAGTGCCTCTGATAATCTCAAAGATTGGATTGATGAGTCTATGGAGCTAATTGCTGTTGGGCGCTGGTCAGAGCTGGCCGATCCATCCACTCTTTTGTGCTGCCAAGTACAGATATTTCTAGTATTTTTGTGATCAAACCTAAGAAAACATCTTCTTAGGTGCCCGCCCACATGAGTTAAACCATCTGTGCGTGTAAGTGGTGCGCGAGCTGAACATTTGTTGGGAGGAAGTGTAGTAGATGAGCAAGAAGGGGCTATTTAGCTCGACAATAAAGACGTGGAGCTCTTCTTTGGATCTACCCCCGGTGAGGTAAGTGGGGATGCTAAAGATAACAACACCAAGGGCTCATTAACGTCACTTCAGACACTTCAGGGGGAGGCGCCCTCCCCTCAAACCTTTCTCCTGTCTCGTTAAGACTAAAGGCACATGCTGCGATCCAGCGCTGACCTAAACATTCAACCAACACACGGGCCCATAAACCCGCCCACGCGCTCAGCGGTAGCCTGATAAGCCGCACGCCTCACCAACTGTCCCCCTGCAAATGTCAAACTGAAGCCATCTCACTTTAGTAGGGAGATAGGGAGTGGGCGGGAGCGAGGGAATCAAAAATGTCCTTAAATTTTCGTTTGCCTACGCTGGAGATTACCAAAAAATTAAAAAACAAGTCTGCAGTGGAGATAATCTTTCAAATCCTTCTACTTAGACGTGATGAAAAGAGGTACAGTAGGAAATCTCAAGACATCCACGCAGCCAAGTCCGAAAGACGAAAGCTCTGGTGGACAAAAAAGCAGCTTACGGCACTTCTTGGAGGGATACTTATCTTCAAACTGTGGACCTGAATAAAGTCGGGGGGGGGGGGAAGACATGAGATGAAATGTGAGACAAAGGTTGTAGCGTGGCGTACAGTCCAGATGCTGTTTCATCACGTTATAGAACGGCGGGCCCCAGTGTGTCCTGTTGGGTAGGTTGTTCAGCTAACGTCACCGTCAACACCAAATGACCCCCGAGGAGGGCTTTCTGTCACATACACAAGCACAACAGCTTGAGTAAGGAGCGCCCGGTTTTGGAGGCAAAGACGGTGCCTGCCAAGATAATTTTTCTTTACGGTTCACGCGGCGGCTTCCCTGTTTTTTCCCTGACCTCTATAAATTACTGAAAAAAGAATGGGAGGATGGCCAACGGCTTTTATTTATAAGCAATATGATGCAATAATTTGCATTATATGCAAAAATGATGGCATGACTAAAATCCTCTTCTGTTCTGGGAAAGAAGGAATAAAAAAAAAGATTCTCTTCACTCACTCATCTTTTGAAATGATAAATGCAGTTGAACTTCTGGTCTCTTAAGCGTTTTTTTTTTTTATATATAAGAATGTTTTTGGTGCATTTGTGTTTCTCCCCCAAAGCGTTCCAGGGGAAAAAGTACAGATGTTGCAGACTCTCGGGCACTTTTTAAGTTCCAATGGATTCAGCAGTGGAAGCTGTTTTCTCGCAGACCGGGGGCGTTTGTCTTTGACATTGTGACATGAAGTCTCTAATTTGACGATGTGCTCATACACCCTGGAAGGAGAAGGCAGCCTGTGCTAGTGCTCGACCGCCCCCTGGCTCGGGTGACCTCTGCTTAGGCACGGACCCTCGGCCTTAATTGTGTCTGGAGGAATTCCGCTGTCTTAAGAGAAGCTTAAGTTTAGACCGGAGGGCCTTCACTGCAGTTAAACAGGATGCTCTACTGCAGTGTGGCAATCGTGTCTCATCATTTCAATCAACTGTACACCAATCCACAGCCCGCTACCAAAAACGCTGGATTCAATTGAGCTCGAGAGAAAAACACTGTGCATCTGTATTTCGGTTTTCCATATTTACATTTCTTGACACCCCTCAAAAATTTAGTTCTTGAACTCTTGACTTGGTGGTTCAAACTAAGTAAGAGACAGTTTTGGACCCTGCACGGTCCGAGTCGAAGGCGAACTCTGTCCAAAAGAATTTCTTAATATCAGAAACATATATTAGTTTTCACAGTTTAGGCCTGGAAGCTATTTTCCTGTCTCCAAACACTTGCGTCGCTGTCCCAGCGGAGCCTAATTTGCCCCCGATTACTTTGCGACACTGATCTAAGCTTCGTCATGATGCGTTCTAACACCCGCCACCCCTGACTTTTTTACCGCTGCATCTCAGCGTCTCCACACGCATCAGAGGGAAAATCTCTCCTTTGATTAGGAAACACAATCATCTCCTGCACTTCATTTGGCATTTAACACAGCTGTGGTTTTCGTCTCCCCTTTTCTCGGCGATCATCCCTCCATTGATTGCCTCGTGCCACGCTGCCACGGCTCTCTTGTGTGTAACATTTTCACTGGGAAAATGAGAGATCAGAACAGCTGATCAGCAATTCATTAGGTGACATTAACCAGATCATTTGTGAGGAAATAAAAAAAAAAACATTTTTTAATGAAAAATCATGGCCATTCAAAATAAACGCCACATCAATATATATTCCTTAAGCCCACACTTTAAAGTCACTGTATTTGTCTTTATCATTTGTGGAAACATACAGAACATTTCAACAGGTGTTGCATGCACAAACTGAATGAATAAATCTTTACAAATGAGCACATATATGCAATATATAATTGTACAACTAGCGATCATCAACAACTATGTTCTTGAAACAGACACACAATATGGTGTATGTGCACGACTGTGTTCAGACAACAAGATCCAATATCGTAGTGACAGTTTATACACGAACAATATGCCAACTTGAATGGGCTGATAATGATATGAGTTTCCAAATCATCACACCAAGACACAATGCAGTTTGCGACACCGTCTTGCATTCGGAAAAAAAACGAGCGTAATCTCATTTCGGCCTCCGAATATTTGACAAATCAGTCGTTTAAAGCACAACATCATAACAGCATGAGAAGACATAATTTCAACATAAATGTTAAACAGCACATTTACAAACACAGCAGTCGACCGTTAGATTTCCAAGACTCGAAATTGGAATGACAGCTCAAAAAAAAAAAAAATGATGGTGAGGTTTCTTCACTGTCAGAATTGTTACTGCACCTCAGCATGACACATGACATTACTGTCACTGCTGCATCGCTCGCGTCCATCAGAATAGCGGCATAGGCACCCTGTATACAATGGAGCATGTGGATGAGAAGGTGTAGTTGCAAATAACCACAGATCCACAGCCTTAGTCACCGTATCGACGCTAACCTCAAGCATCGGTGGGGGGAAAAAAAACTGTGGCTCGGTGGCTATGGGCAACATTAACCTTACTGCAAGAGCCGAGTGAAAGTCAGGAAGTGAATGTCTTCTGGTTGTGACCTTTCACCTCTGAGTCCACGTCCCGTCCTTGCTTCAGTCGGCATAGAGGATGAACCCCGAGAACGTGCTGTATTTGTTGCTGTTGCCCCCGTGGGCCTTGCCCCCGTCCAGTTTGATGAAAACCTCATCGCCCGCATCCAGATGAAGGATGACACTGTTGCTGGCGTAGTCGTAACTCTGGTCCTGGTCCTGGGCAATGGCGCTGGCCCTGACCTGGAATATGGCACAAAGCAGAAAAATGTATTTACTTATCATCATAAAGATGCAAAACTTGTGCTTTGTTATAAATGATTATAAATCAGGCTGAAAGGATCATATTACAATGACATTGCAATTAGTGAATTTGATGCACGTGAAATATTAAAATGATGAGACCACGCTCGCCCTCCATGAGTTGACTTAAAATCTTATTTTAGGAAAAGCGAGTTTGCAAGATGTGTGCTGGGAGTTTGTGTAAAGTGTGTCCCCTGTGGTGAATAGCTTGTTTTTCCCTCCCGTGACTCAAATGAAAGGGTCGGGCTTGAGTCAGTCCGCCTCTGAGGAAGGATGGAAGTGCATACTATCCCCTTTTTGCCTCGGTTTTTACTCTTACATGTAATGCCATGTTTATCCTGAGTCACCGTGTCAACGGAGGGTAATTTACTTAGGGTGTTAGATCTGGAGCTCGACAGCCAAATCACTTCTGCACGTCCGTGTAAAAAAAAAGTGAAACTGGCTGAAGTTGCTTGGCGTGTACAGTTATAGCCCTTTCTAAGCTTTAACTAATGTACAGGTGCCAAGTTGGCTGCTGCAACCAGATCCTGGCGACGGGTTCTGAACCAAGTTAGAACCAAAATAGGTGAAGTTGTAATTAGTGCAATGCAGAACAAAAGTGCATGTCAGGAGGCTGCAGGGTCTGAGCAGAGAGTTTGAGCCACGGATGACAGCATGATGATGGATCTCTGAGACGTGAGGACAGCGCTGCCTGAACTCCCTTTCCTCCCTGCCCTCCGCTCACAGAAAGACCCATTCATTTCATAGATTGTCTAAAAACATTTCTCTATTTTTATCAGTAATATTGTACTTTTAATCAGGGACATGTATAGTAGAGTGACATCACTTTGCCCCTCCTGGACCAAATACATGTATAATGAATGATCATATTGAGTTGCACCTTTTCTCTTTAGACATTTTGTGTTGGAATCAACAGAAGTTAAGTTGTATCCTGATGTGGGTGATTTCACTATCGGTTATAGTTGGTTTGCATGTTTGCCTGAAGCCACATAAAGATGGTATATGTGTGTTTCCTTACTGCCATCAACCTTAACAGTGTGTATTAGGATTTGGCAAAAGTCAGTGACACTTTAATTCATTTGGAAGAATACCTGCTCAAACAAAGGAAGACATTCATTTATGGTTTCATTAGATGTTTTGGAGCTCATAGGTTGCTTAAGGCAGTGCTCATTTCCTCTCAGTTCATTTCTGACTGTGGCAAACTATAAGTTAAATGTAGCTCTATATATAAAACGTCATATCTGGTGTTGCACAGTATTTACGGTGTCACTGCCCTCTACAGAAAGCTGGAGGAGGCACCTCGAGGAAGTCTTTGCAAATCAATAGTCAGCAGGTGAATCATTCTGATTAAAATATTCAACTACCAGCTCTCTCTACAAGCACACACTGTCTCCGGCAAGTGTTTGCTTGTCTGTTTTTCTTCTGCTGTAGTTAGAAAATCTAATTCTCATTTGACTACCTTTATATTCACTTTTTACCAACCTTTTTGACAATTTCTCTAATGATGTAAGGGGTGAAGAATGAAAAATGTGTGTGTTTGGACATAATATTTGATATGCTGTAGTGTACCATCATCAGGACCAGAGGGGTGGAGGTGTAATCAAGATTACAGTAACAATAGAAGGTGGGGGGTAACATGAACACTACAGTAAACCAATAAATAACCATGGATGTGCTGTTGAAGTGTAAGGTGTTTTATTCCCTTGGGACAAAATATGACAAATTCCTTACAACGCAGTTCAAAATCTGTTTAGTGTCTCTAACTACACACATAGCTTCACACATATGGCATTACGATGGACTGCATTGTAATGTAATTATTGCCTCCACTCTCTGTATCTCTGTTGCAGCCTTCCCTGAGATGTTTGTAGGAGAAAAAAAATGTCCGGGGCTCCCCATTTACATGGCGTTTGATCAATGTCCTCACCTGGGGGGGCTTTAAAGACGTTACAAAAGTATGGCAAAAATATCACGATTCGATATTGAGACGTCTGGGCCTGACAGGCAGTCTGATAACGCGTGCTAGCACATCACGGTTTTTTTCCGTGAAGTTTGTTGTATTTCAAAGGGCACCAGCTTTGAACTAGCCACTACCCCAGGCTGTGTTTTGATGTGTGCAGAGTTGAGATAGCGCCACACTCCTTCCACTCACTTCGACGTGTACATCATCGGATGTGTTATACGCACAAGATACACAATCTGGCAGCGTGCCACTGTGCATTGTCATTATCTTGTACTCCTAACACCAGACCGAGATCTAAAATCACCGTCCACATGAATGCATGACTACTCAATTTAGACCGCCAGCACACTGGTTACGCTGTTTCCCTGAGCATTTTGATGGGTAATCCCAGTCTGTGATTCAGCATACTTAACAGATAATTCTCTAGTATTTGTATTGAGAAACTGTGCTTTTCACATGACATCATTAAACATTGGGAAGTGTTTTAAGAAGGCGTCTGAAGAGTTAGAAATGTTACCCACCAGACCATTCTTGATCAGGTCAGCCCACATGCTGGTGCCATCTCCTCCCCTCATCAGCACATTGTAGATGAAAAAGTAGGTGCCGGGAATCTTACAGGTGAACTTGCCCGTCGCGCCCTCAAAGTTACCGCCGATATTAGTCACCACGTCGTCGAATCGTAGAATGTCGTAACCTTCTTGGGGGTTTCGTAGTCCCGCATAAAACGCCACCCGAGGCGTGGTGTTGTATGTGGTTGTACTAACCGCCCCTTTACCCCCTAAACCGAGAATCCCCGTCCGCACAATGTCCACGCCATCTCCCGGTGGACCCTTAGGTCCCGGTGGGCCTGGCTCTCCAGGCGGTCCCGGGGGTCCAGGCTTGCCTGGGCGTCCCTGTTTGCCGTGTGGGCCGTGGGCGCTGTAAGTAGGCAGCGGTGGGCCGATGCTGTGATCACTCAGATCCGCATCCTTGTCCACCTGTAGGCCTGCGGTGGCCGTGTCTGTTCCGGCGTGCACACCTGTGTCCGTCGTGGGGAAGGGGTCACAAACCATGCGGCAAGTACCCAGCATCTCGAAGTGGCTCGCGCTGTCATCTATGCCACCTGTGCCAACCGAGCTGACCAGCACAGGGATGAGAACCACCAGGACCAGGACCAGCATGACCCCCACAGCAGCCGCCACCAGGGTCTTCCGCCCGATGCTCAGCCGGGGAAGGGGCTGCGCTGCCAGCGTGGAGCTCTCCGGAGTGGAAATGGTGACTGTGGGGAGTGCGTCCACCTGGCAAAACGCAGACACGGTCGAGGATCTCCGGCGGTGGAGATGGAGCCCGGGGAGCGCTGGTGAAAGTGTGTGAGTGAATGACTGAGTCGTGTGGGAGTAAGGGAGAGGGAGTGGAGCAAGGGACCGAAGTGATCAAAAGGAGGGAGAGAGATTGAGTGAGGAGAGAGAGTAAGAGGAGAGGAGGAGGGAGAGAGTAAGACAGCTTGAGAGGGAAGGAGAAAAAAAAGAAAAGAAGCAAGGGGAGGAGAGAGTGAGCAACATGCACTCACGAACCATCTGAGTCAGGGTGAAGGAGGGCACTTTCCTACTGGCACATGTGGAAAGCCAGGGAGGACATAAGGAAGGAGTGATAGAGCTGGAGAAAAGATTTGAGGGAAGTTTGTTAAGATGAGAAGAATCTTAATTAATAATTTTTTTCAATAATATTTAGCAAGTTGGCTTTGATTTTGCGCACTAATGTAAGAAAACATTTTATTCTGAGTACCAGCCTCTTTGGAAATGGGTATAGATTTTCTTCTGGCATAGTTTTCTTAGTTTAATGTTTAATGTTAAAGTTTTATCGAGGTCAGAATGTGTATATATTTGTCGTTTGTGTGGGTGTATAGCGGGAGGTTCTGGAAGGATTCTAAGCATCTGTCAGGCTGTGACCTATTCAAAATTATACAAACTTTGAATGTGCATTTCAGAACTTAAAGTGGCAGTCCGTAACAGTTTCATCTATTTAATTGTCTTTTAAGTTTCTATCTATCAAAGAGTGAGTCAAAATTCCAAATGAGTGACACTTTTTACGTCATTCAGCAGCGGTTGGTCTGCCCCAGGTGGAGCTACTCACGGAAGAGTATGCTGCGTTTCATTGTAATCGGAAATCGGTAACTTCACAATGGAGGATCAACAGCCAGAGAAAGAAGAACATTCAACTTCCAGTCCCAAGAAAAAGAAACAAAACACTAATGGAAGTGAAGAAGGAAAGTCATCAAGAAGCAAAGTGATCGCCAATGAGGGAAAACCATGGACCTCCTTTCAGCGTGGAGCATTTGAAGGCATCACGCAGATGAGAGACAGTCAGACGGTGAGGGAGATGAGGTCCCAGAGGCTCGCCTGCAGTTCCAACTCCCGCCAGAGAGGCCGCTAGGAGCAACGTAACTCAAATCTTACGGATTGCCACTTTAAGTAAAATGATGTTCTGATTCTATAGAGTGGTGAAGTCCCGCCCCTCCATTTCCGGGACATGGGTCCTCAAAAGCAAAAAAATATCAATGCGATTCAATGGGTAGATACAAATTATTTTCTGGTCCCGTTTGAATTGTGCCATGGATTTCACATATGTTCTTTGTGATATTTAAAGAAAATTTTTCACGCAAAGAAGACGACAATTAAGCGCGAAGAGTTTTGATAAAGTTAGGTTTTGTGTGAGCCGCTTTGTGAACTACAGCTCCTCGCTGTTCTCGTCGCGAATGATATACGTCACCACCCGCCGAGTCCGAAGTCCGCCGAGATGGCTGTTTCTCTGCTCCACTTCACCGCTTTTTTCCAAGGGCAGAATAAAAGTATCGAAAGGGGGGAGAACCACTATAAGTCGGGTCATGTGGAGAGCCTCAACTTCGCCGATGGGGAGATGGTTGGAGCAAAAAGGGAGGGAAAAGGGCGATGACGTGACGTCACATACGCGACACAACATGTAGTCTTTATCATTGTGTTTTCTCAATGAATTTTAACTGAAGAATTGCACAATAAACGGTCAAACTCTTGACATGGAAAATTATAATTTAAGCCTATAAACAACATTTGTGTAATCCAAGGCATAACGACCGGGGGATCAGATAATAATTATTTTCCGTCCATTGAACACCATTCATTTTTTTCGCTCCGAAAGGACCCATGGCGCCGTTACTTCCTGCTTCCGCTTCGGCACTCTATTCTAAAACTTCTAAGACTTCAATCACTAATTAATTGCGTGATCACTAGAACAGGCATGAATAGAACAAGGGACACAAGTGGTCTGGCAATTAAACTGATTGCAACTAAGTCCTCGAAGGTGATCGTAATAACAATATGCAAATTGTTTACTGTGTATGCTGTGAACGTCAAGGTTCCACAATCTGCCCTTTTCACAACATTTTTGGCTTATGGCTGCAAAACCATAGATGGATTTAATGTATATTGTATTAAAATTGGTATTAATAGATTTGGAGGAGGGCACATGGAGGCAGCAGCTGTAAATAATATTTATATTGATAAGTTATCACCTTATAAAGGGTAACATATTAAATATATTTACTAATACACAGAATGACTACAGAAACCTACTAACAATTCAAGGAAGAAAGATAGTAATTATTTGTTTAAAGGTGCAGTGTGTAGAATTTGGCGGCATCTAGTGGTGAGGTTGTAGATTGCAGAAATATGGTGGCCAGCTCTACGAAGAGGACCCGCTCCATATAAACGACTCATTCTAAGGTAATGAAAGCATTCTCATTTGCAGGTGATTATACATTAAAGACTTATTAATATTATATTCCATGTCAAACCTATATTCCTCTAAATGCTGCACACTGTTCCTTTAAATTCGTTAAGATGTCATATTTTCACTGTGTTTTAAAAGATGCAAGATGTGTATTTTTCCATTTGATGAGATTTGGAAGTCAACAGAACGGCATCTTGAATTTGAATGTCTGTCACACTGAAGCCAGTTACATGTATGTGGCCACAGTATGACTGAAATGGTTGGAATCAGCCGCGAGAGGAGTAAGCAGAAAGTAGTCCCCCACATTCTTTGATGCCGCTGCCGTCACAGGACCTGACAATGGTACTGAGTCAGACACCTGGAGCGGTGCTTTCTTGCTGAGTCTCTCTAATGGATGATAATATACACTAAATCAGACAGAGAGAGAGAGAGAGAGAGAGAGAGAGAGAGAGAGAGAGAGAGAGAGAGAGTAGAGGTATTAACTATGTCAACCTTCTATCTAAAGTGCAGCACAAAGATTTGCTGTATTTGCAGACTTTAGAGCCCTCATGTGGCATTTTACCACATTACAAAATGTTATCTGCACACATCATTTATTCACATCTGATGCTAATATTATGTGAGAATAAAACTAATGATGCACAGATTACATTTAGTGGCTCATTGAAAACATTTTTTTGGTATTTAGCCATGTTTTAGTTGCCTAAACCTAACAATATGTGGGATTTATTCAGATATCAGAGTCCTATTCTTTGGTAGAGCAATGTCTCATTCCCTGAATTTCGAAAACCGTTGCCGGTGAAATCCAGGCAACAATTATGTTTCCTCCAAGCGGCATCAGTAGCTGGCTTTCATATTCATGTTTTGTTGATTGTTTCATGAAAAATGGTTTTGGAAAGGAGTGGAGAACAACTCATCTACTGGATAATAAATTCATACCGGTACATTAACATTTATTCACCGACACAGTCCATACACATGGTGTTACCATACAGAACCCAACGTCAGTATTAAGGAAAGGCTCATTTTTTTAAAAAACAATTTAAATTGTGATTATTTTCATGTTTAAGCCACGTCATTCACTCGTATGCTGCCATGCAATAAAACTGCACATCTCTTTAGGGTTGGGTCTTTTAGGGACGATGTAATTTTGGTTGTATCTCCAATCAGTCATCTTCCAAAGGAAATACACCTGCTTTGATGACATCACTGATTGGAGTTTGGCCAGTAGTGTGACCCTATTGAGTGTTGAAAAATTTCAAATCAGTGAAATCAGTGCAACAGCAATCTGTCCCCTCTGTGAATCTGCACTGATTCATTCTCACAACAAACGACTCGTAGCCAAAAGTGATCCATGGAAAGAAAATAAATGAGTGTGGTCATTTTCCCATTTTACTGACTGCATTTACTCCTTTAAACCAGAGGATGGCGCCCACTGCTCACTCTTGCAGATATAAAAACAAAGAAATCAGAAAGAAAAGCAGCCAGAAAACTAACAACTGGGTCACAACGAAGAACCCTACTTTTAAAACTGAATTCTGTTAACAGACAGTTGTATTTGTTTTGATAAAGCATCCAAGAAACAAGATTGTCTCTCTCAGTGTGTTTTGCACACCACAAATCCATGATTTATGGTATTGACTATAACTTTTGCATTGCAATGTCAGGACATGAATCCACTTCCATGTCGCAGCAGGAACCTGGCTTATCGCTACTACAGTAGGGGAAGGTGCAGACCACCCATCTTGAGCAGCCCTGCTCACATTCCAGCGTGGACACACGGGGACGGCCATGTCAGTAACTGGAGAGGCGAGGAAACGACAGGCCATCTTTGATGTCTATATTCAGGATGGACTGCAGGATAGTGCATCTATCTCATGTTTGGGAGTTGCAGGGTGAATATATATGTGGTGGTAGTGTCTATTGGTTGGGTTTTCATCAAAGTAAGAGCAGGGTAGGCATAAAAAAATTATAAAGCAAGAAATTACATTTTGTACTTTAGCTTTGCCTTAGAAAAATATATAAATACACATTAGCTGGGTTGATCAAATTGGACGTCTCTTATGGTGATCTAGGCAAGATAGTGTAGATGCCCTGATCTCTTCAATGTGATTATGTTTATTTGACATTTGGTAGAATAACCCCTTGTAGAAAAAGGAAGCATATGAACCGCTTGTAGCCTATGTTTACGCAAAGGTTCAAACAGAGTAACTTCCTTGATTCTTTCTTTTTGGGCTCTTCCTTTTTAGGCAATGGACCGTTGCCTTGCAGTGCCTCTTGGGATGCTGGTGGAATTCCTTAGCTGGTTTATTTGGCAGTTGGTTTTCAATCCTCAAATATTGTTATTTCAGGGTGGGTGGTTGGGACAGTGATAGAATTGGGGGGGAAATATGTGCCTGGTTGTGTTAGTGAGTGTCCCGAGTTTGTAAACTATTGTGAGTGTGGTTGGTCTTATAATAATAAGACGAAGGATTTCATTCTCATATTTTGCAACAAACCAATTAGTGGAAAGACAACACTGGCACCCGCAGTGTATATCTAACTGAAGATTGCACACCCTCTTGATTTTGTTTAATTCCATTGGGTCCTAATTGAGAAACATGCTCGTATGGACTGTAACAGAACATTTGGCAACGATTAGAGGATGAAGAAAGGCCTTGAAAGGACATTTCACTGTCCTCTTTTATGGATATAATTGCAGGGTTCAGTTTGAAGTCGACTGTAATATCCTGTTCTGACCTGTTTGTTTTCTGTGAGGTCTCCAAATCGTATCTCCCATCGGCCACAGCTCCAGTGTCTGCTGCTTGAAGTGCCAAAAGCAGAGCCGTCTGGCTAGTTAATTTACAGCGACTGGAATCCTACGCTGCTCCTCGCAAACAGTAGACACATATTTCCCTTTTTAGGGCATGAGAATCTATTACGTAATTTTGGGAGCACCTCGGATCTCTAGCAAACCCGCCTGTGTGGAAAGCGGGAGGCGCTGCCACAGAGCGGCACCGGCATCGACCAATCGGAGTCGAGGGAAGTTCCCCTCTCGCTCGCCGATTGGCCGGGAGGCGGTTGACGTTTAGGTTGCTCGCGCTCGCTCCGTCTGGGAGTTTTTTCACGTTGACGGTTTCACGGGAGTAGTTGTAGTCTTCGTGTCGGAAGGTGAAACCGTCTTGGGGGGGAAATAAAACTACCGGGAGAGTTTTAGACTTCTGTCGTGGGGGGAAAGCTGCCTCAGGTGGTCGGATATTGACTTATTTTTCTCTTGGATAGTGGAACAAAGTTGCCACCATGCCGGTGTTTCACACGAAGACGATAGAAAGTATCCTGGAGCCGGTGGCTCAGCAGATATCCCATCTGGTGATAATGCACGAAGAAGGTGAAGTTGATGGGAAAGCTATACCAGATCTAACGGCGCCGGTGGCGGCCGTGCAGGCGGCTGTTAGCAACCTCGTCCGTGTGAGTAACTTTTAAATAACCGGTACATTCTGCTTTAAACTTCGGCGGGTGTCGTTGTTGGCTACCTGTCGCTCTTTTGTCCCATACCGTCTCGGAATTAACGTCACTTGAACGTTTGAAACACACGTTCACGACTGTAGCTAGCTCTGCTTTATGTGTTTCAAAGACCTATGAACGTTTCCAGAAGTTGTTTGACTCGGGGCAAAGGCCAGTGACGCCCTTTTCCCCTTGAAAATATGCCCTGCCTCCTCCTGTAGCTGCCATATCTCGACGTAGGCACTGCTCCGTGAGTCAGGCAGGTACTGGATCAGGCTACAGGGGGGTTAATGTGTCCTTCAAATCGAGTTAACTTGAAAGAACTGCTACCCAGACTGCCATAGAATACGTCTGTGATTGAGAATAAGACTGTACAGGATGCTTGATTGCACCAACCTTCGTTCACTAAACCATTGAGTAGGTGGGACAGTCAACTGCATGATTGCATATCATTTTGCAAACAAAACTTCCAAACTGCTGACTGTTAGTTGTTGCTCATGCATGCACGTCATAGATATATCATAAAGAAAAGACGCCAATCCATGCAAAGCTTCTTACAAAGGAAGCGAGGAGATCTGGGAGCTGTGAGATTATGGTGGTTTGTAAAGAAAGGAAGGGATAGAGGCTAAATTAAGGCTTGGTTCCTGTGTGTTGTTCTCTGTCAGCCTGGCAGTTGTTGGGGCGGTACATTTGGACAATTGCTCTGGCGTCTCCTGTCAGCACAGGAATTCTCCATTTCCAGGGATTGCCTACCATTAGCACACAGTTTATTTAGTAGGTTGTATGACCCATAAGATTCCAAACTAGTCTAATTCATTCTATGCCCCTTTGTTATTCCTCTGTCCCCACAGTCAAGCTTCTGTGCATTATTTATATCTTTATATTCTGCACCCACAAGACTTCCTTCCTCTGAGGGGCATTAGAAGGTGTTGTGTGTTATGTTTGACGGCCAATCTCTACCAAAATCATAATGCAGTTCTAAATACTTTCATAAAAATGTGCTTGCACGTATTCAACCCTTCACTTTAATCAGTGGTTTTCATTCCACGGCCGATTATAGTTATGGTTTTGTAATAAGATGTAACTATTAATAGTAAATAGATCTGCATAAAACATTTAACATGGTTGTTGTTGGGTCATTAAATATATATGTACTACTACTTCTACTGTCCTTGTGTGTTTGATCTTTAGGATTATTAGACATGCCACTTCCTTTTTTATCCATACTGCATCAAAACATTGCAATAGTGCTTAACATTAACAAGGTAAATTGATAATGTATAATATGTCTATATAATGGTTTAATAAAGGAATTGCTTGCAATGATGAACCCACAAAGAATGAAGACTTACTTCTGGGAGTTGCAACTGTGTAAACCCTAAATTAACCCATTTCTAGTGTCAGCTGGCAGCATTTTAGTGTTTTCAGCAACAACAAAAAAAGCTCCGATACTTAGTGTAATCTGCACAATTGAGCATTTAACAGCTTAAGAACCAGAGAAAAAGACCTAAAGGAGAGTGAATGTTGGACATGCATCAGATGAACTTGTGACTCAAACAAAATACTAATGTTGCTGGGTGTCTGCAGGATGTATAAATAGGCAAATGTTAGGTAAAACATTAGAAAATGATAATAAGTCAGAGATCAGTGTCTGTCAGCTTTTTATAAAAGTTGTATCTGCCCTCAGTGGCTAAATATAAATTAAAAATATAAATATACAAGCATTACATTGTTGTTAAGATGAATTAAGGCTAAGGATCGTCAGCATTTCCTTACATATGAAAATGTCGTGTGCAAACTCCCCTGGGGGGAAATGATCCAAGCTCTGTGGACATTCTGAATTGTGATCAGATGTTTCCAACAGTGGCATGAATGAATGGATATGCCTGTAATGATTTCCAGTTGCTGTAGCAACACTACAACATGGCCAGTGTTATGACATAATTGAAGTTAAGGATCAGATGTAATTTCTTTTGGTTTCAGTCCCAGCAGTCCCATGAGTCATACATTGCTAAGCTCTTATCTTCCTTGTTACTGATGATGACAAGTCTTTTTTTATCTAAAATGTTCTCAGGACATATTCTCTTCTTAAGTTATAACTGTCTATGCATGGCCATTTTGCCCACACAAATTTGAAAAAACTAATTCTGTAAAAGTGGCATGTAGAGAAAACGATCATCGTTGGAAGAGGAAGGGATGAGGCTCTGTAATTAGGGATTGTCAGGGTGGGGCTGTGCCAAAGAAAATCTTTTTACCTCATTGTCTGTGTTGCCCAGAAAACCACATGTTACACAGACTTTTTCACTTAAATTGTACTCAAATTATCTTGAGCCAGATGCTTAAACAACGTGGATTTTGGATGACTTGAAAATATGATTAAAACTGGGTTACAAATCAGGTTGCTTTCCATTCCCAGAAAAGAATAAGGAAGATGAGCTTTTAGGATGCTCTTGGACGCCAGTCTGATCCACTCACTGTGACAAATGTGTAGACCTTTAAATTATTCATTTGAAAGTGCCTAATCTTGTTATTCCAGATAAATGGAGATAAAAGTTGAGCCCTCGTTAACTGGCCTAGTATTTAAAGTGCAGCATGACTGCAAACTGCTGGGACTCAAATATATCCGGTCTAACTGAGACCCTTCACTAGTGCTCAGAATCTATTGAAACAATGAGCCAGACCTCAATTAAAGATGAATGTGAGGAATGTGAAGAATTCCCAGCAAGCAGGAATGCATTCCTACCCAGAAGGGGGTTGAGCCGATCCTTTTGAATGAACGATTTGGGTGACATATTGAGTACGATTTATCAATTAACAAGCCTCCCCTGAGAATAACCTGTGCTCACACGTTCATATCGGCTTCATCTTTATACGTGTTTGACCCATAATGCAGCTTGAAGTTGGTGAATATCTTTTACTAGCAATATGTGGCTAAATGTAGGCAATTAGCTTGTGGGTGTGTTTGGAGTAGTGTTAGAGACGATGTGTTCAATGCTTGTGCAATAACCCCAGCCTTGTGGTTATTGCAAAAAGTGCCTTGTGCAACAATGACATCACATAAGAGAAATAACTAACTTGGTAGCAGGTTGCAACCTGCTGAGCTGTATCTAAAGAATTACATTATCTGATATCTGTCAGGTTTTCAGTTTCAAGTTGAAGATGTGATGCTAAAAACTCTTGTCATTACATCTAAAGGATTCTGTGTTGACTTATTTTGCTGAGGACGTCACAGCTAAATAAATATACAAATGTAATATTTTATACTAAGTGATTTTGTTATCCAACTGGATTAAATGGACACACAACATGCTTCTCTGTGTCAACAGACTATACAAGCCATTTTTACTTCAGACCTGTTGTTCTTCATTTTTTTATGGCTCCTTTTTATAGGCGTGAGTCGGATAAAGAGAAGAATGCCAGTTATGTAGGGTCCTGTAACGGATAAAGTTGTAAGAGTCAGTCTTCCTGTTTGCACAGATCATAAGGCTCATGTGACTTGTTGATATGATCCTATTTGCAGATCACACAGTGTCTTTTTTTTGCAATGTTGCTCAAATTACAAAATGCCAATGTGGTTAAGACTTAGCAAATGCAAATACTGGAAGTTGGGCTCAAATGTAGTATTTGATTTGCAACACACTTGTTGAAGTGTTGACGGTCTTCAAAGTCTTTAAACTTTGAGATAAATACAGCAGATACGGCCTGAGGAAGATTTTAGATACTCAGCTGTGGTTAGGTCAATATGTTAATGATTAATCATCCACTTCCTGCTATACAGATGGGAAACAAATGTGTTCCTTAACTAAATTGCTTAAAGGGATACAAAAGAAAACATTTCCTTTCATCTTGTACTTGCTTGCTGCAAATTATCAAGGGAAATCATGTCATGCTGCTCACCAATTGATTCTGTCATTTTGGCAAAAACACAAGGATGACGGAGTCTGAATTGTCTGCATGGTCTTGTCATGGCTTCACGCTGCAACTGTAGTCTATTTTTTTTTTCATCAGTCAGAGGAATTTGTCAGGATAGAAGCACACAGAGGAGTTATGAATTGATGAGGAAAATGCAGGAAGCCAAGTCAGGAAGACCCGGCAGCTGTCGGCCCCACTCAGGAACAGGAGTTCCAGCCGGTGAAGGGAAACCCCTCTCTCTTGCCAATGAGATGTTTTTGATTGCAGATCATGACAAAGGATCCAATGCAGTACGAATCCTTTGTGATAACAGTGATAACAAAGGCTTATAAAACAAAAAACATGCAGGTGTATCCTTAACTACGTTGTATTTTATAAAGTCGACAAACAGTCTTATCTTCATCCAAAGTTTGGTGAAGTTGCTCCTTCTTTCCCAGCCCCCCGTAGATGCATTTAAAGTAATCCCGTGATATATCTGTTCTCTTAACAGTCCTTGTTCCTTTGGAAAATAGCAGTTCATCTATGACTCGCTTGCATTGACTCACTCTTCTTTTCAGGCGAAGGATTCACACAGATGAGTGCCGCTCCCCAGTAACAGTGTACAAGCCGCTAAGCTCCTGTAACACGAGACGGATAGTTGTGATATATTCTGTCGCTGCGGGGGCCACGGCCAAGCAGGCCATTTGATTTGTGACTTTCATCGCCATGGACACCCAATGGTTTAGCTACTTCCTGAGCCAAGTTAATAAACCACGTTCGACACCCCTTTGCCAAATGCACGACAAAGGCGCGCCCTTAAGTGCGACATCTCTGCTGCCCCTCCGAGTCTCAAGTTATCCGATATCACAGAATGTAGCGCTTGCTGGTTCTGAGACTTATCGATCAAGCTAATGGAGTGCTGCGCCATCAACTTGCGTGAGCATGTCTCATCAGATTGCAGTGCAGAAATCACTTAGAGCGGGAATCAGCTTTGCACCCTGAGGAACTAAACCTCTGTGCAGAATAGCACACCGTTTATTTGTAGGACATTGCTAAGGGCAGTGGTGACAGCGCTTGCCAGGATTTTGCCACTATAGATCTTTTCGGTCACCATGACTAACACACTATTGTGCTAAAACTACCCAGCATGTGAAAGGCAGGCTGTGTCTTGGCAGCCTTGAGGCTTTCAGAGTGGCCTTTCTTCTCCTAGCGGAGCGATGGGCTGCCGTCAACAAAGCTGAGTCTGTTCTAAAGGAGCAGCCACTTTATCAAGCTACTTCACAACACAGGGTTTCCACGCAGCGCTTTTGGACGGCAAAAAGAAGTGTCAGTGTTTCCACTCCAGACCCAAATGGTAAATGAGACTGTCAGCCAGTAGCACGTTATGTGACAGCTTGGAGAAGATGCCTCTGAATCAAAGTGAAAGGTTTTAAAAAAGAAGGTGGAAGTTAAAAACTGCCCTTCCTTAAAGTGGTTTGATAGAATCTTTTCAAGGAACAGAATACTTGTGGTTTGGACTGTGAGTCCGGGCTCTGAGTAAGAACGAGTTGAAACTGGACATCCCCATGTCCCTCTCCTCTCCCAAAACATGCAACTGGAAAATGTCCTGAGAACTACAGATGGACATTTTCACAAGCTTTTAAAACATGGAGTAAAGCAGCTCTAATGTCAAGCTTGGTCAGTGTTGGTGTCATAAGAATGTGATCCAAAGTTTGGACGGAGGCTCAAAATAGCGAAATAGGCCAGGCAGCTTGAACTGCTTGACAACAACGGTTATAAAGCCGGGTCACAGTTCTATTTTTGCAGCAAATTGTTTGGATTGCTGTTTCGGCTGCATACTGTTTTTGAGCTTCAGACAGCAGGAAGGGGCTCCAAGGAGTGGGGAAAGACGAGGATTCTGATGACCTGTTTGCATACAGTATCAAGAGCCACAACTCGCATCATGCTTTGGGGAGAATATGACTCAGCACTTAAATGCAGCGTGCACACCACATTGTTGGCCGATGCTGTAGTCTGTCTTCTCCTTTTTAAGTTTAGGTCATGTCTAAACTTAACTTGATCTAATATAAATCCTACTGTTGTTTTAACAGTTCTGTTCTGAGATTACATACGCTTTGTTCAAGCAACTTTTAAGTACCTCGGTACTTTTTTTATTTTAATTATCAAAGCTTTCATCAGTTGGTTTTACTGTTGATCCACATCAATTAGCTGTTTTAGCAAAGATCAAGTCAATGATTTGGTCATTTTTATTTCACTTGAGTGTGTTTTTGCTTTTGTGTGAATTGGTATGTCTTCATATATCACCGAAATATGATGTAGCTTTACATGCAATGAGACATAATTTAGGACACCCAGACTTTGATCAAAACCGGTGTCTAGAGGACGAAAAAAAAAAGGATCAGCACAAAACGCAGGTGTTTTGCAACTCAAGACAAAAGAACAAATTGGTAAGAAGTATTGACCCCATTCTTGGCTTTTATATTAGAATCACCAAGGCAGGAGAGTGGTATTACTTTCCTACAGGCGATTACTGAGTTCTGTAGTGTTGGCAAGGTTGTTAGGTCTTTGTGTTCCTTCTTCCCCCCTCACTTATGTTTACTACTCTGTCAGTGCCCAATATCCCTGGTCTGTAGCCCTGCTGCCCTTTAGTTGAATGGGACAGAGCAGCTTTAGTTGTTGTGACTGGCTTTTGTTCAGAGAGACTCATTGGTGGAAAGTCAGGGTGGCATACTGTATGTACGTGGTCACCTGATGGACAGCCTCTGCTAAGCTCCAATGTAATTTTGACACAACCTTTGGCCCTAATTTATAACCCCTCAGTTACTCGGAGTCCCTCTGGTGCCATGAAAGGAGAGTGAAGAGATGCTGAGTCATTACATCTTCCACGTCAACCATCTGGAATGACTCTGCTACTGCCTGTAGTTGGACACGTTGACGGGCCCTCTGGGAGCACGCTACACAGCATCAAGACTACATCGAACTTTTTTCAGAATTTCCAGAAAGCCTTTTTTTAAATAATCAAATGAATATCTTGCCAAAACAGGGCTATCAAAAAATTCCCAGAGCTCAAATCAATCGCTTGTTTTGTCAGCAAAGTCGAGCATACATGTTGAAAATGTTATATATTGCCAAATGATGCGTGTGACAGCGAGGTAATCACTCATGTAGTTTATATTTGTTATAATAATACTGTAAATCATAAAATAAAAGAGTGGCCATCTCCCTATTGTGCAGGGAAGCAGCTCATTTAACCCAGTCAGTGTGATCCCTGTCCTGGCATGAACGCGTGTTATCCCTCACATATGGCGGCCCGACGTGGGTGAATTGTGTCTCCCTACAGAGCTGAGGTCATGATGGGGGAGGTTAGTCAACGAGGCATTTGCGGTAGAGGCAACGTTCAGCTGCTTTACGCGTTATAACTGTGCTGAGGCCTGGCGTCCCTCCAGCAGCTGTCTAGTTGAAATAATTGTTCGCCGAACAAGTAACAGGACATCATTCTGGAAAACTGCATGATTAAAGACAAACCTTGGGGAAAATTGGGGTAACTGAGTTTTTACTCACGCGTATATAAAATGTGTGCTCAAGTTGCATGACAGCTTGGAAATAGATCCACGTTTTGAATATTTCTGAGCCAGCACAACTGGTCCAAATCCTCTGAAACATAATGCTGGAGCTTTAAGTGTTGACTGATATGAAATCCTTATGACTAAAGAACTAGTCAGCAGGGCTGGGGTGGGGCTGTTTCCTGTCTGGAGACTGTTTGAGTGTTTGACCACCATTGGTGCCTCCTTTACCAGTTCCTAAGAAAGGACATGAAGCATCTACTGATTTTAGCCCTTTCTGGGATATCATGTGCTTACTGATGATCCCCCCCGGGTTAATTGCGACACAGTTTCTTACTCCAGTCCTCCCATGACTCCAAATTGTTGCAAGTCGAAAGTGACTGTGAGACAGCATCTGTGTTGAACCTGTAATGGTCCAGTGACCTGTACAGGGTGCCTTTGACCTTTGCCTAATGCATGCAGCGATAGGCTCCGGCCCCCTGTGACCCTGAAAGAGATGAAACAAAAGGACACAAAAGTGGGTCCAGTAAGTTTGAAACTTACTGGATAACTCAAATTAAGCACCTGCTGTAGAAAAGGTTTCATGAACTAATTTTTGCCTGACATTTTTATTTACATTTGCGCTAATGCATTATGAAATTACATGAGGAAAATAATATTAATTTGGTTCTTTTTATCCTAATTTATCCCAGGAAATGTCCAATGCACAGTAGCTCTTTATTTTTATGCAATGTCTTGTTCCATTAAATGATAGTTAATTGATTTTTTACTCAACCAGAATTTGTGTTTTCCAGGTGGGGAAGGATACTGTACAAACCACAGAGGACCAGATCATGAAAAGAGACATGTCACCGGCTTTTATCAAGTAAGCACAGAAGGATTTCTTTGCACACCTCAATTTCATACAGCAACAACCTCTCAAAAATGTATTTAGATGAAATAGTTATCTCTCTACAGTATGTGGAACCCACTAGCCTCTCTCTGGCTCTGTTTCTTTCTTTATCTGTTGCAGTAATGGCTGGTTGTGCCCAAGCAAAGGTCAGATACGGCATGTTAAGTGCCCTCAGAATCTTGCCCTCGTGTTACAGAAATACTTTTTTTTTTTTTATTACATAGGGAGTAGTTCCTTTACCCTACAGGAGAAGGGCCATACACATTTTCATGCTTTTTTCAAATGCTGGCTGCTGCAGCATTTGGTGTATTTTAAAACAGGAAACACATGATGTAGAAAACGAGAATGTACTGCAGAATGTATTTGTTTTTACTTGCTTAGCTAAATCATTAACATGCTCAGCTGCTGTCAGTCCATATACCAGTCTTTCACCGATCCTGATTACATGAGAGATTGCACGTAGAGGCAGGGAACGCCAGGACCTAGGAGCCCCCGGGTCAGGGATGAAACTCATTGGCAGGCACAGGTCGCCGGGCTCAACACATTTGGCAGCTCAAAGTCACATCACCACCCTGTCGTCATCCATCAGCACATGTGCTGGAATTTGTCTCCTTCACTAAATATAGTGTCCGTTGGGGCCCGGTTAATGCATGGCTGTTTTCCGCTAGTGCACGCTGAAGGACACTGCTGGCTGTCTCTGCAAAGCCACACACACACACACACGTCAGCCTTGATGTCATGCACATACATTAGCCTTTATCCTGTAAGAGAATTGCTCTTTCAGAAGAATGGAAACTGAGCTACTCTCGTTAAGACTCTCTCAACGCCTGAAAGTTTGGAAAATAGCATTACTGATCTGTCGTTACCGAGGCAGAATTTGGCTTGTCGGCAAAAGAAGGACAGCAGTATACTGTGGGAAGTACAACATGTGTTGGTCCTTGGCTTATTGCCTGTTTTATGTGCAATATGGTTAATGTGACACAATGCAGGTGGCATGTCTGACTCTGAATCAAAGGGCTGAGCCTGCAGTTTTTTTTTCTGCTCTGGCGTTCACTGAGTGCATCGCACCCAGGAGGCAACAATCAATCATTGACATATTTGTGGAAACGGAAATTGGGGCTGGAGCCAGTTAGAGCTCCGCCCCCTGAGGTCCAAATCACATCCTGTACAAACAAGCGAAGACTTCCCTTGATAGAGACACTCTTGTCAAAGTCAAGTCCATTATGTTCATAAAGCCCCACATAACTACACACAAATTTGCCACATAGGGCTTTACAGTCTGTACAACATATGACACTATTCTTCGTCCCTCAACCATCAAAGCAGTTAAAAGCCTGCTTCATTTTTAACCAGACTGCATATCCAACACACTCAAGAATTAACTGAAAAATGAAATGCCCTGTTCATTCACTTATTCAGTAGGCTTTTTGACCAAAAAAAGTCTCCCTTTCGTCTCGTTAGATTTCTTTTGGTGCTATCAACTCGCAACATGTGATGTGATGAACACTGCTGTATATATAGGTTATTTCTTACAATACCTCAGGGCAGTACCACTGCAACTACACATACAGTTTACTCTCTGAATCCGTTTTTATTAGGCTTCAATAATTCCCCAAAAATGACTGGGAGACATTTCCCTAAAGACCTCCATTGACTCCCACATTAGTATTTGCTCTAATATGATAAAGCATATAAGATGAAGAAAGGAAAAAAACAGCGTGTCTATGTTATGGCTAGCAGTATCTCAAAGCTTCCATCTGTTTTTGCTGCAGGCAATTTCCATGCGTAAAGTCCATCTGGCTTCTGAAGGGCCTGGAATCATCAGCATGACTTGTTTTGAGGATTTTTTAAAAAACATTTTTACTGGTCTTCAAATCTATCTTGTTCTAATTTCCACAGAGTGGAGAATGCATGCACTAAACTGGTGCAGGCTGCCTCCATGCTGAAAGCCGATCCATACTCTGTGCCTGCTCGGGATTACCTCATTGATGGCTCTCGGGGCATCCTCTCTGGGACCTCTGACCTACTCCTGACCTTTGACGAGGCTGAGGTATATATTTAACCATTCAATCATTCTGAATTTTATTTCAAAAATCTGTGAACCAAAATAACTCAACAAGGAGGTCAGAATGCAGATTTTGGTCATCACGTGACACTGCTAGAGATCCTCTTATTTACATTTTTTTTTGTGGTTTAGTGTGTCAGCCTAAAAAAATCCAGTATTGGTCAGGCTATAAAATACTGTATATCTGGCAACAGAAGTTGAGAAATGGACAGAACATAGTTAATAACGCTTTAAACCTTGTTAAAGCTTGTACCATTGATTTTCATTGAGCAGAAGCTGAGCTGAAAAGGGCTATAGTGTCTTTTTAATGGACACTTGAGGTCTGCTGATACAGCTCTTCTGGTAAGGACAGTATCCAGTCCTGCATTCCCCAGTGGGCGCAGTAATCCTTATAAAGAAGCCAAAGAGGTAGACAAATGTACTGCACAATGTCTGTGGAGCTCGACATATTCCTTACACAAACACTTCCTCAATCTTAAACCATGCAGGAGTATTATCTAGCAGGACCAGCCTTCTTTTTCTCAGAGGCATGGAGAGTAAAATAAAAAAAAGTTGCAGATCAGCTCCCTGGGAGCTGACATTGGGCATCCCAGTGCTGTCTGCAGCAGTCAGCAGGACTCGGCAGGAGTCATCAGTCAGCGGTGCCATCATGTCATCATGTTTTCCAATGCAGCTCATGGATGGCTCGGTATAGTCGAGCGGTGCATTCAAATGAAGCTGGAGTGAAGCAGGACAAAGAGGCTGGAATGTCAGTAGGCAGCATTATCAGAGTATAGTTGGACTGAATGAGGAAGAGGAGGGAGGCGGGGTGTTTTTGCATAATCACTTTTCTCTGGGAATGCAAATTTTGTTTTTGAATTAGCCTTTGTTGTTGTCTAATGCTATCATTATTGTAGGTCCGCAAAATTATCCGTGTGTGCAAAGGCATCCTGGAGTACCTGGCAGTGGCAGAGGTGGTGGAGTCAATGGAGGACTTGATCACGTACACAAAGAACCTGGGACCAGGTCAGTCTGCTGATACAGTATTTGCAAGATTACTCTTATATCTTGACTTGACATCGTTTCAGAGATTTTGCTGGCTTGTTTGACAGCCTCAAAGCGCATATAGGCGAGTTAGCATTTAGTTTCTTAGCATTCATCTGTGTTGCCGTATAAAAAGCAGTCTTATTTTGAAAATGAACAACTAACTCTCTAATACATGTATTAAATAAATAAATAAATACATGGAAATACTTGAATAGCATAACCATAAAAATATACTTTAGTTGGACTGAGTAGTTAAAAGCTTAATTCATAACGTTGACATTAAGACAGTTTTTTTGCATGTTCATTCTGTTTAAAGACGGTATTTCTGAAAAGGTGTAGATAAACATTAGGCTACACTCATACTTATTATTATTATTATTATTATTATTATTAGTATACTATTGTAGAATCAGATTCCAGTGGTGGTTGCATTGTTTCCGACCTCTGGTTTGTTGTCCAGGGATGACAAAGATGGCAAAGATGATCGATGAGCGACAGCAGGAGCTGACACACCAGGAACACCGTGTGATGTTGGTCAACTCCATGAACACGGTCAAAGAGCTGCTGCCCATCCTCATCTCAGGTATTCACACACTTCCTACACATTGCGTGTTTATGTTTCTTTTTTTTTAATTCGCAAATACACTGGCCCACACAATGTATTCTAGTTAAGTATTTTTTTTTATATGTATATGTATTTCCAGGTATAAAAATCTTTGTGACAACCAAGACATCTGGCAGCCAGGGTGTGGAGGAGGCCTTGAAGAACCGTAACTTCACTTTTGAGAAGATGAGCGCTGAGATAAACGAGATCATCAGAGTGCTGCAGCTTACGTCCTGGGACGAGGATGCCTGGGCCAACAAGGTACTCACAATAACTTACATGCTTTTTACCTTAGGGCGTCCATGGCCGTCAAAGCCACATGGACATGGTTAAATACATAAGAGGAACAAGAGACAGCTTTGCTCTTTGAATGGTTTTTAAAACTTGTTTTTGGATCTTTATGGATTTCAACTGGATGGAGCGTTTTTTATTAAATACAGTTTTGACTGTTACCCACTGTGCTCTAAAACACTCCCACAACACATTTGGCAGGAGACTGGAGAGTTTATCCCCCCTCCCCCTTTTTAATGAGGTTTTCATCAGGGTGACCTTATTTCAAGGTTGACAGGTGTGAAAGATGCTTTTGCTACATTTTAAGCGCATGTAAAGTTGGTAATTAAAGTAGGAATGCTTTAATTTTCTGTGTCTCTATGTTGCTGGTAATCTTCTGGGCTCTTTCATGTTTTTCTGCTCTGCACATTCTGCTTCTTTCCTCTCCCAACACTTTCAAAACAGCTCTTTACCATCTTTTTTCTTTGTTGACACATTTTTATTTTTTGTTGCCCTCAGTTGGAATGTCCAGTTCAACATGTGTATTTATGTCGTTCTTCCTTTCTTTTTACCGTTTCTTTCTGTCTTCACCCCCTGTAGAAGGTAAGCCTTCCCTCTCTCGCCCCCTTGGTTGTGCAGCAGCATGTCTGACAGATGTGTGTGCTTTGTGGTGCCATTGTGTTCTCATCAGTAGCGAGGCCAAACTGTTGACTGCATATTGATAGAATAAATTAGCAGTTTGAATTTATCGGACTGCTAATTAAATGGCCTTTATTGAAGAACGTGCTAAGCAGGTTGGATAGCTGAAATGTTTATCAGTGCAGTATTTTCTTCGCCTTCTTTTTGGAATTTGTTTTGCTTCATAACACAACATTGTATCAACATCTGTGTGTCCTCCTCCTTTGTCATTTAAACCTCACTCTATGCATGTCCTCAACCTGTCTGATTATTGATTGACCTTACTCATGCTGTATTGATTTGGGTGTCATCGATGAGAATTCTCTTCGCATATTACTGAGCTGTACTCGCATTTAGCAGCCTAAGGAGGAGAGCACATAGAAAAACGGATATGGATTTTGTTGTATGAACGGCTCATTTTTAGTTAATCCAAGAGATTTAGCCTTGTTTGCTCACAAATCAAATGTCCATGAACAGCCTCTCATTTCACATAATCCCTATTCTAATGCAATGAACCAAATATTATCTATTTTTTGAGCGCGAATACCATTCTATGTTTGATCATGGGTTGTAATGAATGCATTTGTATCTACTTTCACTTTACTTCACTGGCGTTCTCACTCACATACACATGTATTTACAGACAGAACAGCAGCTGTGCAAGTTTGAACAGCAAACGAATACACCCCCTCAGCTCCTGTGACATCATGTCACACCTTACCTATACTTCCTGTTTTTTTCACATCCCTTGTTCTGCTACATTACTCCACACACACAGCTATTCAAACAAACATGCCTTTTGCGGGGTTATTGTGAGGGCTCAGACATATCTCGTGATGCATATTTGTAAAACAACCAGTGGATGTTTGTTCTTAATCTGCTTCATTTGATCTGCTGTTATAGGATGGTAACGTGAGGTTTCTGAATTTCCATTATTGTTCCATGAAAAATAAGTTCACTTAATCACTGGCCGGTCCGCTCTGGTCCCCTGCTTTGCTCCATGTCCTACAGGGCTCCGCTTTGTTTTGCAGACCTCGACAATGAGTGGATTGTCGAGTTCGCCACTGTTGGACGGATTGTTGTATTTCCATCCACTCGGATTGAGATACAATGGAGAGTCGTTTGGCTTTTATAACATGACACGCTCATTATTGACCCTGTGAAAGATTGATGGAAGCGGCATGTCGTCCGTGGTTGTGCCTGACGGATGTTAGCGATGCTGCACATGGACTTGTGTGTGTTTTCTTTTACTGGAATAACTAAAGAGTTGGGTTTTGATTGACCATCATGTAACTCACTCAGGAAAACCATGCCTGAATGAGGAGCTCAGTGACATGACATCACATTTTAACCTCTTGCACACAGAATATACTATATACAGGGGTATTGCCATGAAAAAAAGTGAGACTCCTGTGTCTCAAATAATCAACCTCATCATTTATAAAGAGAATTCGTACACATGGAATCTCTAAGGGCATTGATCAACTCCTTTGTTTTTGTTTTCTTTGGTTGCATTGATTCCCTTTTTTTAAGATATTAATGTATTCTGTCTTTCAAATCCAAAGGACACAGAGGCCATGAAGAGAGCTCTGGGGCTTATCGACTCAAAGATGGGGCAGGCTAAGAATTGGCTAAGGGATCCAAACGCTCAGCCAGGTAATACAAATCTATGTCTAGTCCTCAAACTATTCTTTCTACCACTAAGCTCGTCCTCAGGCTGATAATCTAGTTACATCTAGTGACATTATTGATGTGGCTGACGTTGTGTCGCGCTTCAAGGGGAGGCAGGCGAGCAGGCCATCCGGCAGATCCTTGATGAAGCTGGGAAAGTGGGTGAACTGTGTGCTGGGAAGGAGCGCAGAGATATCGTGGGCACAGCCAAGACCCTGGGCCAGATGACGGACCAGGTGTCTGAAATGAGGGCCAGGTACACTATCAACCATAAAAGGCATTTCTTTGTGTGTCTGTATAACGATCATATTTCATACAGTCTCTGTCTCTTTCATTAGTAGTCTCATGTCCTGTTACTGTGTGATTCCATGTTTATTGATAAAGGCTTCTTTTACATAGTAGTTTCAGTTTCCACCCTTAAAACATGTGTAAGGCAGTGAACATATGAGAAGGGATTATAGTGTGTAAGAGAGGAAGTGAGAGCCTTCTGATATGAAACCTGATTGTCACCAGGGACCCTGAGTCATGCTCAATTAAAAGCAGCTGTTTGGTATTAATCCATAATCTACTTTAAACCCTGGCTGTGTTACTCCTCTGAAAACTGAGAGATGCCTCTGAGCCTCGTCTGGTAATGGAGGCATTAAGTGAGGAAATACTACTCTTTAACAGGCCACGAGGCTTAAGCTTCATACAGTAAACAAACAAAGAAGTCTACATGTGTGGTCTTTAAAGGCGTAGCGGTGCTGCAGTTTACGGTATCCTTGTGTTTTCTTTGTTCACCTCAGAGGTCACGGGGCATCACCGGCCGCCATGCAGAAAGCGCAGCAGGTTTCCCAAGGGCTCGACGTGTTAACTGGCAAGGTGGGAAACGCTGCTCGCAAGCTTGAGGCCATGACTAACTCCAAGCAGGCCATCGCCAAAAGGATTGATGCTGCACAGGTGAGTCATTAACCCTGTTTGCTTTTACAAAACTTGGATTCAGACCATGAAATAAAAATATTTGATGGCGTTTTGTGTGTTTCCTGCCCCTGCAGAACTGGCTGGCAGACCCTAACGCCAACCCAGAGGGAGAAGAGAACATCAGGGCCCTGCTCACCGAGGCCAAAAAGATTGCAGACATGTGTGAGGACCCCAAAGAAAGAGATGACATCTTGCGCTCTATTGGAGAGATTGCTGCCATGACCGCTAAACTGTCTGATCTCAGAAGACAGTAAGTTCCCGACAGCTGGAAATATTACATCATTTTTAGTCTGAGTCTGACTTTGATTTCTTTCTAACCCTTCTGGTCTGCTTTTGAACTTTATTTACAGTTGCTTTATCTCAACTATTGGGAAGCGTTAGTGGCTGATTTTAATATGTGGTTGGGCTTGGAAGTTATTCTCTACCCTCAGATCAGTGGTTTCCTTGTAGCAATTCCTGTTCCTGATAACAATTATTAAATTCTTTGTGTGAGAGAACAGATTTTGCACTACAGTTGGGGTTGAACTGTTCTCATTACATTATTTACTTTATAGAAGTAGACTGGAGTGTGTGTTTTTGTTCTCCACCAGGATTTATAAAAAGCTCATTTTGCCACGTTTCAGTGAAACTACTCCAGGACTAAGCTGGCAGTGAGAAGCACTCTGTGTCAAACTAATTGATAGCTATTTGCTCTCTAACTGTAGCTGGCCATTAACAGACATATCTTTATGATAAAACCCAGACCTTTTTGCTGTTTTTCATCCCTTATAGGGGTAAAGGTGACACTCCTGAGGCCAGAGCTTTGGCTAAACAGATTGCAACAGCTCTGCAGAACCTGCAGTCCAAGACCAACAAAGCTGTGGCCAACAGCAGGCCTGCAAAGGCGGCTGTGCACTTGGAAGGAAAGATTGAGCAGGCGCAGGGCTGGATTGACAATCCCACCATGGATGACAGCGGTGTCGGTGAGACTCGCTCCTATGCTCGCCAACTTCCTTGTCTCTTTATCTTTCTCTCACACTCCTTCACATTCCTTCCACTGCTCCTGTGGTTAAAAAGCAGACGCTGTACATGTCGTACTGTACTCGCCGTTCCACAACACAACACTTTTCCCCTTGGTGTTGGCTTGTCTGCTCTCAAACCTGGACATTGTCTCGTATGTTTACAATAAAGCTTTAGGCTGACTGCCCTTACGTCAAAGGAAGACATGAAATAATACAGAAGAGGCCATGTTTTCTTCTTTTCCCCCCAGTACAATACTACACATCATTTAATGGCCAGCTATTTGCAGGGAGTGGCCAAATTGACATTAACAAGCACAGATAACTAGTGCTGAAATGGTTTGCAATTTATAGTAGATCATATGACATCTATGTAGCAAAAACATTATCTGGTTCAGGCTTCTCATTGTGAGGGGTTGTCTCTTTATTATACATACACATATAAATTGAATGTCTTTGAGAATTTGGTTTTGGACTACTGGGTGCACAACAAGCAATCTGAAAATGTCGTCTGTCTGGAATTTTGATGTGCAATTTTCCCAATTTTATGACATTTTGTAGATGATTGAGTTAGTGTAGTTAATCCCTCAAAAATAAGAAAATATATTTTACCCACAACTTCACAAAAAAAATAGTTCATGTTGATCATAGATGTTGATGCACCCAGAGGTAAGAACTTAATGTTAACAGTACTTTTTGTAAATCCTTATTTTAATACGTTTGTCTATGTGGGTGTTTAGGCCAGGCAGCTATCCGCGGGCTGGTGGCAGAGGGCCGCAGGCTGGCCAACGCTCTACCGGGACCGTACAGGCAGGATATGCTGGGGAAATGTGAGCAGGTGGAGCAGCTCATGGCCCAGCTGGCTGACCTGGCTGCCCGCGGTGAAGGAGACTCCCCTCAGGCACGTGCTGTTGCTCAGCAGCTCCAGGAGGCTTTGAAGGTAAGATGGCAATCACTCAACAGTCATTCTGTGATGGATCAGGATATATATATATATATATATATATATATATATATATATATATATATATATATATATATATATATATATATATAGAGTGAGAGAGAAACAACCCCCTCTGCTGGTTACCAGTGGTGGAGGAAGTACACAAATCTTAAGTACATGTACTATGATCACAATGGGAGAAAATACTCCACTAAAAGTCCTCCTAAAGTGTCATAAGGCAAAGTAAAGTTCTAGGTAAATTCTGAAAACAATGGAAATCTTCAATTATGGGTTGTCATTCTTTCAGATGATGCTGAAACATTACAAACCAAGCTGAAAAACTCAAAATTGTTCATGGTTCCCTAAAAGTCTGCATTTTGTAGAGACCATATTTTGAGTTTATGTTGTCCAATCTGAATACTCTAAACCTACAAGATAAGTAGCAAAAAAACAAAACATATAAAAGTATAATGTTCTCATACCTCACCTCAGTACTCTGTCAACAACACTAACTTACTCCAGAGGGTATTGAAGCTCAGTAAGAATTTGTAATTAAATCAAAAAGATCAGAGATTTATTTGGACTAAGTACTTCTGATGTAACATGTGTGTATATCTGTAATGTCGGCAAGTAAGTGTGGTTGTAACATCTGTTTGTACTCATCGCAGGACTTGAAAGGGAAGATGCAAGAAGCGATGACTCAGGAGGTGTCAGACATCTTCAGTGACACCACCACCCCCATCAAGTTACTGGGAGTGGCTGCAACCGCCCCTCTTGACGCCCCCAACAGAGATGAGGTCAGCGGCCCACTCACTCTGCTCCTCGCTCTGATCTCACTGCAATGAGCCTCCTTCACTGGTGTTATATTTATTGGCATGGTGTTGTATAATTTCCCAACAACACTTGTGGATAATTGTTTTATTTGATCATGTGTAGGTCTTTGACGAAAGGGCTGCCAACTTTGAGAACCATGCCAATAAGCTTGGCACCACGGCAGAGAAGGCTGCTGCCGTCGGTACTGCCAACAAGAGCACAGTGGAGGGAATCCAGGCTGCCGTCAAGTCAACAAGAGACTTAACGCCACAAGTATGTAACGGTTTAATGTTTATATCTGTTTACCGTTTGTGTCTGCCCTCCACTCTGCATCACCGGTCACAGAGCATAAAGTGTTTAGCGCTTCTTGGGCCAAGTCCATAGCAGTTGTCATTGGACTAACAATTAATGGCTCCGATTGTTTTTAAGGTGGTATCTGCTGCTCGTATTCTGCTGAGAAACCCCGGCAACCAAGCCGCATATGAACATTTCGAAACCATGAAGAATCAGTGGATTGACAATGTGGAGAAAATGACAGGTGATGTGTCATAAAGATGCTGTAAATTCCCTGATTGCAGGTGATCCCTGTTTCTTATCTCACTATGTCATTCCCTAACATTTTATGGGCATTTAGGTCTGGTGGATGAGGCTATCGATACCAAATCCTTGCTGGATGCCTCAGAAGACGCCATCAAGAAGGACCTGGAAAAGTGCCGTTTGGCCATGGCCAACCACCAGCCTCAGATGCTGGTCGCCGGCGCCACCAGCATCGCCCGCAGGGCAAACCGCATCCTCCTGGTGGCGAAGCGAGAGGTTGAGAACTCTGAGGATCCTAAGTTCAGGGAGATGGTGAAGGCTGCGTCTGATGAACTGAGCCAGACGATTTCTCCTATGGTGATGGATGCTAAAGCTGTGGCAGGAAATATCCAGGATCCAAGTAAGTTGATGAGAGGTTATGGTGAGGTTTTGTGTGTAACGTGGAACCTTCTGATTAATCATTACCGTTTGATTTGTGATTACCAGGTCTTCAGAAAGGCTTTCTGGATTCAGGCTTTAAGATTCTTGGTGCTGTGGCAAAGGTTCGGGAGGCATTCCAGCCCCAAGAGCCAGACTTCCCACCACCTCCTCCTGAACTGGAACAGCTTAGTGTAAGTCTTCAAATAAGCACAGCTTTTCATTTGGCAAACCATCTGAAGCTGCTTTGGTTTAGTGTCCAAAGTGACGTGTTTTTAAAACTACCAAACCATAATTACTTTTAACTTGTCCTTGTAGCTCAACGATGATGCAGCACCACCCAAACCTCCTCTTCCTGAGGGTGAGGTTCCTCCCCCCAGGCCTCCTCCTCCAGAGGAGAAAGACGAGGAGTTCCCTGAACAGACTGGTGATATGGTTAACGAGCCCATGATGGTGGCTGCCAGGCAGCTCCACGACGAAGCTCGCAAATGGTCCAGCAAAGTAAGTCAACACTCCAAACAGAGTGACGGGACTTTTACGTTGGAATCCATGCTTTCAGATTGATTGTTTACCGATCCTACCTCACAGGGAAATGACATCATTGGTGCCGCCAAACGAATGGCCTTGCTCATGGCTGAGATGTCTCGTCTGGTGCGTGGAGGCAGCGGAAACAAGCGCGCCCTCATCCAGTGCGCCAAGGACATCGCTAAGGCTTCTGATGAAGTCACGCGGCTGGCCAAGGAGGTGGCCAAGCAGTGTACCGACAAGCGTATCCGGACCAATCTCCTCCAGGTCAGATCAGCCGTCTTTATCAGAGGGATTTGCAGCGGTGTGGAGAGACTATACTTTTCTGTTTGTTTGTTTGACCTCACCTCACTTTCTGACCTTGTTTCAGGTGTGTGAGCGCATTCCCACCATCAGCACTCAGCTCAAAATCCTGTCCACAGTCAAGGCCACCATGTTGGGTCGTACCAACATCAGTGAAGAGGAGTCAGAGCAGGTGAGTCTTTATTAAGAGTGTGTCGGGGTCACAAGACTCCCATTGTTTTTCCTATGACAGCCTTTGAAAACAGATGATTTCAGTTTCCCTCATCACTCACTCTTAACGTCTTCTTCGACAGGCTACTGAGATGTTGGTCCACAATGCTCAGAACCTGATGCAGTCTGTGAAGGAGACGGTCAGGGAGGCCGAGGCAGCTTCCATTAAGATCCGGACAGATGCTGGTTTCACCCTTCACTGGATCAGAAAGACCCCCTGGTACCAGTAAGTGAAGGGCAACTGTTCCTCCGCTGGTGCTGGCTCTCTCCAGGACATTGAATGGACAGATGTGTACTTTATCAAAGCTATGATATTAGTGCCTGTCACACTAATAAGGGTGAAACTTCTTTATTGGTCCCATATCCTGTCTGTAACAGTTGCTGTTCTGGTAGAATGTAAAAAATGGGACTATCAATGCACGTTATGAGTTAGATTCTTACTGGGGATGTGTCTTTTTTTTCTTTCTCCCTAAAGTGTGTAAAAAATGTGTTTTTAAAGCTTATTTTGACAAATCCCAGGAATATATACTGTATTTTTTTGATTCGAGGTTGGATTACATCTAATGCAAGGTTGTTTTGGCCTCTTCTAGACACAAACCTTAAGTTAAATTTAAATAACTAGATTTTCTCAAGAGACATTTTATATCTTTTGTATTGATAATTGTATTATCGCCATCATGCATTCACCTTTGCTAGGATAAGCACATGAACTTGAGGAGTTGTTACAAGTACAGTATAGGCTGACGCTCAGCACACGCAAAATATATTAAGTCAGTGGTATTATGCCTGTTTACACTATTCTATAGGATAAGTGAAAGCGAAACACTGTTCATTATTTTACATATTGTAATGCAACCGTAGCATTTTTATTTTCTTACGAGTTCTGCCAAAGAAATTCTGCCATGATCTTTGAAAGTATAGTTGTCTTTCTTTGGTCAGCTATACATATTTTGTTACTCAAAAAAAAAGTAACTTGAATTTCTGCAAACAGCAGCAGAAGATTAAAAAAAAAAAAAGTGCTTGCATTTGACTCATTCAACTCTTTCTAGATGTTTAATTCTTCCACATGTTGCATTGAGATTACATGTCAGAAACAGGCTTGCTACAATACCTAATAGTCGTAATGATAACTCTGATTTTTACAGCAAGCTAACAAAGCTTAGTCTTCTTTAGAGAGGCTTGTTTTGTGCATTTTTTCTCTTCTCAACACTGCTCGCAGTTGTATGTCTCATGTTGTCTTGTGCACAATCATTTTTTTGTGACATATGAATTGCACACTTCTCCTAGGTAACCAAGGGAATCACCAGAGTTTATAGATGAAGCGCAGAGTCATCTGCAGCCAGTGAAATCTTCATTTAACGTTATCACATTTGTCTCAACACACTAAACACAACTGGCCACTGTTTGTGGCAACTGTATCTTTTTAAGTATCTAATACCAACTGATGTGCCTTGTGAAAGAAACTTTATTTGCAATTGATACGGTTTTCATTTACAGATGTTTTGTATCATTTGTACAAGGTATGATGGTGTTGCTTTGTTGTAACATGATCCTTCTATAAATTTACACCCGCTTCATTTTACTTCAGGTGAAATTATGCTCTATGCAAATCCGGATAAAGTTTGCTTAAAAAGATATCAAAAGTATGCAACTTGGTTGGGTGTAAATGGGCCTGAACAAAATTTTGCTGAGGCATTGTTCCCAATTTTGTAATAAAGCCTTTTATAGCACTTGGTTTGAGGTTTGTTTGCTTTATGATTTCTGTTCTTCTCACATATGCTTACCAGTACCTATATTGTCAGGACGCTGAAGCTTTTGTAACAACTTGAGCATTATTCCTATTGTAAATTGAAAGTTTTGCCAAAGCAATTTTCCCATTACATTATTATTATTATTATTATTTTTAACTTATAAATGTCAAAGCTTGCTAGATATGAGTGGAAATATGTGTGTAATATAATACTGAAGAGTTGAATATAATATATCTCTGACTTCTGACTGACCTGGATCAGCTTGCCAGTGTTGTGCGGAAGTCTCGGCAAACAATCAGATTCAGGAACTTTCTCTGGAGACAAATGGATTAACTTACACAGTCAAAAATCCTATTTTTTGCTCTTGAAGCATTAACCATGGCTGAATTATCATCCTAGAGTGGCCTGTATTTATTTTTTTTATTATATTTTAGGATACAAATCTCTAAAGTTGATAATAGCACCCAAACACTGTAAATTACTACGGTGATACACAGCATCTTGAATCCACCACACTGAATGGGACTGTTTGTGTCCCTGTGTGAATGTGCGGACTGTCAAGTTGAACTTTAATCCTTGTGAAACAGGTGGAAGAGGGAAACGCACGATATAGCATCGCTTTCTCCCGTTTGTGTCGGTCAATTTCACATTAAATGTTCTCTCGAGGTTTGAATGCTGTCGATCCAGTTTCTTCATCAACCATCATAGGTCTGCGGGGAAGGAAGCCGCAGCCTCGCACTACTCCCGACTCTTCCCCAGCAGTGAGCAGTGGCTTCCCGGACGTCAACACAGCCGTTGCCGAATTAAAACAAATAAATAAATAGACGAAGAACCAAACATGTCGACGGGGAGGAAAACGGCGCTAAGGTAACAAGCCAGACAGTTATTTTCTGCTGTCTTGACAGATGATGCTCCGCATTAGCTAGCCGCTGCAGCTAGCTGTTAATTCACGCTAGCCTCTCGGGGTGTTCGTGGTAAACTGTCGAGCGCGAGGTGTGCGGCGCGAGACGGCGCTGAGCAGTTTGTGAACCTTTGAACGTTACATCGACTCCAGTATTCACGTGAAACCGCCGTTAGCATTTTACACGCATAATGCTCGGTCATAACGGTGCTAGCCGTAGCTAGCGGGAGAGGGTGTGTTCATTCATCACATGATTGGGAGACAAGTAGCTATATTCAACATGCATATATATATATATGATGCTAGCTTGTGTGGCTAAAACGATTTGACAAACTTTAACGTTAGCTTAGAAGTTAAAGAAGGAGACATTTTTAGGAGTGTGAGGATGTTGTACCTTTTAATATATATATTTTTTTTACATTTTCTTCAAACTTAAAAGCTTTTCAAATTAACAAACGGACAATAGGCACTGTACAATATGAGCAGACTATGACTAACGGTTAAGTCTTAAACGGATATCGTAGCAAAAAGCAAGTTAATAAGACTAGCCGTTGGAAGTGTATCCTGGGTCTTTTAATTCGCTTTAAACAAATCCCAGCGGTTCTATAATTCGTCCGTGTCGCCGCTTATCACCCGTATGAAGCACACACCGACTACCGAGCTCTCATTAGCGTTACATAGTGCTGGCAGGCAGCTAACCATGTGTACCTTGTTGAGATTTTGCATAACGTTATTGAGGTACGTTCACTTGACTTGAGGAAAACCGTCAGTGGTAATGCAGGTAGCTGTTTGTCTTTTACTTTTAAACACAAACACACATACAAAAAACAGAACAAATACAAAAGGAGAAGAACTAATAATGCATCATACTTTTAAAGAGGAAATAGGACAATGGCGTTTTTAATGAATGGCATTTTGACATGTCACACTGGGATAAGCTTCACTGCAAATCATACAATTATTGATGGCTGAATTTATTTCATGTTACCACTCAGTTTCCAGGTGCTGGACTATTGCATGTGGTTATTGGGAACGTACTAGTCCTGCACCCTGCTCGCTTGTTAAGTGCATCTCAGGTCTCTGACTAAGTAGTATGGGGAAATGAGCACTGGCCATTTTTTGGTCAACAAATGACAAGAAGATGACATCATGAGAAGGAGGATATGTGGTCCCTCACAACAAAAAACATGGAGGAAGGTTAAATGTAGCCCAAGACCACTTAATATTTGTTACATTACTACTAACTCACTTAATACTCTAATAATCTTCATCAATTAAATATCGCTCAATATCTTTAGTAAATAAATGAGCAATTGATTTAATTATTTCTTCTCCTTAAGGGCCCACTCCATGCTCCAAATGCTCCATGCTCCAACAAAAGTGCCGTCCCACCAACCAAATTGGGGAAAAAAAATAACTATCAGAACTTCTTGTTGTTCCCATTTAGACTGAATTTAATATACATTTATATAAAGAAGAACACTTTGCACATCTATTTTAATGAATGAGGTGTGTCAGAGAGGGTCATGTTTGTTGTCAAGTTTGCAGTTTGTGTGGAAGACATTGAAGAGCCACAAAATCAAATTATTAATTTGTTCTGCTGCTCTTATGTTTGTTTATATTATGTTTGTACCCATCTACAAAACGTGATATTATATAATGCAAGCAGTTATATAATTGTGTCCAAATAAACACGTCATCTGTGTGATTAAAACGAACTAGTCCTTTTAAAATGTCTATTATTGGTTTACCACCAAATTGGGTCTTCCTCATTCCCATTTGCCGCAAACGCAGCATTGAAAGCTTCACGATAGTTGGAAGATGCGTAGCCAATCATATGCCTAGAAGCTACTTAGGCCCGCCCACGACCTCGACCAACCAGTCAGCGTTGTTCAAAGTGTAGCTGCAGTTCCTGTACTCAAAAAGCACATTGCTTTGACAGAGAAGAGGAAGCTGTTGGTCATTTAATCAATAGGGTTAGCCTGCTACGTTTTCTGACAAAATGCCAACTGCAAGGTAAGATCCAACTCATAACATCTTCCAGTGTCCCAGTGTGACTGGGAACTATTTTGCGTGTCATTTTTTCAATGGGTTGATTGAAAACACTGGACAGAAGTGCATGTCTGTCATAGGCCAATGTATTAAGGTGAGGTGGCTTCAGTGAGTCTGGATCTTCTTGCAGGTTAAACAAAATAATAATTAGTCTGTGAGCTTAACCAGACATTAAATACATTTGTGTCTCTTCTTTTATGAAAGTTGGGTAACCTGTTATGAAAACTCTGTAGACTTTGACCATGATATCTGGTTGCTGAACGTTTCTAGATGAAAGGGTCAATGAAACGTGCTCCCTAAATTTGATTAATCTACACCTGAATAAGGGGGAGAAAAATAAACTATTACTGTCACATTTAGCTTTTATTTTCTCCACATGTTGGCCGTAGACACGTCAGCCATCGGTGAAACACGGGTCCATCCTTCGTAAAAGTTTGAGCCTCACTTCAAGAAATTGGAAACAGATGGTTTTTTTTTGTTTCACAACAGATTGTTTGTGTGCTGTGGAGTGGGAGTCTGCATAATACAATAAGTTTTTGTCCCCCTGCAGTGAAAACACACTCTTTGGGATGGGAAATCCCCTGCTCGACATTTCAGCTGTGGTGGACAAAGATTTCCTTGACAAGTAAGTCTTAAATGCTGATTTGTGTGTTGTTATTCACTGACGTCTCTGTGTGTTATCTGACCACTGATTTGTTGTTTTCCTTACTAAAGGTTTGGACTGAAGCTGAATGACCAGATCCTCGCTGAAGACAAACACAAAGCCTTGTGAGTCAAAGCTTCACTGGGACACCACATGCTTCAGTAGTGAATGGTTAAAATGACATGGAACCAAATAAGGGATGCACTGGTCATTCATACCCACTACTACCATCTTGACGCTCAAAATAGCTCTGCAACTGGTAGCTTCGGCACTGGACACACCCACACACTTTCCCAAACAGAATTTGAGCCTCTATCGAGATTCCTCTGAATTTACTGCCGCTTCGGGCTAAATAGTGGAATCTACGTAGACATTCGACTGCATGTTTAACTGCTTTCTGTTAGATTGACCCAAAATGAAGGAGTTTATTCCAAGAAGGGCTTTGCTGAGCATGCATGCTCCTTTTCTAGACCCCCTCCCTCCTTCACACTGCAAGGAGATGCAATGGTAATATTATAGCCTTCCTCGAAAACGGGGTCGCCGAGCCCCGAAAATAGCGCTCCGCTCTTTTGAAATGCACCTGAAGGTAAATGTAGACGGTAAACAACAGAGACTAAATTGAATGAAAGCATGAAAAGTTCACCATCTGAAAGTGAGATAAAGGGAGAGGAAGGTGGTGAAGTGAAGTCCTTTTATAACAATCATCACATGTTCCATATTTAGGATATAACAGTTGGGCTTGCCTCTTCTTAATGAGTGTGAGACTTAAAAAAATGATGATTGAACTATCTTTTAAGAATTATCCTTGCAGCAAAAGACACAAGGCTATCTGTGCTAACCGCTAAAGTTTTACATCGCACACACAGCAACATATTGTAAGCCGTGGCCTGAGGTGTTCATGAATTTTATTCGGCACATTCCACACTAGACTTAAACTCTTTTTGTTTTGTTCTAGGCATCAGCTCTATACTAGGGAGGTGGGCGTTTTTATTCGCCTGTGTGAGTGCAGTAGTTCATGAGAATCAGGAAGATACCACGTGTCACAATGTGGGGAGAACATTTTTAAAATGTATGGATTTAAGCGTTGCACCAAAAACTCTTGGCCTTTGATCCAACTTTCCACGGATCAATTGGAACCTTCGGCTGGTTAAGTTATTGTTGCATGCAATATATTTTTATGTAGGTTCTTCCTTTGGTGCTGCAGCCTCTGTGGTGACCCAAGGTTTCACTTCTCCTGTTAATGTTGATCCTGATGAAGCTCGTCACATATTGCATGGAATATTCAGACTCTTACAAGAGCACATCGTTTTATTCTTCTTATGAAGCTACGCTTGATTCACTGAGCATGAATGCTCGTTTCCAGGAATCCACAGCTCCACACATTCACACCTCCAAACCTTTCAGTGCAACCACAGTCTTATCTGCTGGAGGTCCGATAACCACCTCACTCTTATCTGTCGGCCACTGGGCAGCTCCACAACAGCATTCTGGTACTTTGTTCAAGGGCACCGTTGTGGTGCTAACGAAGAAGGACAGACACGTGCTGTTCCTTCACTTATGTTACCCCAAATTCCGACTGCCGGTCTGGTGATTTAAAGGGACGTATCTCCTGTTTGGTCACCTGTTGTAGAGTTGTTTTGTGCATACTATTTTGCGTTAGTCAAAATGTATCTTGGCATTAAATCTTTCTCTTTGTTGGACACTCAAATTATTAATTATTATTAATTTGACATTTGTAAGCATCACGTATTCTTGATTTCTCAAAAATAGCTTAAAGCTATCACATTCACATGTTGATAACATGAAATATGAAAACCTTGGCTTTTAAGGCTGTCAAATAAGTTATTTGTGTTTGCTTGTTTAGTAGCAGAATATTACAAATATTATATAGAACAAATTTTTAATATTGCCACTGTTTACTCTGCATTGCTCAAACCAAATGAAAAAAATGTGCTATTCCGTGATTATTTGTTGCTGCTGCTGCTTTGATCCTGATCTGGATTCGGATGTAAATTAAACACCTGTAAATATTTTCTCGTACTAAAATGGCAAATGTCGAGGATTATGCAGCTTTGCAAGAGGTGTGTCTGGTCCCTTTTCTTATTTTATGACGTCTTATTTAAGGAGACGCTCAACAACCTGAGAAGCGATAAAAAGTGTCTTGTGTTTTTAAATTCAAAGCGAATCCCAGCGCTGTCGTCGTAAAATTACAAAGCACCTGAGTAACGCACGAATAAATAAAGACGGATCAGTACATCAGATCGTCTGCACCTTACAATAGTCTACCTTGTCAGGTCTTGTTACTTGACAAAGGGACACATGTGACCTTGGAGCGGCGGCAGCAGCATGCAGCACAAAGCAGCATCATCAGCAGTGTTGTTCTCCTCTGGCACAAAGGCAGCTGTGTTATCTTTAGCCCCACAGACACCGTTCCCTCCACATTCTACACAAGGTCAGGGCAGGATTAACATGCGGCTTTGGTGGTTTATTCCCAGCACAATGCATTTCAATGCATGTCCCCGCCAATACCACACACACACCAGCATGCTCGCCCCCATGTCTGGATGTACATTATCGATTCAGAGCAGTACCAGGTTATGAAGAAGCATTAGATGCTGCGATATGAGGTGTTCCTATGAAGGATGTTGGCAAAGAGGTCACCCTCAAGGTCATCGGTCCACGGAAGAAGAACTCGACTGCAGTGACACCACAAAGTAATGCCATTACTTAAAAGGCCACAATAGACTTCCACGTCGAGTCCACTAGCGCTGTTGTGCTTCTGAAGCTACAAAGTGTAACGCGATTCATTTTTTTTCCTCCCCATCACCCTGTTGGGAGCGAGATCATTGGATGCAGCGCACTGTGGCCATGCCTGAATTCAATTATCTAGTCACAGCAGAGCCCACATAATCCTGTTGTGGCTGAGGAATTGCCTGCTGTTGAAACCATCAACATCCCTGTTAGTGCTGGCTGGGGACTTAGTTTGATATTTTTTTTTTTTTCTGGAATAAGCCTCAACTGTGACTTTTGATGCCTTTTCATTTCATTTCACATCATCTGACAAGTGATAGTTAATGTTTTTGAACAAGTTTTTGTTTAGTTGGCTGAATATTTTGTCATTTATCAAACAGCATTGACAACAATTGTCTGGCTAAGGACCGTTGATCAGACACTATAAATATTGATGTTATAAATCGAGTAATTGAAGAAAAATCGAGAGAGTAAATTGTTAGCAAATATAAACAGTTGCAGCCACCATTTAAAAAAACAAGCTCTTTTCTATTTAACCAAACACTTACTTCCTGGGTGTGTTGGTTACCTAGTGGTTCAGACACATACCATGAAACCACGATGTCCTGATTGGTTTCCGGTCCTGGAGGTTTGCTGCATTTCGCTCTGTCTCTCCCCATGTTTCCTGTTTGTAGCTCTGCTTTCTCTTGTCTAATAAAGGCACACATTTAATAAGAACTCATAACTTACAAATAACTTATAATAACAGCAGGAGCAGCTTTTGTTGAGATGATACTTCCACTTTGATTTAGTTGTTTTCAGTAGATGCTGTTTTTTTTTTTTTTTTAGCGGATGCCTCGGGCGTTTTGATTTTGGGGTTAGGGTGGAAACCAACTAACCAAAGAGTTTGACTTGCTTCCTTCCGGCATGTATCCTTCTTTATTTTTAAGGCACAGGTCTAATTGATAACATTAAAAACCACTGCATTCTATTTAGGTGAGCCGGTGACATGTCAAAATGTCTGCTGTGAGAAAAGGCCTGTTGTCAGATGCTCTGGGCCTTGCTCCCCTTTTTTGTAGTCACTGCTGCCATCATGTGGCTCAAAATGTAAGTTTGATGTCTGCAAAGGTAGGGTATAGGTTTAATGGACTTTAGAACTTGTAAACATGTGGAAGATATATAATCTTTGTCAGATGATTGAAAAAAATAAAAACACAGTGGATTCTAAGTGAAGTTGTGTAAGTCAGTAGTGTTGTCTCTGTAAGTTCACGCTGTTTTGTCTTTTGATTTTAGCCCTATAAAATATTTATGTTGTTAGCAGTTGGTTTATTTACCCTTTTTTCCTCAGTTGTGACCGTCTTTGCTCAGTATTTAATTGCTGCAAAAGGGGTATGTAGCTTTTATGTCCAGCAGGGGGCAACAGAAGCCTGCTGTTTGTACCCCAAGGAGTCTCCTTAGGAAACAACATGTCAACATAATGAAAACACGCCTCTTTGTGCAGGAGATTAGAATGTGGGCAAATAGACATTTTATTCCAGGATAACTGGGCATTACAGGTTGTTAAGAACACGCGGCATTGCATAATATACCATTCACCCGAACCCTCTTGGGCTTGTTAACCATATCATATTAGAGCTAATTATTATTAGTGTGTCAAATGAGTGAGTCATTGTTACAGTGAGTGTATTGTCACCTCTAAGAAGGGGGGGAAAAAGAAAGAAAGAAGATGATCAGCTGGCTCCTGAATGTTAGTCACGTTCAAACATTTGTTTTATGACTCCCCCTGTCCGATGATAATTAATTGTTTGCGTTTTCATCTCTGGATGATGGCGTGACTCTTTTCAGAGGTTGTTTGCTCACAGCAATTAAGTTCATCAGTGCTCATCCTCCCTCCTCCTCCTGCTATCCCCTCTCTACACCCCCCCGTCTCCCTCCTTTTCTCTTTCTCTGTGCTAAATGCAGATTAGCAGCGTCACAATCGCATCCAGAATGAGAGTAAACTCCTCATTATGCCGTGTGACCCTCTGCCGCATGAATAATTCAGGGCTGCAGCGTTAGTGGCTGGCTGTTATTAGCATTCCGGATGGCGAAGGGGGGGGGAAAGGGAGAGAAAGCGAGGGAGGGTGGGAGGCTCATATCACTGACAGGGCTGACTCAGGGGGATCAGCGCTGGATTGAGACACACATCACACACACATCATCACACGACACAGGAGATCAGTGGAGGTGCCTCTCCACTCACACACCCCGCTGTCTGTGTACATCTTACACACCCCTGCTGCTGCCGTGCAGCTCAATCTGCTTACTGGGAGGAAAACAACAAAGGCCTCTCTCACTGAGTACATGCTAAACACTCTGGCTCCTGGGTGTGTGTGGGTGTGGGTGTGTGTGTGTGTGTGATAGATTCTGTTCTGTAAACACACTTGACTCTAGCCCTGTTTTTCTAAAATTATTTTTTTTAATATACAACGATGTGAACTGTGAGTGCTAGAAACCCCCCCGGCGGAGCTATCCTGGTGTGTCGGGAGGAGAAAACACTCCTCCTTGCGTGTGTTTGTGTGTGTGTGTGTGTGTGCTCACATGCAAGCATGCGTGCAGAAGCTGCATGTGCTTGCCATGGTGCCACTTCACTGGATGCACTCATGCTTGACTGAGTGTGTAGACACATTACAACCCCCCCACCACCACACACCCCTTTTTTTTTTTTTTATACATCCCAGCTCCCTTGTTTGTTGCCGAGGCTGAGTGCTGTACTACAGTACTTAAACTCACCTCCGCCGGCCCAATGGGGGGTCAGAACATCCGGCTCCGACTGCCGCCGAGGGCAAAGGTCGGGGACCTGCATCCATCAGCCGACCTCTGAGCCAGAGAGAGTGAGCAGAGATTAATGGCACTCAACTGGTAATTGAGACATCAGAAACATGTTCAGCCGCCAACTGCGCTGCTCTTGATGTTTTATTGATACGCATGAATCCGACAATTTGGGGCGCTTGCATAAATCTGACATGCTCGCCAGAGCTGTACTCGACCGTAAGGAATGTGGATCTAGACCTTTTGAATTATGAAACGAGGAAACTTTACAAACGGTCAAAAGAAATAAGCCCCCTCCCCCCCGTATCTTGTTCGGCTGTTTGTTTTTTAGATGGAGGTTAACGCACTGTGATGCGGGGCGGATTGCCCTCCGTTTGAAAGCGCACACGCTGCATCATGAGAGATGGCTGATGCAATCATAATTAAGGCTCGTCCTCGCCGGCGCTGCGAATGCCTCCCTCTTGTTGTCGGCGGCTGCCAGCAGGTGGTGCCAGAAGGAAACATCAAAAGTCAAAGGGAGTGTAACAAACATCTCTGTGCATGTGGGCGTCCTCCCCCCCCCCCACCTCCCCTCCTCTCCCTCCAACTCCCCCTTTTTTAAAGAGCGTTTTATAATTAAAATGTGGGCGTCTCAGCCAGTACATACAGCATGTTCAGTTCAGAAAAGCATGCTCAGGGCTATTTTTAGGCATCTTTGATCCCCCAGCAGCCACACAGGAAAAGCCAGTGATGGCAGCAGCCTGTACACATGTAGGCTAGTTAGTATACTATCTGTGCCGATCATTTCTCTACACCTAGCCCTGTGCGGGGGTAGAGATGGGAGGCCTGACTGGTGAACAGCAACACTCCCCGTGTGTTTAAAGTTCACACTGGGCCATATGGTCCCCGCAGTAGGGGGTGTCGGCGGAATTATTCACACGGCGCGCTCTGAATCACCGAGATCCTGGTATCAACCTCCTAGATAAGGGGAATGTCTCAAAGGCTTTGTGCTCGGGCTTCAAATCTCAATCCTCAAGAGAACACCAGAAGCCCCATCTTTGCTTACACGCTCCGTCTTCCCACTGTCTCTCTCTCCCTCTCTCTCCTTCATGTCCTCTCACACACACACACTCACACTCCCTCTCCCACATCCACACAGTACTGTGACAAACAACGCCACCCTCTGTAGCGTGAAGCCAAAAAACCTGTGACATTTTTTAAGAAGGAAATGATATGAAACTCATCCTTCGCTGACCAGATTTTGCCCCCGCCGCCTGATCCTTGAGTGCAGCCCTAATTAAGTACAAACGGCAGTCCTTGGTTAACGCCAACAAATGGGCTGCTGCAGCATTAAAGGGATGCACATTTGTTGTCTCTGCATTCTAATGCAATAACTCACCCATTATGACCATGTAATTGTGCAGTCATTAATTGCGCATCCAGTCTACAATGCAAAGAGGCTCATTGCGGCTGAAGTCATTTTAAGTTTTCTTTTTTTTTTTTCCTTTTTGCACCGAGGGACTCGAGGCAGTTTTTTTTTTTTTTTTTTTTTTCTCAGCTCAACAGGGATTTACCCAAATGGGATATCATAATGCAACATTCACCCCTTTATGGTTGTGTATTAGAAGATGTCAGAGGATGGGAACAAGGCCTCGCTCGCTGTTTTGAATCATGACTCATTTTGTGTTCAGTACTTTTCAGCCATCTATTCCCATCCTGCCCTAATGTTCCCGCGATAAGAATGTCCTATTCATTCTGCGTTCTTCACCAGTTGCTACACACATAGACACAGAGAGAGAGAGAGAGAGAGAGACTCTGCAGGCATTGAATGAAATGCACATCTATTTCTGAGGGGGAGTGCAAGCACGGTAAGAAGATAATTATTGATTTGAAATAAGAAAAGATAAGGCTCAACCTTGAGCAGCCCGGCGATAGCGTGCAGAACAGAATAATTAATGGGCCTGTCTTGTGTCGGGACAAGCTTTCACACTGAGACGAGCCTATTGATTTTAAACAGATAAACTGCGTAACCCTTTGTGAAGGGTTTGACAAACAATTTAATTGGGGGGGAAAACAACAATATTCCTCACCCTTTCCATCTCCCTTTTCATCACGTCCCCAAGCTGTTTTTCCTCCGCCTGACCTATGGAAACAATTACTGTGCATCGGGCCTCGTACTGCCTCCAGACTATCAAGGAAGGCTGCTGTAGGATGCACACGCTGATTGGGGAATCTAATCAATGGTGGAACCTGTCTCCACTCCAGATGCCTGTGTTGAAACTGGGATTACCAGAGCCTTTTAGCTGTGCGCCCCCCCCCCCCCCCCCCTCTCCCTGCATCTGTCGGCGACAGAGAAAGATGGATCTGGCTGTTTGAATGTACCTGCCCGCTATAGCTGAAGCACAGATAATTTACTGTTCCTGTACAGCCCTCCTCCTTCCTAATCCCCAAAGGAGAGCTGCAAAGAAGCCCCAGTCCTCTCACTTCTTCCCTTGCCCTCCCCTGATTAGAGATAGGGGCTGTTTGATCATGTTTCCCTGCCTGTCCGTGTGATTTGTAAGCTGTTTAAACGTGAACGAGGCAATTAAATAAGGACGAACGCGGGAGAGTGGGTGCCGCGGTGATCATTAGCGATGAATTACCCCAGTGTGCACTCAAAACACTCGGGAGGACTTTCAGGCGGACCACTCCCGAGGATCCAGATCCAATCTAGCCATTGATTAACAGAGACTTGTTCTTCCTGTGAAATCACTCGACAGGGATTTTAGGGCACTCATCCGGTCTTACCGAGATAGGCTAACATCAAAGGCGAATGAAGAGGGATTGGGTAAATGGGCTGGCCTTGCCCTCCATGTAAGAGACTTAGAGGAGCAAATCTTGAATTATTGCCTCATGTAAATAATCTACTTGGCTCTTTTTTTGGGGGGGGGAAGGTGGGAGAGGAACTCATGAGTCACTTGGGGCAGAGAACACTCGTAGCGCTTTGGAAGCTCTCATATTCCCCTTGATGGGGAAACGACGACGGGGGCTCTATCCCCAGGAATGTAAACAACACAATGTTCCTGACTTGTGTGATCTGCCCCAACAATTTAAATGTGTTAAGCCGCAGAGATGTGGATGTATTAGTTTTCGAGGAGCACTCTTATACCCTCTGAATACAAACATTGCATCCAGTAGCCTAATTCCCCTAATTTCATTTAAGCTGAATAAATAAGTGCTTCTATTAGTCTCAAATTGGGAGGTATGAAAATGAAAAATAACACGGCGCCTTTAGTTAAGAGTGGCATTTAACCAGAGTGTCAGGGGCAGTCTCTTGTTAAGCGCGCGTTATATAACACGTGCCGCCTGTACATTAGTGGAATGCATGGCATAGCTGGAATTGCTTCTCCGTCGAACAGCGCTGGCAGCTTTTAAAAGCAGAGGTTACGGGGCTGAGGACATTTTGTTCGAAAACAATTTTCTTTTTCTCCGCTCCCTCCCATCACCGAGCGAGCTCAGACTGCAGTAGATGGAAAGGGATTTTCTCTTCCTAAATGGCCAAGGGGGCCGTTTACGGTGTCACTACTATGGGATCACATGATGTTTGAGGGTGTAAAGGTCTCGAGGCAGCTGCTCCTTTTCGGATGGGATTTTCGAGGCGTCCAAGAGCAGGGCCCCATGCTGTCTGCAATGAAAGGTGGAGCAAATACTTCTAGGAAAAGGGGGGGAAAAAATCCTCAGAAGCTGTGTGTCTATTTGAAATGGGTTCTGGAGTCCCTCGGCTGCCTTCATGTTATAAACACCCACAGTGCTCAAATTCTTCTTTTGTCAAGGAGTCATAACAGGTGTCTCAGGAAGGTTTTTTTTTTTCTCCCGGTTAGCATATTTTCCACTTGCATGGAAAGTTTTTTTTTCTTTATTAGGAACATTCTGCCCTGGGTAGACCCCCTTGCCTTGAGACATGATATGCAGACTTTCTTTGAAGCAGTAAAGGTTACTTTCACACTTGCTCAAAATTCGGCCATGCCTTGTTAAAACCAGGCTGTGCTTGAAGTATTGAACACCTCTGGCTGACATATGTTGGTAAGCCATGATGCACTTTGCATACTTATTCCTCCCGTCTGCAGCGGGGCGCATACAATCCACGTAACTTATTTCTCAGCTCCACTTCGAAATTTGAGTTTTGCTCCCTTGAAACGTGTTGACCTTTTGACCTCCCCTGAAAATGCGGTTTTAGTTCTCAAAAAGGGAACTGCATTGGCACTCTGGAGCAGAAGAGTCCGTGTATAACCAGCACCTCTTGGTATCACATTTTTTCAAAAAAAAAAAAAAAACACATCTCACGCAGTTAGTTTTAAGGTGGAATTACACATAACACCAGTGGGAATGGTGTGGTGCACCTTGATCTATTTACTGTGTGACTGGATTTTTGTTCCCCAAATGTAAACACACTTGCAAATTGACAGTCTTCAATTTACAGTTGAGAGAGAGAGAGAGAGGGATAAGAAGAAAAAAAGCCTAGTACCTCCTTATGTGGCGTATCATTTTGACTGCGGTTAGGTCAATTTCCTTAGCAGGGTGGACACGTTTATATAGCGAGCCCCCCGGGAGGCTGTTTGTGTGAACAGTGTGGAGAATACACATTATTCATATTCTCAGCTCCCCAGATAAAGACTCTATCTCGCAGCGTAGCCCAGCTTTGCATCATGTTACGCCTAAGCATTGAAGCTATTGATGTTTGAAATGGCAGCATGATGGGAAGATAAAAAAAAAATAAAAAAAATGACAGAACCGCCTTCGGTATTTCACTGGAGACCCGAGAGTGTTCTTGTGGTTTGTGCATGAAAACTCGGCGATTGTTTACTCCCCACTCCCCAGTGTCGTGTCTGTTTTCTCCACTCATTGTGTCTAGTCGGATGCACTCATCTCTAAACTCTGCCGTAATGTTCATACATCAAACATTTAATCAGATCTCCAAACAAGTTATCCAACTATGAGGGGTTTTTTTTGTACACAAGGACATTGTGGAACTTGTTTTTCTAATCGCTCTGAAAACCTATGGAATACAAGATGGCGGCCTACGTTCAAAGAGGGAATAGCTTTGTTTTTAATTCATGCATCCCGGTTGCAGTTCCCTCAGAAATAACTTTCACTGCTCGTCTTGCTTTAATACTGTTTGGCTAACTACAACCATGTGTGGACAATGTTCTTCTTTTGGTTTTATCATGTTGGTATTTAGACCCTAACTGCCTCCTTTCCAGCAACATTTGTGGTCAAGTATCCCATTTAACAAAATTCAGCATTTGCTCGCAGCTCTCTCTCCCCCCCCCTTTTTATTTCTTTTGAAGCAGTTAAAATAAACAGCATGTGCCCAGAATGTCACAGTTGAAGAACGGCCAAAGAAAGTATGCCTTTACTTTAAAGTTTATTACATTGCAGAGTTGACTTGCTGGTGTCTGCTGGTGATTTTGATGATTTAACCCATTTTTCGCAATAAGGGGCTTTAGAGTTAGGGGCGTAAAGTTTGTAGAGTGGCTTAACAAATTTGTTGTGCTGTAGCAAAAGTAATACATAAATGGCTGAAAATAATGGATAATAGAGCAATCTTTTAAATTGTAATGACGTATACATAAATGCATAAGTAGGTCAGCCTTAAATTAATGCATTATTGGTGGAAATTGCATTACTAACCCATTTTCTAAATAATACATGAATAAAATAATAGATTCAAACATTCATGTTTTCTTCTTTTAAGCTACATAACTCGCTAACACACAATATACGTGCCATGTGTTTAGCTGCATAGATGAAAAACATAAATGTTTTTATAACATGAGGTCGTGGTACACGTTAGACTCTTGTGGGCAAAATGAGTATTACAACAACAAACAGATTTATTTTCACCTCTTTTTTACAGACGGGGAAAAAAGTAACCAATTCTTATTTCAGAAGACACTGAAGGAAAGATTATCCTGGCAAACCTTTTTTTCAGCTATTCTTATGACAATAATAAACAAAATAAACATGGGAAAGAAAACAATTTAGATCAGACTTTTAAAATGAATCACCAGAATTTCTTTATTTTTTTCCCCTCACTTCTCAGAGATTCCATACAAAATGTATGGATAACCGTTAAACACTTGACTAAAATTAACAGCATAAATAGTTGAAATAGCTTATACACCATTCTCAACTGTGCTATAAATGACCTCCATATTAACACGGAGATTCTGTCGCTATGCTAAATGTGTTATGTGACATAATGTTAGCATGTTGCTAACGTTTATTATTCAGTTATCGGCAAACATGCATTAGGGATGCTAACTTGTAGGCTAAGTTACGTAAGCATACTCTGATGTTGTTATTATGTGTTAAGCAGGTTGTGATGCTAACGTTGCTATTTCAGCACGCTACGTTAGCCTGGTTCACATTAGGACTGAGACTCGCTGGTATTTGCTTATTATATCCTGTGTTGAACTATAGTGGTATCTGATGTTGATGGCGATTAGGATCCGTTCTCCACAGAGAACACAAGTGTCAGTGCTAAATTTCATTATCTTTATTCACAGCTGCTCCTCAGCTGTACCTGTGTAACCTCTCATAATGGGTTTTGTATTGACTAATTTGTGGCGCTTATGAAGTGCAATTTCTCCTCCCTCCTACACATGTTGTAATGTGACGAGCGTTGATAAAGTCTGCCCATGTTACAGCTGGGAGTGTCTGGTGTTTACACTAAGCACTTATCAGCAGGTCTGGTCTAATTCACTTTGCTTCATCTTGAATGTTGTTGTTTTTTGTGTCTTTTATTCTATTTCAGGTTTGAAGAAATTGTCAAGAGGAACAAAGTTGAATACCATGCCGGCGGTTCGACCCAGAACTCTGTCAAAATTGCTCAGGTTAGTTTTCCGTGTGCCTGAATGTGTTTTTGAATACACTGATGTGCTCATAACCTTAAGGTGTGTCCGCCTGGGAATACAGAGCGTAGCCGCACAGCGCGTTGACACATTACAGTTTCAGGTGTTGTGAATTCATCAGACCTGCCGCGGCAAAAGACAAAGGCGAGAAAGGATTCATAATACTTGCAGGGTTATCTAGTTGGCCTAATTTCCTGAGACATATCAAACATCAATTAGAGAGAATTACAAGTAGATGCAATTAACATGTCGGAAGGAATTACATCAAACAAATGCTGATCTTCTCCCTGGCTGTTAGACAGATTCCCGCATCTAAAAGGAAATCGGTGATAGTCTAAATCTAAAATGGCAATCTGAACTTGAGAAGATTATTTGCTGAAGTCTTTCTTTCTTTCTTTCTTTCTTTCTTTTTTTTTTGAAGTGACTGCAGTACGTCTGTGAATTTGACATGCAGTGATTAGCTGCTGATAAGGCTTTGGTCTGCTCACAATAAACAAAGGAAAAAGCACCCAGCTGAAAAATAATTCTCTTCCAAGAAGAAATGAGTGCAGAAGCTAATTGAGAGGCTGATGTTTGTGAAAGCGCCGTCTCTTTCTTGTGTGTGTTTTTTTTGCTTTTGTTTGTACGTGCCAGTGCAGTGTGTAGAGTTCATATTTGTACACGTGTGCTTGTGTGTGTGTGTGTTTATCTTTGTGTGTATTTAGCACAAGATAGATACAGAGAGATGGAAAAGAAAGCAGGCGGGCCCTCGGGCTGCCACCATTTGGAGACCGTAAGCATCCTTTTTAGAAAGAGATGTGGAGCTGTGCATACAACCATACAAACACTCTTTAATTATACCGTCAGAAGCCTGACATTAACTGCCAACTTGATTTTATTCTTTGGCCAACAATTCCCCCTATTTTTTAGATATTGGGTGCAAGATGCGTTTTAAAAAAAAAGATAAATGGTGGCCTAACTTTGTTTTTACAACTTTCAACAGAGATTATTTCCTTGTTTCTTGGCTTTACACTTCCTTAAGCCATCTATTTAGTTTGGTCAGCCCCGGTTAAGACATGGACCTTGACAAGGATTTTTCATGTTTTATTTAAGACGCTACTGAAGGAAGGCCCTCCAGGTGTGTATCCACTCCTTTTTGTAAAAATCAGATGGCAAAGGAGATTTTTTCCTATTGCGGGCCCTTGCCGGAAAAAGGGGCCGTCATGGCCTCTGCGCTCGGTGAGAAGCGTTCAGTCAACTAAATTGCTCTTATAATGCCACGGCAGACCCCAGTCAAATGCTATTCTACTCTGTGCATTTAGATATTTACCCCCCTTCAGAGAGAAGATGTAGATCTGATTCTCAAATGCTCACGATAACAAGAGTGTTTTTTCGCCCCGCATCCACAAGTCTCCGAAAACAGTTTCTGTCAATATATACCTTGAAGCGCTGACTTTTTCCACATTCCACTTTCAGGTGATGGTGTTCTTTTATGAAAAATGTATAATGCATAACCGGCTCCCAGATTATCACATTGTAGCACTTGCAATATGTGAAACTTCAAACCCAGGCTGTATTGTGGAAGCTGAACCTTCAAACACGAATGATATGCACTGCAGCACTGAATCCACATCAAAGGGCCCAGTGACTAAATGAGATGCCCGATCCGGGGCAGGTTTGCTCAGGAGCACCACCGCTGCTGGAGGAGAGCGAGGAGTGTTCAGAGGCTTTGCACAGGAATCGCTGCGCACGCTGGGAAAACCCAGGGTGTGGGAGGATCAAGGCCTTTGCCAGTAGAACCTGTACTTTCCTGCAAAAAAACCTAACTGCTTCATTGGAGGCTGTAATAGGTTAAATACTGCCGCTTCATCGAGTTAAGATTTCTGCACTATCAAGGAAAACCTTAAACCTCAGCTTTAAGAAGATGCAGAATCGATGGTAATTGGATTTAGTCAAATGAGAATTGACCAAGCTGAAGCTTAGATGGATAAGTATTGTTTCCCTTCAACCACCGCCGCTGCCCCACTCTGATCGAAGTCGCAGTGTTTGCTCGTCGTCGATTGGTTGCACTCAGTGCTATCTTTAGGAACATTACCCCCCCCCCCCTATTTTTCATGCATTATGGCTCCTGTCACTACTTATCCACATTCAGAGCACACATGACAAACTAGAAATCCCACGGTTATCACACATGCATCCTTATCTGTGTTAAAAATGAGCCTTAAATGTTGTTTGGATGAAGTCAATGAAGTTTTAGTCCTGTATGCAGAGCTGTCTGGCTCTGATTCTTTAAGGAGAAATAAAAAAGGGGGAAAAAAAAGGAGTGATAGAAGTGTGTTGGAGGTTGTTGCCTTTGCCCAGGTTCTGACAAACACCATGCCCTGAAGGGGCATCCGACATAAAGGCTCACCTACTGGATGTTGCAGGGCTGTAAGGTAACAAAAACCAGCCCGGCGTTGCTTGCTCACATGCAGCCTCACACATCAAAGGGGCTTCTCCTCGGATAGACCATGGCAGGAAACAACAATCATATTTTTTTTCAGTCATTTACAAAGTTGAGGTAAAAAAAAAGAAGGAAAAAAGTGGCGTTTCTGAGCAGGCGATCCAGAGTTGGGTCCCACCGAGCCCGCGTGGTGTTTATCACAGGTGACAGAATCGGTGGGGCGAGTCATTTGACTGGAGGGCTGTATCAAGAAGCACAGTCAATTCATTTAGACAGAACATCAAAGTCCTCCAACAGCTCCTTAGGGCCGAGAGATTGAAGTCTGAGCAGAGACAGGCTCATAGGGAGTTATTGCTGCTGCCAGGGAAGTAGATCCCACTCTGAGTGCCTCTTGTAAACCGTGCATTCTCATTATGGCCCCCACAAATCAACAGCATTGACATATTTTATTCCTTTGCACTGTAAGCAGGCTTTGTACCCATTCACCAAAGGGACAAATTGCCAAGTCTAAGTGCCCGAGCTGTGAACGCGTCACAAAAAGTTATGATTAAGTACGTCCCCCTACCCCCGGGTTCTCTTATTTAGATTGTGTTCTATGTTTGCAGTCCGTATCATCAATTCACTGCGATGTCTTAATTATTGTTTAGAAAAAGTGAAGGCTTTTGAAAGATCTGCCGTCTCCTTTTCGGTTATGATGCCTGTTTAACATTTCCTCAGACTTGGTCAATCGTGGAAGGGGTGAATGGGGCCCAGGCTTGGATGTTGGCTCTGAGCTCTTAATTGGAAACGCATGTGCACCACACTGTTGAAAGTTGTATTTAAAAAACAGAACGATCCCACAGCACTACTTGACTGCGAAAAAAAAAAAAGGTTCCTCAACAGCTCATATTTTGTAGGGGGATACTTAAACTAGGGTTTGATGTCTCATTGAAGGCACTGACTTATTTTCTCGGGGTGAAAATATTCCATGACCTAATGTTTGGCTTTTACAGCTCGTTTTTTGTTAAATAAATAAAGAACAGCAAGTTGCCTCCATTTGAATGGGCTAAATGAAGAAATGCCTACGTCTGGTTCCACTTAGAGGGAAAAGAGGACAGTTAAGGAGAAAGAGTGGAGCTTTTGTGTTCAAACTATGTGACTGAACTTTCAGGAGGATGTACTCATATGCTTAAAAAGAGGGCATTCACAAATTTTACTGTTGCTTTCTGTTTTTTACTTGCGTGCTTCTCACACTTTTACGAGCGGCATTAAGACAAATATTCTTTGTCCGCGGAGAGGCTTTTGAGTGAGACATTTCGATGGCGGGGTCATTCTTCAGCTTCTGGGATAAGAGCTTTGGCTCTTTGGTCTGGGGTTTTTTGATCACATCGAGTGAGCTTGTACTCGCATAGATCTCGGCGCAGCTGTGCCGAAATGAGCACACTAATGACCGATTAAAACCTGAACCCTGGTGGGCCTTTGAGTTTCACGCCGCAGAAATCAACCCTCTCAAGTATGTGCCTGTTGTTAAAGCAAAAGCCTCTTGTTTGTTTTAAGACAGGTTAATTGCCGAACCACTGTTGGCACCCACTCTGAGCCGTTTTATGGCTCCGGGGTCTTGCCGTTTCCTTCCCATTACGAAGCAGTGGAAGGTTACAGTCTGTTAAGCTTCTTGTGAGAGATGCATGAAACCAAATGGATTTTTTTTTCTTCTCCCCCCCTCTCTCTCCTGTTTCAATCCCATCTCCTCTCATTCTAGACATTCCAGGTGTGCAAGTGTGCACTTGAGAGGGGGGGTGGTGGCTGCCATTGTTTTTCTTTTTTTCCTCTTGCACAAGCAACGGAAGCAAAAGAACGCCTCATTCGCTTTGATGAGCGACGTGTTCACGCGTGGGCTTCGACGTCACCCGCCATGAGGCAGCTGTGAAGTCGCAGCTCACGTCTGCGGTGCCATTTACTCAATGATGAAGTGGGGGGAGATCTCTGTTGGTTCCACATCCGCCTCCCCATTACACAGGCGTACGTACACACACGCGGTCGGAGCATGTGTTCCTCCCACCCCGACTGTATTGTGACTGTATGTCACAGCTAATACCAGCGTGCATTAAATCTCCGGCTCTGTGATCACGATGATAAAGGTTGACTGGGCGATTATGCAGAGCTTTGTCATCAGAGGGGATTTGTTAACAGCTGATGGCCCGCGCCGCGTAGCGCCGCCTTTCTTCTGTTTCCTCGAATTTGACTTTCAGACATAAATATTTACTTTGATAAAATTTTCCTCTCCGATGCGCGAGATTTGCGCCGCGCCCCCTTCCACCCCCCTTTCGGAAATGGCACAGATTGCTGCATAGGTGACATATTACCGTCCCCGTTGAAGTTAATTTGCCATCAAATTTGCAACTTAATTTGAGCTGCCAAAGGGAAGACGTGGGGAGTAGATTGTAACTCATAAGTATGCATTGGAAAGAGTGTTGATTAACATTGAGGGCTCGGGAGAGAGAGGCAGACTCACTCCATGTGTATCATGTGGCCTCAGAGGCTGGCAGTGGAATTCAATGTGATATCTTGCATAACGCGTCCTTGCTTTAAGTCCTTGGTTTCCAGGCTCGGGAAGAAAGGCAGCACCATTGGCTTGCTTGCTTTCTGCTTGGCTGTTATACAGTTGCCCGGGCTCGAGGCGAGCTCTGAGTGAAATCTAAAAGGACTTGCGAAACAGACAGTAAGTCTACATATCTGGCAGCGTTCTCATGTCAAATTACCGAGTGGTATTTTTTTGCACATGGACACGCGGTTTGCCTGCCACGTCGCTGTATTCTGCAGATGAAAGCTTTACTTGCACGTCGGGTGCACAGGTGATGGAGAAAATGAAAAATAATGTGCTCCCGTGATGGCGGAACAGCCTCAGAGCCTGTCAGAGTGCAAACAATGGTTCATTAAATAAACTATCGGTCGACACGGGTCAGGTAGCCGCTGAATGAAAGGATGATTTTTTTGCGTTTTGCACGACCGTTGGATATTTTCGTGTGATGCCCCTTTCTCATATTTCCCCGCAGAACGTCTGTGGCAGGAGCATTTATTTGGCACATTCTCAGCATGCTCCCACTCTTTGCGGTTGAAGTGTTGCATAGCAACTGAGAAAAACAGCTTTAAATATTTTGGTTAAAAAGGTCTTAAGAAAATAAAGAACAGCCTGCAATTACTGTTCATTTCTCCCGAGTTCATAAGTTTAAGGAGCCGTAGCATTGTGCCAAGTAATAAATGAAATACCAAATTAGGCTTTGTGTTTGCTCGGAAAAACTGAGAAACGGTATGTCTAGAATATTGCGTCCCCCCCCCCCACCCCCCCCCGTCCCCCCTCGTGCCAATCCGGTTATTCATCTATAGCTATTTTGTTTATCGAATAAACGCTGGCAGCTGTCTGCACTTTCACTAATTCACAAGTGTTTTGAAACAAAGCTCACGGTAGTTTTTCAGAGTGCAGCTTGGCTCAGTTTTCAAGCCAGCCGAGCGTATCCGCGGCAGGATGGAAAATGTGTAGGTGAGTGCAAATTTGAAGTGATGTGCCTGAGGAAAACGGATGGGGATGGATCGACGGGGATGGGGGCGCATGTGGAGAGAGGGAAGGCTGGATGACGCACAGCAGGTGACAGACAGACACTAATAGTAATGGCTCTTATCAGTGCTTCGCTCGCTCCCTCTTTTCACATGGGCCCTGACATCCTCCTCCTACTCCACCCCCTCCATCTAGCAGGGGGTGCTGGGAGCTCGCTGGGTTGTGCAGCCCGCTCAGACGGAAAGAGCCTGCCAAACACCGGTCCCCTCACATATAAATTGCATCATTAACATCGCCTAGATTATTCCAAGCTCTCCCACCGGGTTTATGGCAGCACCGGCTCAACTTAACTATTTGACTCACTGAAGACATTCAGGTTTTCCTCAGTGAGCTGTGCTCAGATCAGCACCAGTTCTATTCTCTCTTATGGTTTTAAACATCCAGGACGACCTTTTTTTTCTCACCTAGGGAGGCTAATTATATAGTATAATGTGCGTTATTTTCTATCTTGAGTTGTCAAAACTTGGGTTGTGTCATCGCACCAAAGAGGACGATTTACTGTGACAAGACTGAAGTCGGTTTTTAAATTGACAATATATTTCTATCTAATACATCACACTATAACGAGTCTTCCGCACTGCTGCCTATTATGTCAAGTTTCTCCACTTATATGTCCTGCATTACAGCACTGTGTCAAATGAAGCAATAACACAATAAACTCATTTAATCATATGTTTTTGCTGAAAGTTTCTAAAACAATATATAGTTACATGTGAGACATTTGACTTTTATATACAGTATATTCCAATATTGTTATATCACAAAAACAAGTTTTTTTCTGTGCATTCGTTCATTCAGATGTGGTTTATGAAACCATAACAAGATATGATACCATCATGGTTATTATGTAGTGAAAAAGTTAGAAAATGAGTAATATATCAAGCAAAAAATGTCAAACAATCACCTGTTCCAGCTTCTTAAATGTGAGGATAAAAGTTTTGTATCATTGTAAACATGTTTTGGTGCTTTGAACTAATGAATCGTAAAATTCAAAAGAAAAATATTAGCATGTTAATCGATATTAAAATGTGTTAGTTGTGATGAATTATAATACTGAATTACCGTCCAACTGTAGTTGCTGTAACGCCTTGGACTTTAACAGCGACATCCACTTGACCCTACGCTGCTAATTGTCCCTTCTTTAAATGATATAAGACAATCCATGATCTGTTGCGGCTCAGAAAGAGGCTCTTAAGCCCAATTGACATCTGCAGTGGAGCTGGATGGAGCTTCCTCCTCAGATCAGTAGGCAATTAACTCTGTAATTACTATCCGAGGTCAGGGTTAAGCTCCAAGTTAAAGGTTGGAGCAGCAAACATTTTATATGATCCTATTACTCTATTATCCTTTCTCACTGCTACAAGGTTTTACCTCATGGGGAGAATACATTACACAAAGCCCCTTGGCAATTACTCCTCAATGAATATCCTCACGGTGTATAGTCCATATGATTAATCTGGAATCCCCTCTGCCCCTGTCCAACCGCAGGCCTGACTCTGCTTACCATGCAAGTTTCATTTTCACCTGAACAAATGGCTCCTTTAGACAAAAAGTGCCAACCTTTTACTTTTTACTGGCTGCTTGGGAGAAGGGGGGGAAAAAAACAAGAGAAAAATAGAGTGAGAGCACAACCTCCTGCAGTAAAAACAGATATTCCAACAAGCAGCAAAAGGAATGGGTGGGGTCAGTGGTGGTGGTGGTGGTGAAGGTGGCGGGGGAGTTTTTGGGGAGGGAGGGGGACGCTTAATAGTGTTGAATAAAGGAACATTTATTTTTGTGCTTCGGCCTGTAACAGCCTCAGGAAATAGCTCAGTCTCTTGATCGGGAGCAAATCCTATTAACTTACAGTGCTCTCACTCAGGGTAATGGTCTCCACCTTGAGACTTGGGAGAGCACTTTTCCCTCTGACACATTGATACGGGTGTCTGGAGGGCTTGGCGTTGGGTAGTCTAACACTTGGGCAGAGACTAATCAAGTCAAACAATCTGCCGGGGCTGGAGCAACACGGAGTGAGGATGTTGATATCCAGCGAGCTCATTCAACAGGCCCCTTCACACGTTCCTAACCCAATACCAAAGGATCAGTGCGCGGGATCAGTTCAAGATCAGGTTATTCGAGCCCCTGAGAATTGTAAAGCGATCCCTGAGCAGCTTTTGCTTTCTCAGGAGCGATGGGAGCTGGCGGGCCCCTGTTATAGACTGCAAGGGCCCGGGCCAAAGGGAACTCCTGGGGTCTCCATTTATTTCTGTCCAGCGAGGGGTATAGGGTCGTGTGTCTGAGCTGTGTGTGTGTGTTTGTGGGAGAAAGTGAGAAAGAGAAACTCAATTTACAGTATGTGGGTAACCACCATCCCCAAAAGCCAATTGGAAGAGAAACTCCAATATCTTTTAGTGAAAACATAGGGCACCTCTTGTTTATTATTTTCTGTCAGGATTCTGATGTTTTTCAAAAGCGGCTGGAGTTAGTTTAAAGCTGCCACATTCTGTTATTAGCCTACTGCGAGAGCCTCCGGAGAAATGGGAGCTCTTTATCAAAGCATAACTACTCCAATTAAGACTGAACTGGATTGAAAATCGCCTTTGTGGGTGGCGGCAGACTTCTCTGCTAAATAGCAGCAAATTGCTGGTTTCCCATCCCACATGTTTTTTTGTTTTTTTTTTATTTCTCACTATTGGCAACGTTTGAAAACCATCTCATTTAAATGTGTCCAAAAACATGAACATGTTTGATGCTTTGCGACTTCCACTGATGGATCACCTCAGTCTGGACCGGCTCATAAATTCCTGTTCAATGGCACGTTCCTCTCCTTTCACCATTACCCCTTGTGCCTGCTGTCATCCGGCTGTCTCATGTCTGCAGAGTTAGTGTGTGTGCCTGTCATGTGCAATTTATGGCGAGCAATTTGTTGTGTATCATGGGAGTTGCTGTTTCATGAGAACTTTTTTTGGTTGTTGTTGTTATTTGTTGCTCATTAGACATGGGTGTTTTTTATTCTGCATTTTGGGCCAAAAATGAGAATTAATTATCCATTTTTGTGATTTGTTTCAGGTCAGTTAAAGGATTAACACCACATATTTGACTTATTTAGATCTAAACTGTGCATCGTCACAAATGCTGTCATGTCTTATTTTGGAGGTACTTGGTTTTCCCTTTCTGGACAGCAACATAACTTGCGATGAGCTGCCACCAGCTTTGTTTGACACAATGAAGGGAAATGAATGCACAGCAATTAGATGTTTGTTCTGTCTCATTGTTGCACGACTGCGCCGCTGCTGCTTGCGCTCTCAGCTAGGATTATCGCCCCTAAGAGGGGGAAGCATTGCAAAATGACAGCCTCTCATGTCGAACAAGTCAAGCTGATTCAGTGAATATTGAAGAGGTTCCCACCACATGTTCTCCTGCATGTTAAGGGAGCGGCGTTAACCTTGTTTTGATTTGCATCTCCTTTGCAATTAAGATAATATGTCATAATTAGAATTTTAATGTACCGCTGTGAGATTTTTGATAATTATGCCGAATTCTCCGCGGTGATTTTCTCTTGCCTGCTTGTCTTCACAGATGAATTCGTGGCTGATTAGATCACCGCTCTAATCAGATTTGAGCTACATTGTAAGATATCTTCCCACATGTCCCCGTCAAGCTGAGTTTCTCAGTGTAACTGTGAAGCCGTAATGGCTAATGTGACAACACATATGTTTCGATAGGGACTTTACAAATTGTTCTTTTACAAGCAGCAGGTCGCTCCATAACAACAGACAGGATGCCGAGGTGGAACTTCGGTCTGCCAGACCCATTCAATTAGGATTAAAGGCTGGTTAGTTGAGTACAAATGATGTCTTTTTCTGGCTCTGACATCACTCCTCCCTTCACTCATGCTCTGCACAGAATCAACACTGCCTGCACTTTTGAGAGCAGCACATTTGGGACCTCACTGACAGGTGCAGTGTGTTGAATAATGGGGTTTTTGGAAAGGAAAAAAAATTGTGTAAACACTAGTATTCCACTGTATTGTCAGTAAGTTTTACATGTTTGGATATGGCAGAAAAACGGTTGTAGCAAAGGGAAAGTAATTTGGGTTGCATCATTGATCTTTGTTAGAACACCATGTTGTTCGTGTTTGATTGCTCTGTCTTGGTCTTAGCCGGAAATAGATGACAAATTGACCTTATAGCCAAGTTGATGGTGTGTATTGATTGCTGTGCATGCTAGTGCTAACATGTCAGTAGTTTAACAGATAAAGATACCAAACATTTGCAAGGTAATATCATCATTATAGATTAAAAACTGTTTAAGTTATTCTGATACCATATAATCACCTGTTAACCTGTTATAGATTAATGTTAATGATGCCATAAAATAATGACATTGACGCTGTCGAGAGGAATATATTGTGTGACCTCATAACCCAGATCAACATTTCTGAAAATCGGTGAATAAGTGTTGTTTTTTTGTGTGTGTATTTCATCATTACCAATATGATAATAATGAATTAATTACATTTTAATTGGTGGTGTTTTAGTAGGTCATCTGGCATTTAAAAAAAGAGCAGCTCAGATTGATGTATACGCCCCACAATGCAACACTAGGATAATTCCATATAATGCATATTTCATCAGTATCCCTAACCTCGATACATTAACTATGCTTGTTTGTTGTGTGTCTGCTTGTGTTTCCAATGTTTCCTAGCTGCTTGTTTTTATTCACTACGAGACAGCAGCCGATATTCTCCTTGGCCTTTTCGCTGCAACTGTACAAACCAGTCAATATCGGCAGGAGAATATTTTCCCGCCCCAAGTTGCCGCCGTATCAATACTCGACGATGATAACAGGGACCGGTGTAAATGAGCAGAGATCTGCAAAAGAAAAAAACTAAACCTGAGATCTCTTTGTGGTGCGAAATTGGCCACCACAAAGGAATTAATGACAGATCCTTCCAGCATAATTGTCTAATTATGCCGGGCAGATGGGGCACTGCTTTAACTAGGACACATTGTGCTACCTCTCCAGACTCTCCACAACAAAAGGCAAACCAGTGTGACAGCCTCTTCAGCAGTGAGTGGGAGGGAGAGTGAAAGAAAGAAAATAGAGAGAGTAGAAGAGAGGAGGGGGAAGAAGAAAAAAAAAAAAGAAGCTGGGTCTGTCACCAAGCCATTCCTCCACTCGATATGTTACCACAGAAACAAATGTATGGTGTAAACACTGTGTGGATCACAGCTCCTGGGAGGTGAATCACTGCAGTGTAATGAGGTTGGTTTACATGCTGCTTCTCAGCTTCCCACCCAGGCTAACTCAATACTTAAACCCTCTAATTAAAGAGAATCGGCCACTAGATAATTGATCACATCGGTTGCCTCTGCATACGCCATCACTGTAAGGCTTCACGCCACTGTTTATTAGAGCTGTCTGCTCTTCCTCGTCTCCTGGGAAGGAGGCGAGGAGGGAAGCGCTGGAGGGGAGGGGGAGGTAGGGATGAAACAAAGGTAAACATGTAAAGAAATTAAATCTCCGTTCTTGAAAGGCGCTGTTTTAAGTTGCAGTGGGACTAGCAGTAGGATATCACATATCTAGATTCGGTCTCAAGGGTCTTTCAGGCACTTCAGCTGTCACATGATAATACTGCCAATCTTTGGAAGCATCACATTCTGAATCAAAAAGTTAATAAAGGGGGCATTATGTAATCTATAACCTGTATTTGACCACGATCTGCAACCAACAACGCCGAGACTACTTACTCTTTTTAAATCAGGCTTTGAGAAACGCCGCGGTCAAATATGCACTTGGTTTTTGAGTGCGTTATTGCATATTATATAAGGACAATATTATTGTCCTGTGAATCGATGCACAAAGGAAATGGAGGAGCCTCTCTTCGCCGCTGAAAAAACATGTAATTGCGTTCCAGATGGCGGCGAGGCAGCTACGGGAATGAGAATAGGCATTGAATCGAATTAGTAGTAGAAAAAGTTTAATTGGCACTGGGATCCCAAAGTTGCATTTTGATGTCTTTTATTATTTCAGTGCAAATACAATGCTTTCTTAATATACCAACAGTGGATGTTTTATTTATATGTACTATGAAATATGGGCTCTAACTTATAATAGTCATAATTTGCATGTTTCAAAACAGATTTAAGGAGCACAATAGTCATTTTATTCTTTACTTTCTGGTCTTTTGGCTTTCTTGAAGTGGAGAAAAATACGTGGAAGTTACTCCTATAATGATTGTCTCGTAAAAATACATTTTAGATCATGAGATGATTTAAATCTGTATATCTGAATCTGTAAAAACTGTAAAACAATGCAGATGCATGCATAGTTTTCTTGGGTACTATAATCCGAATAGTTTTTAGTAACATGTGTTATCTTTTAATACTGTGATTTGAAGCAGGCAGACAGGAAGTGACAGGACTGACTTCTGAGCATCTTCAGGACCTCTAACTTATAGATTTCCTCTGACTCCCCGTGGCGTGGGGTGATAACCGAGTTTTAAAAATGGATTCACGGATAGTAAATGCATCAACCCGGCTGGGAGTGGGAGGGGGAGTGGATTGACGTTGAGCAGACAAGGAGAAGAAACGGGGATTGCTGCTGGAGGAACATAGCATAGCATGTATTTGTGGTAAATGGGTCTGGAGTAAATACCCAGGGTGCACCTGCAGAGCAGACAGCGGGTTATTATAGCCAGACCTGAGCAGGTGTGTTGGAGTCGAGGAAGATGTACGACTGCAGTCGGCCTGTCGAGCTCATTTTCTGTGAAAGGTTTTCGCTGCTTTTATTTGCTTGACTTCACTTCTTCAAAACACCGCGGTTGCCATCGACACGGCGGTGAAGTATCGCTTAACGGCATCAAAAATTATTAAATCAGCCATTTAATATAACATACAATTACTCTCATTAAGAATTAACATTAAGCATTTCAATCCACGATTTTCTACAGCCCTTATTACCTTGTCAAAAGGACTATTAAGTATGGAAGTGTGTTGAAAAATGTAAAGGCAAATAATTGCGTCTCATTCATTGAGCGACGTCGCCGCCGTCGGATTTGTTCTACGCTACACCTCGTTTGTATTTATGAGCTCGGCGGCAACCTGACTCCGACCTCAGACAAATAATCATGGTCTTTCTTGGCCTGATGTTTTTGTACAGAATGATCTGATCCGTCTGTCATGTCTACATTGGCAGCAGCCCATCTGGCAACCCACCAAAGAGAAACATATAACAAAGTGGGTGTAACTTCCTTATGCCAATCACAAAGTGCTGGTTTGGCATTTCTGAATTCCTGTGGCTGGCAGCTGTTAGCGTTTTCTCTGACAACCTTTTTAAAGAAGCCTGCTGGGGCTTTCCCATCATTAACAATTATAAATGTCGAAAAAAAAAAAATCATCTTCTTGCATGCATATCATGTGACTTTACACAAGGACACAAGCAAAATAGTAATCCAAGATGGGCTTTATGAACTCATTTATTGTTGTTGGAATATTTTTAAGCCATGCAGCCAAAACTGAGAATAAAAAAAAAATCTTAAATATAATGCAATCCAATACAGCTCAAACTACACCATGAAGTGGAATTGACAGCTCATTTATGAGGATACACTTGCTGCATAACACTCCAAAAGTACTATTAAATCTGATTTTAATTAAACATGTTTAAAAATGTGGTATTGTATCTGCATCTGAATCCGCATCAGTGTAGGTTATGAGAAAAATAGCCAGAATGTCCCGTCTTGAATTATTAAAGGATACATCTGGTGATGCTAAAACATCCTGTGAATAGATCAAAACCAGCAATTACTAATCTGTATTGCCTGTTTATCCAAAGTCTGTTATGTACCATTGTGGTCCTAAAAACACATTTTATTTTGAGTCAATCCCACGAACACCATCCTGTCGAGGAAAAATGATTTCTCCTCCGAAAAGAGGCTGGAATTAGCTCGTGACGTTATTACTCTGTACTCACGCTGTTTGGATTAGCCGCAACCATTACTCTTAATATGCACTCGATGTTGCAATGATGGATTCTTAAACACACAGTTGGTTTATACTTAAGTGTATAATACCTTTTTAGAACAAGCACAGCTTGTTAGCCTCCCGCTTATTTAGCCTTCCTGCGGAGGTTACAAAGTGAAGTTAAGTTTATTGAACTTGGTATCCTTCTGCACTCATTGGTTTTCATTTCAAGGGTGCGAGAGAGAGACACAGCACTTCCCCCTGGCTCTGAGCGGATACTCTGCGCTGTGTTATTGTAGTGGCGACCTTGGTTCCTTCTCTAAAAGCCTTCTGTCAGTGCAGATTCTTGCCGGCACACAGCCTTGTAGTTTTGGCTGAAAAACTCATTGAATCTGCTTCGCCAAAGCCAACAGGGCAGAAGGGTGCAGGTGCTGCGCTGAAATTGTTTTTTCTTCTCTGCTTAAAAGTGTGTTTCACCCAGAATGGCGCTCTCTAACGATCTCCGGAGCCAGAATCAGCTCCACTTTTGGGTGGAATGAAATAAGTCTGTTTACATTGTGCGAAACAAATATACAGCGAGAGTCTGATACTAAGGCTGTATATATTTGTGTTATTAAGAACGCTCAGATGGTGATATTCGGGTCGTTCCAGTAAATATTCAGTGTGGGATGGGAGTTAGGTGAACCAGTGTTGGCTCACCACCAGCTTTTAAACATTATTATGAGACTGTGATTTCAAGGAGAAAATAGGACTGAATGAGATCAAATTTGGGTTTTTTTGGCACAAGGAGAGTCTCGTTGGCACACGGAACAATATCTAAATAGAAATCACATTTTTCACTCAAGTTAGATTTAACTGGAGTGCATTGTCCTCTTTTTTTTTCTGGCTCAGAAACGTCGCTGTCTAGAAATGTGAAAGTTGCAGCCGCAGAGTTTCGGTATTAACATTATTGGCACGCTGGGTGTTATATCTGGCAAGGAGAATCCATTTTGAGAGAGTTTGGAAATGTAAAGAGCATCTGCCACAGACCTTAGTTTCTTCTCTTAACCTGCAAAGCGTTAAATAGGTTAGTAATATTTCCCCTTCTTTTTTTTTTTTTCGTGAAACGCACAGGATACAGGACCAAATCATTAGCATGGAAGGAATCCAGAGCATTAATGGCAACCAGGCAGAGTCGAATGACATTGTTATTGCAGCCGTTTTCGGGAAAGTGAGGGGAGCCGAAAATTTATTTTTGATTTATAGCAGGGTTTTGAATTTATGTTCCAACTCTCGATAGGAAAGTAAGTGATCTTCGCCTGGCTTCTCACAAGAGGAGGGCCCCACAGCATCTGGTGCTGGAAACATCTCTGTATCAAACAGAGTTCCTTCTACTTTCTCTTTGCACTGCTTAACCACCAAGAATTTACACCTGTAGGGGATATAGTATTACTATGGTTATTGGACCGGATTCAAGTCTGAGCCTTGAGAAATTATCAGATGAGTGAAATAAGCTGCTCTTTTGTGGGGGGAAACGTCGAGCAACAGGTTACTAGACGCACTCGGTTTTTCGTTAACTGATTTTGCTCCTGCTCTGGTCTTGATTGCAAAGGATGGTTGCCAAGTCATTATTTACCTTGGTTTATTATGTGCTAAATGTTATTTGATAGCTGGAGTGTCTGCTCAGCATTGTGAGCATCATCTTTATATAAATATCTTTTGATTTACTCTGCTCAAGTGCCGTTATTTATTGGGAGCTCTCTTTCTTCCCAACCGCTCGCAGACGAGAGCAGAAATATACAGCTCACTGTCAGCGCGAGTGTGCTTTTGAATCCTCGAAACATCGTATCTTCACATTATTATCAGCTTGAAGTGATGATACGAATACCATTCTTTATGGTTTTGTAATAACTGCCTTGTTTTTCATAGGGACGCCGAGCATTATTTATCACTGGCAGTGTTCATGGGGATTAATGATGCATAACTCTGTCAGAGTTGTCTGGCATACAGCACCAGCCGAAGGAATCTGGAAGGTTATCAGAGCAATAAATCCCAAGTTTTTTCCGCCGTTGTTTGTCACGATGCACTGCAGCAGTTATGACGGTTCCAGCTTGTTTCTCCCCCCCCCCCCTCTACTCTGTCTCTCTGTAAGCCGTCAGAAAAATAACACAACTTGTTTAAGCTGCCAGTTGATAAGGTGGAATTTGATCACACAACCCTCAGAGTTCAAAGCGGGCAACTGTTCTTAAATCCGCTCCTTATTACGTTGACTCTGTCTGCTTCCAGCTGGATGATGGGGTGTAGATAAGGAGCGCGCCGCACACACTCCACCTCTGATGTTTCGTTCTTGGCAACGAGGAACACGAGCACAGTCTGTTCAGTCTTGCATTTTAACTGTTTTGTCAATTGCCGTCATCCAATTCTGTTATGGCTATAAACTGAAAATTAAATTAGGTGTGCAGACTGTTACACAGGTTCAATCTATACCTGCCCAGCAGCAGTATTTCTTTCATCATGGCTTATTTTCTCTGTTTAATTTATTGAATAAATTGCCCCCCTTTAACTTGCCAAGCAGGGGGAAGCCATCCATGCATTGTCCATGATCCGGGCAGCGGGGAAGATCCAGTCTATTAGTGCAATGATAGGGCCTTTACTGCGGCAAGCTCACTGATTGAATGGCATCCTTCTCAAGGTCAGGCCGGAGCTAAGAGCTATTTTCTGCTTACCTGTGCAGCCAGCCGGCCACCGAATCTGCGCACGAACCGCCTTTTACACCGCCGAGCTTAGTAAGCGGAGAAGCTCATCACTGATATTTCCAGCTGGTAACATGAAGAGAAACCTCTTTGCCTGCAGAAAAGGACACAAAGGCATGAGTAATATGATAAGTGGGATCTTGCTACAGTGCGTAAAGACATTAGGAATGTTGTTTTTTTCTTTTCCCGATCTGCGCCAAGGGCCGAATCATATCCTCCCATTGTGTTCCCTGTCAAAGTAAACCAGCGTGTTCAACGTGAATCGGTTTGTGGCAAATGTGCAGACGGGGTCGGAGGTCAAACCGGGAGCACAGCTGTTTTGTCTGCTTGTTCCTGGTGAATGTGAAGTGCGTGCTGTCCTCAAAAACACAAGCAGCTCTATCTGAAATAAAGCAGCGTGATCACCATAAATAGAATCTGTGGCGGTCGTGTTTTAAGCCGCTTATGTTCAGGGACCTACTTTTATATATATATATGCCCAAATCACTGCTAAGCAATATATAAGTGTGTCAGTGATCTGAGACGGGGTGTACAGGGAGATTAGGGTTAATAATGTCTGGGATGGATATGATCCTGATCATTCATTACACTGATGGTAAATTATGTCACAAAATACAGTCATAACACTCATTAGAGCCCACTTCCTCCCAGCAGCTAATGTTTTGAAGTGAATTTTCCGCACCGCCACATTGAATTTAGTCGGGCTTGACCTGTGCTAAGCTCTCAACCGGGGCTGTCATTTGGCGTATGTTTAAAAAAAAAAAAAAATCTCTTCGGTAACACGGATCACTCGCACTGTCACCGAATCCGAGGGTGGGGGTTGGCATTGCCACTTCCGTGAGATCAAAGCACCGTGCAAATCTGCCATACTGCGTACAGGGGAGTTGCTGTAGAGGGATGGGGGGGGGCAGGAATGATCTACCTGTGCCAGGGGGCAAGCACAGCTGCACTCCCACCAGCTGGAGCCCACGGACCCCGGACAGGATTAGAGGCTTTAGCTGCGAAGGTCCCTCATCATCCGTCCGCCTGAACCTTGTATGGCAACAAAACCCCCGCAAACACGAAAGCCACTTTATGATCACTTAATAACACCCCATCCTCGCTCCACACACACACACACACACACACACACACACACACACACACTCAGTCAAACTGCTCACGGGCTTTTATAGCCGCCATTGTCTCAGATAAATAGGACGACCTGGCAGTCTGGGACTCGCAGCCCATGAATCCGGTGTGGAGCCCCCCCCCCCCCTTCACAAAGGTATCACTGTATGGCCCGCAATCGTGAAGCTGCTCCCACAGCTTCTGTATCCCAGCTCAGCCCCTCATGCCTGCCAGGTAAACCCGTCTGCCTCTTTGCTGCTGCGATAGGGGAGTTTGGCTCCGACTGACTGAAACAACATCACCTTGTTTATCCTGTAAATAATTCACCCCTCCCGGGCAACAGAAACAAAATCAAGGTTGTGTGTTTAACAAGAGAGGCAGGGAATGAAAAGGAGCCAAAAAGAGGAAGAAAAAAAAAAAATCAGGTGTTTCCTTTTTAGATAAAGTTGCCGCCTGGGGACAGCGACACATCCCTGATTCCTATGCAGTGTGAAGATGCTGCAGTGAGATGTGTTAGGAGGTGTGTGTGTGTGTGTGTGTGGTTTATTTTGTGTGCTTACTGAACTTGCCCTTTGATAGCTCTCTGAAGAGGGTGCAGAGATACCGTCGGGGACGTTCTTGTCATGTTTAACATCAGAACCTATGGAGTGTGTCAGCGCGTCATGGAGTTTGATGCTTATCATCGGGGGCTGTTCCTGGGAGCTGTCACCCCCCACCCCCCTGCCCGCCGCCCAGTCTGTGACACGCGTGCATGCGGACATGCAAGCTGTCTACGTTTCTCAGTGTTTCGTGTTGTCTAACACCCCTCCCCTGGGGCGGTGTACCTGTGTCTGGTCTAGCCAGACTGTTTGTTTCCTTTCTCACTTGTAGCATCCTCTCCTTTGTGTTTGATGGATTTTATGCATATAGAGAGTGATGCATTTGTTATTGTGTTGGTTCTGTGCTCTAGTTCATCGTCTCTGAAATAAAACACGTTTTTTTTTTTTTTCATGTACGTGTTTACGTGCACATTTTCAAATCGAGGATAAAAAAGAAATTCAGGAAGTCACACACAAAGAAAATACATTCGTTTTTACGCCTTTTTTTTGTTGCATACCAGAGGTATTCAAAAACAATATGAGAGATGCCCCGGTTGTCTACAGGTGTTAAGTGCTGGTCACGAACCGCAACGTTCCCGGTGTGCGTCTGGCATACATTTCCCAGCTTTCCCTCCTCTCATTTCCTGCCATCTCTACTGTCAAATATCCAATAATGGCATAAAATGGATAAAAGTTGTTTTGTCTTTTTACACGATGCCTGCGTCTTCTATTGTAGACCAACCACACGCGTCCCGTTGTCACTTCCTCTGATAGTACATGCCTCCGTGAGACGCCGCGAAGCCCCCCCTCTTTATCTTCAGTAGCTGATTAAAAATGCGACACAGTATACATGGATCACATGCATTATACAAATGCCATCTTAAGTGGGAATCAGCCATGAAAAGCCATCATCAAAGTTGCTGCTCCCCCGATTAATTATGTAATCCTGTTGTGGCCTATTTGCATAACAGTAGTTGATGGAGACCCAAATTGATTTGCATTTGCACAATATTTTAATGCAAAATGACGAACTAGTCGAGGAAATGAATTCCCATCTTCACGTGGATGCAGTGGCACAAATTCTTATTGTTCACAGTGTACGTCATGAACACCTTTTTAAAGGTTAAATTGAATTGTGTCATTACTTCCTTGATATAATAATTCCCTTAGAAACAGGTTGTTGTGGTGGGATAGTGTAATGAGATATTAAGATCACTTTGATTCTGTAAGCTGGTCTTGTTAGTCATGCCTGCTTGTGCAACGTAAGATAATCATTGAAATTGAAGAAACCATTTTTCCAAAACTTCCCATTTAATGGGATCTGAAGAGTCGACTGCTTAACTGCTGCTGTTGTTACATTTTTAAAATCTGATGCCGCATTAGGAGCCAAAACAATAGGAAATGAGTCACTGTCCAAACACTTACAGATTGCACACTACATTTGAGCATCAGTCAGATTTATATTGTCCTGCAGCCAGAGCCTAAGGCTGCATGACAACTGTGAAACAACCATTACAAAAGGAGACTTGAGTGCTGATACACGAGCCTCCCCGCCATGCTGGTGTGTCAGCAAGGGGACGCGCCAGGCGCTGATCAGAAGACAACGAGGATCTGGATATGTGAAGCTGATATTGGGCCGCGTTCCCCGTCGGGGGCTACATGCTATGCCTCCTGCCTTCCCCTCTTTGAGTGTTGATTGCAGAGAGGAGAATGTGGTTGACTGATCTGAAAGGAAATTACTGGAGAGAGAGCTTATCCATGCCTTTGACTGATAATCAGCTCATTATCGTGTTGATCATTTACAGCTCTCCCTCTCGCCCGGGCTCTATTCTTTTAGCTGTGTCACTGAAGCAAAGCACAGAGACTTTTAATGGCTTGGCAGGGAGCCCACTGTGGCGAGGCAGGGTTAAAACAAGCATCCTAGCCCTGGCTCGTCTCCACTTTTTACACAGTACTGGTCCCCCCACTTATCAACCCTCCCAGGGAAAAGGGTGAAAAAAAATTAAAGAAAAACAACAACGGGGCGACAACAACATATGCAACCCTGACGTGAGCAGTGCCCTAGCACCCCAACATGGCTAACTGTGCATGAAATTGAACTGATTGGAGTTATTGACCAGAAGGCTCCAGCCCCTGAGAGGACAGGGAGTATGGTGGTGGTGGTGGTGGTGGGGTTGGCTTGTGTGCTACCTGATTGAGTGAAAAATCCTCAGCCGCTTGCTTTGATGCCCTGCACTTTACAGGAAAAGAGTGATTTAATGGAAGCTGCCAGACCTCATCAATGTCAGCGCTCGAAGTGAGGGCCCTCCGCTCCCGCCACGCTTTATATAAAAGCGCCAGCCATGACAGGTCCTGATGGACAGATGTTTGCTCGTTGTTTTAACTGCACAGTAAAAAAGAAACACAGGTATCAGCCTTCCACCTATGGCTCTAAAAAGACAGGCCGTGCAGCGAGAGGAGGCTGTTACAGGCCACCCCGACGCGCAGCACCCTCGCCCTCAGCTATTTCAGGCCACTATAAATAGCCCTATTGAATTTTTGCCGGGTTGATAAGCCTGTAATTAATGTGACCATCATTAGGCACGGACATGTTCTTCTCAAGAGGACCCCGCTGGTGAGGTGAAGCGAGGAGAATGGAGACTTTTTTGTTTTAAAGACGAGCGGAGCGGCGTGATGCGGGTGGAATCGGGAGTGACGGGGCCAACCAGCTTCCCCCCGGTGACGCGCAGAAGGCGCCACTTTGTTGTCTGAACTGCAGGATAACACACAGTGTCATCTATCAACTCTCCACAAAAGCCCACTGTGCGGCTTCCTTCAGTAGATCTGAATTGCATTGGAATTGCATCATTAATACAGCAGAAATGGTTCCCAGCAAACTCCGGGAGAATATATTGACCCCTGAGGGAGACTAGAAACAAGACAATGTTTTTACAGGAGGAATATCTAACTAGAGGTCCCATTACCACTTCATCAATATACAGCAGCCAGTGAGTGGGGAGACGGAAGAAGGCAGGGGAGCAAAAAAAAAAAAAAAGCGAATGTAATAGCTTATAGTGCTAATGGCGGTCTGAGCGCTCAAGTCCCAAACATTCAGCCGCCTCATCTCATCTGGGCTGTGTAATTGCCCTCCTGGAAGCTGCCACGCGAAGCGGCTGCCTCCGTAGTGAAGAGTGGCAGCTGCTGGATGTTGAGGAGCGGGCCTAGGTCAACTCCCCAAGTGGGGGCTCCTTGCAACCATGAGATGTCATAATTAATAGCTATCTGGGGGGGCCCCGGGCGGGCGGATGGGTGGGTGGGGTGGCTGGGTGGGTGGGTTGCTTGAGTGAGCTTATTTGGGTAAATGGAAGCCAAACAGAAAAGAGACACCAGACTTATTCTCCACTTAACATAATGTATACTTATCACTTTTGCCTTCAGCGAGTACGCCTCTGCAGCATCTTACCCCCTGCTTTTCAGGGATTTTTTCTCCGGCTTGTTTGTATTAGGTTTCCCTTTCGTATGGGAATGCACCTAGAGATATGTCGCTGTGGTGTATCATGGGAACTTATTAATCTTAGGGGACCGGCATTCTCCCTAGTTAAGTAAATATACATGAGCTGCTGTGCAGGATGCAAGCTCCCAGCACCTTCAGATAAATCTGTTACTTCAGCTTCCCTCTTTCTTCCCATCGTCCTACTAGCTGTCTCCCTCCCTCCCCCTTTCTCTCTCTCTCTCTGTCTCTCGCCTGGGGGCAAATCTCACTCTGTCTCATCTGCTGCTTAATTTCACTGGAGCGGCCCTCAGTAATGAAGCGCCTTGATGTACATTTGCCAATTTCTGCCTCTGCCACTGCGGTATAATTGGGATGTGACTAAGCATGAATACCCGGCGCAGGGTTGGTTGACCTCTCGGCGACCCCGCGAATAGCGCTTTTGTCATAATGGAGGTATTATCTCACGTAATCTGGGAATGGAGAGGGATTGTCTGCAGGGTGCCAGGGATGGAAATGAATTGATATAACTCCCCGCTCCTGTGCACAGGAGAGAGAAATCCCCCCTCCCCTCCTATTGCATGATACATTTTTTCTACATGTTCATAATGAAGACATTTTCCTCTTATCTATTGCTGCTTTGTGTTTATTGGAGTAGGAGAGCTGCTTCTGGCAAAAGCAGGTTTTTTTTTTTTTTTAAAGGGAGGGAGGGAGTTGTGATGCTGTGGCACTAGAGAGGATCTGTGTGTGTGTTTGTGCGTGTGTGTGTGTGTCAGCCTTTTCCCTGCGTGGGTGCACTGTGTACTCATGCACATGTTAGTGTGTATGTGTGTCTGTTAATGACCCTGTAAAATGACAAGCTGAGCTGGCAGTGAGAGTACAGCCGACGGTCAGAGAGAGAGAGGATGTGGAGGAGGCAGGAGAGTTCAGATGGAGGTGGTGGGTGGGGTGGGGGGGGTTCGGTGGTTACACTGTGATTCACCATGCTGTCATCAGAGGGACGGGGGCCCCTGAGTGGCCCTCTCTGTTCCCCACCTGAGAGGGCTTGCAAATGGAGGGGCCGCCGCTGTCATTATTTACAGCCCGCAGCTCCTAACCTTGGATTCGGAGCTCATCACCGCAAAGAGAAAATCAGATAGGACTTGACGTGTACCCGAGCCAGTGACCTTGATAAGTGTGAGGTGCCTGCAGCAAGAGGTTAGGGGGGAGAAGAGCTCGCTTTTGTCGGCTTTCGCTGTAGATTTGTACTTGTTTGTGTATTGGTGTGTGTGTGTCCGTTGAATGACTGAGCCATGACTCAAGATGACACATGGAAGGGCCCGCTCATGGGCCAAGATGCAGCAGGCATATGTGGCATTACTACTGTTCATTTTGTTGGCACTGGTGCCGAGAAGATTCGTCGACAGAAAATCTATTTACGACTATTTTGATGATCGATTAATACGTTTTGATGTCACTTTTCATTCAATACCTGTTTGATTTTTGGACTGTTGGTCGTACGAAACATGCAATTTGAAGATATCGTCGACGGGCAATTATTACGGGTCAAATAAACAAAGGGCTTAATGGATGGTGAAAATTATCATTATTTCAAGCCTGATTTTGTTATCATATAAAAGCCATCAGGCCAGCCATGTTTGAAAACACACCTGACCCTTGCTTAATGTAATGATTTTTTCCCCACCTGGGTAATTTACTTTCTATTTGATTATTTATTTATATTTCCATCTGAACTAGTTACCTAGAGACCAGAGCATCTCTGGATTGGGTGATGAAAACGCATTTTTCTTCCCCCAACCGAGATGCTATTTGGTTGTGTGAAATGATTAATTTCACACATATACAGGTCATTCCCCAAAAGCAGCAACATCTCATTCACAAGGGGCCCCCGTCAGCAACAAACCAGGAGGCTGCGATAAAATGAGCAAACAACAGCACGTACTGTACGTCAATAAATCTTTGGAGGTTAAACCTGAGCGCTGTAGAATTTGAGCACCCCCCTCACCCCCCCACCCATCAGGTAAAAGTCACCGAGTGCATCAGAACTGTTCGGGGAGTGTCCTGTACACACACTCTCACACACACGCGCGCACTCACACACAGTCTGTGTTTGCGTAAGTAGGATGGAGCCTTGAATTATGGGGTTTGTGTAAATAAGGAGATGAGACTGTTTTTAGCACACATGGAAGAGGGAGTGCTTGGATGAGAATAGTGCTTCTATGTGGAGTGGAATTGGTCTCGGGTTGTTTACGACAGCTCGCAGCCCTCGTATATCACAAGCAGTATGTTTGCTGTGAAGCTACAGTTTGTGTGCCATCTGCCTTAGCCGAACTTGACCCTTCAAACAGACTTATATTTTGTAAACTGAGCTCACTGTAACTGCTGTTTTTTTTTTTTCAAATTCCTCTCTCCTAGTGGATGATCCAGAAGCCCCACAAGGTGGCCACTTTTTTCGGCTGCATCGGAGCCGACAACTTCGGGGAGATCCTGAAGAAGAAGGCTGCGGAGGCCCACGTCGATGCGCATTACTACGAGCAAAACGAGGAGCCGACCGGCACCTGTGCAGCCTGTATCACCGGGGACAACAGGTTAGCCACCTTTCAGTCCCTCCCCCCCCCGCTGACCGACAAACGACCCCTCCAGCTCGTATGTGAAATTGTCATTCTGGTTCATTTCTACATCCTCAGGCAGGCGGTTGACTCCTCGGGGCTGGAAGTCATAACAGGGAATCATAGCTCAGCTCTCACATCAAAAGGAAAAAGAACAGCTTGAGTGTGTTTTTCCAGGCCCCCACTCAGTCTCTGCCGCCCCAGTGGGTTGTCATCCATCTATAGGCTGACAGTAGCAATGTGTTAGAGATGACTAGGCTATCCCAGCTCTCACCTGTCAGCCTCCTCGCCTGTAAAAGGGGCTTTAGCATCTCTGGCGACTCTCACGCTAGCATCACCATCAGCACGTTTGAGACAGCAGAGGTCAAAACCTACACACACACACACACAAATATCAGTAACAGTGAGGGCTCCAGTTCATGATAGACCAGGTGTGGATCAATAACCTCCTTCTCTAAACACTCCCCTCCTCCGCAGCCCTTCATCCGCTGCTACTGGAGTTGTCAGTCAGTCAACGACTGGACCTCGGGCCGCCCCGGGAGCCGGCCCCGCTGAATGGTCTTAGTGGGCTTGTTTGATGTGGCTCTGACACCTGAAAAGGTCAGGTGCCGTGCTCAGGGAGACGAGCGCTGTAATATTTCTTACAGGTGTTTAACAGACAGCTCAGGAGGCCCGGTGGAAAGGTCTTCGGCAGGGCCAGATTGGAAGGGTGATGGCTTTGAAGGATTGGGAGGCAGTATGTCACAGGAAGAACCCAGACTTTGATTATTCTTACTGAACATTCAATAAGTGATTCCCTCCAGGATCTCTGCACTTTTTCCAATTTGTGCCCTTTTTTTATGTTATTTTAAGATAAATTGAGATTGTTTCTAGAACTTAAGTTCCAGTTAGAGTAAAAGTTGTTGCTCTCCCGTTCAGTTAATTGTGTAATGTGTTGAATGAATGTAACTTCCAATATGAGTCCGTGAGGTGACATTAGCACTTCCTACAATAACATTTAGCACAACGGATACTTGTACGAGTTAGATTAGAAACTGTTTCACGTTTGGTCTTTTTTAATTAAATTGTCAACTGGCTCATCTTGGTGGAAGTTGAAGGGAAGCAAAGCCCGTGTCACCATAGTTATTAATATAATTATGTAGATTGATGCTTTTTTTATTTTTTTTATTTCAGTTTGGCTGATAAAAGCCGATCTGAGAGAGAGATTAAGCAAAATTGTAAATTCCCGAAGCGGCTGATCAGTGTTTTGTTTCGTAGAGGCTTATTGTGGTGTTTTGGTTTGACATTTTAATATATGATATCATTAGATCTAGCCAGATTTTTATTTATTTTTTACAGTGCATTGCTCATGTCTGTTAGACTTCCTTCGTAATGACACTCATTTCGTCTGTCATGCTTGCTCTAACCTTTGAGTCCATTACTGCAGCTCAGGTCAAGTGCAGTTCTAATCCTGCTGTCATAGTTTAGCCGCCCGTCATCGCACTCTGACCGACGAAGCACACTGTTACTCTCTCGTCGGATGCTACCCGCGGTTAGCAGCCTTTTCTCACGCCGTGAGCACGGACCTCCTCCACTCGCGGCGCCCACCTGTCATATGGTCGCCTAACAGTTCTCCTCTAAGTAGCGATGATGGTTGCACTCATTTTGATGGCCGCTCGTAAAGCGACAGCACACAAGGACTGACTAATGAGCTATGTTAAGATAATGCCACCTGCCTTACTTCCAGCTCCCACCACTCACTACTCCACTCAAGTGTTCATTTAGTAATGCATTTCTGTTGCCCCCTCCTTTTGCTAACAATGGACCACTTTTCCAGGTTATATAATATGAATTTCTTGCTTATTGCTGGCCTTGAAAACCCATCCCGATTTGAATCTGTAAGATCATATAAAGACATCCAGATGCCTTTTTATGTTACCTTTTGTTCAGCCATTCCAAGAAACCATTATCATCCTTTTATATTGTGAAGGAACAAAGGCAAGTCTGGGTCTAGAGTGTTTTTAAGGATGTTTTTGAGACGAAATTAAGATGGATGATAAGCGAGCTGGAAGATTTATGGGGTCTGTCTCGACAGGTCCCTTGTTGCTAACCTGGCAGCGGCAAACTGCTACAAAAAGGAAAAACACCTGGACTTGGACAGCAACTGGGAGCTGGTGGAGAAAGCCAAGGTTTATTATATTGCGGTAAGTGAGACCCTCTACATTCGGAATGACTGTTCCCCAACTCTATTGCCAGAGGAGGACAAAATGTTAAGAGGCTTTATTCAGGAAATGCCTCAGTGCGCCTTCTGCATTGTCAATATATCCATTCATCCTTTGTCGGGTGAAATGAGCTATGTTACCTATTGAGACAATACAGCTCCATTCTCTCCATTTTCCCCCTCGCCTTTGTGCACGAAGCTGCAGCGCAGTGTGAAATTGTTCTACATGTAATGCATTCACTCGTTCCTTTTTACGTGAAGACAAGCCAACAGGTGCTGTGAAAGTGTGAAAATTGATTATTCAAGTTCATTCGGCTTTACGCCCTCCTACACAATCTCTCCCCCTACAGACAAAACACACACACATACAGATTGAGCAGGACAGATGTGCGCTTAGACATTCACACACACACACACACACACACTCGAGCGGCACCGAAAGAGGTAATGTCTTCACTTACAAGCTTCTGGAGCGGGATGGCCTGCCATGCTCACGTTTCACTGTTTGGGATTACGTTTAATTCTGGGCAGATCAACATTTTCTCTGATCTCCAGTCAAGACGATAGCCCTGAAATTGCACTTGAATTTCCATGTCTTCAAGCAGTTCATTATCAGAATAAATCAGCATTACAGCCCCGGCCATCAACATGCTCCTTGGCATATTGTCCCAAGTGAAAATGCACAATGTTCCCCCCCCCCCAGTTGCCCGCAAGCCCTCTAAACATGAGTGTACTGTCGTCCAATAATGATGGCGGTTTCATAATTAGCCGCCCAGTCGCAGAAACAAACAGCCCCCACCTCCCTCCCCCCGACACAAAAAAAAAAAAAAAAAGTCGTCAGTGCTTGTGCCAAAAAGCAGATCAGTCGGTCCATCCTCCAGAGTTTGTGTGGTCTCATTTTTAGCCTCTGCTTCGCATTAGCAAACACGGCACATCCTCTGCAAATTGGCAGTTGGGTTTTGCCCACATCCGACAGTCTTGTGCGCAGGGAAAAGCTTCCGTGGGATTTGAGGGGGGATAGAAGGGCCACAAATGGGTGTTTGTCAGTGCTCGGAATCTCAAACGTCGCGTTTCAGCGTCCCTCCCGGGCCTCTTTGTCAAAACAGGAGGATCATTCGCTTTATTAGGGTCCCATTCGCACTTCTAAAGTACTTAGCCAGATACACTGCCACAGCTATTCCCACTTAATACTGTGTGGCGTGTCTAGACCGGTGTTCACTAAGGCCTCCTCTCTCCATTAACCTTGTCGAGAGCACTCAGATGTATTTACCCAATTTACAGCCAGATTGTACATTTTCCCTCCTCTCTCTCTTTCTCGTGCTCTTTCTCTCCCTTTACCAACCTCGGCTGTGCATTAATGCTTTGTTGATTTTCATTAAACGGCTGCCGGGCGGCATACGCAGTCTTGTAAACTCTAATCTGTGTATAAATGTAATTACCAAGTAGCATGCATGTGTGTATGTTAGCATGTTATTTGCACGCACGTGCGTTTCCGTGTGTGTTGGACCGTGTGTGTGTGTGTGTGTTAAAGAGGTGATTGATGATTCCTGGCAGAGGCTCTCAAGGTGCCTGCTACTATGTGGTGCGACCGGATGAAAACAGAATTATTAGAGGGGGCTCTTGCAGCCAGTCTGGCTCATCCAGCAGCAGCGGTGGCAGCAGCAGCAGCAGCAGCAGCAGGGCTGGTGGCAGACGCAGAGCAGGGAGGCAGCACTGCCATTTCTCACAAAGAGAGAGAATGTTGAACTCCTGCCAAATGTTTGGTGGCAGGCTGTTGCTAGGAAATCTGGGTCCTTAGGCAAATCATTGCACAAAGACCAATAACAAAGGCGTGAGGGGGAAGAAGGAATGGCTAAATGCATTTCAGGGAGAGGATATCTCTCTTTTTTTTTGTGTTGTTGTTGTTGAATGCCGTCGCTACTGCAGTGATGTTTACAGTTATTTCTTTCCCCGACGATTGTAAACATCAGAAATGGAGGGTGATGTATTGTGTGAAGGGAAGATGAGTGACTCTAATTGGTTGGGGTGATGTGTGCGTGCTGGCCCAGTTAGCCTCTTCTCCCCCCTCCTTCCCTTCATTCCCTTTCCTTCCATCCCCATCCCCCTTGGCCCTCTATGAACACCCCCCCACCTCCTCCCCTCCGTTTGCTGTCTCCTTTGCCTCCACTCTCACACACACACACACATACACTTGCTGCTAAACACACACAGCATGCACGCACACATTCTGCAGCATACCACTGTCTTGTTTTTCTTACCACTGAGCGCTTTGCCCTGTAATTTGATCTTCACTGCTTGATGCATCCTCCACGATGCCACTTCGAATTAACCTATGGCTCCACAGCTCTCCTTAGCCCCGGCTAATAAAATAGCCTCCCCTAACTTGTGCCATTTACATTCAGGAGAGAAAGCCAAGCACTTGGACCCATCTCGCGGTGATGCATGGAGCGAGTAACGGAAAACGGAGAAGAGGGGAGACGGACAAGACAATTGACTGTGAAAAGGCCTGTTAATGACTGGGCACAGATGGTCAGAAACAACCCAAGGATAGACGGAGGAGACACTCGCCCCTGCCAACTGGCCTGGTACACAAAACTCACCCAATGAGACACAAGCTGCAGTGCTGTTAGGTCACAAACCTGATCACAGCTGTGGACGCTGTTCGTTTACGCCCTCGGCTAATGGCGCTATCCCCGTTAGCCTGCAAGAGGTTAGCCACGCCCGAGGAAAACAGCTCGCCCACCCTCTTTTTTTTTCTTTTTCCAAATCGCGTAGCAACTTGGAGTAGAATGCCTCACACTGTTAACACTGGCACACTGCATATAGCATTAATTGGCAGTTGTATTCTTGCCCTCACTGCAGGGGAAAGCTGAGTTCAGCTTCAGTCACCGTAGCATAATATGCAAGAAAAAGAGGCGAAGGGGAGGGGAAAAGCAGGAGGAGGGGGGGGGGGAAGCGCAATACTGGCACCACAAGCAGCACGTCAGCCTGCTTACACTCCAGAGTGGCACACACACACACACACACACACATGCACGCACACACACACACATTGTATACTCCGCCCCACCAGCTCCTGCAATTTGCAGCCAAAAAAGCAAAGGGAGAGGTTTTTTTCCATGCACACAACTAACTGACATCTCATCATCCAGCCGAAGGGCTGATTAGCACAGAGGTGACTGCGGCTGTGTCTCCGTCCAACTCGGAGGACCACACTGTCCTCACGCTGACCTTGAGCTTCCTCTTCCTCTATCCTTTCCCATCCTCCTCCTCTGCCTCTGCTCTCCCTCTCACCACTGCTCTTTATCTCTTTCCTTCCTCTGTCTCCATCTCCTCCCTCCCTTTTTCTCTCTCTCTCTCTCTCCTTTTCTGTCTTTCCCCCCCTTTTTCTCCCTCTCCACTCTGTACTGCACCACTCTGCACTGCCCCTGTCCTTCCACATAGCCAGGGAGGGATCACGAGGCAAAATGCAGGCAGCGGAGAGAGAGAGGGAGGGAGAGAAGAGAAGTGGGGGTGGAGGGTGGGAGTGGAGGGGGAGAAAAAACTGGCAGGCTCCCCCTTTGTCTGCAGGCGATCAGTTACAGTCTTGGTTGCCGATGAAATTTAATCCCCACCGCATTTACATGCCAAGTTTGACTTCTGGCAAGCCTTATTAAATAGATTTGTAAATCATTTCATCTTGATTAGAATCTGTTCTCAAGGGATCAACATTTTTTCGCCTTGCTTGTGTTTTGTTATGTGCACAATCTGTGCCCACTGGTGTTAAAAAATTTGAAAGTCAACCCCTTTCGGTGGTGTTATTTTTCCCGTGCGAGCGAGTGTGAGCAGTAGGTTTAGGGGGACAAAGAGCGATGGGTGCCAAGTCCCGTCCGTCACCGGCCAAGCCACTGTGTCAGCATGTCTCCCATCTCTGGAGGTCATGTTGGTGGGCGAGCAACTGCTATGATGTGTATTCTCTTTATTAGGCTGACGCCTCGGTGTCTTTAGCATGGAACAATGTCATTTCAAATTGTGTCTAATCAGATGGCATTTTGAAATTGCCAGCAAGCATCTTATGAATATGAATTCATAATTGTTCAATTACAAGCCGACTGCATCATATTTATTGCCTTTTTTTTTCTTTTCTTTTTTTTCTTTCTTCCTTCTCCCGCTGGCCTGGGCCAATTATAGGATTTAAATCTTGAGGCAATCAAGTGATAAGGGTGAGGCGTTTAGTGTTTGCTGTCACTATGTAATTCTCTTGAATGTTAAACATGCATCTGGGAGGGCTGTATTTGTCAGAAGGCTGCGCGTGGAGGTGCACCTGCCTAATTGAGTAGTAATGAGCTGTCAGGAGTGCGCGCTTGGTGATTGGCTCTTGGCGGGGCGTCCCGTGCCAGTGGGACGTATGGGCTGGCCCAGCCCGGCTGGAGGATCAGCCAGCTCCACAGCCCTGCAGGCCTGAGTGGGCGGAGCGTGGTAAATTAGGGTGGAGAAGCCAAACGAACGCTGGCTGCAGAGACGTCCTGTGGCTTTCACTCATCTATGGGATTTATTTAGGTTGTTTACAATTATCCTTACCCCTGGTTTGGTTTTACATCTTCGTCAGAGGGCGAAGAACATGTATTTTTTCCCCTTCAGTAATAGTAGCAACACTTTTACAAGTTGAAGTCCTGAATTAAAGAACCCTATGTCTAGATGCCATTATTGCATGAATAGAAAACTGAGACAGAGATAAGCTGTCACTTTATTTTTTTCTGTGTAGACATTTACAATATATATACAATATATGTATTTTATTACAGCGTCTGAATTCTGTGTGTGAAATGTATGAAATGCATCACCTTATATAGATCAATGTAAAAGTTTTCTGACTCAACACCTCAGTGATTGGTCCGCAAATTGATGTCAGAAATATATTTGTCACTTAAAATGTACAGTCTGTAGGATTAAAGGGGAATGTCTTTAGTGTATAATCACCTAAAACAATAAGAATTGTATAGTATTAGCTTTGAATAAGCCATTTATATGTACGTACGGATTGGATCCTCTTCAAAGAACCGGCCACCATGTTTCTACAGTAGCCCAGAACAGACAAACCAAACGCATTTGAGTTTCCCTGTTCAACGCTAGATGCCGTCAAATCGTGGCATAAAATGGGAAATAACTTGTTGTTTGAAATTCCTCTAATTATTTATACAGTTGAGCTGTAGCTAACTTTGAAGGCTGAATGAGTAGGATTTGTCTGGTGAACATTCGAAGTTGGCCTCTCCTCAACACGAGAAGCGCACACACCTAACAGATGTTTGATGAATGCAGTGGAGTAAAATATACAAAATGTCCCTTTTTTAGGAAAGCAGTGGAGCCCCCCGTTGGTTATTGTTCCACTTATTTATCTAACGAACTCGGTAGGCAAATATTTTTTCAAATTGTTGGAGAAAGTTTACAGTATGTCAGGGTTCATCTCATTTTTGTTACTATGGAGAAGTTCTCATCACACTGAATGGCATCTATTTTTTTCTGTATTTATTTATTCATGCATTTATTTCCTCTTATTTATTTATTATTTGAAATGCGTGCGGGAATACTTAGAATTTGGCAGGGCTGTGCTGGTTTTATTCTGGGAGACTTTATTTCTAGCATCCTAATTTAAACAACAACAGGAGGGGGGGGTGGGGTTGCGTTTTTGGACTCTGGCAGGTTGCCAGGCTGTAGTCCATATTACTCTACCAGCATGCAGTGACTCTCTCCTTGTACACCCACGTTACCTTGTAAAAACAGTTTTTCTTCTTCAGCAGGGAAAACACCATGTCCTTTCACCCCGGATTACTGTGTGCATCTGCTCCACAGGCAGCAAGTCTGTTTTCCTCTGCCTCGCTGTAAAAGGGATGAAATAGTTCAGACTTAATGATATTTCTACTTTCCCTCACCTTGTCCCTTTGCTCCCTCTGCATCAAAGCACTCGGTCCGTGTGCACACGCGTGTGCGTGTGCGTGCCTGCCTTTTTATTCATGAGACCAAGTTGTGAAACACTGTTCCACTCCCATACTTGGATGTTGTGTCCGTTTGTGCGAATTCCACAGCTTAATTGAATAGACTGAGTAATTATTTGTCAAGTAATGCTGAGCAGAAAATAAATAGCCACTTTGCGGCCGTGAATTGTGCCTGATGGCCATGTGTTGGTACTCTCACCAGGGAGAGTGAAAAACCTGCTCTAGTGGCTAAGTATCTGATTAAGATTCACATGATGAAACCGCAGACGCTTTAGGATAGTGTGTCTCCTGGGTAAAGATAGTGAGTAGAGTTAAGTGTCAGACGCTGTTATATTATCACGCCGGAGCATAAAGCCTCGACTGAATAAATATAGCTGGAACATTCTCCTCACCACAAACCATCCGCAAGCACTCGGGTCAACTTGACATTTTTTTCCGAAAAAAAAAAAAAAAAAACGGCGAGAATCACCACAGATGTGCATCTCTGCGCAGCAGATGCCGGACACTGTTCTTTGAGAATTGTTTCCTTCTGAAAGGTTTCATTTTTCCCTTTTATGTCGCTGTAATTTGTTTACGGTCTGTAATAAGCCTGTGCATATCGTCCTTCTGCCAGGTTGGCCTTGATCCATTGTAAACCGCCAGTAAATGTTTTTCTCTCCCTCCCATTTTTGAAAGAGACTAATGACTTCTGAGGACAATATAATATTTTGTAATGATTTGCTACTTCATCCATTTAAAATTATAATGCTTTCATGCTATTAAAGGCATTTATTCTGCCATAGCCGTTTTATGTTTACTGGTACACAAGTTTTCCTCTCTGCCCGTTGAATGCAAACTGAAGTGTAAAAACGACAAGTTGTGGTTTTATGGGGTGTTATATTGGGGACTAAATCTTGGCCCGGGTACGGTTACTTCCTTGAGTCTCCGCCGGGTTGCCTGGCAACCACACAGTGATGAGAAGACTCCGGAGAAGCCGCGGCGCCCGGCAAGAAATCGCTCCCTCGATGCAACCGCAACTTGTTGTTTTAACACTTCGATTTCATACGAATTAAACAAACAACATATAAGGTGTTAATTAGGGAGTTTAGACATGCTGATAGGCAGATTTGTTTTTTGCCTTTTGACAGAGGAAGGCTAGCTGTTCCCCCTGCTCCCTTTATGCTAAGCTAACCATAGCATATCCTGGCCATAACTTTGTATTCAATGCACAGATGCGACAGTGGGCTTCTCACCCAACGACGGCCAAGTCAGCAAATAAGTATTTCCCAAAAAATGTTCAATAAGCATTTTGACATTCTACCAATAAACAAATGCTGCAACGGTGATAAAAATACTTGTTTTATCTGACCAAAAAGAGGAAGAATTTATTTAAAGAAAAGAGGAAAAGCAGCAAAATCTCAAATTTAAAAACAGCTCAAAGCCAGTAATATGCAGGAAGCTTGAGAAATGCTGATTAATGGACAGAATGACTTCACTGTAGAGCAGCCAGCTGCTTTTTTTCCCTGCATGTGTTTCGGTAAGCATGTCTGGGGTTAGGACATGCAGTGCAAAAGTGTTTATTTTTCATATGTGGTCCCACTCAGACATAGGCTACTACTCTGACCTTATCTTTTGTTTCTCAAGTGTATATTGTAAGCAGCTTTGGAGGCTTTATAGAGACTTAGCCGGCAGGGCTGCCGTTGCTCTGGTGGAACATTTGGACCTCTGGCAAGTGTCAGATTTTCAGCAGCACATTAAATCTCTTAACCCATTTCTCTTATTCCCCTCCCTTTCCTCTCTTTCTTCCCCTTTTCCCTGTCTCCTCCCCATACTAACAAGCTGGCTGTGATTTATTTTTCATGTGTGGCGTTTATTAGCCTCTGCCATTTTTTTTTTTCTTGTTGTAGTTTATTTTCCCCAGCATCTAAACTGTCGTGCCAGTGGTGAGCCTGGTGCCCGGGGCCCTCAGGGGCCGAGTGGAAACGCAGCCAGAGCAGCTGCACATCCGCCCCCCAAACCGGGCAAAGTCCTCCGGTCGCTCTGTGATGGAGAGGCCAGAGCCACTTTGATTAGCACGTCCGTCCTCATTGGCCAGCTTGAATGTCATGTACCGTGAGCCCAGTCGTCTAATGCTTCGATGGGCCTACGGGGCCGCTCCCTGCAATTACTGATAGGGTTTGCTTGTTTCGGCGTGGAGGAGAGGCCAGGGAGGACGCCAAAGTGCCAAATGATTGTCCTCGGGTAAATAAAAAGCAGACGTCTCCCCCCCTTTTTTTTTATTTATGTTCTTTATGTGCGTGCCTTATTTTCAGATGCTGTGGCGCAATCACATTTGAAAGTATTTTGTGCTCCGAACATAACAAGGGAGAACCAATCAAAACAATAACTGAGGTTCCTTTTGACAAAGCCCTTGGCTCACAATTGTCAGAAGATGTAAGCTGACTCATCCACACAAGAAGGGCATGTATCCCTGGGAGCGAGGGGCGAAAAAGCTATGATGAATCTTCCCCTCTGTGCTCTCCTCTCTCCACTGAGCCTGCATGGATTAATTACATGACTAGTAGCTAGTTTAGTCCCATTATTTATTTTTTCTAATGAATAATTTTACTCCCTCTCACTCTGCCTAGATTTTTATTCTGCTCAGGACTTTTTTTTTTCTTTCCAGCTTCACCCCGTGGAAATAAGAATGCATTGATTGTTTTCCATCTAGCAAATATCCCACCAACTGAGGAATAACATGCCTTTCCTCTAATTGGTTTGTTTATCTTGAGCAACAGACTCCGGGTTTGTTTGGACTCTGGCTGGCATCCACACACTGCACCGCTCCTCAGCATGATTACTCACCTTGGGAGGAGGCTGCTGGAGCAAGGTTGATGTTCCCCGCATAGACATCAGGCTGTCATTCTCCCCGCTTATGTGACATCATTTGCCAAGACAGATTTGTTACAGGAAAAATAAATTCAGGCCTAAAAAGGGATTGATTTAAGGACAGGCTGCGAGTGGGAAAAAAAAGGCGACAGGAGGGATGGGGGCTCCCAGACACATTTCACCACTGAGAGGGCTCGGGCCGGATCCAAACAAGCTGCCAACAGAAGATGGATTCTGGCTTCATGTATAATTGATAAACTGTATGTTCTAGGTGTCAGCTTTAAAGAGGGAGCTAGGACTATATCAGGAAGCTATTTTTCCTCTCTGAGGCGAGCATCATTTTTATTTTGTCCTCCCCCGTTCTCTGGCTTATCTTCGCAGTTCAGAAAGCCCCGTTGAAAATTATCGTTTTCTTTGAAGACGACGTTCTGGGGGGAACGGGCGGCTTTTAAAGCACATCCTGTTCCTGCGCCTATTAGGAGCGCTTGTCCAGGGCAGATAGCCATCTGCAAAGTTGACTGTACATCCTGAGTTATCAGGATTAGCCATCTCACTCTTGACACCTAGCACATTAATATTAGCTATGGGGAGACTCTATCCTGCTGAAAGCAGCATAAAAGGATTAATGCAGCGCTTATCCTTTTGGAAATAATGCCCTTTTATTGAGCAGATTTGACACTGTAAAGGCTAATGATGACATTGAATGGAGCCAGAATAAGTAATAGTGCGTCATGCCGTGTCATGCCCGCCAGAATAGTCGCTATTTGCATTCCGACGGCTCAAACTTTATTGATTTTGCTGAAGGCGTTGGGGTTGTTTTTTTCCTCCGCAGCAGTGAGAAAGCGATACTCAGTCATCAACGTCCTGTAGCTAATGACAGTCTCCTCCCCGCAGGCCCAATGACATGCTTCGCTCATCGTCATATTGCACGCTCCGATCTCACCTCCGAGCACTTTGAGCCGCGGCAATTACTGTTCGTGAAACACAGTATGCCAGTTTGTCACACCGCCTGTCTGTTTCGCCACAGACCGCGGGGGTTAATGTGGCTTTGCCCGCTCTGCTTTAATCGTGGCGAGTTTGTATCCTGCCAGTCAGATCTGTGAGTGGTCTCGTACAGTTTGTACCTCCACATCCTATAATTTACCTTTGACGCCACATAATAGCCGGTTAAAATCCGGTTTCTATTGTGTGTTTAAACACAAAGCACCAAAAATGACCCGCTTCACATCCTTTTTGTTTAATACCTCCCTATGTACACTTTGACTTTGAAATGTCGCCCGATGTGTAAACAGGAAACGCGCCTGCGTGGGGTAACCGGATAGCGGCCGCACAGCGAGAAATTTAAATCACTCTTAAAACGATTGTAATTCAGTGGGAGTGAGTCTCCTTGAACCCTTAACATGATTTGATTATAAAGAGGTTAAACAACTGTAATAATAAATCTGTCAAGTTTTTAATAAGATGTGCCATTTTGTATCGGGCATTAGAACGCGGAGGGGCAGACAAGTGGCCATCAGGGCCACCTGAGAACATTCGCTCTGTTCTTTCTACTAAATTGCCGCTTCCCCGAGGTGTTTTTTTTTTAGCTGACAAGATAGTAACCTTATCAATCACAGCTGCTTCCCTCTCTCTCCCAAGGACTCGTGGTTGATATGTTCTAAGTGCTCTCTCCTTTAGCAGTTTTAATGGGAATATTGCATGCTCATTTCGGCGATGCCTCCCTGTTTCTTAATGAGCTGATAAAGGCCCAATTATGGAGGCAAATCCTGATTCCTGATTTGCATTACCGACTCTTGTTTCACCACACGCGGCAGGAAATGCACATGATTGAGCTGCCTTTCCAGAGACTTACATGAGGTGTGTGTGTGTGTGTTGATGTGCATGTGTAGGGGCACAGGAGATGGACAGATTAGATTAGATACAGTAGATGCTGCGCGGCCCCGGCCGTTTGTGTGTAGAATGTGATTTAGTTGTGAGGTTTGAGGCGGGCTGCGGGCTGCTCCGGGCTCTGTGATGGGTGAAGGGACAGACTGACAGTGACAGTGGGGTGGTAATGGCTCTGAATGAGGAGGAATGGCCCCTGTAAGGCCCCTCTCCCAGTGGCAGAGCACAGCAAGCCCTGTCCGTAGACGCTGCAAAATAAATTCTTCCCTACACCTGTGTGCAGGGTTTTTTATTTTTTGCACCACAGAACTAGAAATCGAGGCTATTTATAGGTTCACCAATCTACGGAGAAATGGTGGAAGACATGGAAAAAAACGTTACCCTTAAAGAAATCCAGCTTTCACTTTTATTAAGTATCAGCAGCTGCAACGACGCCACGGACCATCAGATGTTGAGACATCAGTGGAAGTAGAAAGATGAGAGGATGTTGTATAGTTTTTTTTTTTTTTAACAGGACCCCCTAACAGCCAATAGGGAGGAACACGGCCGATCAAAGTCGACCTCCGGATGTATGATCAGAGATGTGGACACATCAGTGTGAGTGCTCTTGCATATGATTTTCCAGGTTTTTATAATCTATATTTTTTTTCTAAATACAGTCACATCTTTCTCTCTTGCCCTCCGTGCCCCTTTTTGTCTCTGGAACTGAAACATTATGTCTAGAACTTTGGCTGGGGAGCTCTGCAGTTCATGAAAAATGCATTCGCTGGCTTTTTTTCTAACTCTTCGCCTCTGATACCCTTGTCATATCATATCCATGGCATGTCGGTGCGTGCATTAATTATGTAGCAGGCGCAGTTGAGGAGACAATATTGATGCATCTCAACTAGACGAGATGTATATTAGTCACCCGGCATTGGGAAATATAAGCAAGACTTAATTAAGGATGAGAAGAGTCTTTAATGTTTAGCCTTGTGAGTAAATAATTCTTAGCCAGTGTTTACAGGAAGCATTTCTTCATGCTTCTCTCTCGGGGTTTCCATTTTATTCCCAGAGTCTCACTCTATTCAACCGTTGTGGTCACTTTTTCCGGTTCATCTGAGGCGTTTGACCCGGTCATCCCGCCTGGATTTATCCTCGCAATCGCTCAAAGAATTCTCGTAGAACGGCACCCAGTAGCACCTTTCCGGAGGTGTCCCAAATTGCAAAGGTAATTTATTTCTCTGCGAGGGAAATGATGCATCAGTAAGAGGTCATATTGTAATCTGAAATTGCTCAGCAGTTGCACACACGCCAAATCCTGTGTGGGATTTGTGTTTCTGTTTATGACTCCTCTCTGTGCTGTAATCTTATGGAACTGCGATGGCTCTTTGAATACATTCCCTCGCCAAATGAATATCAGGAGCAAACACACTTCTGGATGGTTCCTCTTAAATACAGCTGTTTCCCTCCGGTCCTCGTCCTCCTTTTTTTTTTACTTTTTTTTTTTTTACAAATGGTCTCTCGGGATTAAAACCACTACAAACACTTCAGAGATATTAATCTTCTTCCAGGACCTCATTCAAAAGTTTGCATTTTAACGACACACATGCTTGTTACGTCTAGTGCCAAATCGGATATCCGTGTTCCTTGCAGATATAGATTAAATACATCAAGCTTTTTTTTTTAAAGCTTTTAACCTTGTCGTTGCCAACAACTGAGTCAACATTGATCTTGTGCGTTTCCGTAATGCCGGGAATGATTGTTTTACAGCGCCCCGTGATTGCAGCGTATTTGGCAGGGAATAATTGGAAGTTCAAAGCGTCGATCCGTGAGTGTAGCCTGGGGATAGGTTTCTGGAGAAGCTGACACTTCAGACGTATTATGAAGCCATCACGTCTAATTTGCACAGGCCTCTTTTGTAATTTACCCCCCCCAATTCAGAGGGAACAGTCTCCTGCTCCGCAGCACAATGCACACTCTGCTTGCATTGTTCACGCTCATTGGAAGAGACACTGAGTGAATGAGTCTTGGAGCTCAAATAATGTGCAGCACTGTTCGTGTCATATTTGTTGCTGTGTAATGGCTCCTGATTTATAGTTTCCTGCGGCGCCTTCTCTTTGCAGCTTGGTGCAGAGCGGACAGCGCTGCACAGTCTACGGCTTTCTGTGCATCCAGTCCAAGCGGCTTGTTTACAACGTGCTGTTGGAGCAAGCTGCTTGACAGATAAAGGACCTCAACAAACACAAAAAAAACGTGGTATCGTCTCTGAGAGGGGGAGGAAACCTCTTCAGAGGAGAAGGGACTGGGGTTTTCCACATGCCGCCCAGACATTCTCACACATATTGAGTTTGTCTGTGTGCATCTTTGAAGATGCAAATGTGTCAACCACATGTAACCAACCACCCAGCGAGAAGCCGAGATGCTCAACTGCCTTTCTCACGGCTCTTAAATGGCTGCCAGTGATCTTCAGCGAGCTCTGCGTGTCTGTGAAGCATGCAGTTTCTTTTTTTTTCTTTTTAACGGACAGATTTGTTTTCGTGGTCTATTGAATTATTTGTGCACATTTATCACGAGACGAAAACACACACGTCCGTTTAGCCACATTAGGAGATGGAAGAGAGTTTGGCTGTAAAGTTTTATGACGTCTCGTGTAGCAAACTGTTACAAGTCGATAGTAAGCGTGAGCTTTTATCGTGATACAGAAGCCGGTAATTGGCCGTTAATGTAAACCAGAAATTACTAGAGTCAGTAAATGGATTTATTAGTTAAACTTCTACTTAAATCTATTTTGCATCACAATACAGACGGAATACTTTTGGTTTTGATCTTACAAGTCGCTCCTCAATCAAGAGAATATTTATACCTCAAACTTGCCAGCCGGCTTTGACGTCCTGGTGTAATAAAAAGCGACGGTACATCATAGCTTGGCATATCCTGACAGAAGAGACATCCGTAAATTATTGATGTTTTCCCTTGCTCTGTCACCTATCATTGCACTATCCTTCTCCTCCTGCCTCTTTTTTTTTTTTTTTTTTTTATAAATGCAAGAGTAGTAGTCCCGCCGTGTGGCAAGTCATGTTACCGGCTCTTATTTCAATATCTGAAGTGAAAGGTCGGGATGATATATTCTGTCCTGCCGCGGTGACAGTGACTTACATGCCACCAGTTCAAGATGGTACACTTTTACGAGGCCCACCCAGCCTGTCGAGCAAACTGATAATGAATCAATCTCTGTGAAACATTTATAGGGTGCCCCCCCCCCCCCCCCCCCTCCCTCCTCGTCCTTGCGTGAGGCCAATTAGAGCCTCCTCGGTGGCCCCTGCTGTCTTGAATGAGGGAAGCCCCTTGCATTGTCATATCAATATTCCTCTGTTGATCTCCAGCTGAGTCGGGTCCGGCTGCTCTTTCCACACATGCTAATTTGCATTCGCCAGCATGTGTGGAAGATGTCATGCTGGTTGCCTCTCCTCCTTGTTCCCAAACCTACTGTTGCCGCCCTCCCCTCTGTCTTTTGCTATTTTTTTTTTTCCTGTTTTTTTTTTTTTTCCAAGAGGGAAAGGTTTCTTGATTCCTGGCATGCCAGAGAAGGGTCCTCTGAGGATTACATTGGCTAAGCCCTTATCACTCCAGGAAATTCACTGCCTGCTTAAAAAAGTGGTAGGAGTAGAAAATCAAGGGGAAGTGTTATTCTTTTTAAGTTTCTCCCTATTCCCATGGAAAGTTATTACGGGTTTGAAGAAAAGTCCTTTTTTTGGCACTCAAGTTTTCTCGTAACTACATTTCATATTTCACCCTTCTTTTTCTTTTTTTTTTCTCCGAGCGCCTGGTGGAATTTTAGAAGTGGAAAATGTGAAGGCAGGTGCTTGAGCGAGAGAGGGAGAGAGGGGGGAGGTTTAGGGAGGGCTGTGCTCACTGGGAAGCGATGTTAAACATCCAGGGGAAATGTTTGTTATTCTAATGGGATACCACCATGGTAACAGCTTTTAGAGACTCCCAAGGCTTTGTGTGGAGTATATGCACGCTTTCATCAATCTCGCCTAATTTCTTTGGGGATTAGCAAATATAATCAGCCCTTTCTCCAAGTCGTCACCTGCTTATCGACGTCGAATGTTATGGTGAAATTTAGCAGAACACAGCGGCTGTTGGATTTTGGAGAACGCAGCACATGGGGCCATTAATATAAATCACAAATTTAAGTAAATGGATTCAAAAGTCATTAGTACTCCCTTTGTGCTGAATGACATCCCAGACGGAGTAGCTTACGTTTTACATTTACCTACTTTCTTCTTTTATTTGCAACCCCAGACCAAAGCACTTGTGCTCGGATTACATCTCGGAGTTAAACACGTTTCAGACAGACGTAATGAATTATGTTATTTTCAGATTTAATACCTTTTACGAGGGTTTTAAAGGCAATGAAGTGAACTCATTTACAAGACTTGGGGAGGAAAAAAAAGGAAACCCCCTGCCTGATGAGGAGCCTCCGTGTTTAAAAGGCTCCAATAACTCGTAAGCCCCCTCTCAGTTTTATACCTTTTTCTCTCCCTCTGCAGATTTCCTTAAGTGGCTTATGTGAATTGCAATTGCCACATTGAAGCCGGGGAGTACACAGAATACATTTCTTCCCGGCCGTGACCAGCTAACAGCGCGTTGAACTGGTGCGTGTGGTGATGGAGGGGTTTCACACACAGTGCCGTGGGAGTATAGCCTGACCCAAAGCTAAGCCCCCAGCCGGAACAGCCTTCCATCAAACTCTACAACGCTGCCCTCTTATCTACTGGCATTTCTGTCTGATACAAACAGCCAAGACGTGATATAGTTGGCTACATGTCATATCTGGCATTGTACTACACTCCCCCCCCCCTCCTCTGTGAAATATAATGCTTTTAACTCACCAGCTTTCTGCCTTGGCTATTTTTTCCATCTGTAGCAGAGACAGAGACCAGTGTGTTTGCTCGTCTTGGCCAAAGGCCAAAGGCTCTTTCTGATATAATCCCCACCATCGATCAGACTTTGTTTACTCTAACATGGTTTCTCTCCCCTCCAGCAATTAGAAGGCAACCTTCCACCTCCTGATCCACAGACCAGCTTTATACGTTTATTTTTCCCTTAAGTGGTAATTTTTCATGTTGCCGCTAAGCTGGAAGAAGTGTGGGTGTGTATTAACTAATGGATGCTCTTCAGCCAGACTGACACGTTGGATAGCACATTTTTGTTAATGTTTCTTTGTCTTTGAAGAGGAGAATTCTCCAGTCACCCAAAACTCCTGCCACTTATTGCACTGCACTATCGGTATGCTGTATTATTTAGGGATGATTCACACATTGCCCACATCACACTGCCCCACTTAGGAATCTCAAGCACTTTGAAATTTTAGAGAAATGGATGTGACTGTGGAAGCCGAGGATGACTCTCCCGTCCGTCTGAGAGGCTCTTGTCATAATAAATCAGGCGGGAGAGTGACTGCTCGTCTCTGTGGTCTCGGCTAAAGAGGTTCATAATCCACACAGAGAGGAGAACGTTTCACTGTGTTGGTGATATTGTAATCATAAATACAGTTAAGACAAATTGAAGCTCGTTTAAAGTGTCGTGAGGACATTTAACATGGAATCAGTGAGTTAAATTAGATGATTAAGGTGTGGTTTAATTAAGATCTGACAAATTGATGGATGTTTAAGTTCCTCAGTTGCACAATAATAAGACTATTTCCCAACTAGAGTACTTTTAATGACCAGAAAAACCTGATATGGAAGAAAATATGAAATGTGAGGGGCACAAACATGGTGCAAAATGCAAAGAATCAAACCTATTTTTATTTTTATTTTCTTGCAACAGATCCATGGTATCTCTTAGCTCTGAGTCAACACTTTTAGGCTTAAAAAAGTCTGCTTACCAAGTTCAAGATAAGAAATAAAATCAGTCTGGTTCAACCTTGTAGACAGATGAGTCGAACATATCTCCACGAAGCGAGTGCCTGATGGGTATTTCTCATCTCGTCCAACAGAGAGACAATATTAACCACATTGTGGCTAATAAGTCTTGCAGAATTATCAAAGGCAAGCGGCATGCTAATGCCTCTGAACGATTTTAATTTAACATGTAACACATTGCTTCACCCTGTTACTTGTGCTTTTGGCAGACAACCCCGACGCCTACCAGCAGCGTTTTTTTGATTTTTTGTGAAAATGTGAGGTTTTATTTGATGCTTAAGAAGGACTCATATTTTCTGGCCGTGATTATTTATCTCCGCCTGAGTTACTATTCTCGAGTGGGAGAAGCTCTTAGTACTGATGCTACTTTGAGGGGAGAGAATATCTGAGCAATAACTTTCACAATAACTCATAGGCAGAAGTTAAGTAGAGGGAGGCCGGCCAATCTTTAATAGTATTATCGCGCATTCACTTGAGTTCCTTCTGTCTTTCAGTCTTTGCCATTTTTCTCTTTTTGATCGCTGAGATTGTGAAGTCCTGCTGATTTATTTCCCATCAGCTGTGATTAGGTGTGCGCGGGGGGGACGTACTCTTCACTCCTGCAGTGAATCTTCAAGGCAATTTAAAGTTTTAGGAACTGACACCTTCTCTTGACCATCGCCGAATACAACGGGGAGAATCTCCAACGTCTCACATTGACGAGACTACTAAACTTTCTGTTGAGTTTCTGCTCTTCCTATACATCATCTGCGTGCGCTCAATATTTCTCCATCTTGGCCTGAATAAAAACAAAGTCAATCAGATCCGACTTGTTGCACCACCACAGCACCGGGAAGATAAAAACATGTGGTGTGAATAAACAAGCTCTAAAGTTTCCTCGCCTTGACTGTATTTCTTGCCAGTTGTCATTTTATATAGCTGTCGTCTTTTGCATAAGTCCACGGTGCATTGGCTCGGCTTGATTTGATTTAGGACCTCCACTTTCAAGGAAATTGGGCTTAGGGTGTGTAAGTTCACACTTCTTGCCTCCTGGCAATTGATTTTTTTTCTTAGCTTGATTTTAGTGCTGTTGCAAGACCGGCAGTGAGTATCCACACCGTCGTGTGTCCCTGAGAACCTCGGATACTTAAACCCCTATGAGTGAGAGCTCAGTGTGAATTTGTAATTGAAGTTCAAGTTAAAGGGAAGATATATTGATTTACTGTCTCTAAACAAATTGAGCTGACAGAAAATGTAGTCGTTTTGAAGTTAAGGTAAATACCAAGATGGTAAATTGTATTATTTACAGATACACTATCTATTTAATCTTCTTTTAACCAGAAGGTGTTATGTATAATGTTTATGACATAAATCATATACCACAAAATACAAACCTATAGGTCACTTTATTTGACCCCTTCCACCAGGTTGACTGCTTCGTCTGGCATTGTGACATTTTCGTCTAAAAAGCAAGTGAGCCATTGGTGTTTGGCCGATTGGTTGAAATAATGTTGAGCCAATCAGTGCAACGGGCGGGACTAATGACGTTTTCAAGCTGTTGTCAAGCTGTGTGCTGTAGGTGGCATGTCTTCTCATCCTTAGTTTTGTCTCTATAAACCCCAGCAAAACGAGTATGTTGGCACGGCGACGCATTGATGCTGTTAGATTCAGCCGGATATGTCGGTCTCAAACGATAAGTGATACATTGGATGGCCAGTACTAAATAACCAGAGTCCCTCTTCTAAACAAAAGTGAAACTGACAATAAGAAATCTTATTTTAGATCACAACACAGAAACCACCTAAAGCAGCACTTTAAAGACACCAGTGAGTATTCATGCATGTTTGGCAAAAAGTCTGCTGCAACTTTTTACTCTAATTTGTCAATTCGGCAAAAAAAAAGCTGTTGATATCTGTTGGCGTTTTCTTCCAGGGGCCATCATATTAAAGTTTCAATTAGACGATCCCCTTTTAAAATAGGAAGGAAAAAAAACATGAATAATTAAAAGTTCCTTTTCTGCCACGTGTTCTCCTGTTTTGCTGGTGCTAAGCTCACACAGTCAGGAGTTATTATTAGACTGAATTTAAGCAGCCCCGTGTCCTTGGCTCCGAGCAGTGGGCACCGAGCTCCTGCATTGAGTTTGACAGCCTTCACACAATATTGTGCAAGGGCGCTCCCTTAGCTTCTCATGCTGGTTAAATGTAATATGGCAGATGGATAGTATTTGCAGGGAGAGCGGGGGTCTCACCCTCCCTCTCACTCTTTTTTTTTTTCTTCTTTTTCGCCGTCTCTTGCCAGTACCTCAGACATTTCAAGGGGGAGAAATATGTATCAAATTAACTCTTAGCAACAGGGCCCCCGAGCTCCCTGCCCTTGTCTTTTCAGCAATCAGAGCTTTGTTATTTCAGTCTTTCAACCAAAACCAAACTGGATTCAATGGCTTCGACAATTACCTGTAATTTTCCAACCTGGTGCGCTAGCTTTCACCGGGCCCCGGCTGCGAACAGTGAAAGATTGTCTCCTCGGCTCCTCGTTTTAGCGTTCCGACTTAAGTGCACTAATTCATTTACATCCACATAGTGGCACATTTGGAAGTGTTCACTTCCCGGCAACAGGAATGTCTGTGGAGATTTGGTTTCTGTCTGCGCGCAAACCTCCGTGTCACTGAAACTAGAAACCTCTCTGCAGTGTCGACACTTCGACACAGAACCTCTGCTTTATACATCTGACCCATATATTAATACGTTCTTTCAAGCCGCTTCACAAGAGACAACTCTGAAGCCTGACATCTGTTTTCACATCGCAGATTTTATCCCATTCTTTTTTCTTCTTTTTTTTTTTTTTTCCATCAACCCCCACAAACTCCCCTTTTCCATTCCCCCAGTCCTGTTCTCAAACTGTGTAAGAACCTACAGGAGCTTAACCTGACTCCGTAAGTGTATGTGTTTTGTGTGAGTCGGGAGTGATGTTTCCCCCCTTCAGAGGTACTGAAGGAGAGAGAACTGCCTTGCACTGAAATGCTAATTAAGTGCAGTGTGGCAGACAAGGACACTTGAGAGTGTGTGCATTAGCAAATTTTAACTCCCTGCAAACCAAACAGTTTGTTCTTGGCTAATCTCCCAATGATGTAGGCAAGAACAACAGTAGGAACCAGAGAGAGTAGAGATATAGACTGGCAGTCGAACATGGAGAGAGAGAAGCGTGGCTTTTTCTTTTTCATTACCAAGATAACACCATTTTAGGAGAAGAAAGCATCTCTTCTGGCATGGTCTTTTTCCCTTTCATCTCCTCACAGAGGTAACATATGGTATCTGTAAGGGAGAGTCAGCTTGTGCTATGCGGTGAATTATTTTTTGGATTAGTATTGGCATTTAAATGCTCTTGGCTTTAAATCTTGTCTGTTTTAGATCTTAAGTACATTCCTTGGCATCCCGCTCTCCCGCTCAGGCTGGCCTCTTCCCCCGGCCAACACATTTTTTTTTTTTTTTTGAAACTGTAGAGCTTAACAGGAGAGCAAAAGGCAGCCATTTGAAAAGACCCCGACGCTGATCTCAAATGACTTTTTAGTGAGATACCACTCAAATCAAAACCAATTCATCCAATGTTGTGACGCCAACAAAAAACCTTAACCTCAAGTTTGGGGTTGCAAACCTTTTTCTGTTCTTTTTTTTTTTCTTCCCCCCAAGTAGTTTCCTCCATTGCTTTACAGAGCGGAGGCGTCTGAGGTTAATGTAATTACAGTCTCTGATGGTTGAACAAATTGCAGGCTGGTAGTGTGACATACACTCGCCTCAAGTGCTTTGTGGTCGGCTCTGATGTTTTGTTTTATGCACGCTCATTAAGACGACCACGGCCAGGTACGTTCGGTGATCGCCACAATCTATATTTCACGTACACCACCGGAGACCTTTGTGACATCAGGGGGGGAAATTCTCTCTAGATTGAAATTCAAGTAACATTAAAAACCAGAGAAAATGTTTTAGAAATAAATACTGCAGCAGTTAGGCAGCGATGTCTCTGCCCTGTTGTTAAATCCGGCGTTTGTGGCACATTTATGTTGCCCCAGAGATGCTGTCTGACATGATAGCCCCCTTTCCTCATTTCCAAGCGGCCTTTAAAAGCGCGGCCCTCCCTTCTGTTTCCAGTACACTTGGCCTCCCTCCAGCTCCCTTACAAGAAGTGGATGAATTCCTAGATGTCTGATAAGCTCCACCAGAACATGATTCTTAATGGAAGAGAGAAGAAGAAGAGGCAGATGCTATCAGCGCGGTTGAATTGCCTCGCAGTCGGATCAAAACGTCCTAAAAGTACGGGGGATGCTGAGTCATGTTGCGACGTTGTTCCGCCTTTATCTTCCCGGTTGGTTTAATTGAACTTGTTTCTTAATGAAACCAACTGGCTTTTTCAACGCAAACAAAACACATTGCATTGTGAAAAATCTCCGTTGCTTTGTAGCTTCTTTTTTCTTTTCTCCCACTCATTTTCCTTTGAAATGAAAAGGCTTAAATTAGCTCTTTTCATGCTTGTAATTTTTTTTTCTCCCCGTCCACTCAAGGCACTTTGCGACACCATTTATCACTTACCTCGGTTTGTTTGTCCTCTTTCTTTCTCCTGTTTATCGAGCCAGAGACTGACACAGATTCCCCCACCCCTCATCATATCTGAAGGTCTTGTTTGTGTGTGTGTGTGTGTGTGTGTGTGTGTGTGTGTGTGTGTGTGTGTGTGTGTGTGTGTGTGTGTGTGTGTGTGTGTGTGTGTGTGTGTGTGTGTGTGTGTGTGTGTGTGTGTGTGTGTGTGTGTGTGTGTGTGTGTGTGTGTGTGTGTGTGTAAAACAGCAGGACCTTCAGGATCGGGGAGTAAAATATATCTTGCAACACCGGCGTAGCGTGCCAGAGGTGTCTTGATGGAGATGGAGTCATACTGAGCTAATGAAGCTCCAAACCTCAGCTATCGATCCACCTCACAATGGTGCTTTACAGAGATAACTGAGGAGGAGACCAGTGTGTGGCCTCACGTGCGCTCTGATCTGTGTGACATCTAATTCTGTGTAATGAAGCCTGTGCACCAGAGAACATGATCGAGGGGGGGGTCTATGGTAATGACAGGGGTAGCATGGCAAAGCTCTGAAACATAGGGCTTTCCTGAAGATGGGGAATTTATCACTACAAGCGCCTGTACTTCCTTTTCCCCCTGCTTTGTTACTTTTCACTGCTGTCTACAAGCGCCACCTATTTTACACTTGTCCGTCCTAGAAGAGGGATCCCTTTTCACAACACGTCTCCCATTTTTTCATCCTGACGCAGACTGGCCAATCACAGCGCAGCATCAGCAAGCTCCGACAACTTCACTGTTACACTGAGATCTTTGGGCTTTAGTTTCTGTCTCCATCGTTCTTAGTTTTCTTTTCTGCTGAATCAGTTTGACATCCTAGATATATCATTCAGACACATATTCTGTCAGCTTCTCTCTAAAATCCCTTTTTAGTTTTTTCAAAAATTAGCTAATATTTACGCAGGGAGTGCGGTTAGCGTGGGTTCCATGTTCACTTTTTCCTTTTTAGTTTTGGTTTGGTCTCTTTCGGGTCCTGAGGGAACTACCTGGCTCTTTAGTTGCTATATGCTCCTTTGTTTCACCGGCTAGTCACCAGCTGCCTCCACTGTCTGGAGAGTCTGATGAGAACCCAAACACTTTTGTGCTGTAAAACTCAACCAATGACATGAAAGATGCTAAAAGGCTACATAGAGCGTTTTTAATATAACGTATCGATGAGAGCAGCTGTTCTAAACGGGATGCAGATTATATCGAGTGCCTCCACACAGAACTCAACATGGAGACAGCTGAGCCAGTGGCTAGCAGCTAACCAGCACAAACAGTTCGAACAACAGCAACAGAGCTAACAGTGTTTACTGGTAACCAAACAGGAAGTAAGCTCCTATGAAGACATAGGACTGCAGATATACAAGCTATTGTTATGATAGATGCATGAAACAAAGCAGCATTTACCATTTTCACACTACTCTCACTCACTACAGCTTCACGTCCTGGTGAAAATGTGTGTGTTGAATCAGATGAGATAAATAGCAGCTAGTCAGTGCATGGGGCACAACCATAAGACACACATGACCTTTAATGCACATGTATCTCGGGCTACAAAACACAGACAGGGAGCGACTTTATTCTCTACTCGGGCAGCCATTACTTCATCTTTACATTGCAAATAGTCGTTTGCTGCTTTATTAATGGTGTGAGTTTTTTAATTAAGCACCTTTTAAGGATCAACGATCTTATTATTGTAAAACCTTCCATGAGAAACTTGTGATTTCTGGCTGTATAAATAATCTCCACTAAGATCTGCGGATTTGATCAAATTTAGTGTGATTGCGGTGGCCATAATTACTCTTTTCGCTGAAGTGGTGATGGTTTAAATTCCCTCCATCATTCCTGAGTAATAGGAAGTGTCAAACAAAGCCTTCATGACACAGTGCTGTGAACACTCCCCCTTATCCCTGCTGAATTAAAATAGACCTGAGGAGGGAAAAAAAAGCTTTTCCTTTTCCATGACCACCTCTGCTGCTGGTGCAAATGAAAATGCCCTTCCCAAAATAGATCATTTTTAACCTTCAGATGTCCACTTTTATTTTAAGCCGGTGACACCATACCATCCATCACACCCAGCTTTTCAGATGTGAGCAGCCCCGGGGAACGCGCTGATACAATGCAGGGGGAGAGTGTGATAGCGTGCTGTCGCCGTGTAGTTATGACCTCTATGGTTAGATTACCACTAATTTCATCTCAGAGTAGCATTTAGACATTTTCTTTGTGTGAGCAAAGTGGAAGTCATTCCTCTTTTTAGGGTAAACATTGAAAATGGATGCCGTTCCCTTTCCAGCTCTTCCCTCAAATTACCACTTGACATGGCCAAACATCGCTCTGCATTATTGTCTGCCAGGAAACTGCATTTCTGAATGCTTTATTGAATGTTTTGGCTGGGGGGAAATTGTACCAAGTGTACCCAGCGCTTTGATCACCTTGACCTGGAAATGTGATAGTCACCCCACTTCACAGGGCTCCTTGACACCTGGGAAACCGGAGCTGGTTTTCTTGATACATGATCTGCACCGCAGCACTAAAGACTTAACTTCTCCTGTTTCCTGAGACTACTGATGGGAACTGGAATTTCACATGGCTCAGTCTGAGGCTTTTTTTTTTTTTCTTTCTCTCCCACAAGCCACTGGAGTCACAACATTTGGAGCCTGGTGGAAAAAATGGCCTGTGTGATTTTTATGAACAAGATTCCTGCAGCATTACTTTAATTTTAAACGCAGACATTCACAAAAAAAAGGGTTTTATATGCAGAGGGATTTTAAATGTTTGTGCGTCTGGTTTTTCGACGGCTCTTGCAAAGCTGAATACATGTGTGTTTACTCATATAGACAGATTTTTCTTATGGATATTCATTCATGGGTTCGTTTTCAATTTGTCCGGTTTTGTAGAAGAGGTCTAACATAGATTAATACACAAATAAAACATTAAGCCTAGGGGAAAACTGCATAAGCTCCATTTCACACAGCAAATACCACATATTTTATGGGTGTGCCAGTTGTTAAGGCTGTCGTTTAGTCTAACTAAACCGATCACGGGACGAGATGCGAGAAGATCTGGTTGGCTAAATCACTTCCTGAGATATGTGCTGGTGTTGAATTTACCAGATTATTTTGTAATTTTATGGTGCTTTTTTTGCTTAAATAAGAATTAAGTGTTTGAGTTTTTTTTTTTTTTTTTTTTTTTTACATGGATATAATTTGGTTATCATTTTAGATATTACCATTGTGAGCTATTCAATATGATGGCAGTGCTCGCGAGGCTTGAAGTAAATTACACAGAGCCAGTGTGTGATTAGAGAAGCTGAGGCATGGCTTTTAAAGTTCACCACCCCTCAGGATATTTGATCGAGCCGCCGGCCTTTGATCAGTGTTAACATTACGGTAACCATGACAGTTTATTTTCAACTACTGAAAAAAGACCATTTGTGTCAGAAAACAATCTCCCCTTCCTCTGACACATTGGCACGGCGCAAAAGAAAAATGTCAGGGTCAGTGATGGGCCATTAGCCCAGAGTGAGTTCCTTTTGTGCTCCCAGATCCATTGAAAACACCTTTTTTAGCCTTCAACAGATGGTACGGTGACACAGCAACCACAGACGCTGACCTGGGCCTTAACTTAAATACACCCCCCTCCCCAAAATAAATAAATAAATCAATAAAAATGACATCTCGCAGAGAGCGAATGACATCAGGAATGTGTAATAAAGAATTCACCTGCTTGGCGAGGCTGCGTTGTAATGCCTCGTACATTTGATTGACTACAAAGTCGCCCTCTATACGTCGTTTTTATGCCCTTTTCCTTTTTCACGGAGGTCGCTCCTCCGCCACCGCAAATGTCACCGTGCTTAAATGAGAACGGCACAGTGGCACACAATGGGAGCTTTTCAGCCAGATTAAATGTATCACTGTGCTGAAACTTTCCTTTCCTCTCTGCCCCTATTGTGACACAGTGGTTTTACAGAGCAGCTTGTTGCTGAAAAACAAGGTTAAGAAGATCAGTATCAAAGGAGGAGTGTTTTTTTGTGTGTGTGGCTTGCCGGAGAGTCTCGCTTCAGGTTTCCCACCTGAAACACAAAGGTGTTTTCTTACCTGATTTGTATTCATTCACACAATGAGTGGACCTGGCTCTCTTGTTTCCAAGTAAGGAGAGTCCAGACGAGACTTTTGTTCGCCCTATCATCGGATACGTGCATGTTGCTTCCTCCAGTACGAGCCTTGGAGCCCGGCCACAGGCTTTGTCCTGGATAGATTTTTTTCCTGCCCTTTTTCCTCTTCTTTGTTGCTTTGTGTATGCTTCAAGAAACCATTCACATAAATGTTTGACCGCTGCCGCTGTTTTATTTTCCTTTTGGCTTCAATAATAACAAGCCGTGTCACCCTAAAATTGCTTCGTCATGATCCAAACCCAGAAATGAGCGGTTTAAAGTGTTTCACTCCATACTTGCCCATGTTGTTTTTGTGAAAACACAGATAAACGTTGCCTGTACAGTGTTGCACTGTACACATTCATCTGTTTGATCCAGTCGAGGTCAAACTGCTGAAAATGGGATGCACCGTAAGTAAATGTTCTATTTCTCTTGCTTTCAGGGTTTTTTCCTGACTGTGTCCCCGGAGTCCATCCTGAAGGTGGCGAAGCACGCTTCAGATAACAACAAAATCTTCTGCATGAACCTCTCGGCACCTTTCATCAGCCAGTTCTTTAAAGAGCCCTTGATGAAGGTCATGCCTTACGTCGACATCTTGTTTGGCAACGAGACGGTAAGTGAAACGAGGACACATATTCTGTTTGCTCATGTGTTTTTTTTTTTTGTGCATGCTTATATTTGTTTTATATGTTCTCTTGTGTGTTTTTTTTTGTTTATTGAGTAAGATAGCTGTGTGGTTGAATGATAGGCCATTTTGACTTTGCATGCTAACGTGCTAGCTTAGATGGCGAACATGTTAATCCTTATACGTGCCAGACATCGGCTTGTTAGCATTGTTGTTTTTAGCATGCTAGCATGCCGACATTAGCATTTAGCTAAAAGCCCTGCTGTCATAATAGAGCTGCTAGCATGGATGTGCATCTGGAGTCTTGTTTTCAGCGTAGTACATTTTTGAATGAGCCTGATAAACCTTATTAATTACTGCTAACTTATACATTTTGAAATAGTTGTAGACGTAGCATTTTTACCAAATTAAGTCTAGAACGCCAAGAAGTGACCTCATGAATTCAATGGTGAACGGTTTTGAACAATTCATCCTTGTACAAGCCCTAATTCTCCCAGACGGAATAATATGAATTATCTTCTGACTATCTTCCATTATTGATACAACAAATTCAAAGGATTGTGCAGTCTTGGCAGAGGTATGTGCTCTCTGAGTGCTTTATAGTTTGTATATCCTCTCACCTTGTTTAAAGTAAAATCAAAATGTCATGTCCACTATTTCATTCCTCTCATTGCTCTCATTTATCCCCCGTATCCATTTAACTTCCCACTTATCACTGCCTCATAAAGAGATGAATAAGAATCAGCCCCGTAATCATTCATCTCAATCGCGTCACCATTTCACGCCGGTTGATCTATTGATTTCTCTCGCCACCGTGGAAGTGAGTAGCTGGTTGGAGGTCAAGCTGTGGTCACAGACCGTGGTGCTGCTGGGAAGTATCCTCTAACAGGCCAGCTGAGCTTGACTCGGAGGCACCGCCTGGACAAACTGCACCTTTGGGGGGGGGAAGGGGAGTGGATGATCACTGGACTGAACTCGCCTCCCCACTGCTAAAGCTACTAAACAGAGCCCTGTCTTCGGGTTAGAGATGGGGTCCACAGACCGGGACAGAACTGGAAGAAACTGCTCCGCAATTGGGGATTTATTGCTGTTGCTGACTTCAGCTTTTTCCCCTCCTTTTCTTTCCTCTCCCGACACAAGACTTCACTTTTACATATGCACATCTCGCTCGCTCCCTAATTGCCGTCTCCTAAACCTCGGTGTACATTTTGCAAGCGTTATGTATTTTCGGGCGGGTGGTACTGTAACTGTTTGCTTAAGAAGTTTGCTCACACCTCCAGTCATTACAGTTTAATGACGCCCGGATAATTGCGACGTATGTTTGTTGAAGGAGATTATCTTTCGGAGTTTCTGTCAGGGCCCGCTCTCCGGATTTGAACCCGGCTAAACCCGCCAAAATGAGAGACAGAGCAGATATTCACTGCTCGGCCGCCTCAAGCCGTGAGGTCTTCCAGGGTCTATATAGGACTAATGCCTGTCCAGAGTGTTTTGACTCCTTTTGGCCTTCCTCTGTGTTGGCTGCTGGGAGGAGGGAGCGGGGAATGACTGCTCATACAGTCGAGCCCCAGACCTCCCATTGTGCACAAGCCAGACAAGGTTGGCGGTCATGCAGTGGTGCATGGTGAGTGACAGGCAACAGGGCTGCCTCGCCCACGATTGCCCCCTCCGGCCCCCCTGGCTGTCCTCTCATCCCAACTTCCACCCCCCAAAGTGATGGATCAGCCTCAGCCTGCGATGCTTTCATAACAAGTCAGTGACAGTCAGGATCATGCTGACTGACTCCCATTGCCTTGCAGAATGTGCCATAAGGGAAGGCTAATGTGTCTGCTTGTCTCTGCCTTCCTCTCCCACTTACTGAGTCACGATACAGAGCTACACACTCTTGGGGGAAATGTGTTCAAAGCAGCTGTAAGATTGTCGTGTTTTTTAAAGTGTCTGATAATAATTTGGGCAAAGATTGAAGTTTTTGAGAATTGAGTGCTGCATTATTTGTCATGACTGGGATCTTATTTAAGTTGGATCACAGTTTTTGAAATCGTTTGAAGTTCCAAAACAGTCGTGCAACAGACTCCAGAAAATGTCAATATCCTCCGTTTCTCCCCTTGTTTTAGCCTGTTTCTGATGTCGAAATGTGTCTGTGTTCCTGACTGAGTCTACCCTTGGTAATTCTGCTGTAACTCGATCCTGCTGGTACTTGTTTGAATCCTGGCATCAGCAGGGCCCTGCCTGGCCTATCGGCAGCCTCGCACTTATATAACAGTCTCCCATCCATCCTGTAATTACTGCCTTTTTGGGGCATAGTGTAGTGTCTGTTCCTTCACTGGTGGGGGGGTGGAGTGGCTCGCAACGGCGTTTCTGTGCTGCGAGGTCCTGAGATGGTGCCGACAGAGGCACATAGACATCAGACGCTACTCCATTTAATTGGCAAACATGTCGTGTGATAACCTGGGAACAGCACAGGCCTAATTGAGTCCTTCTGTGCCGTCCTCCTCTGACTACCTGACATGGAACCCAGGGCATTACATTTCCCTCCATTTAATGGCTGCAGTTAATTAGGCCCGAATGAGGGAATCATTACTGCTGGAAAAACCACATGCCAGTGGATTCGCCGATAAAATTAGCCACAATTTGCTTTTGCTATTTGAGCATTAGAGATAAACCACACAATAGGGGTGGGGGGGGATTGGACCATTACTGGCGGATTTGTATTGTTGAATTTTAGACATATCATAGACAAATGAAATGATTAATCAAGACTGAATTAATCACCCTGACTGATGTTTTTTTTTAAAGCCAGGATTCATGGCTTTCTCAATTTAGATCATTTCACAAGTGGTGTAATATGCTTCCTTAATAAAATGATACTGCAGATGAGGAGCTTATTTTTTTTATTTTTTTTTGCCCCACAGCCAATACCCAACAACCTCCCCGCTCCCCTGCCATTAACATTATATACCACCCCCATACAGGAGCTCCTCATGCCTTCCATTGCCATCCAATGCGTTCTGCAGCTCCGCTCTCAGAGGGAGCTTATTTTTTATGGGTCCCAGCCCCGTCTTCCAAACGAGAGACAGCCATTGTAATTGAATACTCAATAGGTGAGCCATTTAACAAAAGTGGAAATGGCATTCGGCTATGTATTAATGTGCTTTGCTGAGGCAAAAGGAGCCATCATCATTTCAATGTTCAAGCTGTTTTAAAAGAGCATTTAGCCTTCCATCTCTCCAGGCCATGAGAGCAAAATGACACGGATTTCTTCTTCCTCTGTACTTTTGTGAGAATGTTCCTCGCCTAATATTTTCTATGGTTATCTCGCCTATTTTCCCATCCCGTCCCTCAGCACCTCTCCCTGATCTAGGTGGAGGGATACAAGCAGCTCTACAGAAGGTTATTGTCACGAAAAGCCCCTCAGGCGTTTTGGCTCTCAGCCCTTTTTTTTCCTCCATCTGCATGTGGTGTGTGTGTAGGGCGGCGGGGGCTCTAATGATTTTTCCAGGACCGGCTGAAGTGGGTGCACAAGTATATACTATATGCGTGTTGTTGCGGATGGAAAAATAGGCCGGCCGAGGAGATACATGGGCAGCGTAGCGTCATTTCTCAACATCCCTCCAGATTTGTCATATGACTTTGTTTCTTTAATAGTCTGCTTGGAAGCCTTATCTCTGTGGTTGAGGCCCGTGGCTGTTTATCGCCTTGGTGACGTGAGCGGGACCGTGGACGTGCGCGCTCTTTGCTGTCAGTATGTGTGGGTGATGGCAAGTTTACTAAAGGCCCCTTAAGGTATGAGGGTTGTACTCCCTTAAAGGGAAAAAAAATAGGAGAAAAAAAATTTCCCCTTGACAGCTCACCCACAGCGGACTCGAGATGTACTTCTCAACGGTAGCTTGAGGAAAATATCCCGTCTCACTGCCTAAAACAATGAGATGTGAGAGCCAGATTAGCGTATTACCGAAACAGCTTTCCTTTTAGGCTCTTCTCCTCTCTCCTCCTGTCAGAGCTGTCTGCAGAGAATGGGGTAGAACATGAGACATTAACCTCCATGTGTTTATTCACAAGGCCCCACAGGCCAACTGGGAGGATGAACACAGACCCATCTCCAAAGCTGGTGAAGCGGAACAATCACAATGTGTCATTGGAGGAAGAGACATGCAGTATTAGCTGCCGCTCTCCTTTTGTGTCTTTCACAACTTAATTTTAATTGAATGTGCTATTTCTGCGATGAGTCACATGTCTTCCGCTGAGCGCCAGAGTACATTGACCTTCAGTGTGACGTACAGTCATGATGAGTCAGAGCGCACATTAGCTCTGATGATTTTCTAAAAGCAAGAGCTTCCTTCTTTTAGTTATTTTCACTTTTAAGCCGAATACCAGAACAATGGTAGCCAAACCCAGGACCCCCACCCCCATGATGCATAATGGGATAAAACATTTCTACTGCATTATTTTCAGTTTCTGTTATCTCTCATTACTTGAACTGCTCTTGACTCATGAACATGTGACAATAAGTCACGAATGAAGGGGGAAAAAGAGTCACATGCTCAAGTGACATCAGTTGTTCCCAATTGGTCTCACCACCAGTCTAGGTCCACACATATACCTCATAGACAGATGTATCCTTAATTCCAACCACATTTATAGAAAACCGTCAAAAGACAATGCGAGCGAATGCTTGTTTTCCAGTTATGCGATTATAAGGAGTTGTTTAATTGAGATAAGCAGTAGGTGGTGCTTGCTAATTCTTCAGGCAGAACACCATGATACCTTGAAAATGCAAACATGACATTTCTGTTTTGTTTCATATCTTTATGTGAGGGAGTGATGGGGGCACTGTGTTAATCTGCTGCTCTTTTTCGTCTCTTCAGCGGAGCAGAAGCTTCAATGGACGTAGAAGTAAAGTGAAATGTAGTGTAACATTGGCACATAAAGGCAGTAGCCTCTAGCAGCAACATCCACCGAAAGTCTTCTATGTCATGGCTAGCATTAGCAGCTATATACGCTAGTCTTCTTACGTGAGGCCGAAGTCACAAAAGTGCATTAAATTGTGTCAAGGGTGAATTTAACTTTGACGATTGTGTCATTTCCTCTTTCAAAAGTCACACCGTTTCACTTTAAAGGGTCGCAAGCCAAGAAAAGGTTGCGTGAAGCACTCGTCGATCAAATGAAGTGTCTCTACACTGCTACAATAAAACCATCGGCCTTTTCCTGTGTGTGTATAGAGGCAGAGAGAGGATTCGGTGCGGAAGGAGAGTGATCTCGCCAACATTCCTCTGTTTTTCCTGGCCTGTCTGTTTGCGAGTCATGGTACTTTGGGAGCCAGCATGGCTCCACCAGAGGAGTCCGACTAACCACTGTAATTGTGCCGTGCCGAAGCCGCCTTCCCCAGCCCTGGGATTGAACCATGAAATATTTGAATGCTGGGGTTAAGAGAGGGGGGTCTCTGGCAGTGCAACGTGAAATGTGAGACCATAGAGCATCTTTAACAAGGAGGCGGATAGAAAGCCGGCCAGCCTGCCAGTCGGGCAGCCAGGGCACACGGTGGAGTCCTCTGAAGGAGAATAATTATGGATGTAAGAGGAGATATTGCGCTGGGAGCAGATCAATAGTGCCCACGTTCTGCTGGCACTGAGGCCAGTGTATTTCTGTCACAGCAGGAGAGAGTGCAGGATATCAGCTTGTTGCTGGAGGGATTTGCAGAAGTTTGAACACCGGCAGCCTTCCCAGATAGCCTTACAACCCTCAGCCTGTCCTCCCCCCGAAATCACTGCTGCTTGGAGTTTGGCTGGTTGCTCTCCCACCACTCCCCCCCCCCAATCCCAATCCTCTTATCCACACAAAGTTGGCGGGAGGACTGGCCTTTGTCTACTCATGATTGTATTCCCACAGTCCAGGCTATACAGTCATGTTTTCCAGTGTCATTTGGAGAACTCTCCCTATTCTCCTCATGGTTAGAAAACTCTGGATAAGAAAGTGACAAAGACATAATCACCAAGCATAATATACCCACCCGTAATACCGCATTAATTTGCCTCATGCCATGGATAATGAAACCTACGAAAGCTTATTTTAGAAACGTTGCTTAGCTCAATTTGCCCATTGCTCCCACTTGAACCGAATGAAATGATTGTTTTTTCTAATTTATGGTGGCTCTCTGAATTGCATCATACAAGCATCGCCGCGGTGTTATTCCACCCTCCCTGCGACGTTTATCACATGTGAGCTGCGTGCGTAAATGTGCAATGATTTAGCCTCCTCGTTGAAAGGCCCCTGCCCTCCATGCGGCTTTTCATTTGGCGGATGGCCATCTTATGCCACATCAACACAGTCGACATCATCTCAATTTTTGTATGGCCAATTTATTCAGACAAAGCTCTCATGTCCCTTGTGCACACAAATGGTTCAAATTATTCTGAGAGCTTTTTTTTTTTTTCCTCCCTGGGTTTTTCATTGTCTGAAGCATGCGAGTCCCTCCAGAGCAGATCTTTGTTTCTCATTAGGGGGTAAATAGAGCAGGCCAAATGCTCATATGTTTATTATACACAGGAGGGCATGGTCACTGTTCTCAACAGTTCAGTGCCGGGAAAAAAAAAGCTGTTTGCTTTCTTGACCTTTTGTTTGCAGCGCCTGCAACCAAACGTCTGTTGCATTTTACTGGATAATAAGCTGCGGGAAAACTGATGGACTGTGATGAATTCAACCTCATCAAAAGTTTTTATAGCAGACTTTTCCAACAAAGACTGTTTTTTTTTTTTTTTTTTTTTACCCTGAGATAAAAATAAATGTATAATCATCACCATTCACAAGTCATCATTTGAAGCGAAGCTTACACACAATGAAACATCTGCAGAGATATCAAACATGCATGTATGTAAAGTGACCATATTGGATGGCACAGACATGAAAGGAAATTGCACAATGACAGAAGCATTACAGCAACCAAAAAATATATTGATGTGATGCTAAACATTTGTGACTAAATACACACCAATCAAGTTGGGAAAGAACATCTGTTAAACCTCAAAAGGTAACCTAATCTGGGTAATCAGGAGTGTGTTTTGATCAGATATGACTCACTTGCAACATGAGGAAGTAATTGAAAGTGTTGAAGATTCTTATTTTGTTATTTTCCTATTGGGCATGGAATCAATCTCCCTTTTTCTTCTAACGCGAGAGAAAAGTACAAAATATCAACTGTTTCATGAGAAATAACCAGCATTGTGATATCTTTGGCAGATGATAGTGTGTTTACGTGGATTTATGCAAAAACAGGGCATTCAACTTTACCTCCATGAGTGCTTAATAATCCTCTAACTTGCCTTTGATACAAAAAACACAGTATTTCATTCACTTTGTGTTCGAGATCAATTGATGTATTGGCCCTGAAAATGTGCCCCAAAGAACTGGAATCAAGATTGCAATTCAATTGCTTTCATATGCGTGACAAAAAAAACAATCTTTTAACTGTGACATCCTGAAATATTAAGTCAGGGGCACCTTGACCAAACAAATTGCCAGACACAAAACTTACTAAAGCAAAAGTAAGCTCTGCTTGTTGAGCGGACTCCATCTCCAATCCAACATCTTTCCTTTACCCAGTGCCGTTTCTTGAGAGATGGCCAGTCTCTGGTAGTCGGACGTCGTGCGCTGACCCCTTGTTAGAGCCCAGAGGTGAGATGTGTGATAGAGGCCCTCGGTGCTGATAAGGCCATCAGGCTGATAACTACCTCGTTCCCCCAGCACGAAAGTGCTTCTGCCGCTACACCACAGCTTCCATTAGCCCCACCAGACCATCTGAATGCCTGCCCGTTTCCCTCCTGCTCTATCTGAGGTCACATCCTCTGTTCCGAGCCTCTTATGCAAACCTTGCTTTCCCGTGCTGAGATTGCTATCAGCCGAGATATTTATGTACTGCACATGTTTCCGATTGTTTAACCTTTGGACCCGTGCTGTAGGTGCTGCCGTCGTCCCTGTGGGCTTTGCTAAGAGACCTCTCTCCTGCCCTTGTAGGCAGACGGAGATAGTTGGGAGCAGAGGCTGCTGCTAGATGTGTGTGTAATGGACTAGCAGGAAAGGGCACTGTTGGAATTGGTCACATGAAAGCTTAGGTCAACCACGCTCTTGCTTTCAAGTTTGGACAAATCTCATCAGAATGGATTTAAAGGGAAATGTTCAACCAATTTATTTTTGGTTACTTCCTTGATTCGTCCAGCGTCCATTCAAAAACACGGCCTGTTCAGAATGGGCCGGCTGCTTGGCCTCGGGTTGCGCCGCTCGCGGCTTTCTCGGGAACTCTCGACACTGTGCTTTCTTGGGTCCTCTGCAGTACACCTGCCATGACATAGTTGCATCACACTTCTGAGTAGTGGCTATTAATGGTCAGAAACACCTGTGAAATAAACTCCAGACGAGGTCGCCTGCTTTGCCTAAAGGCATTTTCCCATGAGCCAAACAGCAATAGGTGTATTATGATAGTGAGATATGAAAAATATTGAATTATGTGACTATTTGAAGTCATGTTAGCCTGAAATAACTTTTAAAAAGGTATGCAACTCTACTGTATACTACTTACAGTGTACTTCTACTTCAGATGAAAACATTGCAGTACTACATTAATTGCACATTCAGATTTTTGTTGATTAAAAATGATGAATTATTATTCATTTAACTATACAGCATCATAGAGTTGAAAGACATTAAGTGTAAATATTATCAGAAAAGTTCTCTTGTAATGTTATTTAGCATTCATGTAATATTAGCAGGCTAGCATCCAGCAACAAAAGTGAACTGTAGTCATTGAGCTGTGGTCTGCTGCAGCACAGAGCATTGTTTTCTTGTTTAATTCAAAGTTTATACCAAATTGCTGCTGTCCAAATTGCACCAGATTCGACACTGCACTCCCTCGGGTCCCAAGCAGTCCACCCACCAAGTGTGAAGTAGAACAGATGAGCGGTTCTTGCTTTAGTTAGTTTGCAGTACGAATGAATTGGCAGAATTAAACACTACCGATGCTGAGGAATTTGCATCGCTGTATAGTAGAACCATGTAAACACATTTCCCTGGTGATTACATTTCCAATACTTGTAATCAGTTAACTTTATGGCCTGAAGGCCAAAATGAACACAAATTACATTTTTTAAGTATGGTTCTCAGCGATGTTTCACCTACTAATTGGAGTCCTTTCATATTGGTGAAGTCCAATCCCATATTAATACAAAATGTATTTTTAATGTTGATTAAATATGTAATAAAGAAAGGATCAGATTTTGATCTGCTTTATTTTAGCCAAAACTGCTCCATAAAAATGCCCTGATTGGCTCTGGACATCTCTAATGCTTGTTCTGAATGATAACCACACGATGATAATTTTATAGTGAAATATTATGTGGACTATGTTTTTAAAGCCATCAAACATACAGGTATGTAGATTGAATGTAACCTACTCCATGTGTGCATTGTCCTGCTGCAGTATGTAGGAAACGATAGACAAAAATGAACATGCAATTTGGATGAATACTGAATCCGCATCGGATCAGATACTCAATTTCAATGGATTTAGATTAAGGGCAAGAAAAGAACATTGTGGGGACATTTGAATTTCTAAGCAGAAGTGACATTGCAGTTTACAACAGGACATTATATAATGAACATTTCCTGAGGCAAGCGCAGAGGTTTGACAGAAGTTGAAAATGAGTACCATCACTGCAGAAGGTATTGCAAATGTAATACTCTCGCAACAATACACCATCTGGTGAGCAGTGGACGAAGTCAAAGTAGAGCGGGAAATAATAAAATGATTTAGAAATATATATATAAAAAAAAAAAAAATCTCAATTGCTAGCAGGTGTTTTTTTTTTTTTTTACATCGAGACATTAGAGAAACACTGCTAAGAAGACACATTTATGGTTCCATTTGGAGTTAGAGGAAGTCCTAGTTTGGAATCCGGCTGAACTGTTTGTGCGTGGCAGATTTAAATCACAAAAAGCCTGTACGATCACACCCCCATCTATGGAAATGACTAGGTTCAGATGAAACACACCACTTAATGGCTCGGTAAAAACTAAAGTGAAATGCCATCAGTTGTTGTTGAGCAAATTCCCAGAGGCAGTAAAAGCGACTCCTGCCTCTCTGAGTGTGTTGCTTCATGTGTGTGTGTGCATGTGTGTGTGTGTGTGTGTGTGTTTACCCTCATGTTTGTGGCATGTCATGCTTGAGCAGGATTGCTGCATTCTCCTGGGAGCTACAGGAGTGCTCGGTACAGGTGATTTATTCCTCCTAATCTGTCCTGCACAGTAGCAGGCGGCCACCTTCCCTCCACCCAGCATGAGTGAGCTGCTATCAGCTCGCATGATCATATTAATAGTCACCTTCGGTCGTTATCGGCCCACACATCTTTGAGGTGGCAGCTTCCTGTTCGGCAGCACCTGGACTCCTGCTGGGGGCTGACATCCTGACATCCAGCAGGAGTCGTGTTTGTGACCCCAAGGCCAAGTCAAGGGCACTAACAATCCCCACGGATGCCGTCGCCTAGATTAGTTATTCGCTCTCCACCACCCCCACCCCCCCCCCCCCCCCCCACCACCCCGCCCTGTAATGTATGCTGTTGTAATCTGACTAGAAACGCTTGAGTTGAATGCCAGATGTTGTTTTTACTGAGCATTTATGGAAGCTGTCTGACTCGCCTCAGTGATGTCTTCTTACGCTCATATGCAGGAACTGAGGAAAACATGTAATCTGCCTGTTTTATATACTGTATATATACATGTATGTATGTCTACATGCATAACAATATATATTTATACAAGTATTATATTTGAAATGCTGCTTTGAAACGCAAAGTCATAAAATTTTATTAAGTTAATTCTACAATTGTGAAATGTAGTTCTCCATTAAATGGCTGCAGGCATACAACCGGTGTGTCTTTGACATGAACGTAAAGAAAGAAAACACAGTGGTGTTGTTAATAACTTGTCTCCTTTGTATCTCATGGAGATGACACACACACACACACACACACACACACACACTGTCAAATACAATTCAATTTCTGCATCAGCTTGAGGTAACATGGTCAAACAAATGCCTATTTTCTGAATGGCCTTGGGGAGTTATGCTTTTCAGCTTATCAGCTTTTATTAACCTTAGCACTGAGGTTTGCACTTTGATTTAGATTCTTTGGGAAGCACTGAAATTGGATTTCTTTTTTTTTTCTTTTTTTTTTTTTTTACTTTCGACTCTCACTCCTGCTGTGACATATGCTCAACAGCTTGTTTCACAGAGGAGGAAAAACTAAATGCTTGTTTTGGTTTGTTTCTGGGAATATTTTATCACGAGAACAACTTCTCTATTTTAATGAATTTCTTCTGGTTTGGGGGTCTTCTATTCCATGGTGCTTTAAAAGCATTAAATGCTATGGCTGGTAGGAAATGTGTGGACTTTTTGTGAATAGTTTATTTGTGGTGTATTGATCAGTGTTCTCTCAACAGATCATGTAACAATAGGTTTGTATTATTATGGCCCAGAAAGCCCACTTTACTCTTGTTTATGAGAAGGTATCATATCAAGTCTGAATGCATACTGAGCAGTTAAGCTTCATTAAAATAAAAGAAACTAAAGTCTATACAACTTCAAAGAGAGTACCCACACACTGTGGGTGTCGGACCAGGCCTGCTAGGCTCCATCACATATACAGTGTCAAGGAAAACAAAGTCAAGAACTGCCCATTGCATTTAATGTGTATTTCCTCTTTCATTTTGCTTGGCAAGAAATTGTAGACTCCCGCCCCCCTGACTGGGCTCTGGATTATTAGCTTAAGCTCTCTAAAAATATCCCTTTGACTGTTTAAGCCTCTGACAGCAGCAACATCTCACACATTCTGATAGCTTTATACTAACTATGGCTGCAGAGGGCTCATGCACTCAGCCCGCCTTGTTATCTTTTACCTTGTTTGCCCGAAGGAGGAGAAGGAGGAGAACTCGGCCCCCCTCAATCCCTCCCCAAAAAAAATCTGCAACGTCCCTCTCTCCTTCGGAATCGGACTCGGAGCGGTTCATCAAAGGCGAGCGTGCAATCACAGCCATCTACCGAACAAACGAGATGCTTTTTTTTTTTTTTTTTTTTTTGAGCATGAGAGCATTTCGCCCAGATGTCACTCGAAGCACTTGTCATTGTTGCGACAGCTGTAGAAGCACATGGACTGTCATTTGAAAACCGTCTACCACAACATACCAAAACAGCACATGTCAAATGTGAAACACATGCGGCATGAAACATGCAGCTTTTTTTTTAATATTAATGCTGTAAGCCCCTTAAGAAGTGGTTACTTTTATTGCTTATCATTACAGCTTTATTGACTTGCCCATGTAGTTCTGGTAATTGCATGTTTACCACCATACAGTATTTATCATACCAATTTATTAATATGTTAGCTTTAGCCGAGCTTACAGTACAAAATATATTTTTTGATGTTGGAATTCATAACAGCTCATAGAAATTAATAAATTCCTGAAAGGGATTACGCCGTACACATGTGGCTCATAGACATCGCTTCAATTATCTTTTCTTCTAACACCCACACTCTCCCTCCAAAGGCTTTTCTCACAAATATTATAGCTGCTAACTAGAGAGAGACGGAGGAGGAGATAGAGAGGCATGTGCCGCTCTACAGCACCATCGTTATTCCAGCCTTCATTCATGTGTCTTTTTTAAACGCTTTCAGAGGCTATATCACTGTTTTGACAAGGCATTTTCCAAGCTGCTCATGTCCCTGCGAGATGCCTCGTGATGGAACGTTCCCGAGCAGAAAAGTCAATATGCGGTTGCGAATAAATGAAAACAAATGCGAGACCGAAGCCATCAACAGATTGGGAAAAAAGGCGAAGGGAGGAGAAAGGAAAAAAGACTACTCACCTTAACTCATTATAAAATTGTTCCTTGACTACAGCGGCTAATTGACTAGCCTCTTTGCCCCGTGCGTGTTGAGAGTGGAGGAAGGTGATGAATTGACATATTGCTGGCGCTGTGATGTTGATCCAAGGCAGAGAGCCATGAGGCCTTCCTCCAGGGACCGGTAACCTTATTGTTCCATGTCATCTCCTCCCCTTCTGTTTGAGGACCAGGTTGTCAACCTCTCCCCAAGGTCACGCAAACACCAGCCCCCCTTCTGCAGATAATTGGATTGTTTAGAATCATAGCATCCAACTCATTTCCCCGTCTGGGGGTCAAAAGTGAATTTAGCGCACGAGGATGTCTGTCATGTTTTGCGGCATCGTTCGGAAAACCGACGAGCAACAGCTTCTGTCACCGGTTTAGGGATCATACGAGTGTTTCGTCACCTGCGAATCACATATTGGACATCACAGCTAACCATATTGCAAACCATGTGGCGTGTTTTAGAGTTTTGGATGTATTTTCACTACTATTCCAAGCATCCTTGGGTTTCCATTCCATCTGTCCAATCTAAGAAATCAATTAGCAGACTCTGCTAAACGTCCAAAAAACACTGGTTCTTACTGCTTTGCTGAACATATTAGAGTATATCCAACCAACATACCATACCTTATTATGGGGAGTTGATGTCAATGAGATGCATTAAAAAAAACACACATTTCAAGTTAATAACATCTTAATATTGTATGGAAATGAATGGAAACCAATGGTGTTAGCACTTCTATGCTATGCTTAGCTCCTATCTTTACCCTTTGAACAGGTTTGTGTTGCTGAATCAGATTGACATCCTGGATAGATCCTTCAAAATGCATATTGTAGACCCTTCTGTCTGAAAAGGCCTCTTCCTTTTTTCCTCCAGAAATTAGATTATATTTATTCAGGGAGTGCCGTTACTGACAGTGGGGGATTCATAGTAGCTCTGACAGCTTGACGGAGTAACAGACACCCAGTTCGTTTTACTACTAGGGCTTTCATCATTTGGCCATGGGCTCATTCACCATTGTGTTTTTCCTCATTTGCTGATAGATGGACATTTACTGAAATACAATCTTCAAGATTATTACTTCATCAATGTGAAGTTTACATGATTTGTAGCTAAGTAGCAGAAACTTGGATGAACACTGGTATTGGTCTTTAAAGTGCACCTTTTAAGGTGTGATCATGCCTGTATTCACTTTGAATAGCGAGCCACATGTCGGCTGGTTTACTACAGCGCTAATAAACAATTTTGTTGTGACTTAAATGCAATAAATGGATAAAAAATGATGCCGAAAGAACTACATAATGACAGCAATTTGTAAATTACGAAGTCATGGTTTGTAAGGTCTGTCCGCAAGACGATAAGCAAATCACTTTTAAATGCTCGTTTTCTGAATGGAGTTCGCCTGGATCGTTTGTCACACCTTCGGAGACTAAAGAAACATGGTGGATGCTGCTGAATGCCTGCAGTGTTGGGGATTCCCACATACCAGCACATATTCATGGTTTCAGTGGCGGTTTCGTGGCTGGAGGCTGACGTGGTGGTGTTACCTCCGTGCTGCCACGGTAAGATGAGAGAGAGAGGAGCGGGGCAATAGATTAAATGGGTGGGCTGCTTGCCTGTTAAATCAGGGGTTGGCAGAGCAACACTAACTCAGGTTACTTATTCTCAAGTGACATGGCCACACATGTGAGGAGCGGGAGGCGAGCGAGATGTCTTTACCTCGCGTCTGGAGTGTGACATTGTGCTCCGTTTGTGACTTTGTAATTAACCGCTCATTTGTGTGTTTTTCTCTGTTCTAGGAGGCGGCCACATTTGCCAAAGAGCTGGGCTTTGAGGTGAGTTGACCGGCAATTGTACACTAAACAGATCCTAAAGGTTTATTTTTGCTGATAATGAAGTTCTTTTTGGACAGTGATTGATGTGCTATTATACTCTCCAGGCCTTGCAGCAGTTGCTATGGAAACCTGGCAGTCGTCATGGTTTCTTTGTTCAGCCAGCTCTCTGTTATGACGCACTCTGCTAGGTCTGCACCCAACATCGCCTACAGATGTTATTTATTGAATTTTGAAAAGCCTCTTGGGAAGCTGAGAAGTTGGGCATGGTTTCAAGCCTTTCTCTGCAGGCTCAGGGCTCATCAGGTTGCCTGGTTAAAAAGCCTTCCTCATTATCTTCATTGCACTCAGGGATGATACTGTATGTCTTTCCCTTCACTGCTGTGGCATTACACCACACCGAAAAAACCCCACTGTAGTCTTTTAATAACCAAATTACAGCCACCTGTGGTTTTAGATTATGGAAATGGAAATTACAGTGCTTGTTTCCCCATAGAATTTGCTTTAAAGTGAGGCTGCCTCTTACGTGTGAAATGAATGTTCCCTTGGTCTATTTTCTGCTTGTCTTTTGCATATTCCTCTCGCTGCTTTTTAAATGTGAAATCAAAAACACAAATAGCCGCTGTGTATGTGTGTGTGGGTGTGTGTGTGTGTGTGTGTGTGTGTGTGTGTGTGTTTTAAAGGGGCTCAGGTATTTTAAGTGCCTTCTCTCTTTCAAAGGTAGAGCTGCCTTGAGTATGGCTCTGCACTGTGTGAATAATTGTCATCCAGAATCACTAACGGTGTGATCAACGTGACTGGAATAGAAATGCAATCCTGGTGGCAGTGACAGGTTTAAGAGAGGAGAAGGGATGAAGGCAGGAAAGGAAAGGAAGGGGGGGGTGGCTTGTTGTAATGGAGGGGGCCTCACATGAAAAAAAACACAAAGGGCAAAGACTCCTAGTAGTCACAATTCTTTGACATTTTCCATGTCAATCTGATTTGCCAGAACACTCTGAAAAATTGCATTGGATGAATGTGATTTCTCGGATTACATCAGTCATGTACTGTACTTAATGCATCTCTCGATGGTTGCGGTTCAAAGAGCTTCTTCATAGTCTCCTTTTTTTTCATCATCACTTTCTGATGATAATTTTACCCCCGTGCTATTGTTGTACACCGGCATGTGTTCAAAGTATCGATATGTTTTTTATGCAGTAGTTTGTAGAACTTTGTTGAAAGCAGGAAACGGCATACACTGTTAAACCAGTATTATTGAAGGGAATAATTCATACAGCACACTTGTATTATAATTATGAGTGCAGAATAACTTTAGATTTTTTTCTAACCCTCATGCCAAAATGTGTTTAAAATCACATACAGTTATCAAAAACCATGAACCTCAACATTCTGATTTTGGAAATAGGAGTTTGACACAAAAAAATGATCAGGTGAAGATTAAATTATTGAAAACATTCCGGGGCTTTCGGTCGCGTGCCATGGCGTTCATAAGCACAAAGAGTTTGCCCAGTTGTCATGGAAATTGTGAAAGGGTCTCCTGCTTTGCATTCGACCACCTGTTATCATGTGACCAAAAATTCACGTCATCTCCATGACAACTGAGCAAATGCGGCTGAAAACTCCTGAAAGTGGATTGAATTGTTTCGTTAAAAAAAAAAAAGAGAAAAGAAATCATGTTAAATGTAATGACTCTTTTCAAGCCAGAGTGGTTAACTTACATTGACTTCACTTCATCATTGTAGCACTTTTGTGGAATATTATAGCTGGACGTTGTTTGTGCTGCTGCCCAGTTGTCAATATCTGACATGATGAACTCTGAAACATTGTTATTATCACATTATGGATGACAAACAGAAACGACAGCGGTGCCTTTTTCAGCGTTAATGCGGGATAAAAGAGCTTGTCGTCTCCAAAACGGCAATCAGCAGATCTGAACACATTCCGATTGTGATCAGTTTGCTATCTTTCTCCATCGCAGCTCATGATTGAATCTTTCCCTGGCAGTGTTTTTTTTTTTTTTTTTTCAAACAGCCTGCAGTGGAGACGATCACTTTCTCACTGGCTTCAACGCAGAAACACAATTAAACACCCTTGCGTAGCACTTATATTTCACGCTTTGTCGATTTATGCCTGATCAATTGCCGCACGATCGTTAATATTGCCATTTGTCAGCAGTAAACTAAATTGACCGTATCATTTGCCAATTAATTTGTTTTGCACACGTTATTTTTCTGCATTTTTTTTTTCGCCGTAGGAACTTGTGTGTTTCTGGCTGACGAAAAGGAGGACGTTGTCTGTGTTTGAGTGTGTGTGGAGCTTACCCTACCACCTCTAGCCCTGAGAACCTTTTAGCTCCTAAACTTGAGTCGAGCGCCTTTTTTTTTTATGTCGGCGAACATAAAACCGAAGGGTGACAATGTGCCGAAGCCTTGTGTGGTTTTGCATTCAGTGTCTGGAGGAGTGCTTGTGGTTCCATCCAGTCACGGTGACAAATTGCCCTTTTTTTTTTTTTTTCTTCACCATCGCCTGCTAACAGCCTCTGTATTAACCTCACCATTAGCACTTACTTAGAGTGTTACACCCACTTTTTTCCTTGGCCCAGGGTCTCCCAAGACCTCTCAGGGCTGATTAAAGGACATTTGGGAGGCATTTAGAGGTGTAAAAGCTCATTGGTTTGAGTGAGCCAGTGTGGCTTGTATTGGGTTAGAGCATATCTCTCTGATTACTCCCATAACCACAGTATTTGCTCGCCCCCGGAGGTTCTTGAGTGTTAGTTCTGACACGGATGCTAGAGGCGTCTACGACCCCTAATGCTAGCTCCTCGGCGTGCTGCGTTACGGAAAAGCAGAGTCCGCCACAGTGCGAGACGGCGATAAAGACATTCCACCTGCTCATAGTACATCATGATGAGTTAATAATAAAGTAGCACTGACAGGTGTGTTTTTTTTTTTTTATTTATTTTTTTTATCCCTCTCATGATCAAAGGCAAAGCACTCCGGAGAGTTCTGTCGTCTCCAGGCGAGAATATCCATTCTGTGCAGATGCTGAGAGAGAGATGGCCCGTTTCAGAAAGAGAATGATACAGTACACGCACCACCTATCCCTTCAGCTCAGAAGTAGCTTTATCTGACAACAGCATATCTTCACATACTTATTTTCATCTCACTTAGGGAATATGACATTCTAATATTTTACAGCTCGGCTGTAACTGCATGGAAAGATCATTGAGCGCTCCTATTGATCTTTTCTGAAGCCGTTTCATAGCCCATCTGGTTTCATTATCACTTGATCCGTGTGCCAGGATTGGATAAAAATCTGACCCCTCACAGTCACACTTGTGATCTTTGCACTTCAAGATGCATTCATTCCACTTCACGTTCTCACATAGTGGTTTTGGTGTTTTTTTACAGACGGATGACATCGCGGAGATTGCAGAGAAGACCCGAAATCTCCCCAAGCAGAATCCGACGAGGAAGCGCGAGGTGGTCTTCACGCAGGGAAAGGAGGACACTTTTGCAACCGTTGGTAGGCCATTTTTTTTGTTTTTCCCTATTTTTATCTGCTTATCTTCACATATCCATGCTTGAGCACCACTCGAAGCCATCTCAACTTTGGCTCCTTTTGGACATCTTTACTCTTAACTCAGGGGCCGTCCAGACGAAGCAAAACAAACTTTTTTTCTCCGTTTTGCCTTGGCGTCGTTTCAAGGAAATCCGCGTCCAGACGAATCCACTGAAAACGACTCAGCGCGCTGTAGTACATATTCCAGGCCCTTATGCGGCGCTGTTTCTGCTACAAAAACGCAGAAGAAGAGACGGAGCTTGACTGGATGTTTGCCGTTGCTATGGCAACACGTGAGAGTTACGGCTAATCTCCGCCCGACCACCCGATCAATAAACACCCATAAGATGACAATTTGGCCTGTATAAATAAAACCAACAATAAGCACCAACAGCCGTCACCCTAAGGACCTTGACGAGGCGTTCTCACACGTTGGGATGGATTAACTAGACAAATAAATGCCTACATTCATGGGAAGTTAGCTAGCGGTTCTTTGTTAGCATCGTAATAAAGTAGCTTTTTCCCCGGAATATCGCCCCCCTCTCTCGGCTCCATTTTTTTTCATACAGTTGCCCTGATACGCCGTCGTACAGACGAGCAGAATATCTGCTACGAGCACGGAGGCCGCCGTTGTTGTTGTTGTTACAAGACGTCGCGGAGGAAGAAGTCAGGCTCGAGGATCGAGGAGATGACGTCAGCGTATTCGTTGTCGCCGTCCACACGAAAACGAACACGAAACGGAGGGGTGCCGTTTTTTCTTTTCCACCCTGAGAGCTGGTTTCGAAAAAGTGCCTTTTCACGCCACGAAAACGCCGGATTCGTATGGACAGCAGGGCGAAACGCACAAGACTTCTGCGTTTACGCACTGAAAAAGTTTGCGTGTGGACAGGCCCTTAACCTCGTACCTCAAAACCTGCAGAACGCTGCCTTAAATAGATGGTGCATCGCTGACTGAAGAGAGCTGAATGCTATCAGTAATTTCTTTGAAGTTAACCTGAAACATTGACACCAGATGTTTAAAAAAAAATGTTTGCACTACGTTCTGTCATTTCGGCGCATAAAAGAAGTGTGGGGGATGCAGAGAGCAGGCATTGATTTGTGAAGTACTTCTAACTTTGTCTTGGACAGACTCCAGGCCAGTCCTCAGCAGTTTTTAATACTTTAACTCTTACATCCTGCCCCCCTTTTCTTTATTCTTCCTTCAAAACACTGTCAGAGTGGCCTCGAGGAGAGGTTGACAACGTTAGTTTCTCGAATCAATCCGATTTCCTTTGATCTGGGGCATATTTGTTAATGGGACGTTAAAAGGCCGAGTCATCATAAGTGAGAAGGGGTTGCGGGTTGAGGCGGCGCGGGGAGAGACGGTAGTTTCCGATTACCGCTGGGAGCCTGTCGCCTTTGTTTGGAGCCGCAGGGTGTCTCTCCTCATTGCCCTTGCAGCTCAGAGTAGTTAGCACCGGGGAGAGATGGCCTCAGGTAAAGCCTCCAACATACCACTCCATCACTGGGGACTGCAGAGATGCACAGCTACAGCAGCACTGTTAGCCCTGCTGGTCTTCACATGGGTCAGCTGTCCTCAAGTTTAGTATTTATATAGGCAAGAGTATTTACACGCCATGTCACCAGTGGCATTATTAATCAATCCTGTCTTTTCTCTTTGTATTCCTATATTGTATTTTTCTTTTTATTGACTGTAAAGTGTGCTGCCATTTAGACCAGGAACTCCAGAGAGGCTCTCTGGGTATATAATAAAGGTTAAAGTGGCTTTAATCAATATTTTTATACAAGCAATGGATAAAGTGACTCCGAAAAAAAGGGAACCCACAGAATTATTACCCCAGTCTGCAGTGCAATATTATCTCGTCGTTTTGGTTTTACCTCCCGCAACTTTACAGTTTGGGTTTACTGTCATTAGTGTTGTTTACATCGGCAGCGAGCCACTTCGGCAACAAATTAGCAACTAGCTGGGTGAAAACGGTGGATTCAGCAGCTGAAGAGCCAGATATTTCCCTCAGGAGTGAGCGGAGAACAAAAAACTAAAAGGAGAGTGAATAATGCTCCTCGATGCATCAGGTGGACATTTATCAATAATGCTGAATTATTTCCCAGCCCTAATTAAATAGCATAGCATCTTCATCTAGTAAATCAAAATTTTCATTTCCAAAGTTGAATTCCTGGAAGCACATTTCCTTTTTTACGAGACTGTGCGAAGAAACCTTTAGGCTGGAGGCCGACACTTAAAAAGAAGGAGAATCAATCCATTGTGCTGGAGGTGATGGATAATTCCTGCCTGCTCCCCTCATTCCTCCTGCATGGAGACGGAGCCGTGCGCCACTGTGAACTTTATATAAAATACATGATGAATGCGGGCGGGATGAAAGACAATGTGTTTCAGATGTCATCTACAAAGGCAAACATGATAAATGTCATTGACTGTGCTATCATCGCAGTGGAGCAGTTACAGTAGTAGGTGCAGCAGGATCGGTGTGCGTATGCGCGAGTGGGAACATCACTATTCATGCCAGCCAAATAAATGTCAATGTAAAAAGAGAATTAAAGATTTTCATTTCCCAGAGGCGGCGCTCTAATAAACTTGATCTCTCATTTTGTTTGCAATTTGTCCTCCTGTCAGGATTTGATCATATGCCAGCCTCTGCATGTCACGTTAAACCATTTTACAGTGATTAAGGACGGGAGAATGCCTTCCCCCGTGGTATAATTCTCCAAAAAGAGATGTCAATTTGTTATTGTTCTTTTTTTTTTCTCCCCCTGCCCTTCATTTGGAGCCTTTCATCACGCCATCGCTTCAAACATGCCTGTTAAGAGCTGGGAGCAGGGGGAGGAAATGGCCCTTTTATTTAGCTGCCACTGACACTGCTGAACTTCACCGGGCTTTTGCTTATACGCCCATTAAAGCAGTAATTAAGATCATTGTGCCCTGAACCTTAACGGTGAGGAGATCTAATAAACGATCATTCAGCGGGGGTTGCCGCTCTAATCGCTGATAAGGACTTGATAAAGCCTGACTCTGCTCCTCGGCGAGTTTTTAAGGCTCTCAAGGGGGCCAGGCAGGCAGATTTCAACTTCGGGGAAGAAAAAAAAACGACCTGATCCATACATGTTAATCACACGGGGTAGACTGAGGAGGGAATACTGGCTGCAAGGCTAAAGGCTCTCTTTTAAAACGGCAGAGTTATTACAAGAACTGCTCGAATACATCATAGTAGTCTGTTTAAAAAGTGGGATTTCTATGTTCTATACTTCATGAAGGACAAAATCAATTAACATTCTGCTCTATGAGAACGATCTCCCCACTTTTCCCTTGGCATCGCACGTCAAAGTGTTTTCCTTCATGTTTTCCCTGAAAGGATATTAGTTGGCGATGATCTTTTGCCTGTGGTTACAGTAATTACAGGCATATGTATTTTCCTTTCTAACTCAATTGTGAACAAAGATGCTGGTTGTGATAGGGAAACAGATTGAATGTCAACTCGCTCCTATAACCCGTCCCGTTTGCCAAGAAAGCGGTAACGTTGTTTTCTTCTCCGAAAGGCTCAGAGTTTGGCTGAAACGCAACAGGAAGCGTTCCAGAAGAAGTCTTCTCGTGGAAGTTTTTGTCACATAATGATGATGCACTTAAAACTCTTCAAGTACTTTAGATCATGCCTTTTCAGCTTAATAGTCACAATTCCCAGTCATTTAGCGGCAGGAATTAAAAGGATTTAAAATCAAGTATTAATTGTTTTACTTGCGTCTGTGATGAAGTGTTACAGGATCAAAGTAGATTTTTTACTGCTGTGCCAACTATTTGATCTACCTGCTTTCTGTCAACGCAACAATAGTGAGCGCTGGATCACAACCAAGTGGAGCATGTACTAAATTCAGAGTCAGAACAACCCTCCATATGCTCATTTTACAATAAAGCAGAGGTCGTATTATTTGCATGTACGGTTGCTTTTTTTTTAAAGAAAAAGAAAAAAGGAGAGCTATTTTCTCAGGCAGTGTTGTGCTGTGAATTGGCATTCTTAAAAAGAATAGCCAATAATAAAGGACTTAATTGATACTCATTTCAAAGAGACGCCTGTTGAAAGAATTTCTTAAGTTTAATCACCACCATTCAAGAGTTGTAATGAGGGAATTATGAAGAGCGAATTAACAAAAGCACACAATTATAGCTTACTAGAAGGAAGTATTTGAATTCCTCCTAGGCTTTTCTCAGTCCCCCCCCCCCCCCCCCCCCCCCCCCCTCTATGTTGCAGGTTACCTGTCAAAGCACAGCCATGCTACACTCCCACATATCCACCACCAATCTGCCGCTTCACTCATTTCGTCAAACTCTAGGAACAAGAATGTGTTGGAGTAAAAAAAAAGTACAGCAGAGTTTTATTGATTGAAAATAATGTTGCCTATGTTATTACAGTGAAATGAGTTCAGCGAGGAGATGTTTTCAGGCGTTCTACAAGCCAGAGTCTGAGTATTTTGGCAGGAGGTTTTTTTTTTTTTTTTCCTGTTATTGCCATTTCCATGACAGATTTTTGCCAACGAGATCTTGGTTACATCCCGCTGGGGAATTATTGGACTGTAACCCGAGAAAACATGTCAAGCAAATTTAATAATTTGCATCAATGAGGTGATATGAACTTTCCCCTGGAAGCACAGTGCAAACTTTAACCTTCAGCCGTGATGATAGCAGGGAGGGAAGTATCAGATGTAAAATCCTGCTGTGCTTTTAGTAGGTGCTGGGAAAAAAAATTCTGCATATCTGCATGTTTTACTAAAACAATATCATACTTTTAGCTATAGTAAATGCTCACGTCCGCATGCTAACCCATGCCTGTCACATGCTCAGCATGGCTATGCTAACATGCTGATGTTTTCCATCTTAATTTAGAGTGTTAGCATGCTAACATTTGCTAACACGAAACTGTAGGGTTAAGAGTTGGCGTTAGCATAGTGCAAATTTTGAGAGCAATGTGACATTTTTGGAGGTAAACTGGACCCTGCAGCTTATTAAACAAAATACTAATCATAGCAAAGTATGTTAAAAAATAACTTTAATAATCATGATACTCTATGTAAGTCCCAATAGGACTTTTAGTAAAGACTGAGGCTGGATTTTTACACTGCACTAGCTCATAAAGAGGTTCTGTATCCTGATTATTTTGTATTATTTTGCAGAAATGTCTGTTAAAATTGGATTCTAATTAGTTAAACTTCTTGATGTAGTGTTATCACAAAGATGAGCATCCTGTGAGACGATACCTGGTTGTAACCTGTGTTTCTAATGAGGCCTGACTGACTGATAATCATTTCTTTCAACTGCCTTAACATATTTACACACTCATTAATATCTCATTTCTCATAATCAACAGCAAAAACAAGTGCGGCACTTTTAAAAGCATCTGGTTTTGTAACCACAAAGTGCGTCGCGTGAGCGCGGGCCACACCTCGCGCTTCTCCACCGTGGAGTTAGTGACATAACTGTAATTTATTATTAGCACATTTTTCCTTTGCGGTTAATCATTTTGAGAGGGAGGAGGATTCTCCGGCTTCATCTGTGGCATTAATTACGCAAAGTCGTTACGCTACTAATTAGCTGATCCTAAAAGGATTCTTGTCTCATTGTAATTTATTATCAAAGTGACAATCTCCTGCTTTCCCCTTTTAAAGAGAAAATGTGTCATTATGAAAACACAATCTAACTCTTTATCTGATACGTCTGCGGTACCCGACTCCCGTTGTATTACAGTCTTTTTTTTCCTCGGCGTCAGGTGTTGAACATATGCTCGGCTACAGGTTGTGTATCTTCTGCCCTGTAGGACGAGAGCGAGGGAGTGAGGGAGGGGTAGGGGTGTCTTATCTGCCACGCAGTTACTCTGTGAGCCATTGTTAGACTAGCAGGGAGCCTCATTAAACAACTTTTTGTAGTTTTTTTCCCCCCCTCGTGTTCTCCTTTAACTTCTAACCTTTTTTCCCTCAGTAAGAGGTCTGTCAGCCACCTCGTGTTCCTTTTATGCACATGTCAGTCTTTTGTCTCCTGCACCTTTTTGAAGGTTCACGTCGGCACCAGAGCCCTCAGATTGTTTGAAGATTGTGTGTGTGGTTTAGATTGCTCTGACATAAGTTGCTGATTTAATGTCACTCTACACCTCGAGACTTTGTCATCTGGTAGATTTTTTGTTTCCTTTTTTTTTTTTTCCCCCTCTCCTTTAAACTGGAAGTCTCTTTGAAGTGCATATGCTACTGATAATTGAAACAATATAATCCACTGAAGATAATAGAGAGACCCTCATCTAATGGATTCCGTTTTGAACTCAAATGACTTACAGCAACTGTTCTTGCATTGTTTTTAATTTATCAGAGCACTTACCTAAAGCTTTGGAGATGTCGGGAATGTTTGCATTTGATTGTTGTTTATTACGGCCACAGCAGGAAATTGCTTTATTTTATATACTGAAGTGTAACGTGTTATTTGCAATATATTACCTTAGAGGAACTCGATGAAACGCTAGCACCAGCATGCTAACGGTGCAATGCTAACATGCTGAAGCATGATTAATGTTCATCACCTTAGTTTAATATGTGTTAGCATGATAACATAACATAGTACAGCTGATCTAAACCATTGTTTATCATGTATTTGTATTTAAAATAGTCATAATTTAAGCTGATGATGAAGTTAAGGGAATGGATTTCAGTTCATCCTGAGGGGGGGAACTATGGTGTGCACCAATTTAAAGGGCAATCCATCGAATAGTTGTTGAGACATCCACTCAAACCAAAACCAAGTGTCGAGCTCATAGCGGTGCTAAAAGTCAGGGGAACACCAAAGCTATTAGCACGGCTAACAAAATGACCCTAACTGAAGTTTCCTGTCCTATCAATGCTAAATGACTTCCTTGATGACTCTCTTTGAGTTACTTAACATGTATTATGTTTTACATGTGTACTGTAAGTGATAATCTTTGTTTTTATTTTATATTTATGCCATACCGACGAAGTCTCCAATTACATGAAATGATTGCTGTGTGAAAGTTACAATCAAAGAAACGGAATCAAACACCGGTGTTGAACTTTAATTATCAGCCCTCTTGTGTCCCGACCACAGGTGAGAAGGTGACCGCGTTCCCCGTTTTGGACATCGACCAAAGCGACATAGTGGACACGAACGGAGCCGGAGACGCCTTTGTGGGAGGTAACGGCATGGAAATCATCCCCGACACAGCTTGAATATCGTGTGCAATCCCAATTAACCTTTGATACCGGCCAACTATGTAACGTAGTAATGCCTCCAGATTATATGAGCGTGACATTTAGCCCGCTGCTTTCACTCTGCAGGAGCTGCTCATAGCACAACATAAAAAAAGTCATCATTTTCATCCTGTTGAGGATGTAATAGCATTGTCCCCTTTTGCAGAAACCATTAGTACCTGGCTCATATTAATGATAACCGCCCCCCCTCAAACAGTTTTGGCGGTGATGGAACGCTGCAGGTTGACCTCTGCTCTTTTTTTTTTCTACCCAGGATTCCTCTCTGCGTTGGTCCAGGAGGATGCGTTGGAGGAGTGCATCCGCGCCGGACACTACGCCGCCAACGTCATCATCAGACGGGTCGGATGCACCTTCCCAGAGAAGCCAGACTTCCAGTGATGCGTCCGAGCACTGCACATCTGTTCCACATGATACTTGTATATGTATGCTTCAGGATTTTATGTACATTTTTTTTTTTTCTATTTACAGTGACTCACTGCATGGGACTAATTGCTGCGGCTTGAATGTTTTATCAAGCTTAAAACACGCAAACTCAAGATGTTTTAATACAATTCAAATGGTGTGCTGGTATCAAGTACTGGAATAAAAATGGGTATGTTTAAAGGAGCATTCCACTGAAAATCTATCTTTTGAGTATCAAAAACTGAACACTTGTCGGTGTAAAGAGGTGCAAAAATGTATAACTTCGAAACTTTTTACTTACCCCACTGTTTATCTATGTTTATCCGAGTTGTGTATTAATTAATTGATTTGCAAAGTTACAATAGTTTGGGTCGTACTAAGAAACAGATAATTGGTGGAGAAGTGTATTATCCCGCAGGATATGATTGAAAAGTTTCTTTGGTCATGTGGCTCTGAAAAGTTTGATTCACAAAAGTTACAATCTCGTCTGCCGGTGACCCGGTGTCACAGCCAAAAACCAAAACGCCCAGAGAAACTTTTCTAACACTGTGTGTTAATTGTTTGTAATTATCTTTTTCCAGACAATTTTGCCAATAACTTCCTAATTTCAATTTCAATGTAGTATAAACTGCTATCCCTCATGAAGCAGAAAACTGCTAAATGTTTAAAGCCTTCTTTCAAGCCTGTAGGGGTCGAGGGTTGTGATACTACACTAGAAATCATAGCACATTTTTAGTTGACTATCCCTTTAATATTCAGCCGTCGTGTGGTAGAAGTTATGGATTGCTTTCCATTTCCCGAAGTGAGTTTTAAATGGGGCAAAATAACAAAGACTATCTTTTGTTTGCTATCATGCTAATGGAGCGAGATGAAACCCATCCTCCCAAGCGTCTCTATACCGAAAAACAAAGTTAGTTGTAAGATTTGTTTGACCAAAAGTTTCTTTAAATACACCCTAAAAGAAAATGCAAAAACGGGGGTTGTTTACTTCCCCATTATTGAATCAGCCACAGGCTCCCTCATGCTAATCACTATTGGACAGCTCTACGCCCTTCATTATGGAGGGGACTGGGGGGAAGGGGGGGTACCAATACCAGCCTGGTGCTCTGCTCATTCGCCCCCCAACTCATGCTTGTTGGGTCCTAACTGGACTCTTGGGGTCCGGAGTTGTACTGCAGGGCTGTGGGAGATCATTTTTCTTAGTTAAGGGATTAGTGGTGTGCTCTTCGTGGCGATCATTAGAGGGACCTGAAAATTAGGCTGATCCTTCGCACCCAGCTGTGCTGTCGCTGGGGGTTGGAGAGGAGGATCAGAGGGAGGCCCCTCCCCTCCCACTGTGGGGCGAGTGTGGCCCAGCAGAAGTGTCGGGCAGTGTCTCAAGTGTTTTGTGGAAAACAATTCAACACTCGTCTGTTCTACAAAGAAGTGTGATTGATGATAACAATTGTTTTTTGTTCTCCTGTAACAACCTGTTACATCATATTTCTTTTATTTTCTTTAAGCGCGGCGGGAAAGGAATCCAGCTTTTACACTTTCTGCACGAGAGCTCCTTTTTTCCCCCCCTATAATGAGGCACAGTTTATGCATGTATGCTAATCGGGGGCATCTAGGTGAAAACATTCTCCAGCCAAAATGTTATTAACAACTTTGAGACACTTTTTTTTTTTTCATCAGCATTTTTTTTTTTTTTTTTTTAAGGTTTCACACAGATGCGCTTTGAAAAGGACCACATTTCTGATTGGGCAAGATCACACTCCATGGCAGCTGGTTCATTTGCTTCTCAAGATGACAGATGGCAAAACACAAACACAAAAAGAGGGAGCCATGATCAAGTAATGAGAATGCCTGCCACAATAAGGAAACTAGGAACACACTTTTCTCACTTTTCCTGGTAAACTTTTTGCGTTGCTCAATGAATGTAAGAGGCTGGAAAAAACAAAAACAAACATAAAATCTGTGCGTTTCATTTACATTTTACAATACTATGCCATGTGATTTGTGAGCGAGTGAGCCCAAGGCGCTGTGAACATGTTAAATGACGGTTTTATTGTGTAGAAAGCAATATACAAAATCTAATTTCATTTACTCTTTTGAGGTAAAGCTGCTGTTAACGACTGAAGTTAGGAGGAGGGGAAAACTTGACTTTGTGATATTTGCTTACAAAAGTGAGTTCACGACCAGAATGTTTTTTTTTTTTTTTTCCTGAATGCATGGCGAAGGAGTAACCGGGGCCCCGGCCAGTGTTTTTTGCCCCGCAGATGGGCAGCAGTGTTTGTGAACACCAGTGTGGCAGTTGGCAGGGATTGAGTAAAGGGGGGGGGATGGGCAGATTGCAATGGCACATGCTCCGATTCAAATTATCCCTGGACCCATGCAGCAGCGGAGGACCTGCTGGGGCCCAGGGTGGCATTCATTATAACCAGACACAGGCAGGTTTGGTCGGTGCCTCCGAATCACGACACCAGACCCCTCGAACGCAAATCGGAAACCCCCTTTATTCACATTTCACCACAGCTCAACACGCCTCGTTAAAATAACATTTGGATTGGTTGGTGTTTACCTCAACTTTTCGGTGACTAGATTGAAATCAATGTCAAAGTAGTGAATGGCAACAATACTGTGAATGATATAAACACTGTGCTAAATGGGGGAATGGCATGCAGCTAAATAAAAAAAAAACATTAAGTTGATCAAGGTAATAAGAAGAGCATAATGACTAAATGACAAGACTATTAACACCTGAATGTGAATCACATTACCCGGTCGAATGTGTCTTTTTATATGGACTGAATGCTTTCATTCAAGCTACTTTTAAATCTGCGTGTACACTATGTGTTTAGAAAATCTGATGGGAAGTTACCAATTATCTCTCTTAATTGCTTTACTATTACTGCATGAAAAATGAGCTTTCTGGCTTTTTCTGTCTGAAAAAAAGCGAGGGTGGTGCAAATCCAAAGACAGAACATTTAATGATCTACATTATTGCTAACAACTATTGCCCCTCCTTGGGCTTCGGTAAAGTTAATTAGCAGATTACAGTGTTGGTGTATGATATCCATATATATACTGCCCTGGGTGGTATTGGCCAGCTCAAGCTCATTTTTTAAAAATGCAAAAAGATGTAGCCTGTGTGTTCATGTCAGGATTAGTCACATGTGATCTTATATCCACAGCACATCAATGGAAGATTTAAAAAGGAATGGCCATAGGGGGAATTAATGTTAATATGGGTGTTATAAAAAAAAAAAAAAGTGTTAGCCGAGACTAATCCACCAAAAAAAAAAAAGAAGTGTAAAAAATGTTCCTCCTGGCTCATCACTGGACATGTTGATGGAGGGGGGGTGGTGGCGGTGAGGAAGGGGGGGGGGGGGGAGTGAAATTGACAATATCATTGTAGGAGCGCACTAAAGGGGCGACGGTCCGCTCCACTACACTGAAGTAGGGATGTCTACAGTGGAAGAAGAAGAAGAAGGGGGAGGGTACCACTTTGTCACAGGCTGCTATGTAGATTAACCTTTCAATTAGTTGTTATCAGGTCCTCTCCATGTCTCGGCGCGAGCTTTTCAGTCTTCGTTGCAAGAGATCAAAAAAAATCCCACGAAATCGCTTCGGATATGTCGCCGCGCATGTATCCATCGACGTTTCCCCGATAAATGAAGAGGAGTATCCGATGGGGGGGAAAACTTGAAGAGGTAAAAAAAAAAAAAAAAAAACTACCAGCAAATATTTAACGCTACACTGTGCCCTTCGTGTCTTTTTTTTTTTTTTACTCCCTTTTTTCTTTCACAGGCTACTAGTTTGTGTGTTCGTCCCCCCCCTCCTGTGCATGAAACTTGGCGTTAATGTTTTGTTGTGCCTTCTTCGCCCACGGCGGCGGTAGATTAAAAAGACAAGGTCGGGGTTTTTTTTTTTTTTTTTTTTTTGCGTAACATCTTAAAACGATATCCGACGAGGCTCGCGTATCATTTCCTTAATAAAAATATATGGAAAGCGAGAAGCTGAGAGAGGTGGTGGTGGGGGGGGGAAGCTAAAAGAAAACCAGCGATACATAATTGAGGCAGATGATGATGAAGAAGGAGCCACACTCTCCCGGCAGTCGTGTTAACTTGTATTCCCCCCTGAACGTCTCTTTCCTCACCCCCCTCCGGGGCTCACTATTTTTTCCCCTCATTGGAGATATTTGATAGTTAATGGTGATAAAAGGGGGTCGTGCCATCGTCGCGCGGCGCAACGCAGGACGTTTATACATTTCGCTCGCGGACGTGGAGGGAACTACTTTTTTTTTTTTTTTTCAGCTCAGCGGAACGTTTATTTAACGTCACATAGTTTAAACGTTGAATATCGGGAGAATTGCGGCTTCTCTCGGGGAAATAATGAAAAGGAGGAGGGGGGAGGAAGATAAAGAGGGAGGGGAAAGGCGACAGCTTTGGACACATTTAGCTCGGAGTCTTGAATATGCTACCTGTTATTGATTTTTTTATTTATTTAAATAATAAATAACTTTAAATCAGCGCTATATAGCCTTTTGCGGAGGGGGGTTTACGCAAACACATGATAGATTTAACAAACGGCCAATTAAAGTCTAAAATGTTCCAAATCACTTTCAAGTGTAACCAACTGTTTCAAGGAGGAACCCCGAGTAAAGGTGGGCCGGCGTTAAACGCGTTGCAAACGAGGGTAAATATTTATCTCCTTTGGCCGTCACTCGGCCACTTTGTGCCCGTTATGGTGTATTTATGACTCGGCGGTGTCCCGTCGCCCCGCGGTCGGAGCTGCGGGTCGGGAATATTGCGAGTGTTTTTCGGGAGAGGTAAATGATATCAATTCATCACCGAGGGCACCTTAAGAGGCGGGTCAATTGAGTGAAGTGACAGATCACACAGCCAGTGCCGTGCCTCGCGGAGTGAGCTCATACATAAAGATTGACATGTGCTTTATCAAACCAGAAATCGGATCTTGTCTTTACAGCCAATATTGAAGTTGCTAGGGAGGGCACATTAGCGTAGGTAAGGTTTAATGAGACACCATTGGATTGTAATCAGCGTCATGTCGGATTCATGTAAACTACAACATTGTAACAAAATGGCGACTGTTTAGGTGACATCAGTAATGCTGGCGACGCTGTCATTTATCTGCTCAACTCGGCGGAACACAACTCCACGGTGTGTTACGTAGTTATTATTAATGGTTTCTTCCGTCGTTAAGCGGCTCGGTCTCGGTCGTTGTTGCGGACGTGCCTCGGACGTGCTGCCAGGAAGTGAGCATTGATTATACATCTGTCATTAAAAAAAAAAAAAAAAGGAAAAAGAAGAGAAGCTCGCGCTGATCAGTTTTCTCGTTGCGGACGTCGAGCTGTCAAAAGTCGCGTGCGGACAAGTAACGGTTAAACTTTACGTATGATCTCTCTTTTTTTTTAATATGTGTGTTTTTATTAGTCAGTTTCGCTGTGTTAGACTGAGAAATGTTACGGTGACATTTTGGAAAAACTACGTGCTGTAGAGATAAATGTTGGTTGTTGTTTTTTTACGTCGAGAAAAAAAAAAACGTTTATCCGTCGATGAGACTGTTTATACTTTTTCCAGAACTCGGTAGAAGTTTCTAGCTGCCTGTCACTGTCCTCAAACTTAGTACTTTTTACCACAAATGCTGTCTTTTTGAACTGGACATCTGGTTTCGGTGTGTGGATTATGGTGTCAGACTGGATTAAGTCACTCGAGTTTCTGTAGCAATCATGACAGCCCCCGCGTCTGTTTTTATGCATCTGTTTCTCGTGTTTTAACACATCTTAAAACGTCCTGCATTCGTCTGGCCTAGCTTTTATATCCAATAGCTTTAAGCTAGCTAGTTTATAGAATGTGAATAATTGGCAGTAAACAGCAGTTGCAGGAAAGGTTGTCATGTTTTAATGTGTCTGACCAATTGTTTTTTATTCCTTTCCCTTTTCTAGATTTGATCCGGGATTAAATAAATAAAGCTCCAGGTCAGCTGGTAACCACCACTGTGGAATTTATTCGTGCCAACTTTTTTCCTCAAGACCCATGTCCGATACTCAGGATTGAGAAGACATACGCGGATGGTGGCGTGGAACATAACCTTTTGACCTTACCCCAGGATGTGGATGTACCCAGCGTTCAGCAGCACTAAGGGGGAATCTGTATGGATCACGTTTCTGTGAGTGCAATTGTTCAACCATGGTAAAACTTGCCAACCCTCTGTACACGGAGTGGATTCTCGAAGCAATACAGAAAATCAAAAGGCAGAAGCAGAGGCCTTCGGAGGAGAGGATCTGTCATGCGGTGGGCACGTTGCACGGACTGGACAAGAAGACCGTCCTTGAGCAGTTGGAATTAAGTGTTCACGATGGCTCTATCCTCAAGGTTACAAATAAGGGTAGCGCCTCCTACAAGGACCCAGGAAATCTCGGGAGAGTTGGATCAATCACGCCTCCAAATGTATCAGTGCCATCAAAGGAATCTATATGGAATTCAAGTGACCTGCGCCATATTGATTGGAATAAAATACTTAAGAGGGCCGTCGAGGCCCTGGATGATACCCATGGCTCCTCGCTGAAGAACATCGAGAGGTATCTGAGGAACCAGGACGACCTCGGAAACATTGTTGACAACCCCGCTTTCCGGCAGAGGTTACGACTGGCGGCCAAGCGGTCGGTCAACAACGGCAGGTTGTCCAAAAATGGCCCGCGGTATAGGCTCAGCCATGGCAGTTCGGAGGGAAGGTGCTCCAGGTGTCCAAGTGCTTCCCCCTTGGTCCTGTCATCGGTGACACTCCTCCCCCATGAGCGAGACCAGGTACCCACACGTTGGCCTCTGCATTCTCACTGTTTCACTTATCCCCATGTAACCCGGACTTTGGTCGGTCACATGCTGCCGCTGGGATGCATCATAGGAAACCTTTCTGCCTAAATATTCTTGCTACTAATGTGTTATTGATTTCTGCCTCCTCGCTCAGCTCTAACACGTAGTAAAGCTTTGTTTTGCAAGAACTTTTTCTTTTTTGGAATTTTAAAACGGTGACATTTCCATGATGTCATTCACCAAGGAGGAAGTTTGAAAGTTGGGGCCCAGCGCTGAGCGGCATTTGCTTTGGTCGTGTTGTTGTTTGTCTCCATAATATGAGAGCTTGGATAATCAGAAAGTCATGCTGACAGTGTGTGGTGGGCAGTCTGCTGTAGGCTTCCCACAGGTTACGTAACTCCCAACCTAATGACCTTAAGGGATGTGACTGGATGTCTTGTGATTTAGCAAAGTATTTGGGAACAGATTCAGGATGTTTTATTGGTCATTTACAAGGGAATGAGCATAAACTAGTTAGCACAATATTACCGAGAAATGACAGCTGAAGTATGTGTGGTAGGACAGAATATTCTCAGCATGAAACTATTATGACCTTTGTGCTGACAGAGATGCCCCAGAGAGGAAATAAGACCATATAAACAAACTTGCAGGTTGCAATGTTTCCACTGCTTTTGGCACCTCAGGGGTGGTTCATAGTTTGCAGAGATCTTGTCTGTTAGCGGTGCTTAGCTGTAACACTCTGCAGACAAAATTATGTAAAATGACAGTACTTTTGCACTTGCATTGCAATTTTAAGACACTGTCAATCTCAGGGGGATGAAAAATGTGTTCCTATTGTGTGGCTCTAAAGCGCGGTGCACAGTCATCTGGTGAGTTTTGTTGTGAGGGCTTTTTTAACAGATCGCATGTCGAGATGAAGTGCGGTCTCATAGTTTATGCACAAGTTATGCAGCTGAAGTGGCTAGTAGCATCAGGCTATTGAGATGTCACCCTGCTCCCCACCAGTTTCGCAGTGAATAATCAGGAAGCGACACCTTGATACTGCAGCCACAACTGTGACTGTGTCTGTGGTCAGGCCAAAAGTGAAACTGAGAACTGTTTAGAGACACAGTGTCCTACGACGGTTCTCATAACTGTGGAAGGCCTGCTGTTTTCCATTTGGAACATTTCAACCTATTGCTCCCAGCCTGATGACATCACCGAGCCCCGTCCAGGTTTACCATTCAAGTATGAGACATCTCTGCCTGTTCGGTTGTTCAAGCACAAGTGTGTGTGTGTGTGTGTGTGGTGAGAGTAAGCGATACTTTTAGGTAAAAAGGGAGGAGGAAAAAAAAGAGCAGTCTTGGTTTAGAGTTTATTAGATTCTGAAGAGACTCTGGCAGGAACAAAGGCAAGGAATGAGTTTTTTTCCCCTGCTGCGTTATGCAACCACTTGAGCTCTCTCTACCAGCAGTTTTCTAATAGGACCCCACCCCCTCACTCAGGACAGCCTGCTCTTTTGAAGCAGCATAATTTCCTGTTATGTACTTAATTTAGAATCCCCAAGTAAATCATCAGCATCTCTTCAGCTGTGTTTGTTTCTCTCTTTTTCGCATTTTTTTTTGTGCTGCACAGATTGCAAACTGCTATTGGTTTTAATCACCAGACCTAAGAATATTCCTGATGGAAATTAATTCTCCAGTTCCTGGATTAGACTTCATAGCTCAGTCAGGGGAGACTATGTTATGAAGTGAAGACTTATTAAAAAAAATGCTTGCCTATCAGCAGTATGCAGCAGTAAGCACAGACTGCATATTATCACTGATGTTGTATTCATTTCAAACTATTGTTCTTGCTTGTATCTAAATAGTTGGTTTATATAATGTTTCTTAGCCCAAAAAAAAGAGAGTTTTAAGGCTCTGAAGATATATTACTTGATAACGATGACAGACATGCACCTCTTGTAGATATTGAGTTCATAATAATAACTCTGAAGTTACCACAACACTGATGCCTTGTTTCTTTTAGCAGTGCTAACATTGACTGGCTTGTGATAAAGGATAAATCTGCTCTGGGTGAATGTGATTTGAACTTTGATTAGCCCTATATTGATACACATCACTGGGTTGATATGTAGGCCTGCGACTAACAAGTGTCTTCTTTATTCATTAATCTATTCAATCATTTGTTTAGTCTATGCAGTTTCTGATAATAGTAAAAAATAAAGATAGTGCGCCCAAATATGCAATTTAACAATCATAGAAAAAGCGGAGAAATCATCACATTTAAGAAGCTGAAACAAGAGGCATTTTAGCTTGATAAATGACCTTTACCAATAATCAATTCTCAAAATTGTTGGTGAAACACTTTCTGATGATTGCCTAGATGTTCCAGCAATAGATACGTGCCTTTTGGATTATAAAGGATTTTTACAACCAGGCCATTTCTACAAGATTGTTTCAGTTGCAGACCTGAAAGATATCTCTCTCTCTATATATTATTTGTCTTCCATAACATGAGACAATAGGAAAACTACTTATTACCTCTGAGCCCCAGTGTTGTATTCTGCAGGTGTAGCCTCATCACACAGTAGCATTTCAGTGTTTTTATGTCCATAATCACAGCTTTGTGAGCAGCAGTCAGCTTCTAATGGCAGCGCCTGCTTTCAAATATTGACCTGGCAGGTTGGAAAATAGAGTAATCATTGATGTGGCAGTAAACTGCTTCCCCTCACCGTAACAACTAATTGATACAACAGCCAGCAACAATGACCAAATCCCCACTGTGTCCTTGCTGCATTTCCCACTGGGGTTCATTTGGATGCTGTGACAGGTTGAAAGGATGCTCCTGTCTTGCGTTTGTTGACGGATGAAGGAGAAAAAAAAAGGAAGATCTCCCTTAATTCAGCTGTAGGTCAGGAGGAGGTCAGGACCAGTAGGGATTTAGAAGTCGCAAATTTTGTTGAGGTCAGGATGCTGATCTGCGTCATAGAAATCGGGAACTAATTATGGGCATCCCCAGAGTGCCCTTCAAAAGCTCCAGTGAATTGACGAGGTAGTGTGTAAAATGATGAGGTGGGTTATTTATGGTCGCACCCTGCAAGTGTTATTTTCCTGTAAAGAACTTCCTCTCAAGGAGTCAGCGGTTTGCCTGATGCTCCTCTGGAGTCTTGTGTACATGATCTCATATTTCAAGCAACACCTTATGAAAGCCGTATTGCGTCAGCGTGGGTTTAGTCTGCTCATGATTTCAGCCAAAGATCGGTCAAATCTCGACTGGCTGCTTTTATGAAGAGATGACACAAAGTCTTCCCCGGTTTCCTCTGTGAAGTCAGCCTCTCCATTCTGTGTGATCAATGGGGAAAGCCTCTTAAACCTTGGGCTCATATTTTACTTCTTCTGAAGTTAACCATAAGCCCTTAAATGAGTATTTGTTCTGAGACTTGCAACATTTACAGTGGATCATGGCAGTAACAATGAGAGCATGTTTTATTATTGAGGTAATTTGATTACATGCTGGTTAATCCTTTCAGACTGGAGTGCAAGCTTTAAGAATTGGATTAAGCCCTTAAACTATGATTACTAAGATCACTTACCCATTCATGTAATGGATAAAGGAGGTGGATCTCAATATCTCTGAGGACGAGATTCATTTATTATTCATTTCTAGCCTGTGAGAACTCCCTTTTTCATTCCGTGAGCTTTGTAGTTCATATTTTTGTGGCCATTTTCATTAAATCCCACACTGGCTTTATTGTCTCGCATTAACCAGCAATAAGTCCTCGGTGATCACAAAAACCCCGACAAGATGAAATGTCCAAAAAACAAACAGGCTTTCATGCACTTCATATGCAGCCCGTGCCCGTTTCTGTTTTCATACGGTTTGTGTCTGTTTGTGTTCCCACCCAGCTCCGGGTTGACCCCATCCCAATATGCAGTTTCTGCCTTGGAACGAAAGAGTCGAATCGGGACAAGCGGCCGGAAGAGCTGCTGTCCTGTGCGGACTGTGGGAGCAGCGGTAAGTTGCATCGGTCGTTCTCACGAGCCCCGACATACTGTGTGTGTAGTCTGCTGGACAAAACTGTTACTATGTTAGCCAGGCTCACAGCCAACGGTGTGAATGTATGTGAGGAATGAAGGTGGGCGATTATGGTTAAAATCGTTATCACAATATTTAGAGAAGTTGGTATCAATATATATCACAATATGGCAAAATATTAAAAACGTGTGTTCCACTGATGTGCATTAAATCAGCTAGCTAGTAAACTAGCTTATTTAGCTAGTTTTTAATTTAAATTGAAATAATTCATTTGGACCACACAATTTAATAATAATAATAATAATAAATCAGCCTAGTATAATGCATTTCTAGGACCCAATGTGCTTCACAGCTAAAAAGAAAAATAAAGTAAAAGGGCTAAAAAATAAAGTAAAAGGGCTAAAAAAAAAGAACATTTTAAAAAAACCTCCTTGTCCTTGTAGGCGATTTTAAAAATATGAGTTTTGAGGAGTCACTTAAAAGAATAAGTGGATCATTTCTATATTTTGTAGTGTGTTGTAATAATAGTAGCATTTTTTTTATCAAAGTATCTATCATGACAAATTTATTATCGCATTAGAAACACATGAAATTATTTTATTTTTATAGAGTTATATCACAGTGTAATTTTCTAGATGTTCAGCTGGGCAAATGCTTATATAACTAGATGCAAAAGTCTGTTTTACCTGACAAATCGTTGTATATAATCACAGTGATGCAAAAATCCTGCAAATCCAATATTTCCATAAAGCATTCCTGCTCATTGATTTGCAAAATTCCCTGCTATAACCTTCTACAACCAGAGACATCAAAGCTACCTCGGTATAAAGGTTGTCGACAAATCTGTGATTGTTGATAAATCTTCTATTATCTCACAACATAAAGGATATTACGGTATAACCCAAGCCTGGCTGCTAGGAGTAGCATCCGTGAGGCAGATGTCACATTCTGGCTCCACATTTTCTTTTTACTTCCCTTTAAGGGATTTATTGGTAGAACAATGTTCAAATTGAGTGGGTGAAGGGATCCAAATTGCTTGCAACCCTCAGTGGGCTCAAGAAGGGCAGATGCTCTATAAGTGGCCATTAGAATCTGAAATCACCCAAGTCATTTTCGCTCAATTCAGATTCCTCTTATAGAGCGCACCAGGCACAGCGGATCAAAGATCAACCCTTTTTCCCTCTGCAGATTGGTGGCATTTCCTTTACAGTTCTTTTGTTTCAGACAAAACTACTAACCCCCCCATAAAATTACCTCTGCCAAGGAGTCATTTATGTTTGAACAATTATTTTAAATGCCGTAAGGAATTGTTCTCCCGGTGACATTTTTATAGCTCAAATTTGACTAAGTAGCGTCGAGGTGGTTTTCATTAAGCGCTCGTAGTGTACACAAATTGTGCTCTCACTGTAAAACAGCTGTTTTACTACCATGAGAGGGAGCCGGGTGAGGGAGAAGGCAAGCTTTTACATGACTTTCATGGATCGACTTCCATTAGAATGAGTGCTGCTACTGTTTCTGCCTCATTAAGATCAAATTATCTGTAATTAGCGGCTCAGATGTTTGATCATACTGTTTTTAGACACAACTTGTGGCGGGGGGGGGGGGGGAAGGAGTGTCGCGGACATACAGTACAGGCGCACCATTGTTTTTGATGATGTAATATGTTAATATTCCACCTTACTGGGTGCATAAATGAACCGCTTTGTGACACAGTCGACGCTGTGTAAAAAAAAAAATTGTTATGCTAATGTGCTTCTTTTTTTTTCTTTCGATTTCTTCTGAAGGGCACCCATCATGTCTGAAGTTTTCCCCAGAACTAACCTCAAATGTGAAGAGATTACGATGGCAGTGTATTGAATGCAAAACCTGCAGCTCCTGTCGAATACAGGGGAAAAATGCCGTAAGTATAATGTTGCATACATCCTAACACACCATTATCAGTGTTGTCGGCTCGGAGGTAGATCCCATTTTGTGCATTCCTGAGGATTTGTTTGGTTTTCCCCCCACATTTTGTAAAGCCTCTCTTGTGCACAATTGAGCTTATTTCCAAAAAGACTTAAATGGCAGGGGGGTGTTACATGTATGCAACAGGGACATCCCTTACACATGCCTGCTGTTCCCTTTCAGGATGAGATGCTATTCTGCGACTCATGCGATCGGGGCTTTCACATGGAATGCTGCGACCCGCCGCTTTCAAGAATGCCAAAAGGTGAGGTGTTTACACTGTCTGGCTTCTCTGTTTCCCTCTCCGCTGTCAATTCAAAGGCTTTTTTTTTTTCCCACAGACGGCCCCGTTTGGGGCTGTCACTCAGCACACAGAGAGGCAACGATGGCTTATGAGAAGCTTTGCATGCATATCAAATTATTCCCGCATCCCCGGGGAGATTTGGTATCTCTGGATTACAGTACTGACCCTACAGCGACGCTTGTAATGATGGCGCACGTACTGTAGTAGGACAGTTGGCAGGCAATTCATACAAGTCACATAGCTTTCCTCAACAAGCTGACACTAAGTCTATTCCACTGGACAGAGAATTGACCCAGTGTTTTTCTTATGGATTTTCACTTTGTGCTGAGTAATTGATTGTCATTGTGAGCTGGTGCTGTTCTCGCCAGCTCTCGGTATTAAAGGAAATGTTTCAAATGAACGTACTGTATGTCCTCTGAATTGATGAACCCACTCAAACGGTGCTCTGTGTGTTTGGACACCCTCCAGGTACCTGGGTCTGCCAAGTCTGCAGGCCGAAGGAGAACGGGAAGAAGCTGCTGCACAAGAAAGCCGATCAGATCAAACGTCGATATGCAAAGCCAATCGGAAGGCCCAGAAATAAGCTCAAACAAAGAATGTAGGTGTGCAATAATCTGAATAGCACTTTCATTTTGTCAAAGGGGAAATTCCCGTCGGTAACAATGACGTTGATTTCGCTGTATTCTGAGTTGATTGTGAAGATCTGGGAACATGGCCACACTGCTGAAAAGCATTGTTGAGCGCGGTTTAACGTGTTGCAATTTGTTTGGATGCAAAATTTGCTGATTGCTTCCAAAAAACAATTAATTACCCATACAGCAATATATTGTTATGTATTACATTGTTGGATTAATAGCATTGATGCATGAATGTGTAAGCAGCAATGTGGTAGCTGTTTGAAAGAAGCCCAGCAACATTATATATTGTTGGTGGGCTTTTTATAACATTGAATCATTATAGAAGTTGCCCACAAAGTAACAGTTAAGTGAAAATACAGCTACTTCAACATTGCACTTCAGTACTTGAGTAAATGCACGTGAGATCTGACTTTCTACACCGGTTTCTTGTCTCCGCAGGTCTGTAACCAGTGGTGATGGCTCCATGGTAGCACTTGGAGGAAGGGGGTCACCTGGTAGGGGTCAAAAGATTACCGTCTGTTCCACACCTTCATCTGGTCATGCTGCATCTGTGAAGGACGCCAGAGACAGATTGGCTGTTGCAGACCCCTGTTGTGCGGTCGACGCCACCCAATTCACCACTTCCACCCCCACCACCACTCTCCCCCTCACGCCCACCTCCACCCCAGCTACACTCACCGTTAACAAGAAAACCAAAGGGCTTATCGACGGGCTTTCCAAATTTTTTACTCCTTCCCCCGTGGGCCGTCGCTCGCGACCTCTAGCCGTAGAGACGCCCGACAAACAGTTAAGCTCTAGAGACAAGTGTCCGCCCAAACTGTCCAAGCCACCAGAGCCGTTTGCCTTTGCCGCTGACGCCATTCAAAAGATAACACCCTCTTCCTCTGCACTTCCTCCCGCTCCCACGTTGCCGGGTCTTAGCCCCCCTTCGCAGGTGTCCAGCAGCTCCACCTCTGCTAACTCGCCCCAGAGCTCCTCCAGCCAGTCTAGTGTTCCCTCCCTGAGTAGTCTCTGCAATAGCAGCCAACTCAAGGGACTATTTGACGGACTCTCTCACATATATACTACTCAGGGACAGTCGCGGAAAAAAAGACTACCTTGCTACGCACCGCCTAAGCGCATGCATCATAAGCAGGACTCCCCCCATGCGTCCAAAATGGGGCCCCAGCGCCTTGGAAAGAATGAGTTTAATATAAATAGGTTACAATCCACATCTGCTGGGCCGGGCCGACCCAGAGGACACCCTTTTAAGATGGTCAGTCATTTCAAACGTAACCCCTTCCTTAAAAAGCACAGGACGCTAGGCAGGCTGAGGTATAAAGTGAGCCCTCAGAAGGGAGCCCCCTCACCAGGAAAGGGAGACTTGACAGACGGAAGAATTAAGCCTGAGAATAATCATGGTAAGCAAGGCTCGCAACTCCAACCAAGACCTGCGTCTCCACACCTTTTAAGCTTCTTCTTTATTCTTTTTTTTTTTTTTTTTTTTAAAGCTTGACACTGGCAGTTATTTTTTATTTTTTTTCCAGACTAGAGCTAATCTTTTCTTTGAGAAGGCACCCTCAACATTCTAACAGACTACTAATCTTCTGCCTAATTTGAATTCTTTTAGTTTCTTAACCCAGTTTCGTTGCGTTTTTGACTTGGCTGCGGAGTTTACGTGGCTTCCATCCTCTCGCCCGTTGGCTTTTGTCATAGTGCATGGCCCACTAACTCCCTCATGTTGCTCCTTGCTCTGTCCTTGACCCCTCTGCAGTAGTGCGCACATAGTGATCACTACCCAGTAGAGGCTGCAGTCACATCAGCGCTCTTCCTCATCCCACCTTCACTCTTGAAAATCACTGTCTCCACTCAGCCTCACTTCCAGTGGTCATTAGACACATACAACCCTGTGATTCACCCAACCCAGTTGACTCAAAGCTGACATGATGATTATAGCCAGAAGTGCAGTAACCCGTACATTTCGCTGCCTTCTGGGGTGAAGTTGCAGATTTAAAAATATAACATGCAGGAAAAAACAAATGGATATATCTTTCAAGCAGTTCTAAACAATATACTGCATAAACACTACTTACCCCAGCAGCACATTTCAATAAATATGTTAATGACACATCAGGTCCACTTATAATGAGTTTTTGTTTTGGTGGTTATGTCATGGTGTTGATGTCTTTCATAAAATTACTGCCTGCTTTCCAACATCAGTTGCTTTTCATGTCGACACTCGCTCCCTTCACTGCATCTGCTTCTTCATTCATGGGAAACTGTCTTGGTGGATGACTAAGCACATGAAAGCGGTTACGCAATTAGAGTGATTTAGTTTCACTTCATTACATTAGGGATTTTCATATAAACATGCAAAGATGATACATTATGGAATTCCTCAGAGACACGGCCTCAAACAGGCTCAGCAGCAGCACTCACAGCATAAGCACATTTGCATAGAATGCATTTATGAGATTATTCAGCCACGGCTGGTTCAAAAAACAGCGCGGCGTCGATGTGCTATCCGATATGTTGACGGTGTGTTATTGTGCCTGTGACAGGCCACAATGGGGAGCTGCATGTGAAGCAGGAGGCCCAGGCCGACTTTGCAGCCATGTCCAGAGACCACGTGATGGAGGAGGATATCGAGACGTTCACGCATGTCCAGGAACTTGCCGTGCAGGTGAGAAAACTCAACAATCGACTTCTATTCCAAATATATTCATCGCAAAATTCACAAGCCCAGAAAATATGAAAATGGCAGCCATTTTTATGCATACTACATCCAGCATTTGTTTTGTACCTGAGAACCTTCATACATTTCATTTTGGAGTCACAAAATATTGTTCTCAAAAAGAGAGTTAATAAACAGAAAGGTATCTCAGCATTATCTTGATCTATGACATGTATTTTTAAAGGGACAGTTCACCCCAAAATAAAAGCACACATTTTCCCTCTTACCTGTAGTATTTATCAATCAGGTTTTTTGGTGTGAGTTGCCTAGTTTTAGAGATATCACCTGTAAAGTTTTCTGCCTTCTCTCAAATATATTGGGACGATATGGCACTCCGCTTGTGGTGCTCAAAGCTCCCACAAAATAATTTTTAAGACTCAACATCAATGTCCTTTTCCAGAAACCATGAGCCGGTTACTCAAGATAATGCACAGACCCTGTTGTGACAATTGTCATAGAGGAACTATTTTCTTTCTACTGATCTGCAACCGCCAATCATATCACGCGTAGAAGGGAGGGCACTCATGAACAAGAGGCTTATGTTTGTGACAACATGACATATAAACATGAATGGTATTAGCTAGCTGTATCGGCTAGCTATAAACGAATAAACATGTGAATCCATGCACTTTTGCTGGATGTCGTCCCGTCTCTCCACCTTTCCTTTCTATCAGTCTGTCCTATACAATAAAAGGCGAAAAGCCCCCAAAAAATCTAAAATGGGAAATTATCTGGGTCACTGCATTTATTAATTTGCTTTTGTTCAATCTTTTCACAGAGAACTGGATCTCTGATGAACACAGACTCTGTGCGATGCCCTGCCCTCATTGAATTTGGGAAGTATGAGATTCAAACCTGGTACTCATCGCCTTACCCTCCTGAATATTCAAGGTACATTTTTGCTTTTTACTCGACAAATAATGCCACTTTCTTTCTTACTTGAGTTGCTTTTTATTTCAACTTCCTTTAAAAAAAAAAAGAATGGAAACTTGCTGGAATACAGACCACATCTCTTTCTTTTTGTCTTTGACAGATTACAAAAGCTTTATCTGTGCGAGTTCTGTCTGAAGTACATGAGGAGCAAAAACATTCTCCAGAGACACACAAAGAAGTGTGGCTGGTTCCACCCACCAGCCAATGAAATCTACAGAAAGGACGACCTTTCCGTATTTGAGGTCAGCTTCCCTTTACAGCAATAGAGCAATAACTGTATGCTGCATGAGATTCCACTGAATGGGTTCTGGGAGGAGGAGGAGGAGGAGGAGGAGGAGGGTAAAATGGGAACTGTTTGAACACTGTCCTCTTGGTCTTTTTTATTCCATGTTTAGGTTGATGGAAATGTCAGCAAACTATTCTGCCAAAACCTCTGCCTGTTAGCCAAGCTTTTCCTGGATCACAAGACCTTGTATTATGATGTGGAGCCTTTCCTCTTCTACATACTTACAAAGAATGATGAGAAAGGCTGTCATCTTGTGGGCTATTTCTCCAAGGTAAGAATTACAGAGTGATTATATGGGAAATGAAGGAACGCCACATATCATTCTCGATGATACTGATACAGTAAGCCCTCGGCTGTAATTTGTCCATTTTTTTGTAACGTGGCTTGAATGATGAGCCGATTAATCGCTTAGCCAAGCAAAAATGTCAAACATTAGTGAGTTGCCATTTAAGTGGATTTTTTTTTTTAGCTTTCGTTTATTTAAAATCATTGAAAATTGATAACTTTGGTGTAAAAAAAAAAAATCAACTAATTGTCAGATTAACAAACAAAAAAGATAATCATCATTATTGCATTATTGTAGCTCCAGTTCAGACCGGAGGGATATTTTTTAGTGAAAGCTCATCACCTTTTGTGTGTGGCGTGCATGTGCCTGTGCACCGCTTTAGACAAGGACAATGGCAGGTGCAGTAAATTGCCAGCTTCAGCAGAGCTCTGACATACTTGATCTGTTTCTCCTTCCCTCAGGAAAAGCTTTGCCAGCAGAAGTACAATGTCTCCTGCATAATGATCATGCCTCAGTACCAAAGGCAAGGATTTGGAAGGTTCCTTATTGATTTCAGTAAGTTTCTTAATGCGTTTTTAGACCGCTGATCTGACTTCTTTTTTTTTTCTTTTTCTTTTTCATTGCTCTTTGCAAACAATTTGAGATTAAGGGGAGAATTTGTCGCTCGTGGCAAGGTGCTGTTATTTGATCAAGGCTTTGAAGTGGGCTAATCAAGAGCATTCATGTACAGCACTTAAGCAATCACAGATTAGGGGTGAGAAACATTACATTCCCGCTGCATACATTATTTCATGGCCAATAGTATTTCTTTGCCCGAAGAGCTTTTGTAGAAAATGCCCCCTATTCTCTCTCCTTGACTTTTGATGAGGTTTAGATACTGCTTTTATGTTTCAGTGCAGTAAATGCAGCACATACAATATTTAAAGCCTCCCGGTCCACTTTGGAAAACAGTTGCTGCCTTGAGTGGATTTCTGTGTTTAGGCAGGCATTTTTTTCCCCGTCATTATAGGCGTTTTATTGTTTTGAAGAGTTGTATCTTCGCCCAGTTTGTGATGGAGAGAAAGGAAAAAGGAGCGAGGGCGGGGCGGTAATGGAGCATTTGATTTCCTGTTCACTTTGGGAGCCATTGAGACACAGAGATGCAAGAGGATCTGTGATATTGAGAGTGTGCTGATAACAAAGACAGGGATTAGGGGAGATTGAACGCAGCTGAGTTCTGAGCTCTTTGAAGGCTTTATTGGAAAATGTAGCTTTGGAGCTGGAAGTTGTTTAGATTAAGATTTTCTGTTATATTGGATTGTATTAGAGGAACACTTTGTCTCAGGTAGCTCTGAGAGCAGAGCGTTATTGGGGCGCCTGTGTGAAGAATGTTCCCTTTCAAATCATTATTCAAAGGGCTCAGCGCAGCTCTTTTTGTTTTGCTTTATTAATGATGATATATTTGTAAAGTGACACAGAATGAAATATGACTTTTTTTCAATTAAATTATTTGAATATTCATCGGCAAAGTGTTTGTTATCACAGGCTCCTCTTCTTAGCTTTAGTAATGAATATTGTCATGATTACTGGAATATTATGTGTTCACTGTTTGGTGATTAGATTTGCTTGTTTGGTTCTCGGTAGTGGGTGCACATTAAAAGGCATTAATTAATTTCATGCTGCTCATAATGAATGACCCTTGACAGGGCCGCTATAAAACTAATTACACACAGATACATATTAGTATTAGTTTTTTTTTCCCCTTGTTCGTTATCTCTCCTAAGTGCAGTCTCTTGTGAGCAATGACATCCAGCTGCTTCTCTGTTTCGCTCTGTCGCTTTGTTTCCTCTTTACTCCCCTCTTTCAACCTCCTTTGTTGCCCTTGCCAGCATGTATCATAGCTTCTGACAGAGGTTGAAGGAGAGGAAAACTGATTGCCTCGCTTCCCTTTATACTATTTGAAGGTGAAATCCCAACCAGGGTTTGGTGTCACATCCTTACATGAATATGTAATCCATGAGGGAGGGGGGTGTAGGGATTGAATTGCAATCTGAAATAACCCAGCAGCCGCCTCTAGCTTGACTAAAGCATTTTGTTTTTGTTTGAATCTTGTCTTTTTAGGTTACCTTCTCACCAGGCAAGAAGGACAAGCCGGCTCCCCGGAGAAGCCGCTGTCAGATCTGGGTCGCTTATCCTACCTGGCATATTGGAAAAGTGTCATACTGGAGTACCTTTATAAGCACCCAGATAAACACATCAGTGTTAAAGGAATAAGCAGGGCCACTGGGATGTGTCCACATGACATCGCCGCTACTCTCCAGCAACTCGGCATGATTGACAGACAGGATGGCAGGTCAGTTTCCGAAGCCGCAGTCTCCTTCAGCCTGTTCTGCCGCTTTCTGTATGCCGTCTGATTTATCCAGGCCAGCGGGTATTTTTAACAGCGTATCCATTAATGCAGCTGAATATTGACAGAAGTAAGTCAGGTTAAGCACCCCCAAGGACACGGAGCACCTGCTGTCCCAAAGAGCTCGTCTTTTACGCTCACATTTAACCACATATCACCGTCTGTCTACCCCTGCTAGTGCCTCGCTAGCTTTCCCTAACACGAATTTGCGGGCTTCTTACTGTGACATAGGATTGTGTTGGTCAGAAGAGAGCGATTGATTCAGAGGCACAAGGAGAACCTGAGGGCTCACCCGCGTCACAACGAGGTGGACCCCGACGCCCTGCGCTGGACACCTTCCACCGCTCTCAACGCTGTCCTGTCTGAGGAGGAGAGGGAGGCGGAGATGGATGTAAGTTCCCTCATTCAGTCGGGAGACGCCAGTTGTTTGTTTAGACTTGTTTGATTAGCTGCAGAGTTCAAATGGAGGCCATTAATGGGGGAAAGGCATTATCACTGTCAGCAGGCATCTAATGTTGTGCAAAATTGCCCTAAATCAGTTCACTACATAATTGATAGTGCTGAATATTCCATGAAATGCAATCTTTCCACGGTTGCTTAACGGAAATGTCTCCTCCGTGACGGGCACGCGTCCAATCAGGACGCCGCTCTTGTTATCAGGAAGGAACCTGCAGTGATTCATTTGTCATGATGTTAATTCCAATCTCTTGTTTTCCCATTAGCCTCATTGCTCAGATGTTGGAGCTGTGTGTGAGTGTGTGTGTGTGTGTGTGTGTGTGTGTGTGTGTGTGTGTGTGTGTGTGTGTGTGTGTGTGTGTGTGTGTGTGCACGCACGCCTTTCCCTGAGATTATGCGTCTTGTCTGTTTAATTACCAGGCTGAGCGGCTGAAGGAGCAGGCCAGTTGCTGGGAGAAGGAGGAGAGGGAGGGCTACATGATGACTCACGGTAGCAGGCAACCTCTCACCAAGGTCCACTGTAAGGTTCCCTACAGGACCTACGAACGCCGCCCCGCGCTGTCCTGGACGAGGTGCATCCAGCAGTTGGAGGAAGTGAGCGATGACGAAGCCGACGACGACGACGACGATGATGATGACTCCGATGGCTCACCACCAATACTAACAAAAGCCCACGCGATGCTTGCAGCCAAGAGAAAGGTGACTTTTATTGTTTGTTGATGTGAATCGTGCCTCTTTTGCATCCCTGCAAGTCAGCTATTTCTCCCGGGCGGGATTATCTCATTGATTATCTGCAGTTTCTGTCTAGGACAAAGTGGAATTGAACGTATATCATTACATATTTTCCTTCATTAGAGACCATGTTGTGTACTCTGGTGGAACGGAAAGGTTTGATGAATATTCATGAATGCAGTGGAGGGTTCAGTGGCTTCCTCCTGTCATCTCGAGCCTCCCTGTGTGCCTGCAGCTGTAGATAATAGATTGTGTTTTCACTGCTGGTGTCGAGACGGTGCAGGCTAAACCTTGTACTATTGTCAATGGTCATGGTTAATTTACTGCCCTCCTCTGTGCCGCTCACATCTGTTCTTTCAATATGGCACTGCCCCCTTGTGCTGGAGATAATATTACAGCCGGCTACATGATGTCAGGGAGACCCTTTTTCAACAAAAACAGTGCGGAAACCAGAAAAGAACAACACTGGCTGTCGGGAGTTTATTCAGTGCATTAGTTACAGTATTGTTTTGACATTCTGCTTGTGAAGGAATTCCGAGAAGAAAGCGTTTGAGTCGTAGGCAGCCGGTGGGGAAACAACTGGAGAATGTAAAATATAGACTGTGGTTTCTGCTTATTCTGCCTGTCTCATTTGTGGTTTTCCACACCAGGCTGCAGTGCTCAAACATTTAGTCTCACTGTGGGGTTTCACATTTTTACATTTGGTACAAAACCCTGAATGAATTTCTGCTCTGTACTCACAGGTCATCCACATAGTGCCCTTGTATTCACTCTGCACAAAACTACGCGACTCTGATGGAGCTTTTTTCTGAATTAAATGCTTCTTCTTTTTTTCTGTTTTTCAGCGAACCATTGTCCTCAAGAAGAGAGGGCGTAAAAGAAAGAGAATAAACAGCAGCGTGACAACAGAAACCATCTCTGAGACGACGGAGGTGCTGAACGAGCCGTTCGACAACTCTGAGGATGAGCGTCCGATGCCGCTGCTGGAACGCACCTGCAGAGTGGGCGAGATGGAAGAAGAAGAGGTGGAAGACAAGACACCAATAACACCAATGAAACGCCGGAGAGGACGCCCGAGGCTTGAGAAAAATGCAAAGAAAGACAATCTTCAACACTGGAATGAAGGTATTTACATCTTGATGAAAATTCATTCTATTATTTCTCATAAAAATTGTTTTGTGGTAGATCGTTGTGCAGAACATTAAAATGCTTTTGTTCAACCTTTAGGGGCTGGCGTCCTCTCTAAGAGACCAAGCAGACCCCGTCCAGTGAAACGGAAGAAAGGCTGGCCAAAAGGAGTAAAACGTGGCCCGCCTAAATGGAGGCTTAAGAATGAACGGAAGATGGGCTTCAAGCTCAACCTCTACACACCGCCCGAAACCCCGATGGAGGCGGAGCAGCATCACATTCACACTGAAGAAGCGAAAGAGGAGCCGGACCAGGATATCGTCAGCGCTGATGAGGACAGCAAAGCAGGCAGAGGCCCGGCTAGTCCAGATATCACATTAGAAAGGCTCCTCTCTGAGCCTCCAAGTCCTGTTGACAATGGCTCCCAGAAGTCCAGCTCCCCCGAAGGATCACCAGTAGCTTCTCCGGTGTGCTCGCCTGCCGCCTCGCCTGCCGCCTCGCCGGCTGCCATGTCCCCCAGGCCTGAGGACAGATGTGATTCCCCAGAACCACCTGACAACGACCAGCAAGAGAGCGAACATGGGCAGCACTCCCCAGCCAAAGATGTGGAACACAGCCCGACAGGTGTCGAGTCCTTAGAGCATGACAACGCAGAGGACGACGAGGAGGACGAGCAGAGAACTCAAATAGAGGATCAGGATGCAGATGATGAAGATGACTGTCACAGCAAAGCAGCAGAACCTGAGAGCAGCAAAGCAGAGCTAGAGCAGAGTTTGAAAGAAGTACCCGAATGCAACCCATCTTTTTTAGATCCAAAAGAAGACAATGACTCTGAGTTGAGTCAGCAGGTTTCTACAGTACCATTTAGTGAAGAAGAACCAGCTACTGCTCCAGAGAGCATCCAGGAGGCAGTGACGGAAACGACGGTAGCAACACCACCACCTGAAGCAGTAGCGGTCGCTTCAGTAGCAGCTGTAGACTCTGATAATCCTGTGGACTCTGAGTCGGAGGAAGAAAGCACTTCCAGTCCTTGCCCGGATCACCCACCTCCTCAGCCTGCGGAGCGGCCAGCACTCAGTCCCGTGCTGAGGGAGGAACCCCCAATCTGCACGGAGATTGACTCAGAGACGGCCCAAGCTGTTCAGTCGCTGACGCAGGAAACGGAGAGGGAAAACGTTTACCAGGACTGCGTGGAGAGCCAAGAGCCCTGCAGGACGCTGCAGACCTACGCCCACGTGGCCCAGAGCCCCCAGCTCACCTCGCTGGATGACTGCCCCCAGTCAGACCACAGTAGTCCCCTCTCCTCTGCGCAATCGCACCCCAGCCAGTCGGTACGCTCCGTTAACAGCCCGGCGGTCTCCATCCTGGAGAGCGGCTACACTCAGATCAGCCCCGACCACAGTGCCATCTCCGTGCCCTCGCTCCACAACATGGAGACGAGCCCCATGATGGACGTGCCGTCGGTGTCGGATCACTCGCAGCAGGTGGTGGACAGCGGCTTCAGCGATCTAGGCAGCATCGAGAGCACCACGGAGAACTACGAGAACCCGAGCAGCTACGACTCCACCATGGGGGGTAGCATCTGTGGGGCAGGCCCCTCCCAGAATAGCTGCTCCTACAGCATCCCGCCCAGTGGCTTGGCCCAGAGCAGCTGCGCGGTCAGCCAGCAAATGGCTGCCGTCAACCCCGGCAGCTGCGGGATGATCCAGCAGAACAGCCTGAGCTCGCCGCCGCACTGCAACGTCAAGTCGCCGCAGGGCTGCGTCGTGGTGGAGAGGCCTCCCAGCAACAGCCAGCACAGTCAACACAGCCAGCGCAGCCAACACAGTCAACACAACTCCCACAGCAGGCACGGCCCACACAATCAGCACAGCCAACACAATCAGCACGGTCCACACAATCAGCTAAGCCAGCACAGTCAACACAATCCCCACAACCAGCATAGTCACCACCACAATCACCACCTGCAGCACAATCAGCTCAGCCAGCACAATCAGCACGCTCAGCATAGCCTTCACAATCAACACAGTCAGCACAGCCAGCAGCAGCCCATGGCGCAGTGTGCCATACCCACCAACTTCACCACCACCATGCAGCTGGCAGACATTCCTGAATCTGGCAACGCAAATTTCGCCCTCTATGAGAGGATCAACCACCAGGGGGATTATGGCAACGGGCACTACGCTCAGTCGTCTGGCCTCAGTCTCGCCAAACTGCAGCAGTTCACCAACCAGTTCATAGACCACCCTCACTCGCTGCCTTTCAACCACTCGGCCTCACACCCCATCACATCTTATGCAAACACCCCATCGCTGTCATCTCAGCACTCCAGCCTGGTCTCCTTGTCCCAGACCTCGCATCGAGTCCCCAACCCGCAGGTGCAGGCCACCATGACCCCGCCCCCCAATCTCAGCTCCCCGCCGTCTATGATGCTGCAGCGCAACATGGGCATCCCCCCCTCGCAGCGGATCCAGCCCCAAATGGTCTCCAAGAGTCACATCTCTGCACGCTCCAAGTCGGCCCCGCTGTCCCACCACCAGCAGCAGATGTACGCCCGGCCGCCGCAGACCGTGGCCATGCAGGCGCCATCCAGGACGCTGGCCGCCATGCCGCGCATGAACATGAGCGTCAACATCATGCCGGCACCGGCCTACAACGTCAACTCCATGAACATGCCCTCCCTCAACGCCATGAACGGCTACAGCATGAGCCAGCCCATGATGAACAGCGGCTACCATGGCAACCATGCCTATATGAACCAGTCACCCCAGTACTCTATGCAGATGGGCATGATGGGAACACAGCCATACCCCCAGCAGCCCATGCAGGCTCCACCACATGGCAACATGGTGTACACTCCAGCTGGTCACCATGGTTACATGAACACAGGCATGTCCAAGCAGTCCCTGAAAGGGCCTTTCAGCAGGCGGTAACTCTCCGCGGGACTCATCCGGTCCTTCTCACGTGCATTTTGCTGTTTAAAGATGCACTGATCTGGCCTTTTTTTCTTTTTTCTTTCTTTGGTGTCTTTTTGTTATTTGTTTTATTACTTAAAAACCAGCAGCAGCACTTGGAAAGAATGCAAAAATCTTCATCATTGAGTAAACTTTGAAAAGCTAATGTCAAAAAGTATTTTTGTTTCTCCAGATGGGAAGCCTTACATCATTACGATGAAAATCTATTTAATTAGTGTTAGTGTCTCTGATGTGTCTTTAGAGCAGGCGGGTTCAGAGCTCAGCGGTAGAGATTTCATCAGTGGTCTTGCAGTCGTGTAGCAGCCTCAAATGAAGCCATTTAATGTGCCTGCTACAAGTGGAGTTAGTGGCCGTTTGAACCTGTTCAGTGTACCTGTCTAACAGTGCTGACAATTAGTTTGTACTATACTCATGCCTTTGTATATTTAAATTATTGTACTTATTTTGTAAAGTGACAACTAGCATGCTTCAGTCTCTGTTAGTGACAGTGCATTGAGTAGTACTGTACAAGTGTTGTGCTTAATAGCAAGCCATTTTAAAGATATCTGGCCTTTATTAGGTTTCCCTCCACAGGGAGAAAGATGAAACTATATTTTGTTAATTCTAATAATGTAAAAAAAATGTAAACTTAGTTCTGTTTCCTGTTCGGTTTTGAGAGGTTTTATTGCTATGTATGTATAATTCTGAAGTCTTTTTGTAACAGATCTCCTTGAGGCAGCTTTCTGTTTAATAAAGCAGACTGATTTCTGTCAAAAATAACAAAGCATATCTCAGTGTTTGTACCCTGAAAGTTCTAAAACATTTCAAAAATGTCCAAGAAGTGTGGCAGAATTTAAAAAGAACTAAATGATTATAACGATGAATAACAATAAAGAAAATATAAATTTAGTCCAAAGTTGATATTTTACATAATGCCTTTAAAAAGCTACGTTTTCATTCCATCTGTAGATTTGTTTTCTATCTTTATAAAATGTTGGATTTATATTTTACCGAAGTGTAGAAGAATAGAGCCTGTGAATAGACCAAACTAAGCTAATGGATTGCATGTAAAACGCAACTTGTACTTGTGTTTTTGTTTATATTGCTCTTTTGTAGCCTTTGTACCTGTACAGAGTTGCTGGTAAGAACGGAGGGAAATACCTGGCTATGTGCACAAAATTGGACAGAATGACATTCTTGTATTTATGACTTTTCTCCTTTTGTCAGTCACTTAAAATGCTGTACATTTTAGCATAAGAATAAATTATGATTGACCATGTACTTGATTGTTCTCCTTTTAATTTTAAATATTTACTAGCCTGAGTTACAGAACCAGAATGCTATGATAGATTTTGAACTTGTCGTGACCCAGGCAGCTATTTTCTCTGCAGAAAAGTATTTTAAAATAAAAAAGAAGTAAAACAGAAAGAAAAGGAAACTCCACCTGGACTTGGTTCCTCTGAGACTTGATTTACTTTCAATATCACTCTAAAAAAGACTCGACAAAAAAACTTCAGGGCAAAAACAATCATGTCTCACATTTTTTAACCTTTTATTTAAATCACCCAAAAATGAAAAAGGTATTTAATGATTACACCTCCGCACTAAAAGCAATGATTATCTCTTTAATATTAAAAAAAACATGGTTTACACAACTTAAAATGTTCAAATGCTGTCATTTTGATGGACAGCATTCAGGGAGCTGAATCCTTCCAACGTGTGACGTAACTTGATGAGATTCACACTGGAAGATGGTATATTGACTCGGATTCACAAAATACCATGCGACTAATTACTTGGATTTGTCTCAAATGAATTGACATTTATTCCACTTGTCCTGAATGACTTATGACTTGACTTACACATGTTTTGATTTCAATTGTTTCTGTTGACTTTTTGATTTTACTTCGCTTTTGTCAAATTCCGTGTGGTTTAACTTAATGTTTTACTAGGAATAAATTGTGATTTGACTTGGACTTAAATGACTTGACTTGTATTCGTCCCCACTGACTTGAACCCCAACCCTAGTGCCCCCATCAGCTCTGTTCTGGACCCTCTTCTCTTCCCTCCAGGAGCTGCAGGTCCAGCTCCCTCAGCTGTTTCAGGAAGCCCCAGTTGGGGATGATCCTCCTGCGGTTCTTCACGTGCTCCACGGCGTCCACCACCGTCATGTTCTCGCAGATCATCAGGTAGGCGAGGAAGAGCGTGGCGGAGCGACTCCTTCCCATCACACAGTGCACCAGCAGTTTATCTGCACATACGTGAATCACATCATCATCAGGGATGAACACAACCTCATCCCTGGGATTATGCTTGAAATGAGCCGTCTTACTCTGAGGGTCGCTCAGCGTTTCTTTTATAAAACGGGCAGCGGGGAAGAAATACTGGCTGAGGTTAAAGGTCGTCACGTCTTCTGCCACCACGCCGTAGTAGACGACGTCCATGTCGCCGTAGTAACCGGCTCCGGTGTCCACGTTGTTCCACGTCCCCTCGGCTGCGTTCAAGATGTGCGTAATCCCCAACCTCTTCAGATTACACTTGTCCTTTGCAGTCTGCCTGCAAGAAGCCAGCGTGAACATTATTTTAATCCATTATTTTATTCAGTCATTTCCTACTTTTTTAATAACTTACTCGTCCCCGATGTAGACATTAGGCCAGACCTCGTTGACATGAGTGTAAGCCACACTCCCACGGTTTAGGATTTTCTCCAGCTCATAGCCCCCAGGTGTGACATATTCATCCGCTGGACTGGATTCCTCCGCCGCCTTTGTAACATTTATCTTGGTTCTAGTCTTTGACTTGTGAGAAGCCATTTCCTCACTGTGGCTTTCTTTTCACACATGATTTATTAGCTTAAGGGAGGGAAAAGAAATACCACACTTGCTTTTTTTTTCCTTCCACTTTTCTGAAAAATACATGTTTTTCTTGTATTGTTTTTCACATGCATCTCCAGTGACACTCACCAAGAGATCGAAGTCCTTCATTTTCTTATACATTTTGTTTTCATCAATATGCTTGTTGTGAAGTCCTTAAAGGCAGAAAGGTTTAATTCCAGCGAGGCTCAAGTGAGGGCACAGATTGTATAACCGCTCTGTGACGGGAATCAAATGCAGGGGATATTTTTAGGGCTGTGATGTGGCGGGCCCCTGACCTTAGCTGCCACGTTCCCTGCCTGCAGGGAAAACTTCCACCCAGCCAGTCCCCCCGCCATCCACTCCAAAACACACAACTTTAATCTCTGCTGCTGGCGGGGAAGCTGAGCTTTACCCAAACTCTGCACCCGCCAAAAAGGATACCCACATTCACTGGAGTGAACAGGCCACTCTGAGCTTTTGCTCAGCCATATGAACGACTCCTTGGAATTGTGTCGGTCTCTTTAAGCCCTCCCTACATATCTTCAGACGCGGGGAGAAAAACGTTCCAGCGCTGCCTCACAACACCCGTTAAGGATGTTCTGCATTCTCTGGAGCCTCTCGGGGGGCCGGAGAGAGAACTGAAATGTGTCAGACTGTTAGACAGACGAGGTTTTTTTCCACAGGATGGCACATGTCTTTGATTCCCCCCCCCCCCCCCGTTATATGATATGCACGGTCCATTCAGTGATCTAAATGCGAGCCCCCAAAGTGAGGGTGTGATGATGACTGTATTGCAGAATGGCTGGATGAAGCTGCTAACATGTCAGACCGAGTTTTCACACCATCAGACTCCTTTATTTTTCCCTCATATCTTCATACTCTGCCATCATTCATTCTGACAGTGAAATCATTAAACCTGTGATATCCAATTCCTTTTATTTTGACAGCATCTCCCTCTCTCTCTCTCTCTCTCTCTCTCTGTCTCTCTCTCTCTCTCTCTCTCTCTCTCTCAGTGTGCTCTGGAGAGCATCTCTTATTAAGATGGCTTCAGCGTTTCATCTCTTTTCAAAGTCTGACCTGAATCTGTATACACACTCGGAGCCACGCCGGCATATTTTTTATCATCTCACATCGAGCTTCAGACATCACACTTTTAACTGCGCCTGATTGCAGCAGTTAAGACACAATATTTAGAAAATTCTGAATATATAATAGAGCATTGTTTATTTATAGGCACACACTGTCTTCGAGTCGTTCAAGAACAGCTGTTTTTTTTCCCTTTGGCAGCTGTGCTATTTGTTTTAATGGCCTCTCTGGTATTGATTGTGCTGCATATATGTGACCATACCGGTGTTTTTCCTGCTCCTCAGCTCCTCAACTACGAATCATGTATACTTTACATTTTTGCTGACTGTTTTAAAATGCACGGCGTACAGTTCTGCAGTTATTTGATGTATTTTTTCCTGACACAGCATGGAGCCGGTGGCTTCGAATCATTTATGCACAATATGAAAAATATTTTTGTATTTATTTTTCCCTTTAGGTTAAGTCTTAAAACTTTATTTTTGTAATCCACACTGAATATCAAGTCAACATTCATTTTTGTTTTTCAGTTATTCACTTCATCAAATCTGCCCTTAAACGCATTATATATCAAAATATGATAGATTGCATTAAGTGTGTTTACTGGTTTCATACTTACTTAAATGACTGGAAACCAATGGCTGCATAGAAGGTAGAAAATGCATTAAAAACATCTAAAACAAACCAACCATGATTAGCTGTAATGTAAAGAATAAGGGAATTGTATTCTGGTTGGATGAAATTCCCTCTCAGTGCTTTATTTCTCTGCTTCTTGACGTTGTGTTGTTTTCCTCTGCAGGGCCAAGGAAGAGTCCAAGCGACGGAGTTGATTCAGAAATCCAACATTGGGAAGAATGTTTCTGTGCGAGCAGACGGCCTCCACCGCCTCCATGAGGGTGAGTCTCTCTTTGATCATCAGGAAGGCCAGCGTTAGAGTCGCTGAGCGGCTGATTCCTCGTGCACAGTGGACGAGCACCTTACCTACGCAGACAACAGACGGGATCACTCCAGATGTCAGCTTTGTTTACATGATGCATGGATACTGTTGCTCATAACCAAAGAGCTGGAAGACTGGTGACTAATAATACTTATAAATATATATTATTTTCCTATTTTAGAAGTCCAACAGGACAATCAGCTCATGGTTTCATAATCTTATAACAAAGTGACTGTAGAGATGAAAAATGTAGTGTCAAGCTGATTTTCTTAAAGATTTTGATGCAAAATGCTAAAAAAGAAAAAGAAAAAAAGAAGAAAAAGTATTTCATAAATTGAAAAGCTGATCCTCATCCACGTAAAACCAAGTTAAAGAAATAAAAAATGCCTGAATGAGAATATCTTCAAGAGTTTGTAAACACCTTCACACAAACTTATTTAAGGACAACTTTAAACCTACATATTTATTGTCAAATTCAGTGAATTAATGGCAACATTTCTTATTTAGAATAAATATGATTCCAGCCTAAACCCTAATGTGTTTTTTTCTTGGCCTCAAACAGACTCGTACCTTTCTGTCTCAGAGCACCGTGAATGAAATCAGCCGTCTCAGTGAAGAACGGGCTCAAGTCAAACTCTTTGCAGTCGGCTGCCTCCACTCCGTGATACTGGATGCTGGTGTCCTTGTAGAAACGGGGCCCCGTGTCAATGTGCTGGGGGCCATCTGCAGCGTTCACCACATGTGTTATACCCAGATCCGCTAGCAGAGTTTTACGCTGAGCCGTCGCCCTGTAAAACCACACAAGGAGGGTTGTCTTCTCGCCTGTGGCCAGCTCATGTGAGCTTATGTTTGCAAGTGCATCTCTGGTGACTCAAATGTACAGATTTGTGTACGCGTTGGCCAAATACAGTACTTGTTTGCAGCGACAGTTTCACAATCAGATCACCATATTGCAGCGGGGCCCCCGATGTGAGAATGTCACTTACGCGTCTCCAACGTAGAGGTCAGGCCAAACCTCGTTGACAGCTCCGGTGGGGCGTCTGTTCTTCAGCAGACGGCCGAGCAGATCGCAGGTGGGCGGTGTCTGATGCTCTGGCTCCTCCTCTGAGCTCATGTCTGCATATTTTCCCCCCTCAGTGTTGTCGTGTAATTATCACAAATGATATTCAGCTCAACACTCAGATAACAGTTAGATCATTTCCCCCCCCAAAGACTTGATGTCCCTGGATGGGAAAATGTGAGAAGTTGCTGCTAGTTTGTTCCTTCATGTAGGCATTTTGGGAAAAGAACTCCAACTGTATTGGAGCAACTTTCCAGAGGGAGCAGATATGAGTGTTGTGTGGAGGCTCAGCCCCCTCGCTGGAACAGCTGAAGATGCCAGAGTCCGGGCAGCAGCAGCAGTGTGGACTATTTATTCCTCGGATGACCGTGACGGCAGCCAGGCTGCTTGTGTTGTGACAACTTCAACTTCAGAACCACAGCAGTGATCGTGGTTGTTGTCATGACTCCAAACATGATGAGGAAGTTGCCCCATAGAGTCGGTTACAACTCCTAATTTTGAGAATTTAATGGACAATTCTGCCCTTATTTTATCCATGAATTTCTGATGTTTTCATCCAGAAACTATGAAAAACACATAAAAACGTCAACGGAAACGTCACTGACCTCTCACCTCAATGTCCATTAAGTAGCTGTTTTGATCAAACTACATGATCTTCACCAGCAGGTTGAGTTTGTCCGTTTGTCACAGAATTATAGGTGTTGAAATGTTTCTTTTCAGTAACAGTTCAAATTTTAAGGGAAGAAATGCAATTTCCATTCCCTCCCAAAGTTAATTAGAAAAACGGCACCACTTTCATGCCTCTGTACAGATTAAACGAATTACTTTATCATAATATAACTTGTAAATTAGTAGGATTTAGAGGCCAGGTTAGCTGGTTCCAGTTTTTATGCTAAACTAAGCTCCAATTTAGCATATTTAGCATGGTATCAATCCTCTCATCTAAAGCCAATGAGCATATTTACCAGAACTATTCCTGAAAAGGCTTCTCATTCACAAATGTCTTACATTTTGAGGTCCATTCTTTGGAAACTGTGCCTGTTTATTGTAAAGAAGAAATGAATGACTCTTATTTATTGTTGTTAGTTTTGGGAGATTAAATGAGCCGTGTCTACACAGATATACTCTTGTTTGGGGGCTAAAGTCATTGTTGGTTTTGTAAGTATTAATAATAATTAGAAGTCACTTTTAATTCTACACAAAAAATGGAATTAGTGCATGTTTTGACATTTATATCTCCATTGTAATATCTACTTCAACTAGCGGCGGATTTCATCTCAAGTCTTTCCGTTGGCACCCCGGCTCCTCCATGATCCCTGGCAGTGCAGCTGGTTGTCCAGCTCTCGGAGCTGCTCCAGGAAGCCGTTGTTAGGCGAGATGTTCCTGTTGGCGCTGACAGCTTTGATGGCGTCCACCAGGGTCATGTTCTCGTGGATCATCAGGTAGGCCAGGACCAGCGTGGAGGAGCGGCTGAGACCCATCGCACAGTGGACAAACACTTTACCTGCCAATCAAACGGAAGACAAAAACATCAGCCCAGAGCTCAGCCATTTACCGCCATGCAAACAGCTGGATTATTGTGGTGGACTTTATTCTGTCTAATTTGTTGCTCCTCTCTCCGTGGATTAAAAACCATGCAGTTCTTCTAACTCCCGACTAAAAAGTTTTCAACAATGTTGCAACAAATGTTTCTACACACGGTAATCCCCGCTTCCTTATCGGGCCTGAGGATTAGGGCGCAGAGGAGCGCGTAATTGAACTGTCTTGGCGTCTGTGTATTTCTGCCGGGGATTACTGTAGGCCCCGCCACACACTGGAGCCCCCGATCAGCCAGCATGTGAATGAGGAGGTCTCATCTTATTACTGTCATGTCAGATACCGACTTCACTTTGCATAACAGGCCGGGCAGGCACGGGCCACAAACATAATTGTGTAATTTCCATGTCCAATAAAAGTGTTGCTTACAAATTACCGGGGCAATCCATTTAAAACCAATTTTCTCGGCCAAGGTCTGAGCTTATGAGAAGATTACCGTGGGGGAAAGATATTAGCTTGATATTATGTTTAGTGTTTGATTTGCATTTTAATGACTGATACAACTGGGGGCTGCTGTAATGGGAATTGACTGACAAACGTCTTCGTGCTTTGCCTTGCAGGGGGGGAGAAAAAATGTCTCCCCCAAGTTAAGGTGTAAAAAATGATGAGGAAAGACCTCCTCACCTGTGGGCGAGCTCAAAGCGGTCTTGATAAAATTGGCCGCTTGGTAAAAGAAGGGACTTAAATTAAAGGATGGCATGTCAAAAGCTTCCACTCCATGATAAGTGATTTTGGTGTCTCTGTAGAAGCTGGGCCCCGTGTTGACGTTGAACTTCCCATCAGCGGCATTAAGTACATGGGTGATGTGGTGAGCCTGGAGGGTCCTCTTGTCCTTGGCTGCATACCTGGAGGGGGGGAAGCATAATTATCCATCAATGGAGGTAAGTGATGTATTTAGAGGTTAACACATTAATGATTAATAAAACATAAAGCTTTATAGATCATTAATTAACAGCAGCTTGCTCAGTTCACCCAAATAATACATTAATGATAATAATCTTTCCCACAGAAATAGTTTATATCAAAAGGGGCAGCGAGATATGGATTATATGCAACAGAGGAGATAACCTGCTGTTTCTGGAGAGATGAGTTGCGATAAATTTTTCTTGGTTTAATAGAATTTTCTGCACTTTAACCATCACGAATCAAATCTGTGTGGTTCCAGAAATCCCAGAGAAAGATATCCAACGACATGTTTCATAGTAATAGTCATATGATCCATATTTAATATGCTTTCACCATTTATACCTTATTGCTAATTGTTTTTAAAGTTTTCACCATTTCATTAGTGATACTCGTCCTCCTTTAAAAAGTAATCCTGGTCTCACATGTCTCCGATGTAGATCCTGGGCTGGACCTCGTCCAGATGGCCGCTGGTCCCTTTCTTTGTCCACATCAGCCTCTGGAGCTCTGAAGCCGGGGGGGTCTCATACCTGCCGACGTCCCCCTCGGGGCTCGCCAAGCAGCTGAGGCCTCTGGGCATGTCTGGATGCTCCACTTCTGCTTTTACAACCTGTCGCATAAAAGGGACCACACGTGGGTTTTGCTGGGAGTTTAAGCAGCCGCTTTGTGGAACCAACACATCTACATTTGGAGAAAAGCTTGTCAAAAGGTGAGGAAAATGTTTCTTCTTTACCTCAATCATCTACAGTTTAAGAATAGGAAATGTAGAAACAGTTTTAAACATCTGATTCCCCTCTGAATGCTGAATAACATCACTGATGACTTTTAATAGGCTTTATTGAAAGACACTGAAAGAAAAATACAATGGGGGCGTTACAGCGAGGAGCGTACGTATAGATGCCCGTTGCCTTTAAATATAGACGATAATTATTCCAATAAATGCACTCCGCAGCAGCAAAGAACACATAATTGGAAGATGACCTTATGAAGCTCTCATTATTTTATCTGCAGTTCAGTAGCACTTAGGTAGTGTTATTTATCCCCAGAGATGCAGAAAAAATTTGTATTCAAGGCCTATAAACATCAGCTTTTCATTTCTTGCCAGCAAGTCCAACCTGTGCATTTACAATTTCCTCACTGGGCTTGTGATATATATATATATATATATATATATATATATATATATATATATATATATATATATGCATACTGTATTACTGTATACATTAGCATCCATTTAGGCAGCTCTGTGAATCTGCTCCAGGCTGAGGATGTACAAACCATGTGTATGCATTGCTATAGTACAGAATCCGATGGCAGCTCGGCTCCTTATTTGCATTCTGCTGGTGATACGGGGACATAATGTGACACTTAGGGTTTGGAGACTTATTGTCATGTCCACGGGGATGAGTCATTGAGAGCGCATCTCTTCCAGTGACCTTTTGTTAAGCTGCCGTGGCATATGGAGGTGCACTGAAACATCGCGGTGGCTTCACGCATCCCTGCGTGTGCAATGGTCGTAGGTGTGTGTCATGTGCAATGCAAGAAAGCGTTGCATCCGATTCCAGCATACGAGCCCCGTGTCGAAGTACAGCGTGTCTTTGCACAAGTACAACATGTGCCCGGAGTACCTGGAGGCTCTTCTTTCTCCTCATTGATCTATAAGTACAACCCTTGCCTCCCTCCCACAGTCAGGGCAGAGAACTGATTTCCCTGGTGCACATGTTGAGCTGCAGCGCTGCTTTCATAGCCTTCCCCCCCCTCAGGCTAACCTGTCCTTCCTGCTCTACTTCTGTGTAATTAAAGATGCTATGTATGGGAAAGTGCCCACGGTTAACATGGAGGGCAAATAAAAATGGCTTTTTACCTCCTCCGGGCCTCTTCTTGCTGGTTTTATGAATTACACTTCAGTCTTTGGCCTTTTCGGATGTGGCTCGACTGGATTTGTGAGCAAATTAATAAAAGGAGAAAGTGTGGTAATCCATCAGACAATGCGGGCAGCATCACGGTGCCCCCCTCGTTTATTAAAGTGCTTTATACACATGTTTACCTTGCAAACAAAGGTATACAGTACTATAAATCCAAACACTGTACAGTCTAATAAATATTGTTCCAACGTGGTCTTCAATCTGCGACAAATCCTTAACAACAAATTGTTAGCAGACACTTGCCTTGGCTGGAAATGTTGCTTTTCAAGGGCTCTCTGTGCAAGAGCTACATGTAGGTCGGCAGCACAACTGTCTGTGTTCTCCTCGGTTATCTACCCTGCAACCTTTTTTGCTATTTTAACATCTGAATCTCAGCCCAAAATAATTCTGGCATCATCTTCTGCATTCCTTTAAGGTTATCTGAGCTACCAGCACAGGAGGGAGGATAGGACATGACTTCTTTTTTTTTTTTTTCTTTTTTTTTACCAGCAAGAGAATTAGATCTGTGCTGCTGAGCTTGAAGTCACTGCTGAGATTCTCCTCTACAGAGAAATGTGTTTAAATCAACACCTGGACAGTTTTCTCTTTTACTTTATATGTGGATTGTTCAGAGAATGAAACAGAACACCTGTGATATGAAGAAACTCAGTCTTTTTTTAAGTACGTCAAAAACAACTACACCAAGATTAACATATGTACAAACAATACAACCATTTCTTAGGAAGTAAGGTTCATTCTTTGCAACACTTCCTAAATGACTTGTACCCAAATAAAATATCTGAAACATCCGACTTCATCAGTACAAAGTCACATAATTCAGTGTGTACTACGTGATTCAGTGAGGTTGAGAGATTATGATTTACAACAGGCAGGAATCTTGGCTATCAGACTCACAATAAATGGATGTGTGCACCTTTTTCTGATGTTTCTTACAGATAATCAAAAAATATGAAACCCTTTTGACGGTGACGACGAACACACCAAAGGGATTTCACACTGTGAACGATGATGAGGTTGGTCTTGTTACAGATGCTCTAGATTGATTCCCATTTTGAGTTTGAAGGTTGACTTGCAGAAACATAAATCTCTTCTGAGTCATCTGCAGAGTTTACAACAACAACAACAACAAAAAAGATGCTTCGTAAAAACATTTTTTCCCCGTAAGACATTTGGTCCACTCTGTTGTGATAAGTGAGGTGCTGACGAAAACAAAATCTTACAAGAATGAGAGGTAACTGAAAGACAACAAATCTCCTCATCATTTGAATTCATTGTTCCAAATGATCTTTTTTGTTAAGACATTCTTTTTGCAATCAGCCTCCAAAAGCATAAAAAACGTAGCAATGCAGCCAGTTACAAACTAGAAAACAAAACTGGAACTAAGTGACAACTAAATGTTTACCGCTAGTGAGGCAAGTTATGTACAGGTAGGAGGCCATGTTGTTATTGTTAGTACCGCTTGCCTTGTCAGATTTCGCACAAATTCCTGTACTTGGGCTCAGCTACATGCTAACATGTGTTAGCCTGTTAACATACTACTTCCATGCCTATAACTAGCATACTGCACAGGATGTTAACATGCTGTTAGCATATAGCTTTTAACCATACCATTATCATGCTAACTTTAGCAATTTGATTTAGTAATAGTTAGCATGCAATATTTAGTATGCTAGCATGTTAACGTCCGCTTACTTATTATATAGTATGTTGTTTAGTGTGTTAGCATGCGTGTAACATGCTAATATTTTGAATAACCTGAAAAGGGCAGTATTCTAAGTATTAGAAATGAAGAGTTATAAGTGTGAAGATGTTGCATCTTCCCATTAATATTTAGCATGTTAATATGCAATTAACATGCAGCTTTCCCCGTTCTTTCCCCCCCTTAAAGTTCAACATGGTAATATGACATAATCGTTACGGTACAGAGTCTCAGTCATTAGTTGAACCAAATTTCATGACAATCCAGTAGAAATATTTCAGTCTGGACTGTTGGACCAACTGTGTTGCTAAAAACAAAAAATGTAAACATCTGTTGATTACAGGATCTGACATCTACAGGATCTCTTTTTTCTCGCCAGCTGAAGATCCAGATCCAACAGCAGAGCCAAGAAGTTCCTGTTGGGGTAGATGGCTCTCTTCTGGATCAATTTCTGCAAAGCCTGTTTGAGCGGGAGGCGATGATAGAGCATGAGGTACGCTAACACCAAGGTTGATGACCGGCTCATTCCCATGATGCAGTGCACCAGAACTTTCCCTGAAGAACAGACGAGATGTAGGGAGAGGGTGTGAAGGGAGGATTAGCGAGAGGCCTCAGTCTTATTAATATCATACATGACTGCCCGTCTCACGCTGTGGCCTTTCTTTTTTTCCTGCTGCGAGTTAAAAATAGTGCCTACAATTCATCCCCTTTGTTCATTTAAGGTCCCTCTGCCGGCTCAGCCCGACTGTGTCTTTAATCCGAACTCGTCCTCTGCTTTATAGCTTCTTTGAAAGGAGCCATAGTCAATCATAGATTTAAATTCTGCAAGGTAAGACCCTTATTACTACTGCTGGCTGAAAATACACTTACATGCCTTTACAAGCTGTGCTACATTGTGGTGACGGATGACATTGAAAGGACGGCATGATGGGAGAATTTGAGTGGATGGATTTACTCTGGATTTATGGGGTGAAATAAAACACGTGACGTGCAGGGATTTTTAAGAAAAAACGACCATAGTTTTTTTGCAGCAAATGATATGACAAGTCGTATGAAAGAGAAAGAGTCTTACCATCGGGTGACTTCAGAGCTTTATGAATGAAATCCGCTGCGGTGTGGAAGTAAACATCCAGATCAAAGTGTGTCGAGTCATCTGCTGGAATGCCACAATACACAAAGCTGTTGCCATAAAAGCTTTGGTTCCCTATGCTGCCGCGTTTGGAGTGAGCGGCGTTTAATACATGAGTTATACCTAATTTCAGCAAGGCAGTCTTGTTTTGGGCTACTGCCCTAACAAGACAAAGAGACAGAAAGAGGTTCAAGAACTATGTGAACTCTAAGCATCACAGCACGATATCTTTGTAGCAGAAAAACACAATCATTTGCAGGGGTCATGTCAAAGATCAGGTTTCACATTTCCCAGTCTGAGATCAAATGTATACTCACACGTTCCCTATGTATATGTTTGGCCAGACCTCGTCAACTTGTCTGAGATGTAGTTTGCACGAGTCCAAAACCTTCTGCAGATCCTTCACGCTTAGGTATTCTTTTCTCTTGCCTTTCAAGTCTGACATTTTAAGTCCAAATCCCCCCCCTTGCCTTGGATCGATTACTGGTCCAAATGTTTGTCGTGTGAAAGCGGTTTCCCGTCAACTCCGGCGCAGGATGATGTGCACGAGCAGGTGTTTATCTGCTGTCACTGGACAGTTACCCAATTTAGTGCTTAACCTAGCGTGTAGTCTTACTCGCATAGAGGGCAGGACAACAAACAGAGCAGCTCTGCTTTACACACGGCTATGGGACTCTAATGTGATAGGCTTCAAACGGAGATGAATCATTCCACAAAGCAGTGATAATTGGATGCAATTATGGATAATAAAAAAAAGCTTTAAGTGCATTACTTATACTCAATGACAGAAAGTCCACTTTAATGCAACAGAAATACTGCAACAGCTTCACACAGCTAGTTTACCGCTCTGACATAAATATCTCGTGAAAACAAATTGGCAAAAGAAAAATAAGCTTTGCTGCTGGCTGCACACGACATCAAACAGCCCTCACGCTGCTGCAAGTGTCTCTTTTAACCCTCCTATTATGTTACAGGTCAATTTCACCCAATTCAGCTTTTAAATGGAAGAAAAAGCTAATTAACCTCCATGCAGGGTAAGGACCTCTTTTCATACAGTGTCCTGGACGTGTATGTAAAACGAGGGCACGATGTTGTGTTGGGAAAAGTCAGTGCTGATGTTGTATACAAAATCAATCCATTTCTGTCTCCTGGTCAAAATGACCTGGAGACAGATATTGATTGATTATTTAAATTGCTGCTTCTGCTTATTCATGCAGCTGCAGCGAGGTGGGACCAAATCCCACCTGGTGTGTACATAAATATAAAATCATAGCTGCCGGTGAATGTTTGATTCTGATGAGATCCAAATGCAAGTGTTCCACTTTGTATGAGAGCAACAGAAACCACAAACTATTCAATGAACTGTGCACCGTTCACAATAATACAGACCACGGGGATCTGAACTTTGACATCTCTGTTGGTAACTGCATTGATCTTGATAATTACATTGACAATCAATTTAAAATGCACTTAACTCTGCTTGCAACCAAATTATAGATCACGATGTTTCAAAGTGAATACACAACACAACATAGTGGATGTACATTTTCTTCAACGTAGAACAAAGGTTAAATTAGTAATTTTGTCTTATTCGGTATTAAAATGGATTCGGCCTCGGGACGAGTTGATTACATTGATCTTCTACTAATATATGGGTCAATTTCCGGAAGCATGAGTAACAGTAGGGTCAATAGATTCAATACCATTCTTGAAACAAACTGATTAAAGTCAAAGTACAGTATTGCCCTCCACTGACAGATGTTGCATTCTTCATTACTCGTGAGGAAAGCCGGCGTTTGAGGCTCTGTTATTTAGAAAATCAATTGATTTTGAGGTGCAGAGGATTACTCATGATGTCTTGCGTAGCTTAATATCCAGAGCACGAAGCTGTTTGAGGAATCCTCTGTTAGGGAAAATCCATCTGCGCTCTTTGACCTTATTGATGGCCTCTAACAGGGTGTAATGGTGGTGGATCATTAGGTAGGCCAGGACGAGGGAGGCCGACCTGCTCACTCCGACTGCACAGTGGACAAAAACCCGAGCTGGTGAAGGAGAAGAAAACAATTACGGTGAGGATGGAAGCGTGAGTTGAAACTGGTATTTTTGTTGAGTGACTTTCAGAGAGGCCTGAGACAAAACTGGAAAACAATAAAGCGACACGATGGGTATTTACCACCAGCTGTGTCGAGTGCACTCTGAATATACTCAGCAGAGGGGAAGAAATAGCAAGAGAGGTCAAAGGACGGTGAGTCATCCGCAGGCACTCCATAATAATCCACAGTGGAGCCATAGAAGTCATGACTTCCCTGACAGTGCATCCTCCCATGAGCTGCATTCAGAACATGAGTTATTCCCAGCTTCCACAGACTGTAGCGATCATTTGCCACCGACCTGTGGACACAGGAATTATTACAACACACACATTAGAATGAAACATCCTGTTATTATACATGCATGTCGTGAGCAATGTCAAAGACTTACATGTCACCGACGAATAGGTTGGGCCAAACTTTATCCGCGTGATTACCAAACCTTTTTCCTCCATACAAAACCTTCACCAAGTCTTTCACTGATGGAGTGGCAGGGGGACTTGCATCCTGTAGATTGTTCATGGTTGATTGCATGAATCTTTGCAGTCGCTTACATGACAACACACCACTCTGGAACCACCCATTTGTATGATTTCCTCTCTTAACGTTTATTTTCAAACTCTGTTGAGGCTTTACTACATTCACGTTGGTACTGACAAGGACAGGTGTCCCTGGTCTAAAATTAAACCAGTGACCCATAATTTAAATCTTGGTCAACCTCACACTTCTATACCTTTAATACAATGTGTTTTTTTTTATTGTGGCACGTAATAGTACAGACATTTCTTTGATCACAACAATAACACAATATTACAGAATTAAAGACTCCGCAGGACCCTCTTTCCACCAGGAGGTGTCACTGCTGCTCAGCTGGAGGCAACCCCCCTCCGTGTAGCTGATTTTATGTTTTTACGTGCGCAGGTACTCTAGACTTTACCGCTTTGTGTTGTCAACAGTATGCTAACCAGCGCTAAACCACGGGGGCGAAATGATTTCCAACAAGCCTGTGTTATTGCAGCAGCCGCTTATACGATTCATTCAGATTCTTGCAGGATGCTACTTAGCTGGCTAGCTGAATAAACACGTTTCGGTCTCGTCTTCTGTCACATCTCCGGGTGAGTGAGCGTGAATCGCACACGGATCGATGAAGCTAGCTGATAGCATGCTAGCTAACGATAAGCTAGATCCGAATTAGCCTGCTTGGGAAGAGTTGGGAGCGATAAAAGAGATTACGCTTTCGCTCGGTTTCACGTCTACCTCGGGGCATGCTTTGTGGCTGCATACGCAGTGAACCACCAGGTCAGCTGGTTATCTGAACATTACAAGGTATTGGTTTTAAAGTTTGCAGAATTAGCTCCTGGCCCCATCTCATTGTTAGCCAGGGATGCGAATTCGTGCAGGTGGGTGGTTTTTAATGGACAAAGTTACCGACCGCCTATAATGAGTTATAGATGATTTATAAACAGTGACATGCAATCCCTGCCCCATGCTAACATAGTCAGGATATTTTTGCAATGGTTTATTGTCAGTTAAGCCTAAAAGACGTGTATTCCGTTTAGTGTGAAGGACAGTGTCTAATAATCAGATTAGTCATAAGTCAGTATCCGTGACTATTACTCTCTATTACAGCCTGTCTAGCCTGACAGATATTTCTGCTCCTTAATCTACATTTTTGGTGTGTTTGCAAACTCATCTTAGTACATTCTTGCCAGTGTTTGCCTCATGTGTTTGCTCAATTTGTGAATCCTCAGCCTGCAACTGCATCCCAGGGATTGTCTTAAACGTATTTGTCACTTATGCTTTTGTCACATGAAGCAATTTTTTCTGTCTACGTGGCAGTGTTGCGTTTGTAATTCGTATTGCTGATTCAGTGGAAATAAAGAGTGCCCTACTTCTCCTCAAGATTTCCACAGGAAGTCGTTGAGCAACTGATATTGGTAGGAAGGGAGAGTTAAGTTAAAAAAATGCGATCTTCTTTTCTCCAGCCCTTCAGATCGAGGAGGAAATGATCCAACTGAGTGTTCGACGCTGGACACCCAAACACGTCGCCAAGTGGCTGAAGGAGGAAGGCTTCTGTGACTATGTGGACCTGCTGTGCTACAAGCACCGGCTGGACGGCACCAGTCTGCTCGCCCTCAGCGAGTACGACCTCCGCTCGCCGCCTCTGGAGCTCAAGGTGCTGGGAGACATCAAGCGTCTGATGGTGTCCATCCGCAAACTGCAGAAACAGAACATTGACGTGCTGGAGGAGCTGGGTCTCCCCTTTGACGGCCACTCTCCTACAGGCTCCGGAGGCAGTCTGGACTGGCTGTGTAATGGCGACTCGGGCAAAGACTGCGACAGCACGGACACGGCGCCAGTGGGAGAGGAGTATCACCAGTACACTAATGGGAAGTACAAGCAGCAGACGAGGCGCCTGGATCCAGAGTACTGGAAGACGGTGCTTAGCTCCATCTATGTGGTGTTTGTGTTTGGGTTCACGTCCTTCGTCATGGTCATAGTGCACGAGAGGGTGCCTGACATGCGCACGTACCCTCCGCTTCCTGATATTTTCCTAGACAGGTGAGTGTGTGAAAACTAACCCAATTCAAGCCTTCATATATATATATATATATATATATATATATATATATATATATATATATACATATACATATACATATACATATACACTCGCACAAACACACACACCAGATGGTGGATATTATAATTGCCCTACTTCCATGAAGCATGTTTCTATTATTGTCCTCCCGTATTCCTGGTGGGCTAGCTTGAGTGTTTTTGAAGTGACCTATTTCGTCATGTGACTCATTGTTTATGACCATGATTTTCATGGTATGTCTGTAGTGTAATGGTTAATTCATGATTTAACCAATGACTTCTTTATTGATTCCCTCAATGTGATTTTGATCAGTGGTTATAATCTGTTTTTTACCCTCTTTTCAACAGTGTGCCTAGAATACCATGGGCCTTTGCCATGGCTGAAGCATGTGGAGTGATCCTCTGTAATATCTGGTTGCTGGTTCTGCTGCTCCATAAACACAGGTAGAGTCTTGACAGACACTTAAAGACGCAACAATCGATTGGCAGTGACCAGCCGATCAGTCTCGTAAAGGTTAAATGTTTGTGTATCCTGTCAATGATTGTACTTGTAGGTCCATCCTGTTGCGGCGCATGTGCAGCCTCATGGGGACGGTGTTCATGCTGCGCTGTATCACCATGTTTGTCACCTCCCTGTCCGTGCCAGGACAGCACCTGCAATGCTCAGGAAAGGTAAAGAAATGCTGAATTTTCAGCGCATCTCCAACACTACTTCTCTGCCTCGTTGACTGATCTCAGCACTGCCGGTCTCGCTCCTTCTCTCCCTCTAGATGTACGGTGACATGTGGGCCAAACTGCAGCGAGCTGTGGCCATCTGGAGCGGTTTTGGGATGACCCTGACAGGAGTGCATACATGTGGTGACTACATGTTCAGCGGTCACACTGTGGTCCTTACCTTGCTCAACTTCTTCGTCACAGAGTGTGAGTAGCTTTTAAGTTTCCGCTTGTCTTTATACCTCAAAAGCCCCTTCAACTTTTTATCTTCAGATGTTGAAATGGCCAATAACTTATGAAATAATCATGATTGAACTTGACTCCTAAAAGACCAAAATGAAGCCCTTGGCCATTGTTAAGATATAACGAGATGTATGTCTGCTAGTGATTTGGTTTTGCATTCGTTTAAAAAAATAATAATAAAAATCGTAGAATTCGGCTTTATCATTTTGGTTGAAGGTCTGTATTGAAGGCTGAAGTATGAATATATTTAAAGTTCACATTATGCACAGTGCCGTTTTTGATCGAGTCCTAAAATATGACTGTGCGTTTGACACAGAATTTGAAACTCAAGCCTGGATTTCACTAACTTTAATATTTGGGAACGTTGTCCCTTTGTTGCCATCCAGTGTTCTTCGCTGGAATTGCAACAGAAATATAACCATACCTTCTTCGGTCTGATCTGGACAGAAATAGTCTGTCTCCTAGCGAAATAATGGATTTCTGGATCGGTTGCAAAAATCCAAACGGACACAAAAATCAAGCTAATTTGTTGAACCTATCTTTAATTGTTCTTTCCTCTTATTTAACAAACAGACACCCCACGGAGCTGGAACTTCATCCATACGTTGTCCTGGGTCTTAAATCTCTTTGGCATCTTCTTCATCTTGGCTGCACACGAACACTACTCGATCGACGTGTTCATAGCATTCTACATCACTACCAGACTCTTCCTGTACTACCACACTCTAGCCAACACCCGGGCCTACCAGCAGAGTCGGCGAGCTCGCATCTGGTTCCCCATGTTCTCCTTCTTTGAGAGCAACGTCAACGGCCCCGTCCCCAACGAGTACTGTTGGCCCTTTTCTAGACCGGCTGTGATGAGGCGGCTTATTGGATAATGAAAAGCAGCAGCAGTGCTCTCGGGACACTTCTTAGTCTGTGCTGTTTAGTCTGCTTTGTCAAGTTGCCAACTGAGGCGTGAGACTGTGTGATGTCTTCATCAACAAAGACTACTGTTGTGATCCTTTTAGCACTGAGGCCTGATGGGATACACAGAGCCATACCTTCTTATATTGTGGGATTCATCTTCAAACAGTATTTCCCCTGTCACCGTTTTAGGCGGATTATACAAAATCCACAAAACCATTCACATTTTTTGTTCAAAGCCCCAACGAGTCAACAAGTCTTTGCTTGATTTCGTGGGTTTTGAGGAGTGAACACAGTGGAGATGTGTGTCACTTGTTGGTGTGTTATTTCTCCTCTGAAGGGATATTATTTAATGTAGCATGAACTACATGTTTCAGTACCTCCCGACTTTTAAGTCTAAGTCTGTTAGATTATTCGGATAGCACATGATTAAAGGAAGCCACATCAAGAATTCTCAGGCATCAGCGTCCCTAATCCTTCACGACAGTTTGCCATTTACTGTGCAGTCAAAATACCTGATCATTTCAAGGTTTTGATTCTTGACTGACGTTTTGTCTTAGCTCTCATTTTGTAATTTATCAGACCAAACCTCTATGGACCACTGTTATCAAAACAAAACTCTAAGGACCACTGTTATCCATACAAAACTCTAAGGACCACTGTTATCCATACAAAACTCTATGGACCACCGTTAAAGCAATATGTAAAGATCTTTATTACACTGTTATTTTCTGTATAGCAAAGTGTTCATCATGTTGAGAAACAGATGTTACTTCTTTGCCATTGTTTGAAGGTATTTTTCATTCCTTGAAATAATACTTTAATTTTGACAATGTTGCTTAAAGCGGAGTTATCCATGGCTCATTGAAATATACAGTAAAGTATGATAATATTATCAGCCAAAAGAATTAAATCAGAGATTTATTTCCAGCTGTCTTAAATATAATTCCATTTGCCAACTACCTTGAGTGTTATTATAAGTTTCTCTGTGTAGAAATGTTCCCAATATTTCATGTTTACTCTTTGATAGCTGTATAGTGCTTTTAAAAAAAATCATCATACAGTGTAAATGATAATAATCCATTGACATTAATCTGTAGTAATAGTTCTTGAAAAGAATCTTGAAATGTTTAATGTATTTGTTTATATTAATTTATTCATTTTGTAACAGTCTATAGGTATTTTTATATTTCATAAACGTTACAGCAACATGCACATGAACAAATGTTTACAGTTGCTCTTGACTATTTATTTGAATCACACTGTGCTTTTTAAGTGTAATGTTCATTTAAGACGGGCCTCTGCATTTCGTTGAGTGAAACCTGTAGTAAGAGAGGTGTTGTAATCGATGTGGTCGTTGCCTCATGTTAGAAACACCGCTGTTCTAAATGGCGTTGATGGTCGACAACACATACTTTCATTGAGGAGTGATGCTGTCGTGTTTGTGCGTTCACGTGAAGCCACATTGCTCGTTTCATGCCTCGTCCAGGCATTTCCATCATTAAAGAGGTGAAGTCAAAGACCTGATTTGTATTTTTTTTTTCTCCCTACTCACAAGCTCATAATGAATGCTTTAGAAATAGACTGAAGCTGTTTATAATATTAGGCATGAGCAATGACCAGTTTGTAAAATTGTTGAAAGGTAGTGTTTACTGTATATTTTAGCCAATAAGAAGCCTTGGATGGTGAGTGGACACGCATGAGGTCCTTGAAATGATGAGCTAGTCTTATGGGCCAAGTCGTGGAATAAGAGGGAAGTTTGTAGCATATTTACATTTTTAATATTTGTTCATAGTAGGTCAAATTAGGTAGGAAATTCAGGTTTTTAGCTATGTCTGATTTCAAGTATTGCATATAGTTTATTTTTATATGTGGCCCCTTTAAATAAACTTGTCAATAAATAAATAAAAACCTGTTAAGTACTTTATAAAATTACTTTAATATTTGTTTAAACTCCCTTTATTGCTTGGTCGTGGTTATAAATAAAAGCTCAGTATAACGTTACATTACTTTATTGGTTACCATGGTGATTTAGAGGTCTTCGACGTGCCGGTATGCAAGTGTCACACATTTGGCATGAAAAACGCTGACATTTGAGAATAACACGAATTGCGTTTGCTGTTGCCAAACCGTAGAACAAACACTCAATTAAGTGGCCGAGAATTACAGATTAATAATCTCGTTTCGATTTCAGACAGGCACAAGATAAACAGCTATATTTCGGGTCCTGCGTCGCCGAGGTCAGGAGGGTGTTTGTTGCGGTGTCTCCTCCATATCGTCCTACACCGGTCTCTTTCGCTTCCCCTCCTCCAGCCGCTGACCCTCCTCGCGAATTGACAGCAACACAATCGAGCACAGTGACACTCGGTAAGTAAAAGGTCGTATTATTACTTGACGTCAGGTTGTATTTCGTTTGAATGTCGAAGACGGTTATCCAACGTCACATTAGCTAGCAAGAAAACGCCCCCTACCACCCTCGTGCGTTCAAATTCCTTCAAAAATACTGTTAGCAGGCACCCGTGACGTGGTGATCTTTTAATTTACTGGTTTGAATTGTAAAAAAAAAGAAAAAAAGAAAAGGAGCAATCCTTAAAAGCAGAACATCCTTCCGCTGTATGCTAAACGTTAGCATTATTCCCCATTTATCCAAAGTGGTATTAACGAACGACTCCTTGAATAATTACATTATTAATTACTAGTAATGTTAAAGACAAAGGCACACATTGAATGATGTGTGCTTTCACACCTATAGCCCTAACGTTGCTGTCTTCCTGGCTACTGTAAGCAGTTGTTTAACCTTGACAATAAGGAGACGTGACAGCAGAATCTGACACTAATGGAGACCGAGAGAGTGTGAGTCAAGAGGTGCAGGTTTGACCTGTTCAATCAAATCTGTGATGTTGGATTTAAAACATTATTTAAACAAAACAGAAATATACGTAATACCATCATGAGTTCTCATTTGAGATGATAGAACATTAAATAAAATAAATAAATTCCCCCAAAGTGGCTGTAATGTACAAATTACTCAGCAGCCTCAGTCCTGGTTGTTTTCAAACGTCACCGTTTCTGTCCTTTTACAGTTTACAGATGCAAATTTTTCCTGACTTTTCTGTATACATTTCACTTTGTCAGCCTTTACGCTCTCTCTAATGTCCCTTTTTTGTGACAGGAAAAATGGCAGTTCCTCCAACATATGCAGACCTTGGAAAATCAGCAAAGGACATATTCAATAAGGGATATGGTAGGTGGAAGCAAGATAAAAGCCTGTTTTATGAGTGTGTATGTATTGACCCTGATAGGATGGGCTGGTTGTTTGAAATGCAGTCTTTTCTCACCGTCGTTGTCCTTGCAGGTTTTGGACTGGTTAAGCTTGATGTGAAGACGAAGTCCTCGAGTGGAGTGGTGAGTTGAGCTTTTACTTTAAATATGCAGTAGTGAATTGCAAGCATTCTCGGCTTTTTATCAGCATAAATGTCGACTGATAAGTGTCAAGAACGTGCAAATGCAGAAATGTAATTTGCAAACGTCATTTAGAAAAATAGTTTGTCTATTAGAGAGCAATAACAAGCCCTCTTCGTTAATTATCCCAATTATTTAATAACCACGTTTAAGGGATCGTTATCAAAACATTTTTTTCATGTGTTTATGTTTAAAAATGAATCCAACCCTATATAATATGTTTTACTTTAAAGCAGGCATATTCAATTGTAATTTAAAGAGGTACAGTTACAAAAATAACAGAATCGATGCTCCGTGAAGATAACCATTTAATCTCATTAATTTATCGGTGATTGCTCAAGGGTGCGATTAGACTGGTCACATGGTCCAGCTCCAGGTTGTACTGTAGTGGAGGAAATACTCCAGCCTGGTGTTCTGTTTACAGGTAGAACCTAATTCCTCTTGCATTCACTTTAGGAGTTTAAAACTTCTGGCTCATCCAACGTTGACACCAGCAAGGTCACCGGAGCACTGGAAACCAAGTACAAGTGGGCTGATTATGGGCTGACGTTCACGGAGAAGTGGACCACGGAAAACACACTTGGAACTGAAATTTGTGTTGAGGATCAGGTAAGTTGTAAACTAATCATCCCGCTCGTGCAACAGCTCTAAATGAAGTGTGACTCATGGATTCATCTTCTTTAGATCACCAAAGGGCTGAAACTTACCTTTGACACTACATTTTCACCAAATACTGGGTAAGATACAGTTTAAATGTTAAATCGCGACCTGCAATCATTGTATCAAGTAAATCCCTCTTACTTCACTTCCTCACTTCTCATTCTCTTCTTATGATTTCACAGCAAGAAGAGCGGCAAGGTGAAGACTACTTACAAAAGAGAATACCTTAACGTGGGCGTGGATGTAGATTTAGATTTCGCTGGTCCTACCATCCATGGAGCAGCAGTGGCCGGCTACGAGGGCTGGCTGGCCGGCTACCAGATGACCTTTGACTCGGCCAAATCAAAAATGTCTCAGAGTAACTTTGCAGTTGGTTACAAGACCGGAGACTTCCAGCTCCACACCAATATGTACGTTTTAGGAAAGAAAAATATTCAAACCAAGCAAGATGAATAACTTAACAGTGTTTTTGTTTGATGGAACAGTTTGAAGAATACTGACATGCAAGTGATGTTGCTCGTCTTTGTTTTTTTTTTTTTTTTTCCTCTCTCAGAAATGACGGTTCAGAGTTTGGTGGATCCATTTACCAGAAGGTAAACGACAAACTGGAGACTGCTGTGAATCTTGCCTGGACAGCGGGCAGCAACGGGACTCGCTTTGGAATTTCTGCCAAATACCAGTTAGATTCCAGTGCCTCCATATCAGTAAGTGTATTTTTTGGATTGGTGTTTGCAAGTTTTTTGATAACACAAGATTGAAAACTTACATGTTTTTTTTTCTCAAACTTTTGTTTGCCAACTTAAATTTTAAGTACATTCGGTATATCAAAAATGATAATTAAAGTGGCAAGCGTCAAGGCTTCTTCAATCCTCCCACCAGGTTACAGATAGTTTTTTCTTATATGCTGCTTATATGTGGTTCATTCACTCCCAGAGCGACCTGAGAAAAGATTTCAAACCTACACTTTAAACCGTACGTGTTACATAGGCTAACAGGCCAACTCTTTCCAACGAAAGTAGCTATCACTAGCTCCAAAGGTTGCTTCATGTCGCCATATGACATGATTAATTGCATATTGATGAGGTCATCGTGCATTCTAAACTATACTGTTTAGTCTGAATGTTAGTTTTAATGATTTTATGTTTGTTTTGTCAAGGCTAAGGTGAATAATTCCAGTTTGGTAGGAATTGGATACAGCCAGACTCTCCGGCCTGGTAAGAACCATCTCCTGTCTACTATACAATTTAAAGAAATACAAAGAAAACCTATTTTAATAACTTAAAACGTATATATTTGTATTGCAGGTATGAAACTTCTCCTCTCTGCACTGGTGGATGGGAAGAACATCAATGCCGGTGGTCACAAACTGGGCCTGGGCCTGGAGTTGGAGGCATGAGGATGCGCTCTGCCATTTCTTAAGTAGAAAGAGAAATATCAGCTGAACCTGATCCTGCGTATTCCTGTCCGGTCAGCAACAAAAGGCGAAGCCAAAACAAAAAAAAAAAAGATGTCCAGTTCTCGAGCACTGTTAAAATGGAAACCTTCCCACCAGCCTCCTTTTTATTGTTGTTACAATAACTATTCATGTTTTCAATCACATGTTTTGATCGGTTACTTCTGCCAATTTATCCTCACCGGTGATGGGCTCCTCTTCTGGGTGCATCGTGTCTAAACGGTACTGTTTAGTCTGAATGGGAAAAGAAAAATGGCCAGGAATGGTTTCAATAATACAAAACCTCACTATTATGCTGATACTGTAGAATGTAAATCTGAGCTGTTAATTTGCACAGTAGATTATCTTTATGCAAGCTCTTTCTCCTTTGTTTTATTTGCACATTTTATTTGTACTTTAGTAGTGATGTTCCACCTGTTGGAAGATTTACTCCCAACAAAATATGCTTATTAGGATTGAAGCCAATTTAGTGGCTGGCCGTCACATATCCTTCTAGAGAGGCTTTATTACGCTGTGTGATGAGTTTGAGACCTCCGCTACCTTAAATACCTGCTTCTAAGTTGCCAGGCGATGCTAAATGGATTTTCTTTTCCTCCGTGTCACTCGAGAGAATATCAAGAGTGAAACATCCACTTTTCTTCCCATTTCTTGAGGACTGTGACACTAATCTTGAAGCGGTGTGTGTTGGCGTGTGTCTAACCTTTGCAATAAAGTCCTGAAATCAACCTTCATCCTTTCGTTTAATTCAATAACGATACACAGCATGGAGAATTAGATCAAATCCAAATCCATTTGGTTAAAAAATAATGATGCACTACAAAAACGAGCGGTGTGAACAGTGTGTTTTTAATCAAGTTCCATCACTTGTTAATTCAAAAGCTGCCCTTTGTAACTCTTAAACAAATTAAGCTATTAAGATTGTGAGGTAACAACTGGCACTGGAATTACTTAAAATCATTTGGTGGCATGTGTGGTTGTAGATGCAACCAAGTGAAACGCCCTCAGGTCAATCACTCCTCTCCAAGGTGCAGTAATGTGAACCACAGTGTGCAAAATAGTGGAAATGATGTTGGCCTGGCCCATAAAAACGCTACTTTAGGAGCAACTGAAGTGAGATAGCAGCTGGCTGTAGTACATGATACACTGATGAAAACAAAGCTATGAATATTATGTTCCATTTATGCTAAGAAATGCCCCAGAAATGCTACACTCGCCCTACGCTGCGTCTTCTCCACATAAACCTGTCATGACATGAGCACAGTTGGTAATAAATGTTTCAGCCACCATACATAATCCCATAATAGCTATCTTTAAAAGTTCCAAAGCCTGTAGATCATTGCACGTTTTCCTATAATTTGATCGCTAATGTCAGCCCATCTCCCACGGTGAGCATGCTCAGGTTGATGCGAGCGTCTCGGTGCAACTTCTTGTTCAGCTTGTCGATGGCCACGGTGTCCGTATCATCGGGGGTCGGGTTCAACACCTTTCCTCCCCACAGTACCTGCAGGTCCACAACAAAACATGTTTACCTGGTTTGAATATCCTACTGGAGGAAAGTCCAACTTTAATATGTATCTTACGTTGTCGATCGCAATGATGCCTCCTTTCCTCAACAACTGCAGAGACTTCTCATAGTAGGTGTCATAGTTAGCTTTGTCGGCATCAATGAAAACAAAGTCAAATGTGTCAGCCTGGCCATCTGACAGGAGATCATCTGAGAGAAACAAGAGGAAAACAGGTACATTAGTATTATTAACTATCTTCATTTTGAGTCTTAAACACTCATTATATCATAAATATTACTTATTAGATTTGGTTTCATTATATTTGTCTTCTTTGCAGCTGTAATGCTGTTAATTCCCCAACTGTGGGACTAATAAAGGATAACTAATGAAGCAAAAGAAGGTCATTTTAAACCCTCCAAAATGATTTACCCATTACATAAAATAAGTAAAAAAAATAATATATAATAAATAATAAAATATTTCGCCAAACAACACATTTAGGTACTAAATCGGCACTAATTCTGTATATTGGCAGTGATTAGTTGACCCGCACGCAGGTAAGGAAGGTCAGGTGACCCCCACGATGTGACGTCACCACACGCCGACGGTGTCACTCCACCGGTCGTTTCGTTTAGCGTTTAATTGCAGTGGGAGAGAGAGAAAAAACAACCTTCAGGAACACGTTGCGTCTATGAGACTGTATCGTAAATAAGTCACCTTTGTTTTCCGAGACTGTAAAGGATTAACGTGTCAGCAGCGAAGGTAAGTTACCAAAACTCACGTTCACGTTTCTAACGTTATGCTATGTTCAGGTAGCATTTCTGCAGGTAAAACTCACGTAGACACGTTTCAATTAAACCCAGCTGTCTTCACTTGCAGCATGTTATAGTTTTTATATGTTTTAAGCTCAAAGGCTCGTTAAATTGGAGCTAATTAAGGAAATTTCAGCTGACAGATGGTTACAGTTCAGCCAATCATACCGGTAATTGCGAGGGGAAATAATTTATGTGCGTTGAAAAGCATAAATCTCACTTTTGTGTGTAATTTTTCTCGTAGCGACGTTAGGAAATCTTCTTCGGCTAAGTTGTGGTGCGGCAGGCTGTGATGGGCTCATTACTGCCCACTGAGAGCACGGTGGGCAGAACAAGCACCCACTGTGACGGTGTTTTACCTCCAACGGCCACGAGAGGCGCTAAAGAGCTCAACACCGCACATGAAAACAAACAATTACATATAAACGGACAGAAAAAGCCCAAATTAAAATAGATACGGAAATTAAATACTATTTAATTTTTTTTAGGGCTTTTAATATAAGAGAAACTCATCATGAAACATATGACACCTAGGTTTCACCTTTTGTATATAATTAAACTTGTGCATGAATGTTATTAACCAGAAAGTCGTCTTTCCATAGATCATGTTCTTGAAGACAAACTTCGACAAGCAGCCAAGGTGAGATTCAAATTGATCAGAAGTGCTTTTAAAGCAGTGTGTTTCCGTTTGGTAAGATATGAGTCTTTAAGGATGAGGAAATGTTTGGCCAATGTATCAGGCATCAAAAATACATTGAGGCGGATGTGACACCTTTTTTAATTTATTCATAAAAAAAAAAAAATATATATAGTGCTGCCTTCATGGGATTATAATAACCTGTGAACTAATTTAATATTTATCTATTTGCTTTTTCCTTGGCAAATTAATTAACCATCAATACATTTTGGCGAAAGTTAAGGCACACACAACCCCTTGGAATCAAATTAGTTATGAAATGTATTTCTGTACCTAGAGTTTTCACTGCTGGCTGTATGCGTAGATCAATTTTCTGCTCAACTCCAGCCTGTAAACAGAAAAAATCAAAAACATTTTAAAATATTAAAAAGTGCAGCAGATTATTTGTCTGTCTACAACAGATGAGAAACGATGTGCTGCAGTACATCAGGCTGTCTTCTGTGACCGTATTTACATGCATGATAATATTCATGGTTGGTTTTGCAAATATGGAAGAGTTTACAACAACCCAGTTTTGCCATTTCCTGCTTTAATCAAAAGAAGATACAGTGAAACAGCTGACTTAATGTTTAAATATTGATATAATTATCAACAGACAGATGTACCATTTAAGAATAAATACAAAAAAAGAAAAGTTGTTTAAAATGCTGTGTGCCTCGAAAGTGGAAATCTGCATTTGTGAGCAATCAGAATAAACTTGACAGTTATGAAATCAAGTTCTGAGGTGGTGCGGATGCAACTAATTTATAAAGCACACCTGCAAACTGGTCACCTTTTGGCTACAGTCACCTTTTTTATGTCAACCAGGGTAGTAGAAGTGAATGAAGAGGGTTTTAGTTTTGCATGTTGTCACCTTTTTCACTTCTCCAGAGTTTGTAGGTCTGATAAAGATAATGGGTTTTGTGATAATTAAAAGCAGGGCAGACAGGTCCAGTTTTTGTCTTTTTACACACAATAGACTGAGAGACAGAAGTCTGCTCCACATGCAGATGCACAGACTTGCGTATTTTACCTGTTGCATTTGAAACTCCTCTGCCCTGATCAGCACTTTGCAATACGGGAACAATACAGCAGTATTACACATCACATACTGGCTGAAGGCCGTTATAAAGCAGTGTTTAGACAATACCGTGACATAGATGTGAACGGTACCTCTTTCCAGAAGGGTTTGCCGATGTTGGTGTAGTCTTCGCTGATATCGCACGCCACCAGAACTCCGTCGTCGGGCAAAGTCAGCGCAATGCTCAGTGTGTTATAACCCGTGTATACACCTGCAATGACAAGGCACTGAAATGAGCGTGATGGATGACAACGGTGTGGTGCAGGGTGACGTATTTTTGTTGGACAACGCCGGAAGTTAGCGTCGCACCTTGACAATTTTTTCCTTTAAATGCCTCCATATAGAAATGTGGTTTCTAGTGAGTATTAGGGCTGCAGCAGTACAGACTGCTCCTAATATGGTGGTGATGTGGTTATTGCTGCTGCCCTGGTGTTTCAGGAGCTAGATATGTTATGTCCGAGGCTCTTACCGATCTCTAACGCTTTCTTGGTGTTGATTAGTTTTGCCATATTGGCCATGAACTGCGACTGCTCACAGGCAACCATCATGATGCTCCAGGAGTCTTCCATTGTCCTCTGAAGGCAAAGAGCACAAACCCAGTTGCATTAAACATGATTACATACCATGACATCGAGGGCTTGATTGTACCAGAGCACACATCTGTGTTTCGGACATCGCAACACCCTTACCAGCCTGAGTTTTTTCAGGACCGGATGCTCCCTCATGGAGTTATTGAGGACATACTGCAAGAGTGGGTTGTCTTTTCCCTTGCCGTGACTTTTGGAGATGCTCATAATGGATGATTTCTTCTTCCCTGAGGACAAACGTGAACCATGAAACAATTACACGGTTCTTAAGAGCATGATGATGCCATTCAACCTGCCATCCAGCGTATACATCTTTCAGGAAACCGAAGTCTGGTCTCGTTATTGCACAGTAGTTATTTGATTTGGAATAGATAAAACTTAAATGATCTCAGTGGGGGAAATGCAATTATTGCTCCAGCAGCAACAGATCCAGATAAAGAAAGGAAGACTAAATCGTAAGACGATCTACAATGAATCGATCTAGACCAACACATTCTGGTGACTGTGTCTCTAGACTGCATATTCTTTTATTTCCCAAAAGGCCTTGCATTATTTGCAGTGGGTGTTCTGTACTAGGTTGTATCTGTTAACTCTGTATACTTAAGATAAGATGTACTTTATTTGTTTGTTTGTTTATTGTTTTATGTGATTGTTTGGCAATAGTGCGACATAAAGTGAAAATTGGGTTGACGAAATCAGGCATACTTTTTAGTTAAACTACTAATAACTAAATATATGTATATGTTTGCAAATGTTTTTATTTTTTTTATTGCACAAGTGCTTTGAGGTAACATAAGGCAAGACTCAAATCTAGGTCAGTCACTCAAAAACCATTATACATTGCTTGTAACCTCTTAATAATTAACATACCTCCAAGGTAAGAAGAACAAAGAACCACAGTTATGGTTATAGGTAGTATATTATTGGCTAACCACAGGGGTTTTGAATTGCCTGAATTCACAGACCACAGAAACCCAGATCCACACAGGTAGTCCAAACTGGATTTTCCCTGAGAGCTTTAAGGCAGGATGACGCATGTGACGTTTACTCTACTTGTGGAAATAAAAAGTAAAAAAATGAATGAATTTTCCTGCTCTAACAGATTTCTATACAACCGGCAAGCCTACATGGTTTAAACCACCTCACTGTAATAGAGACGTTATAAAGCGTTTACAATCAAATCGCTCTTACCAAACCAATAACCAGCGACTAAAACGACTCCCAGTGTTACCGATCCAGCCAACGCCTCTTTGGAAATATTACCAAATAGCATGTTTTATACGACAGCAGTCACGAGAATAATCTGATCCCGCACTGGAGCGCTTCCGTGTTGGCGTCAGCCTCGTACCGTAATACCGTGAATAGAGGCGAAGCGCTGTGGTGAAATCGCGTACACTGATGCTGCCCATCGTTTAGTTGTTTAGTCAGGCGAGCAGCGTCATGTGACCGCTCGGAATGTAAAGTGTAGCGAATCTAAAGTCCAAATGAACTGAAGAAAAAAACAACCTGTTGCAGAGCTTAGACTCGAGTTATAGAAATAACATACACAGCTACAGTTTCAGTAACAGTTTCATGAAAAATCAAACAACTCACCCGCAAAGTTGCGTCCAAGAAAATGGATGCTGTGGCCTGAGAGAAGAACCGGTGAATGAATTCCTGCGTGGTGTTATTGCGAGATAACGGTCATATGACCTGCTGCAGCTGTTATGATAGGACGGCAAAACAGACGCCCTCGTTAAGCTGCTGCTGCTGCTGGGAGCCTTTCTGCAACTACACGACCCTTTTGTTGGATGATGTTGGAAAAAATGCTTTTATTTATTTTAGTTTTTTTTTATAGTTTTGCAGCCGAACAGTGGTAGACGGAAGTATTCACATCCTGTACGCCAGTGCCTCCTTGTGTATTTATTCTGTCACACACACAGCAAATTAAAAGTGCAGACATTATCTACAAAATATACTTATGCAGATATTACGGTATTATATGATTTTAATACACGTGCATTAACATGCAAACAACATCGCTCTGCAATCTGCATATTTAAAGTAACCAGTTATACACATCAGATGATTGTAGTGGAGTAAAAAGTACAATATTTCCCTCTGCAATGTAGTGAAGTAGAAGTGGAAAGGTGCTTTAAATTGGAAACTAAATAAATACAATTTATTGAGTTATTCTTGTATCCTCAATAATACAAGTACCAGTCATTTCCAACCTGTTATATCATTATTTGATTGTAAAACATGCTTGTTTTTATTGATTTTAAAGAGCAGTAATAGTCACTATGAAACTTAAGATGTAAAAAAGGTTAAACAGGCTTCCATTTCCATAACTAGATATGTGACATATTTGCACTTTTACTGCACATTAAATGGACAATAAACAGCTCAGGACATGTAACGCACATGTTCATCCAGAGAGGGGCAGTGTTGTCAAGGCAGTGAAGCTTTTATTCAGTAATCTGCCTTTGAGAGAAATCATCGTCACTCATTGAACCTGTGAACTGTTTTGCCTAAAAACATCACTTTGAAACTAGAAACTTGTCTCCTTGTTTGTATGCATAGTACTCGTAGTGTTTGATCAAGGTGATGACTGTTTACTCATACATGTTTTAAAGACTAGTTGGCCGACAGTCATTTATGTAAGAGCAGACTTAAGAGCCTTAGCAACATTTAAGGCTTTTACTGCTTGAATTTCTTCCATTAAAACATTGAATTTATAACATTAATAAAAGTTTAGAAGTGCATCCACTAGAGGGGGAATAAGCATCAACATATTGAGTGCTGCATACCATGCAACAGTATAATACATTAATATTTCTAAACGATGATAGTAATATTATTAAATACAAGTGATGGCAACACATCCAGTGTGTGAACCGGTTCCTATACTTGGTACGGATAATGACAGTGTCCAGAGATGAGTGTTTATTCTCACAGAGAACAAGATGTGGATCAAGCTGATGCTCTCTCTTCTCAATGATCTCCAGTTCCCAGGCTCCCCGGCTGCCGCCACCGCCGCCGCTCCTGTTTACTGCCAGAGTCTGGACAGCAGGGGAGGATAGAGTTTTCCTCCGGAGGGGGGCTGGGCCGCTTCCAGCTGGGCCGCTGAGGTGTGGAGCTCGCCTCGGGGTAAGCCGCTTGTGTGAGTAAACACCATAACAATCCAGCGGAGAGACACTCCCCGGGTCGGGGGAATTTTCTGGTGTGCCAGAACAATGTCTGACACTGTTGTGATGCTTGGGTTTTATAGGCCGGTCTGACTCTAGTCCACTGTCTGGGAGAAGAAGTGTTTTATGGTGTCACATGCCGGGATGATTAATGTGCTCTGAAATGTGTAGGCCGCCTTTTTGTATGTGCGATGAGGTAGCATTTTCATCACAGACAACAGGGGACTTTATGAGTTTATTATGTTTCTCTACATAGCACTTGTTAAGCTTTAAGTGTCCTGCTGTGTCAACCGTCCGCCGTGTTACTCACTGCTACTCTTTATTACTTCGCAAACACGCCCTTCAGATTTAAAACCGGGGCTGAGCTGTGTTCGTCAGACTCCTCCGCTCTCCCAGACGATGAAATACCAACATAAGTCCTCTCCTCTCAACTCTCGAATTTGACTTTGGCAGCCGTCTTTCTCTTTGACTGACGGATGAGCGAGCGATACGACTCCATCAAAAAGTGCAGCCTGACAGTTTGATTTGACGTCCCTCTTCAAACCAAATACACTCCTTGTTCCTGGCACTACATCAACCTGACAAGAAGAAAAGTGGTGGAAAAAAAGATGTAGATAACTACACTCTGATATATATATTTCATGATGAAATAATAGAAACAAGTGATCAGTTATTTCTTCATTCTTCTGTCTTTTTATACAGTTTTCCTGTCTGGCAAATGATATAAATTTTATTTCTTGTCCCTTTTATATTAATCAATTCAATGTGAAAAATGGCTGATTATATTTCTATTTCTATAGCCTTAACCTCTTAATTTACCTCTTATCTTTTTTTTTTTTTTGGTTGACATGGAAGCTGTGGTAGCTTGCTAGCAGCAGCTAACATTTTTCATGATGATCAAAAAAATATACTCCATTTAAGTTTAAGTTTGAACTTTTCTCTAAATAATTGACAACTTTGTCAGCTGCCTCCATGCCTGTCATCATTTTTGCACCCTTTTTTTTATGCTGCTTTTTTTCTGGCTCTGACACAGGAAGATGACGGCCCGCTCTTAAAATCCACCTACAAACCTCTGATTGGTCGAACAGCCCTCAGTAAGCTATACACCAGACTCATCTCGATTGTTGAACAAATTAGAGATTTTGGCAGGCGTTCACAGTTGAGCTGATGGGATTAGTTGATTAATGGATACGTTCGTCGACAGAAAATGGAGCAGCAACTGTTCAGATATCCATCCTTAAACAGAAATAGCTAAATATCTTAGTTAAGGCTTCCTCAGATTTGGATTTGCTTCTGGTTTTCTTCATCCTATATGATAGAAAACCGAATATCTTTGGGGTTTAAACTTTTGGTCAGACACATTAAGTTTGGGAAATTATGATTTTTCAATTAAATTTACTATATAAAACAAAGAAATGCTGTGAATCTTCAATCAAAACGCATTAAGATGGAAAAAAACACATTGCATGGAGCTTAAATGGATGGAATATACGATGTGAATTATTTTGTTAATAATGTATAACGTAGCACTTAATTTACACACCAAAGAACCTTTCAGACCTAAAACCTCTGGGTAAACATGACCCTTTAATAGCCATTAAACAACATCCGTAGTCAATTATTCATCAATGTGAGATGTTTTCCGCCATTAGCAGGGGGCCGACACGAAGTTGTGATCAAGTCACTAAATATTCTTGTACTTGTGCTGTCATCGCTCGAGTGTGTAAATCCTCATCATTGTGATATGCCCACATTCTGCTCCCCCATTTAGCTAATAAAATGCATAGACCTAAATGATTCATGGCAAGCATTTACATAATTCATAATTAAATCACAACTCGATGGCTCGGAATTTATTAATAGTGAAAATGCATGTGCCGCCATTGTGATATACTAATTATTATCTTTAGTTGTCATTGGCACATTGCTCACTCTGGGGGCCTGGTTATGGGGCAGGAATAATGTAATGCAACAACAAATTAACTGTGCATTTAAGTGGGAATGTCTCGGAGTGATGGCCACAATATGCATTTGCCTGAAGAAGTTAATGGGGGAATCTGTTTCATCGGAGTTGTCACGTTCTGGCTAATCATTTTGAATGCTGTTAAGATTAAGGCTAATGCATTTTCATCCTCTAGCTCTCACGAAGGGCTGCAGGGTGTCTCTAATAATGCTGTACACTTTTTCCCACAGTCCACACAAACATGGTGCCACGCCACACATGCTCTCAGGAAAACACTTAATCCTGGAGACAAAGACCCAAACGTAAAAGAGCGCTGCTAATGAAGCAGATGTTTTGATTAATCACGAATATGGTTGTATCAGCCACAATATTAGTGAAAATGTCATTTTTCATGCGAAAACACCAAATATTTGCTGCTTCTCGTTTCTCAAATGTAATAATTTGTTCTGTTTTTTAAAATTGGGATGTATGGGTCTGTTTCTTTATCACTCATCTCTTGCCATACAGATAGTTTTTGTTTTATTAGTCCAATGGGATTTGTTTTAAGTTTATTGCCATTATAATAAAACATGTTTAGCTTAACCCTTGTTTAGTTCATAGTGCAGCAGGACAGACAACATGGAACACAGCATATTAATAAAACTGACTAAAATCACAACTGGATACAAACAAAATATAAACTGTAAATTAAATGTGCCAAAAAAATAATGTAACATATTAAAAATAGCGCTAATAAGTAGAGAAAACACAATGGAGCTGAACTGTATTGAGGTGGTGGCTAATCTTCAAAAAACAGTTATCGTTTTAAATAAACCAGATCTGCTTTGCCGGTTACCACCATCTTTTTTTCTTTATGTGACTTTATAATGGCGCCCCACAAACACAGAGGTCATGATAATGAACTTGCGTCTCCAAGCACCTTTCCCCCTTTTCTCCTGAGCTCAATTTATTTGTAGTTTTTCGACAGTTAATTCAGAACCAAACATCCACTAACCTCCCCTCCAGTGGACAAACAAAGGGGTCCTCTTCACTAATGGTCCCTGAGGCTTCACCACTATCTATTGATCTGCTGTCACCCAATTTCTCCGTGACTTATGCCCTGCTTAATTCCCATTACTGTGCACACTGAAGCCTTATCAGGAAGAACAATAGGCTTGTTGTCTCCGAGGGCAAAAATATGAGCGGGGCCCGCGACCGTGTGGGCATAAACTCATGACTCCAACTCCTCGAGCCCTCTCGGTGACCTCTACGCTCATGCGGGTCCGTCTCGAAACCGGTGTCAGAATACTAAACTCAATCCGCGCCGTTTGCAGATGAATCAGAAAATTGGATCTCGTTGGTTTCATAAAAACGAGCACCCAAAATACGGAGGGCCGGCTCCTTAGCCATAAAACTGTCGGTGTGATATGTCTGTAGCAATGATGATTCTCAGTTCCTGCGTGCCCCCGCTCCGGCTCTCCCACCGGCTAGCTGCTATCTCTTCCCTTCAATTATATGTTTCTCTGCTCTTTTAGACAAAGAGTAATAAAGCTATAAATCCTGTAACCGGCAGGAGGTATGGACATTCTGTCTCTGAACTGCTGTTGAAACTGCCATAAACCACCCACAAAGTCAAAGATAAGGATTTACAGTTATTTAACATCATCCTTGTCCCTTAAATCACACTGATAAGAGAATTAAGTGATGGCTATAGGTTCTTTGTCCTCTAGCTATTGATTTCTTTTTTTTTTTTTTAACAGAGAAGGCTGGTGCAATGTTTTTATTGAGCATCCTATTTGCTTTAAGCTCGAGAGTGGAAATTGAGCTATTTGGATTGTTTTATTGAACTCCAGATCCTGCACTCTGAATTAATGTATCTGATACAACAACACCTCCTCCTTGTTTAATTTCTATCCGCAGTGGAAATGGTTGCAAACGTGGAGTCACAGAGACGCGTCGGGATGAAAAGGCCACCGCAGCAATTGTTTTCACACAGTTGAGGACAATTTGATGCCAATTGTTCTCCGGTATGGTACAATTATTATGCTCCTCTGCATCACGGTCACAAGAACCGAGTGCGCTGAGTGTGTCCAGTCTAAATGGGAACGATTGTTCCCTCTTTTTGGCTCTCTAGACAAAAACACATGATTTGATTAACAGGAAGACATCCATCTACTATCGTAATTGGTATTAATATCAAACGCAGCAAACAATCTGCTTGTTAAAGCGTCCATTGTTTCACCCACCCTGGAGTACATTTCCCTCTTAGCGCGTAATGTCCCCAATTTGAACAAAGGCGTGTGTAGCTCAGCGGAAGTTAGTCACTCGTTTCTGCATGAAAACACTTATGTCAGTGCCTCGGAGATGTCCAAGTCGCCAGTCGTTCACATTTAATGATTCAATTGCTGTTTAGCTTCGAGTTCAGGCCCCTGAAGCTATGATAAATGTCAAGCGCAACTATATCCCGCTAACTAGACATGCCACTGCCAACCAATCATTTTGTTATTGACGGGGAAAGCACAAGGCACTGTAATGTGACTCTAAATGCTACGTTGCAGTGTGTCTGTCTGGGTAACCATGAGGGCCGGTTAGCCTGGTCTGTCATTTGTTCCTCTGCATCAGCCAACAGATGTCTGATTATGTGTCAATATTTTTTATTAATCATGGAAATATCAGGGTGGAGGAACAGCTGTTCATTTTTGAAATTTGTTACAGTTAAGTGGTTGAAGAATTTCAGTCAACAGCGGTGGTTCCCATCCTCGAGTACCCGCTTAATGATACAGTCATCAGGATGCTGTTTGACACAGTTTTATGCATTTTTTCATTCATATTTGTTTCTTTCCGTCTCCAGCAGGTTGGTCAAGTTTGCATTTGCACCCTTTGAGCTATCCGTTTCAACTTCTCTGCTCGCTCGCTCGTTCTCATGTACTCTAAATGGCAGCATGCTGTGTTCATGCGTCACAAGGAAGGAAAAATAAACATCCCGCCTATTTGTGTGATTATTTTCCTCCTGAACATGGACTTTAATATCCTAGCTGGCATCCCACTGCTTTGAGAAACAGTTGGGTCAGGTTAATGAACTTGGGTCTCCAGCCACCTTTCCCCCCTCTGTTATGAGCTCATTGTTTTTTTAGTTTTTTTTTTTTAGCATTGGCGGATAATTATGTTAATTAGGTCCCAGTTATGGGATAGGCAAGGGCACATTCAACTCTATTTGTTCTCCCTGGTATTAACCTACATAGTACAATATGTTCTTTACTAAGTTGTCAACCTCCAGCAGCTGTTTACTTGTTTTAGAAGTGACATTGTTCATTCAGTTTTTGCTGAAAGCTGTTAATTCAGTCCTGGTATCGTCTCCTTTAGCACATCATGTACTAATGTGATGATAATGAATTTCTTCCTGTGTATCAAAATAGCCCCGTGTGCGTCAATGCCTCATCAACATATCTTTCACGTAGAAATAAACACCACTAAGTTGTTGATGAGGAGCTGAGATATTCTAAATGAAAAGGTTGAGGGTTGAGTCCCATTAGCACTGACTCACCCTGCTCTGCGATGGGAGGTATTTATGCCAGTTTAGCTGCTGGGTGTGGCCGTCATGCTGCTACCATATATCAATCCCAGAGAAAGCTAAAGGGCCACTCCTCTATGTATAGCCCAGCTAGGCGTCATTCCACAGGGTCCAGAGGGTCGTTCCGTTCTGTGCTCAGACCTCCCAGTTGGTCAGGTCTACTAGTGAAGCGGGGCTAAGCAGGTGGCAAGGTGATAACTACACTGACAATAATCCTTTAAAAAAAGGAAGAAACATGCCTCCTCTAAATAAACTCAAAATAACTTGATTTTTATTGTAATCAATATAGGATTTTTGTTACTAGCCCTGAGGATCAATATCTTTACAAATGGGGAGCTGTTTAGTTACATTTTATATCTATATATCTATTGCTCTTAATACAGAGATGACTGAGCCGGGGCGGCTAGCAGCTAACAGTGCTAACACAAACGCATCAATTCACTAGATTACTATAAAATCATGATAGAAATCTTGTTAGTTGTGTTCCTGGTTAGGTTTTGCCCAACACTGATGCAGCCTTCCATCCGTCAGTCTGAAAAGAGCTCACTGACCACAAGCAATATATTTGCCTATTATAATCAGTTAAAGGTTTCCTGGAGATCTTTTAAAAATCGCCTTAAATGCTCTCCTGTTCTTGGGTGGCCACATCTGACCTCCACAAAATGCCCTTTTGAGATGACCATGGCCACCGGTGCTGCTCCGCCTCATTAGTGAACTGTGGGAACAAAAGACTCCGAGCGGGGGAGTCCAAGCCCACATAAATACAGCGGAGCGGGAATTATGCTCAAATGTAAAACTCCCAAACAAATGAGATTGGCTAAACTCTCCGGGGCGTCTTCTAAACTTTGCTGCCGCCATCAATCAAGAATATTGCCTTGCGAGTCCATACAGGACTTGAACAAACTGCCTATTTAAGCATTTCTCCGGGAGGCATAAAAGTGTATTTATGGTCACCACGGGCAGGTATAGAGGAAGATTGGCAAACATGAAAATCAAGTCCTCTCGCGGGTGCCATCTAGCCGTGCTCGGCTGTGTTAAATCATAGATGGAAAGAACAACAGTCTGGTGGCACAACGGTCCGGTCTGACAAAGCACTGCCTTGGGCCCGCGTTTCACATTCTCTCTCTACAGCTCGTTATTGGAGTCAATGTTTTGTCTTCATACCTGTTTTCAGCGCTGTAATGAACGTCGTCTGTCTTATTCTGCACATCAATGGCATGTTCCAGTTTAATGTAACCTGCCGTTTAGTGTATATTATCCAGTGCCAAGATTTAAGGCGGCAGTAGATCCTATTTCTGCACTTAGCTGATGTGGGATTGATTTCCTTTACGAATATATGAATCACTGGGGTCATTACTGAGCCAGACTCTTTCATTAAATTGAGCTATATCTCCTACATCGACCCAGGGCCTTCTGAGAGCCCTCCACCAAGAATATAGCGTACCTCCACGGGGGAAAACCACTTTGAAAACAACAATATGTAAAGTATAGCTTCATTTATCCCACGGATGCAGAACATTGATCGTCTGGATAAAAAATAGGTGACAACATACTCTTGGAACGTTTTTAATAATTCAGATATATGCAGTGGGATTGTAAATACACTGATAAGTGGATCCGGTTGATTCATGTAGAAGTAAAATCCTGTAGTTTATTTGAATGAATAATATCAAGAGTGATTGAAAATTATAAATACAACGATACACCCGTGTACTCGTATAAATGCCAGCAACGCTTTCCAAAACCCTTTTAATTGGGAGGCTTATAACGGATCACTGCGAGTCGCTCTAACTGGAATATTCCTCGCACACACACACACGGGCAGTATTGACTTTTCAAATAAAAAGACATTAATGTAGATAACGGCCATTTTGAATCCTCATTAGTCACCGGTAATCTAGAAACATGGGCGATATATTAAGAGTGGTGTTCACGGGTAGTCATTAAAGGAGAAATAAAAGACAAAATAAATCCAATCTTGGAACGTCTGCGATTAATCATGTTGGCCACCACTGGCTGCCTGCTGCTTAACAGTTTTATTGAGTCATTTATGCTGGTTTCCCTGATAATCCATTTATTCTGAATAATGCCTCCCTTCATGCTCAAAGCGCTGTGTTCAGGTGATACCGCTATAAACTGTATTTTTCCCCCCCCCCTTGACAAACATATATTACAACAATTACATGCAATGGCTGACAGAAGAATAGCAACAATCGCACGTTATTCAGGGAAAGCTTTTAATGAAAGTGTTAATTAAGTATATTTTCAATTATTCCTTAAGGGGATCACTAACAAAGATAGAATCATGAATAATTTACTGCAAAGTATCTAATTAGAACTATTTTAATGCAGTTTTCTTGCGGAGACCAGAGCATTAAGAACAACCTATGCAGAAAGGTTCACTGGCGTCCCTGAAATAGCACACCGGACTGAATGTGGTGTCATGTGATGTGAGACAATGGAGCGATAAGCGATGATTAAGATGTTCCGTTGTACAACACGAGGGAGGACGTAATCCCTCTGTCCAGACTCCTGAAGTGTCTCGGACACTCCTGAAGGCTGACAGCACTCCAAAAATACAAACAGAGCGCGGAGGCCCAGAGTCACCCCGCCGGCCCCACTCGACCCCCCCCAGCACCACCACCCCTCGTCTGCAGAGAAAAGCTGTTCAGTGTCCAGATGCACTGCAGTTTTTGACAAGGCAACATCCTCATCCCCGACTTGAGACTGATTGCTGTGAATCGCTGCAAACAAACGGCGCTGACAGCCTCAGTTATTCTCCTTTAATTAAGTATGTGGTGGAGCCGGCGGTCCGGGGTTTCATTATAACACACAAAAAAGGAGAATACAAACACTCAAGATTCTCTGTGAGGAATTACCTTGAATACCTGAGTTATGTCCAAAATCCACACTAAATACCAATTCTATAACTATAATGTGTCACAGTGTGCCATGTTAGCAACTATAAAGATATCAATATACTTTCCCTTTTCATACTGACATGAAGTGACACAATGCGTGTGCAATACATCAGTCTTATTGGGACTTTGGAGAGCCGCTGCCACATAAACTTATGAAAGAATGTTTTTCCATATTCCAGAAGTCAGAGGAGCATATTCCTCCACCGAGGCTACACAATCCTTTTAAATAAGTTGTTCTGATAAGAAATGTATGAAAGAAATGCACAAAGAGATACATAAACAATTGCAGTAGTTCATGGGAATATGGCAACAACGTGTACTAGCTCATGGATTCAATAAAAGTCTGGATCAGCACTTATAGATCTAATCATCTTCCATTTACTAAATTCCATTCAAATTTGTCCCCTGGCTTTTTGAAATATTCTGCTTGGTAGCAAACAAAAAAACAGGGCCATAAACTAAAGGAGTAGAGAACGAGGGTTTCCCCTTTTAAACTGTCCAAAAAATTCACAGCTGCTACTTTTCTAGCCAAATGTGAGCGGCCTGTTACTGTTCACCATTAGTGGATATGCGGTTGTGTATTCAGTAATGAGGATTTTGTGTTCTCAGCAGCATCTCTGGAGACCTTCTCCCGAAGTCTTGACTAAAAGCCTGCAGCCTATCAAGTGTCCCACGCAGCACAAGTCCTAGCACCTGACGACATGGCTCTGCAGGGAGTTTCTGCTGTCACAATAAATCAGGGACAGACAGGATACAGTATAATCATGTGGGTGTCCCGTTTCGCCGGCCTCTGCCAAAAAACGCTCCGGCGGAAAAAAATCTATGCCACGCACGGTGGCCGCACAATGCAACTGCATACGTCGCAGTCGCGGAGCTTGATGGTTGACTTGAGAGGAATAATCCGTGGGAGATAACATACAATGAGCTGTTTGATGGTTTATGTTGTGTTGTACACAGCGACGTACTGTATTGCAAGTACTCCCCCTTTATCCTTAAGCCTCGCCTGCTTTGATAGAAGATGGAATAAACGGGATGCCTTTGAGGGAAAATGAGCCAAGAGGGTCTGTTTTATATCTTAAAATGCAACTCATACCTTAGAACTGCGGCGTTAAAGACACTTGACGATGTTTGGAAACAAAGTGTTCCACTCTGTAACCATATGAAACCTATACTTCAAAACCAAAGTAAATTGAGACGCCTGTATCTATGAGAGCGGGTATACGTAAGCTTCATAACGATGAATCATAACATCTAATTCTCCCAAATTGCCCAAACATTATGTAGTTCTCTCATTTCCAGTGCTGTTTAATCTGCGTCTGGAGTATTCGCTGTCACTTCATGTTGCAAACACTCCTTTCACTCTGGCAGCTCATTGTCTTTTGATGGGCCATAAAAGGCCGGGTTTGATGGATGATAACTCGGGGCGTCTCTCTTTGTTGTGGGATGTGACGACTGAGCGCATGTGAGATGTGAGGCGAAGACGCGGCGTGAATGGGAGATGTCATCGGTGTCTCGCCGCTGACACCGAGGCCTAAAGCGTGGGCTTTGATCTCTGTGAATGATCGCAAAGCAAACACAAATAAAAGATTCCAGTGTTTCGCGTTTTCCAGTGAGAAAGTTGAACTCGCTTTTTTTCGAAACATTTTTTCCAAGAGGTCGTCTTCCTGATTGGCATTTCTGTAGAAAACCTGCACTAATATCAGGCCGTGAGTTGATTTAGAGGCTGACAAATTGGAAAATTTGTTTCTAGGAAGGTACAGCACGCTCTGTGTTCTACCTTTTTATGTAAAACGTGATTCATCAGGAGAGAGGACGGCTCATGTCATTGCCTTGTGATCTGGTCCAATAAATACGGAGAGCTCTACAGGCCCTGGACTCCCCGCTGACCCCACAGCATCTGCTCAGGCACTTACTACTTAATGTATTAGCTGTGAGAACAGGGCAGGTGATTTCAGCTGCAGCCAGGGAACATGAAAAACAGATTGTGCCTCCGGTTCATGCAATTGAATTAAAATGAGTCACCACCAGCTTTTCTCATAAAATAACATCACAAATAATGTTATGGCATGTGGGGGGGGGGGGGGGGGGGGGGGGGGAATATTTCATAGGTCTGCTTGATGGTTGAAGAATATAATTGATTGCAGGGCAGCTCACATGTGGAATCTATTGTGAGTTAAAGATACCTGAGGTAAATCTATTTAAATTACCGCAATTAAAAACAAGAGGCGTACTTTGCGCCATAAATTGCTTTCCAGTACGTTGCAGCCATTTGTTGTTGTAGCGCAGCTCTCCGTGTCCACATGTGGAACTTTACTTTGATGTTTAGCTCAACATAATGCTCCTCATGGCCTTTACATTAAAGATTACAGAAATTAATACTTTAAAGGTCATATCATGCTGTTATTTAGGATAATGAGTGGGCATTTACCAGCTATAAGCTCTACCTATTAGGAGTTAAAATGTATGTGAAAGCCTAGAATCCCCAGAAGGCACTGGGAGAAGTCAGCCAAATTGATTACGAAACATTTGATAAATATGTGCTATTACGTGAGATATGCTGTGATTAATACTGAACTGGGGGATATTTGTGTCCTCTTGGACAAAAAAAGTTAGCATTATTTGGTTTCAGCATTAAAGGGTAAGTTCACCCAAATAGAAAAAAGTAAAATCTCATTTACAATGTTGAGATGCTGATGATGACCAAGCCAGACGATGATGTCATCCCCAGACAAATTTGTCACGAAAATGCGATGGCTTTTCAGAAACAAACAGTTTTAAAGGTCAATTTCTAGATTAATATTTGTGTTTTGGCTTTATACTGCAACCTATATGCTTTACTTTGACTTTAAAAAACTATTTTTCTCATATACTGTCTGAATATTCCTGTATTCATCCATCTGATCACAGCATTTATACATCATTTAGACCGGCTTTATAATAAAAAAGACATGGAAATCTCACTTTAAAGGAGAAAAATACATTTTTAGAAAGTAGTCTGAGTAGTTTATAGTGTAATTTTGGTGAACCCGTTATATAAGGGTCTTATACTTGTTGTCTGTTGATGGCCCCTTTTTCACTTTTTGTCAACAAATCCCACAAAAAAAACGTTAAAAAATAAGTATTTCCTGCCCCTACAACCTGATTTGGTGTATTCCTCTGTGCGATAGATCTGCATTGTTGGGCTGAGGGCCACAGAGAGGCTGACTGAGAGTGAGAGGACGTATTGATGTATTGTTGATTTTGGTATTTTCATGGTGTATCGGCAACTTTATCATTGAAGTTCTGTTAACGAAAAACTGTAACTCATCAAAAAGTCTTAGAACACACAACTGAGTTCAATAAAACAGAGAGTAGGATTTGGCCATGGGCCCAGTAACAAGTGATTTGTTTTTGGGGCCGATCCAAGAATGTTTAAGTAATTGTGAGCTAGGTCACCTTTGAACATGTACACCTACTCGTTTACTTCCTCCTGACTACCGAGCTTACTTGAATGAAAACAATCTGGCACATGTATCCCATTATAATCTATCACTATGATTAGTTTGATGCTGATCTGGATTCTGATGCAATATTTAAAAAAAAAATTCCCATTTGTCATTAAAATATACCATGAAGGATCTTTTGTGGAGCCTTGGGGGAGGCGTGTGTGCTGTCTAGTTTAAGGTTGGAGTTGAGAAACCATGGACGTAGCTAAGAATGATGGTGGAGTTTGCACTTGTGCCACCTGTGTGGGAGTAACGCAGACTGAAACCACATTTCAGGTCTCCTGTCGGTTGAAAATGAGTAATGTACCGCAGCCCATAGCCTCGGGATGAAGTCATATCTGAGGCAGTTTTTGAAGGATATCAAAAACCCAGGATACCTCAAATTGACCCCTGTCATTTCCTTCAATGTATATTCCTTTTTTTTACTCTTTTGTGTCTTTTTCTCCCATATGAGCTCAGCTTTATGTTATACACAGCGATCCTCGGCCATCTGGTTTTCATTTCCTGTGAGGTTCAAGATGGTAGAGTTTTAAAAAAAAAAAAAGAGAAAAGGGAGCTTCGTTTGAACTGGGGGCTAATGTAGTCAGGATGGAATCTGTCACTCAGTCTATTGCATGTTGATGACTAAGGGCAGTTTCAGCTGTAAGCAGCCCATGATTTATGGACACCGAGTGAACTGTTGTAAGCAAAAGCCAACTAGGAGTTCAGAGCAGCAACTAGGCCCTTTTTTTTTTTTTTTTGGCTGCTGCTCGCCGGCGTTTTCTTTCCATTCATGCCAAAGTATTTCGCACGCCAATTAGCTCCGTCCTCATTTGGGTCCGCAGTCCCGCAGGGTTAGCGAAGTCATTTATCATCCTCAGGGCTCTGCGACTCCGTCTCAGGTAGGTTTTTTTTTTTTTTTATGTAAACAGTCGTCGGCCTGGTTCTTTCCATTTCACCAAATCAGAGAGAGATACAGTAGTTTTGAGGGTCTGCCATCCATCCATCTGTCAAGCGCTTTGCTTTTTCTCTACAGGTGTGAAGGCAAAAGGGAAATGTCATTTCGCATGGCTCATTTGTCATCTGGTAACTACATAGTTGGGGTGAATAGAGTGATGACAACATGGCCCCTTGCTCTTTTTTTTTTTTTTTTTCTTTGAAGGGACTGGATTTGGATTACAGAGTGCAGGAACTAAAGAGTATTCTGTATGTGGTTAGTGAGGAGTATGCTAAAAAAAAAAAAAGGTCTGGAGTTGTTTTTTGAACATTAATGATATTGAGCCGTTTTAATAGCAGTCTTGACATTATGCTCATGTTTACACAGATACAGATGCAAGATATGTAACATCATTAGGCACACATTAAAGAACTACTCATGTTTTATGCTCATCTATGCCTTGAGTTATATTGAAACTAAGGCTAAGTGTTGGCTCTGCTACAAGTATTTATATAGCTTCCTAATGCCTGTGGGGCATCATTAAAACACATATTTGAGCATAAACATGTGCTGGATAAATTTTTTTGTTTTGTTTCTTAGCCGTAACATCTTCACAGGCAGCCAGGAAAATAATTGAACTACAGTGTGTGCATTTTTCTATTTTCACATCTGTCCTTGGAGAGCCATTACTTTACAAAGAGCTTGCCAACTGATTCTGAATCCATCATTCGTTGAACCGATATATTGCCGTCTCTGTCGCCGCTATGTCTTTATCAATCAGAATTAAGGAATTAGATTAAGCTCTTTGGTTTTTCTCCTTCTTAAGTGGAGTCACACTGCAGCGCGGACCCAGGGGTTACGGGGAGTATCAGAGGGGACTAATTGTCAAGGTTATGTCTCGGCAGATGATTGATGTGAGGCCAGGCTGTTTTTGTCAGCTTGTCAGGTGGCTGGAATGTTTAATGTTCTCATTATTGGTTGCTCTGTTGTGTATATTTCTCTGTCAGCGCCGCTGAGCCATCTGAACTGCCAGAGCACTTCAAAGGCCTGCAGGTCATCCGTCTTCCTCCTGACGCCCTGAATGTTCAGCCTCAGCTGAGTGCTGGTGATTTGTTATGACTTGAGAGCCAGCTGACAGACAGGTCTCCTATAAAAAAACATGCACCCATTTCCCTTTTTGTCGTGCGGTGAAAGCATCGGTGCTCCTGTAATGGGTAGGGGGGCAACTGTCACAGGAGGCTGGCACCTGACAGTTGTGTCATCGCACTAATTTGCAGGCGGGGCGTCTCGCGGTCTTCTGTCTTCTCCTCGGCATCCGTGTGGAGTTTGGTTCTGGTGTCACAGACCCTCACAGGTCATCTGTTGTGGAACACCACAGGGAACAAAGCTGAAGGGGAATCACTATATTTAGGCACATTTTCATATTCATCATTAGGCCAGGACCCGGCTATACACCATGTGATGGCGAGTAGAGAGCCAGATGAGGAGAATGCCGATGGCAGCGAAGAATGAAAAGTGAGAGGTGAGACGCGAGAGCAGGGAAAAAAAACGGGAATCCAAATCTCAATTCTTTTCGAAGGCCGGTTCCAAGATTGATTGTTTTCTGCTGATCTAATTTTGGATCATACAAAAACAGTCCATTTGTCTTAAAGAATAATGATGTGCCACATGGTGCAGATGGAATTTTTTTTATTTTTTTATTTTTTTTTTGAAAGCTGAGAGAGATTAAAGAGAAACTCTGCTCCTCATCCCTAATCACGAGCTGTAGATTACTCTGTCGATTTAACCAGATGGCAGGCTGGGTTCTGCAGGCCCTCCTGTATATTAATGAACAGCAGTCTGTTATATTTGACTTAGGTAAGTGAAATGTCCATCACCTGTAATGGTCTGCCAGCTGGCATTATGCATTTTGCACCACTTTGGGCTTTCCAAGCACCATTTTTCATTTGCAGCGTTATTGAAGGAACATTATTTTGTTCCCTCCTATTTTCCATCATTGTCACTTTTCTGGTAAATATTTTTTTCCACCAGGAAGGAAAAAGTCTCCGAGTTGTGTCAACAGCTAATTTCCTCTCATAGGTCAAGGCAATAATTCTGGCACTAAAACTGTCGCGCTGGGCGAAGCGCACACGAGTTCGATAGTAACTTGATTAAGAAAGGCTGTCGACATGACTGCAAACACGGCAATACAGTATGTTAACAAACCTAATAATAGGAAGGCTGAGATGAAGTGGAGGGGACGGCTCGACCGTTTCTGGTCAGTTGTGCGTTTGGTGAGCTGACCTTTTAAAGAACAGCTTATGTGGCTTTGGTTTAAAGTTAGTTAGTGTGCAAAATAATGCTTTCTTTTTCTTCTCCCTTTGTCGGATCTACAAAATACTTTTATTTGTGTATGACTTTTTCAGATCTTCTTACTGGCTGCCTGCTCAGTGACTAGTTTGTTAAAGAAAGTGATTGTCTTTGTCTCCGAATGCACTGCAGGAAACTTAAAGAGGCAATGAAACACATGTTTGCCAGCCCGAGCATCCAGAAACTCCCTCCGTGGATATGCCAAGCCTAATTTTAAAGCAACAGCGGGGGGAACTTTGGCTGGGTTTCCCAACCAGAGAGCACGAACGGCGTAGGAGCACAATGCCAGTGTGTCATACATTTAAACACTGTTAAATTAAAGGCTGTTTACTGTTCTCAGAGGCCATTCATCTTACTCAACGTTAGTCTGCTTCTTGCAAATTTGTCAGTAAGAGCTTCCACATGCCAAGGCGAGGAAGGGGGGGAAAAAAAGAAGTTGGGGTTATCAGAGGAGGGTTTTCATAGCGTGTCTCCTCAGTCAGCCTGTAGGTAATTAGCCATCTCCGCACAATAAGGCCATAAGTCATTAATCACCCGACCCCAGCCGAAAGTTGGCCTCGCTGTGAGAAAGATGTTTGTAGACAAAAAGTTTTCCGCCTATGACAGACTTCAAAATGACCCCTGTCAGTGGTGTGTAAATTATAGAGCATGTTGAGTGCTGAAAGACAAGGGCCCACTGTTTAACACACTGTTGCTCTTTTCTTTTGCTTTGTGTGTTGACAGACTCTCATCGAGGGGAAAATCCCCCTTCCTAGCATTCCCCCGTCGTGCTGGCTTGCAACTCAAAACGACACACTTTATTGTGAGTATACGGAATACACACACACACAACTTACCCACATTAGGATAACCTCAGTACTAGCCTCACTTCTTTCATTTTATGATGCCTCGCTGGATTTAATGGAAGAAGACAAGCTCCAAAGGTCAACGGCTCAGTAAAACCCAGCTTTAACTTTGTATTCCTATCGTTTACGTTGCTTGTCAAAAGGAGGAAATGATGGAGTGATGATTAATACGGGGCTTGTTTGGAAAAAGCAAAAGGCTCTCTCCTGCAAACGTAAACCACCGTGTTTTTTCGGTATGATGGAAGACACCTCCTCAGCTGATTCAACAGACACAAAGCTTTTGCTTCTGTAAATAGAGATCCGTCTGCTTTCCAGAGTACATAGAACTCATGGAGTTACACCAGAAATCCCTTGATTGGATCATTAATCAGGCTGACAGAAGGGTGTTAAATCCATTATGTGACCATAACATGTGTAACAAGTGTTTGAAAGCTGCTTGATGCATGTATTTAAATCATGAAGCGATTTCTGGAAAAGTAGTCGGATTTTTGTGTTCACCGTGACTGTGAGCAGGAACATCGGCTCCGCTACAGCGGCGATGATGTCCACCACCTCCAACCGCAACAGACAGTGTAACACATGGCACGCAGCTGTGCAGAAGCCACCATTTTTAAACATCAACGTGTCCGCGCTGGGCCCCGCTGTGCCGGTCTGTTCCCCCTCAGGTGAAAGGCCGCGAGTCTTACTCATGCTGCAGTTCAAAGCAGAGCAGGTGGGGCCGTCACTGTGATTCAACGTGGAGTCACGACGCCGGAGTCAGTCCTTCACATTCAAACATGTGGGGGGAAAAAATCTGTTACTAAGGATTGATAGACTTTATCATGGTACTGTGTGTGTGTGTGTGGGTGTGTGTGTGTGTGTGTGTCCACTGAGCCAGTTAATGGAATAAACGGAAGAACCAATTACGGTTGCATATGATGCAGCATCTGCCCCCCATGACCTCTTTAATTAAATGAACTTCTTCTAAACTCAAGCTATGATAATTCAACCACTTGGTGCTCACACTAGATTCCCAAACAGCGATGTAACTGATACAGTTCAGTATCATGAATACCGGTTAGACAGCAGATCGTCCTCCTGCTAAGCTCACATTGAACAGCTAGCTCATAAACTAAACCCATAAAGTTTTTATTTTCAAAGTTACCCTCAACGGATCGTAACATATCGGCTCTTATGCATCTATGCATTTTACTACACAATATAAGCAACGCATCTTAGGAGACAGGTTGCTTTGACCCCCATCATTTTGCATATATAAGCAGTTCATAAACGCGTTATAAATAGCTTATAACACACCATAATGCCATTGTAAGCAGATAAGGACGTGTGTAGTTATGTGTATGTATTTCACGGCCATTTCTTAAATGTTTTAATACTTTCTAGATAAAGTCTAACAGAGACACATACTCATCTAAGGGAATTTAAGTTTTCATGACTGATATTTTAATAATTTGCGATAGTTTGAATTTCCCTCTTTTGTCTGTTTTCTGAAACGGACTCAAAATGTCACTTGTGTGTTTCATAATTCTTCATTCTCAGGTCTCTCTTGGAACAGCCTTCTTGAATTTAATGACATCTAAACAGCTAAACAAACTATTAATTTTATAAAACCCATCAAAATATATTAAAATAAATTAAAAACCTGTTTATTACACAAGACTTGCTAATTAAGTTTTACTTCCCAAGCAATTTAGTCCACAATCTACTTCCCTGTGTGTTCCTATATTAAAAATAGTCCAGAAAAACCGATGCAACAAATTCACATCACAATTTATTGACTCGTTTATCTGTTCATATGCGAGAAGAGGGTGTTTTGGATTTATACTGCAGTGTCACACATCGATTAAACGCTGAGAATTAATGTTCAAAGGCCGTCCTGCCATTTGTTCACATCATGTCGATGTGCTGTTTGTAAATGAAAAAAAGATGTGTCACGTATGAGCTACGCTGGCTTCACGGCTGACTGGTTGCAGGGCTGAGTTGTGGGTTGGGGGGCTTCATTGGCATCTATCACCGAGCTATGTTTAGGACTCATTTACATGAAGGATGTGGATTTGCTGAATATGACGTGTGACCGTTAATGATGGCGATTTCATTGCTGGAGAACGGTCTGATTTACTGAGGCTGGATAATAACGCTGTTGGCTTGATTTAGTTGATTTGGTTTAAGGGGCTGATAGTTAGGCCTCGCATGTATTTCCCCCGTTCTCTGCTTCGTGGCTTCATTAGCGCGATCACAGAAGCTGTGGAAACATCTGGTGTCATCGTAAATCTTTGTTTAGCCGGCTCCTCACTGATATCATTAGGTCGTTAGTCTTCGTTAATGAAACGATAATCCACAACCTCGTGATTGAGAAGATTCAGCATGTTTTCATGAGCCCAAGAGATGACGCATCTGAACACACACACAGACACACACACACACACACACACACACACACACACACACACACACACACACACACACACTGTACATACTGTAGATGGAACCGAGCTCTTTCCAGCTCCTTGTCACCATTAAGTTAACAAAACAAAAAAAAACATGCCTACAGCCTAACTTGGCTTGTAGTAAACAAAAAAATTTGCAAAAATATTTGCAATTATACCCTTTTAAAAAACAATTGTCAGCTTCCTGCAACGCCAAATAAACAGGGTTTAAATAATATGAAATTGGTTAGATTTTGCTGAGACTGTCCACACTAAATTATATATAATAATAAATATATGCATTTGTGTTTGCCACAACCTCTCAAACAAAGTATGGACCAATTTAATACATAAATTAAAATATTCATTTAATTTAATAATCATTTTAACTACATTTTAAATAAATAAATAATAAATTACTCTTATTTACAACTTACAAGCTTTTGAACTAATTCAATTTAACTGAAAACTTGTGATTATGTAAAGCCCAATATCAAATTTAACATGCATTACTTCCCTCCTAATAAACCAACCACAATTCTGATGCTGCTCTGATTGCTTTTCTACATCCATCATGATGTCAAACAGCTCTGGTAACGTTTGCAGTTGTTTCAGCATGAACATTAAAATCCATATAATTTCAAAACGTCCCATTTTAATCTGTGGAAAAAACCCCCTGCATCAAACATATTCTGTTCTGTGTAAAATAATGCACATTGAGTCTTCAAAGTTATATTATTTTTTATTTTAGTCACGCTTGAAGCTATCGCAAATAAATACACTGATCCCCACATGGATCCAGTCCCTGCTTGAAGTACAATATAAAACTCATTGGGCCTAAATCTCCTTTATAAATGTATATTTTTTTGTCTCTACTGGTATCCTAAGGCCGATGCTGTCGTCAGTCTTTGTCCATACAAGGCGTACGGGGAGTAATATGCTCCTGTGGCCGCGGGCACCGGCACCGGGGCCCCGGGAGGCAGGGGGCTCTTTGAATAGGGGTGATAGCGGCTGCTCAGTCCAAGGGGGTGATGGGGGCCCCTGAGGGCCAGCGCCCCGGGGCTGCCGGGACCGCCGTTGTGAGGCATATGCATGTGACAAGCCATAGCAGCGGCCGCAGCAGCGTTGGCGAGGGAAGATGACCCCGGGTATCCGGATATCAACTTCTCCGTACCGGCGAAGGCCGTGTGAGTCCGCAAGTGGCCGAGGAGCTCCTCGGAGGAGGAAAAGCGCTTGTCGCAAGGTCCGTTCGCAGACACCCAGTTACACACGTGCGGCAGAGGGTCATTGGGGAGAATAAACCCGTACGGATACAAGGGGTGTCCGCTGAAAGCCTGGGCCGAGGGGTGCACGCCGTGCAACGGGTGCGTCTGGTACATGAGCGGGTATCCGGATTTGAGCGCGCTGGCGGCCGCAGCGGCAGCCGCAGAGTCATGTGCGCAGTTGGCGCTTGACGCGCCGGACAAATGGCTCGTGCAGTGGTAGCTCAGGCAGTACGGGTCCCGGCACAGACTAGCGGACATTAGAGACGGCGGGGACCCCCCAGCTAACGGACTCGTCCCTTTACTGCAACCCATTGAGCTGGCAAACTGCGCACTCAACAGCTGGCTGCTGGATTTGGTGTGGTCAAGGGTCATTCCGTGAGGGAGGAACGTCTGCGGGTAACCTGCGTAGGCACCCGCTAAGCTTCCAGGGTAGGACATGCCAGCAGGAGGCATGGGGAAAACTGTATGGCCGGGCTTATATGGGGAAACGGGGGCCACCAGTCCGGAGCCGAGGACGGAGGACGATGAGGTTACAGATGGCGAGTCTGATGTGACAGTCTTGCTTCCAGGTGTATTCTCCTGGTGCTGGCTGCCATCAGAGGTAATTCCACTTATCCTATGGCTGCCATTACTCTCTGTCGTGCTGCTTTTATTGCTCTCGGACTCTTTCTTTTCCTCCTTGTCCCCTTTGCCGTCAGCCGGCAGAGGGGAGACTGAGGTGCAGGAGCTCGGGCTGCCTGTCCTGGGGGTGAACGGCTGGCAGGTGGCGCTAGGCACTCGGAAACTGGTTTTATCTCCACTGAGGCTGCTGCTCGAGTCCTTCTTCTCTGACGATTTGGAGTAAGGTTTGAAGCTAGATTTGTCGTCGGCTCCGATGTCGCTCATTTTCAGCGGACCGGATTTGGTCTCCTTGTCACTAGATCCATTTGAGTTCGAGGAGGACAGCTTGGAGGAGGACGGCGGGTCCGGCTTGCCGATCTGAGAGCACGTTTGGGCCAAAAGAGCCAGTGGACTTTTCTTGGCATCCAGCTGTGAAACAAGACAAGACACGGTTAATGAAATTGATGAGAAAGCACGCGCACATATTAGGTTTTCTGGGGAAATACGCAAATCTGACCGTTCTGCGTAGTTTACGCATTGCGCATGAACTTCTATCGGGGTGCAACTCAAAACAATTCAGCGCGATGGGCACGTAAAGAGGGAGCGAGAGCTGGTTTACATGCGGTAGAAGATGAGACTGTACAACTGCCACACGTCCAAAATGACGTTACAAACACGGGCATCGTTTGGATCAACAAGGTCGTTAAATATCAAAGTCCAATATCGACACTGCAGACAAAAAACAACCGAAACTGTCAGAAATAAACTCTAATATCGGGTCTAAAACTGTAACAAACAGATGAATATTCTTCTTTGTATTGGAAATATGTTTGTCAAAAAAACACCACCCCATAATTTCGCGTTTCACAGTGGAAGACTTTCTTGATATTTGTGTGCGTAAACGTATATGAGAGTTAACTGCTTACCTCGATGGGACTGATAGGAGTGGACGGTAAAGGCTGAAGGTACTCCGGGTGTAAAATGTGTCCTGCCCGAGCGGTAAGCATTTTCAAAACCTTTATGGGAAGCCGACTGGCTTGGCGAGAAGGGTCTGCGGGAGAGGCAGATTTGTGGACGAATAGCTGGCTGATCTTCACTTCGCCCTTCTCCCCCGAGGAGCCGCTCTCCCACGCTGGATTCGTGCTATTTCTCAGGACGGAGCCCGTGGGCGATGTGATCATGACCCAATTCTCGTGGAAATGGTTGAAGAATACATGTGTAGAGTTAATAAAGCCAATACTAAAAAAAAAAAAACAAGTTAAAAAGCCTTTGCAAGCCAGAGATCAAAATAAACGGTGTTAAATCCTCAAAAGAGACGCGGAGTTTGAGAGCAGAATCCGTGCGTATTCACAGCCGCGTTGCTTCATCCCGGGCGTCGCTCTGACAGTGTGGCTGCGGGTCCGAGAGCGGACTCGGTTTACGTGGTGTGGTGGGCAGGGAGAGATCACTCCGCCTCCTCTCAGCATCTGAATTAGTCCGCCGATCGCAGCCGCTCGCCACCTCCCAATCAGAGAGAGAGATCCCGAGGTGATCGGAGGCTCGAGTCGATGTGACGTTTCCTCCTCGCGCGGGTGCGTGTTGCACATTGCACCCACTCCGAGCGCTTTTAATTTTTGAATTTGTATATGCGCCTTTGCGTAAATGGCACTCCGACGCATGCGCACACGCACATCCTGTGTGGTTTTCAAGGGAAGGCGGACCAGGCTAACAAGGGGCATATAAATGACCAAAACCCTCTTTTATATCGAGAGAGAACACGATGAATGAGTGCAGTTTAATACCAAACAACAGAGTAAGAATTGACACATTTTTACACTCTCATCTAACTTAAGTCGTTTCAGCTCATGATATTTGTACATGCAATCAGGAAACAACAGTTCGAGTCCATCGGATTGTCTCTTTTGCAAATTTCTTGCAAGCAACAGACAGTCTTTGCACCGATATCCATCGTCGTGTTTCACATTTTCTGCAACTTTCTCCTCTCAATCAATCCGCCTGTCATCTGTCAGTTCCGTGTCCTGCACGCACGCTATCTGTCAGCTGTCTGCAGTTTTTCCCCCCCTTTTTTTTGCGTCTTCTCAGTCATATTCAGGTCAACTACTGAAGAGTGAATCCACGAGAAGTAGAACGGAGAAGTGACGTGTGTCCCTCACTCCATCATAATTCAGGCCCGTTGGTCTGGTTAAACTCAAAAAGTATGGTTTCTGCAATCGGGCTAAGCTCCGAGACATCTGTGCAGAGCCACAATTCTGCTGCACACATCTATTTAATAACGCATCATTTTCAAGGTTTTTTTTATTTTTAATATTCCTTCATATTTGTGCCACATTCAAGGGAAAAAAATCTTTCTTTTTATTCCAAACGCGCTGAAAACCCTCTTTTTTTTGTGACTGCCATTAATCATTTAAAGCTTCCACATTTCTTTCTATCGAAATAGACCCACTTATCTTATTACTCAATAGCCTATAAATGTCTTGCTGATCAGGCGAAAGTTAAACATATGCAAGTGTTTTTTGATTGATAACAGGGGTGCTGTTTTCGGCAACGGCTGTCAGGCTCTGACACAGCGCTTTGAGTTATTAGGGCAGAGAAGGGCGACCATAAATTTCGACCGTCAGGCAAAAACTCCTTTATTGTGGACGTGATGGATGGCTCGCCGCGGCAGACACCAAATTCTCGACTTTATCCTTAAATGGCTGCACATTTTTTCGTTGCTGTAATTCATTACTTTTAAACAGAAAAGCCCGAGATCTGCTGCTAGTTTTTCACAGAAAGACATGTTTATGAATCACCCAGAGCACGTGCAAACACAACCGTTTACAAGCAGGGTTGGGTACCTGCTAGGTTGAGGTGATGATACAGAAAACAGGCCTCTATCCTGGGCTTTACAATTAAAGATTTAGGACTGGTGTTTTTAATTAAAGGATTAATTTATGTTGTTTTTTCTTAAAATCTTCAAAAAGTGAAGATATTGTCATGCATTTGGAATAAAATGTCATAAGTAAGGGACTAAACTGAGTTAAAGTTCACTGAATCATTTTTTTTTTATTAAACACAATCTTTGGACAGTTTGTTACCCATATCAAATCTGTAACCTTTTCAGGAAATTACATTTTCTATTCATATATATTTTTTGAAAAATGTCTTCATTGCACACAGTGTCAGTTATGACCCTTAAAAAGTTTATTTTACTGAGTGTTGGGCAGAGTTATACTATGGTCCAACGACCGTCCTTATCTATACCCTTGTCCTTGGCCAAAGAAAATACAAAGAGATAAACAAACACACTGGACATATATATTGAAGACCATACAGGGTGGCAAAAAAACTATAAATCATTTTCAGAATCTTAATTAAGTTCTTGAAAGGACAAAGTTATATTTCTACTTCTTACAGTGTTTTCTTTGAATTTCTTCAGGTTCATATAAAATGTAAACGAGCTAAATTGGTGGATGAGATTATCCTCCGCCTGCCTCCAGCACTTAGATTAACAGTCTTGATTCTTTACAGTAGCGCTTTAAGGTATGTCTTAAATGTGCGTCGGAGACAACTTAATAATTGAACATAATGGCAATTAGAGTCACAGTGACAGGAGCCGCTATTACCACTGTGTTGTATAATGCGTATTGTATAATTTAGCTCTGCAAGTAAGGATGGGGACTGCAGGGTTGATTGAACAAATGCATGCATATGATACTGCAGTTCAGTGCGTTCTGAATCACATTTTGAACTCTTGTCAGTATTTTTTCAATGAAACGATAACTGAGCTCCTGATGAAGTGTAACAGTGATATTTTTATGAAATCTGCTTTTCATTTCCAGACACTCCGGAGGTTCTAGGCAGCAGTTGACAGCATGAAGGTAAGTCACTCCTCGAGTCTTATTATTATTCTGCTCTCTCTAGACTTGTACATCAAAAACATCACAAAGGACCTGTAACAGAACTGTAACATTAGAAAAGTGACCGAAACTCGGGTGCAAAAGCCCTTGACACGTAGCTTTGGAGAAAAAAAAATGGTCGATAAATGCTGCATTATTATGTCGAGCAAATGGAATACGAAATTCCCTTGACGTGACGTGAAAATTCACCTCGTGGCAGCTGGCGCTGGGCGCGTCGCGTCAGCAGCCAGACAGGCCGACTGGATCTGACAGGTAAAAAGGGGAGATGATGGTTAGAAGGTGCTATTGTTTCACGACGCTTTCTTGACCTGTCAGGTCCCGGTGCAGAGGCCTGGATCGAGGACCTCCTTGTCAGATGAAAACAGTCTTAAAAGGCCGTTATCCAGACTATGGTGATTGCTCCTGTTTAATTGATTTGCTTTGCACTGAGGCCTGTCACATTAATAATGGTTAAGTACAGCCCCAGTGTGTCACCCAGAGTGGTGTGTCTATCGGGAAATTAACAGCCTTAACTAACTGCTGCTGTCTGTGAAGCAAGAACTGTGTGATCATATGAAATGCAGTTTTCATACTCCGGATGAAACTATGGAGTGTGCATTTATATATTTTATATATATATATATATATATATATATATATATATAGTTCCTTCTCATTATGAGCTACCATCCAGAGTAAAACAGAGAGCTCCGCTGACAAGTAAATGGTGTTGAGTGAATAAGACTCAGATTACACTCTTCACCACTTCACAGGAGCCTTTGACAGGTTGCAGTAGACAGTAAGTCTCTCTGATATTTCCATGACTGACTGACAGTCTGAAATTGCTCCCATCACCTTGATAGCATGGTAATGCACCTTGCATGTGGACTGTCTTTAAAGTGCAGGAAATTAGACTCCGGGTTGAGAGTCGCCTTTCAACCAAATATGACAAGAAAATAGACTGCTTTTCTCCTGCGCCCAGAGGGGGGAAAAGGCCCCACAGAAGCTGGCACAGAATAAGAGGTTATAGGAGAAAGTGTCAGGAAGTATTACGGATATTATGTGTTTAAGACAGGACATTTCAGATACTTAGAAGTCATACCCATTCCCCTTGACTACACCCATGATATCCCACCCCCCCCCCCCCCCCCCCCCCCATCTGTGTCAGATGCTGTAGCATTGACTTCATTTGCAAGAGCTCAACTTGGAGCTGACACGGAGAACTTGCACTATCTCGCCGGAAGTCAGGCGACGCCGGCGCAGCATGACGGAGAGAGTTTGAAAAGTTGAGGTGCAGCCAAGATCGCGGCGGCGAAGGTCTTTTTCACGTTGTCTCCTCAATTAGTTAAAGCTGGTCAGGACTAGGAAGTAAAGCCTGTGGAGATTATGTGCTGTCGTCCACTTGCCATCAGGTAGGTGAGGATCCTGGCGGGTTGTAGTCATGCTGTAGAGAAGCGTTAACTTCACCTACCCTCCCTGTTAGCGCTGGAACCCATGGCTCAATTCGATCTGACAGCTGCCATATTACTGGCTCAGAACTTTGTGGAAACTTCAAGAAGCTCCTGTAAGACCTACTGTACTGTATCTACCTGTCTAGTAGCGTTGGGAAGAAAGGCAGCGCAATCATTTTGACTCTTCATTACATAAAGTATGGCATGTGACTTAATTTAGCACATTTTATTACCATTAAGGCATCTTAATGTTTTCTTTTTATCAATCAATCAATCAATTTGCACTGATGTCTTAAAATGGTTTTGTTTCACCAACAGACGTCCAAATATTGAGTTTACGAGGATATAAAACAGAAAGAAGCAGCACCTCACATTTGAGAAGCTGGAAACGGAAAAATGTGTAGCATTATTTTTGCTTTATAACATATTGATTATCAAGTAATTTTTTTTTTTTTTGGAAGGCAGTCACTGTAAAATCTACATCCTGCTCGTCGACACACATGCAGAACTAAATGCTGATCCCTCACGTTTACTTGTCTAGATTGAATTTATGGAGTCTAAGCCGGGGTGAAAATGTACAGGTAGCATGTTATGACACTGGAAGCACTGTACTGGCTGGGATGAATGTCTGTGATGGGCAGATTATTCAGACTAAAGTAGGCCTAAAGAATGATCTTGTCACATTTCACAGGCAGGATTAGGGATATGCAGGAGGAGCGCTTCAGTCAGGAATTAGCGTCATGTGGTCGGCTGGAGACGAGCATGCAAGATATTCGCCGAGACAGGCTTGGACACTTACTGCTCCATTTGTCTACTTAGTGATCAAATACCGAGGTTGATGGTTATTTCTCTGTCGTTTGTGGTTTATGTGATATGTGTTCATCTGTATGCGTAAACTGTGAATTTCAGAGATCCGGGACATCCAGAAACGGCCGCATTTTGCTTCATTTTATACATTGCACCACGAGGAATTACACATACTGCATATATTCACAATATAGCATTAGAAACGACACATGATGCCATCTTGATTTGTAGCTCGCAACTGCACCTTCTATATTTGTGGCTTTGCATTTCAAATGGAAGCGAAGTGTGAGTGTCTTCGGGCTATCAGAATGAGCTATTACCACGATGATTGAAGAGTGAAGGAGCGTGCAAGCTAAAAGACAAAGTAGAGGAGGCCTGACAAATGAAATCAAACTTCATAAGACCTGCCAGTGGTGTCAGTTGTTATCCATATCTCAAGCGCATTATGGTACTGCAACGCAGCGTATTGCCTTCTCATCTGTCGTCTCAAATTCATCACATTCTCGACTGTTTCTTTTAAGTCACAAGTGTCAGTGTGAAGAGGAGTTTTAATTGACATCTGAGTGGCATAGACGTGGACCGCTGCCTTTATTTTGGTGCCAAGAAGGGTTGTGTTGTTTTGATGAGCTATTATTGGCAGAAGCCAGTAGCAGATAGCAGTCGGCCTGGAAATGGGAAGTGACATCAGACAGAGAGAAGCTTGTCACTGTCTTCAGGCTAGTTCAGTCTCACTATAAGTTGGGTACAGCCTGTTGAAATGTCACTCAGCAGACTTTCTTATCTTTACAGAGGAGAAATTTGGTGAAATTCTATCTGAAATTATTTCGACGTTTGCCGCCTGGATTTTAAATAGCTAAAGCAAGTTGGCGTGGTTTCAAAGACGATTCTTTCTAGCAAATTGGATTTATTATGTCGAACATGGAGAGCCATCACAAGCATTCTCCCTATGCAGCACATTTGAGGTGTGTAGGCCCAAATGTAATGCAGTGTTTCTCGACATATTTATGAAATTTAACTAGAAATCTGCTTCACTTTTAAATGATTTGGTAAAACTGAACATGATTAAAGGGATTTGCCCAACAAGTTTCTTTTAAATCTTGCTTAACTATGCTAGCAGCATTGCTCGAGAGATGCTAACAGCGTTTTTTCTGTCACTAAAATTAGGGGAAAGCGTTTCCCCCGATGTTTTTTCCGGCAAAACTAATGGTCATAAACCTCAACTCAGTGTGTCGTGCTAATTAGCAAATGTTAGCATGCTAATATGCTAAACTAAGATGGAGAATACAGTAGGCTAAAGAATATAGCTAGAATATATAGAATATATCTGAATATCAGCATGTTAGCATGTTAGCATGTTGATGCTAAGCAGTTACTGTATTGTTCTCACAGAGCTGCTCTGTGACTTTTCTTTGCTGTAAAGAATATAGCTGGTTAGCATCAGCATGTTAGCATGTTGATGCTAAGCAGTTACTGTATTGTTCTCACAGAGCTGCTCTGTGACTTTTCTTTGCTGTAAAGAATATAGCTGGTTAGCATCAGCATGTTAGCATGTTGATGCTAAGCAGTTACTGTATTGTTCTCACAGAGCTGCTCTGTGACTTTTCTTTGCTGTAAAGAATATAGCTGGTTAGCATCAGCATGTTAGCATGTTGATGCTAAGCAGTTACTGTATTGTTCTCACAGCTGCTCTGTGACTTTTCTTTGCTGTGAACACGACACACGACATTCTCTTCACCTCCACCGCGTTAGGGTGGAGGCAGAAATCATAGTTCTATCCTGAGCTGTCCTTTTTAATATGAATGGAGGACCGGATTGCACTCGCCATAACAACTAATGTAAACTGTTGTTCTTATAACCAGCACTCTGAGCACATCTGGCATTTATAACCATAGTAGCTCATAGTAAATCAATGAGGCGTCTGCAACATGCAGCTCAATAGAAGCACTTCTTAATCACAATGTTCTCCTCTAATATTCACTCAGTTCCAGTACAGTGTAAATAAATAGCTCTCGGCGCAGTGCATCTTACCGCACATTGATCACAAGCACGAGACCCGAGGCAACAATGCACAAAAGAAAAATGACTTCCTTATTTCCACTCATCCGAGGCTCTGTGCAGCCCTTAATAGACAGAATCAGAATGTCTGCTGTGGTGTTGCAGGCTTTATGAGACCATTACCGCTTTTTATTGTGTATCCCTGGACTAATGGCTTTCTATAGTCGTTCTGATTTACAGCCTGTCAGCTTTGTGGCTGTCCATTAGAACAGGAGGTTGACATGAAGCCAGTGGTTGAAGGACCCACTGTTTAAAAAATATGGAAGTCATGTCTCGCACATAGACGCTAGGCTCCTAAAACCTGTGTTCCAAACACAGTCATGGCTGCTTGTTTTTCAGCCTGTCTGTTCCTGTGCTGCCCTTCTCCTTCATGGGCAGTTATAGTCCGTCATTTACTGCGGACAAATATTGCTCTGTTTCTGGAGCCAATAACATGCATCAACACTTAATGTTTGGAATCATCTGCATTAAACTCGAAGCAATGTGCTTCATTATAGTGCACAAACTGCGGTCCCACATCACTAAATATTAATTTGTCGCTCGTCATATTTTCAGCTTTGATTTTTTTAATGTCTTATGGGTTGGGTGGTTTCCTTTTTAGTATATTATTGTATGATTCACTCACACATAGATGAGGACTACTGGTGCTGACATCATGCAAACACCTTTTTAAAGGATAATTCCAGTTTGACGCAACTTCAGCTGTCATTTCTATGTGTTATAATAACTTCTTTTTCAAAATATATTTTGGGGGGATTTCCCCTTTTTGTTTGACAGAGCTGTGTAGAGTTGGCAGGAAACGGAGAGATGAGAGCTAAACTTGGATGCTGGTAGGAGCTATTTCTAAAAATCTGAAACACAAAGATCAGAGATGAAAATGAGACATTTTACCTGCGCTGTGTTACCGTTACCAGGCAGGATGAGCACATGCAAGACAAACAGGAAGGAATGTTTAATTTAAAGGGGATCGTAAATGGATCACCATACAAGAAAGCCACCTGAGACTTTTATCTCTGTTGGCTCTTGTATGACCTTTCATGCTGCATTTTTTTATTTACAGCCGGACTAACTTTAAAGCCTCCCAAATCGCAGGACAGTGCTCTTACCTAAGATAATCTATCCTGAATCTTCCATAAACCTCACTTTATTAGCTCATACACAAGGATCATGAATGGGGAATTAAAGAAAAAAACATCTGTGACAATTTAACTTTCTTCAGATGTTCTGAAAGGAAATCACATTGTACAAAACACGCTCTGCAGTTGCACTACATGATCAGCGAAATTTAAAAAGCACAGATACTTTGTCGGTATTTCGCTGTCTTTCCCTAATTGTCTGTGGTGCATCAGGGCCAGAGGCGGGGGTAAGGCAGGTGATCCCTGACGGGGGTGGAGCTGGTCCTGCTTCACATAAAATCAATTCTGGCCTTTGGTGTTGGCAAGCCAGCGGGGTTAGGGGCGAGGAGGGGGAACACATGTCTGACACCTCCTGACTTTTTCATGAGGTAGTGTTTGAAGTTTTAAACCCCCACAGAGAATTCTTGGGGCGATGAATATAAAAAGGAGGTGCAGCTAAAAGCTCAAGCATATTATCATCAATGAAGACCTTTAGCCAGTTTGATGAGGAAAGTCAACTGATTTGCTTTTTATGCACCTTTTGTGAGTAATTTCGAGCCCTGGAAGAATTACTAACAATAACACACCCGTCAAAAGCTAATTTATTTGAGAATAATGGCTCTTAAATAATGTGGCATGTGTTTTCTTTTATGATGGGCGTCCTTTCATTCTAAGCTTCTCTTAAGTCGCCCTTGTGTCGAGTGGTTCTGCTCCCTCTCTGTTCGCGAGCTGCGATCGACACAAAGGAGAGGAGCGTGACCTCAAAGCATCTTTTGTTGCGGAGGCAGTGGAGGGTGGTGGCTGTGATTCATGTGATGGGGTGAGGAGGTGTGATAGGTACTGAGGAGGGTGGGCCCACAATGACAAGCTCGAGTTCTGCAGTCCTGGTGGTCCTGTCTTTCTGCTGTTGTTGTAATAACTCCACTCTGCCATTCTCTACAAAAACGTTGGCAACATGTCCATCTCTGACTATGTGAGTGTTTGACGTGTATTTGTGTGACTGAAGTCTTGGTGCACACTTCACTTGAAGCCTTCTATATTTATATATATAAGCCTGATTTAGCTGATAAATCTGTGCCATAGAGATCCATTGTTGACTATTACATACTAACCTGACCCGCTAGATGGTGTGCTACACAGAACCATCTGAGAAGGTTGGTGATTGGATGAACCATCGGTCAATCAAACTCTTTGTCATCAGTGCTGTTGTATATCAATACGTGAAAATATAAACTATAAACTCCTGTTTGTTTGACCAAAAATGTGCCTTACTTATTGTTACAAAGTTAGACTATGTATGGGTGAGCTGTTAGCTAGATAATAATGAATCCACTAATTCTAAATTAAATGAAATGTTAACCAGGCTGTCAGATCACTTAATATGAGAATTAATAAAATAAAATAATTCTAAAAAGAAGGTAGATCCTCTGGGTGTTTTCTAGCCAGCTCCGTTTGTTGATGAAAAGAAAATATTTACAGCCTTTTCTGCTAATTATGTTGTTTTCCAGTCCCACCGTAACCGACACGCAACACACTGAACGCTGCTACGAAGTGAGTGTCATTTGCCGGCTTCCTCGAACAGATGCTGCTCCTCGTCTCGGGGAGGTGCAATGTCCTGGATCTAGTGGCACTGCCATAACTGCTGTATAAATAGATCCTTGTGACAGAGCCATTCATCTCCGGCCATGAACACATCAACATTAAAAGACAGTTCGCCGAGACCTCTGCGCTTGTTAGGGCAAGATCAGCAGTCCAGATGCCCGAGATGTAAACTCGTGAAGGGAAGATTAATTTGTCTGTCATCCCGGCCTTTGACAGTAGTTATAAATCTGATTTAGCTGTTGAGCAGGGGCCATGACGAAGGGCAGTCGGACATTAAGATTTCAAAGGAGCGATATCAAGAGGACTAACTCGTGACTATCTGAGGGTCAAAAGTTCTCGTTGGATGTAGCGCGCCTGTGTGGTGTGATGTTTTCAAACTTTTTGTTGTTGTCGTCGCAGGAAAGAGCTGGCCTCTTCTTCCTTGTGTTATCTTCAAAATGGTGGCAATCATGTGAGGCACAGCGGGCACTGGGTGTCAAAGGAGCTATTTACTGGTAGATGGATGGGAACAGGCGATACACATCCTGTGACCATCTGCACGGGAGTCATGCTAGTTATTCAGATCGGACACAGATGCTCGGGCACAACACGAGCCTCTATGCAGATATTTGGACGCGTGACAGAATGTTTAGCGCCACATTTCATGGCGTGTATTCTGACACGCCAGCATTTTCTACAGGTTAATCTGTGTTCTGTTGCCAAATGACATGCTTCCTTGTGTCGAAGTGAACTCCCTGTATTTGTCTTTAACTTCATCCCCATTAGAAGTTCAGATTGGTCGACCCTCAGCGTTTCCTGATTGGGGAAATTCCCTTCATCCTCTTCAGTGTTTCTGATTTTAAGCCGTCTACATGTTAGGGACATTTACTTCCTTTTTTTTTTTCTACAACTAAACCTATCAGAGAGTTTAAAAAAAAAACTCTGAGGCATTTGCCGACACTGGAATTATTCTGCACATAACACACTGCTTTTTAGAAGCTTAAGGTGGGGGATAGAATGTCATAGCACATTAAACAGCTAAATGACCTGATCACAGCGATGTGTAGGTGTAGCGTGGGAAGGAGGGGCGACACACGATGATGAATCTCTTCCTTTGAAGCCCTTTCTTTTCATCGCGTCTGTGTTGTTTCCACTCAGATGAAACCGCACTCTTTGTATGGTAAACAAGACGCTTTTGTGACGAGAACAAAGAGGGTTTTTTATGTTTTTAAGCTGGCGTATTGTTATCGCATGTATGGACGTATGGTGGAAGGATGCTGAATACACTTACATAGTTGTGTTATATATAATATGTCTGCTGCAGGGTGTGGATGTGTATTAACCCAATGTTGCTCCACTTGAGTTACATTTTGAGATAAAGTACTTTAACTATTTTTGAGCGTTTGTATGTCAGACTTCTTTATCCATATGCCAATACCAAATAATTTCACATAAAATATTGTACGTTTTAATTTATTTTGAATAGAATTTTACTCTTATTTGGCAGAAATACCATCACGTCTTACTTTTAGTTTGTATATATGATCAGTTTATAAAATATGAGCCAACACGATGCTGCAAACTTTTATAAAAGTTTAACAGCAGTACTACTACTACTACTACTACTACTAAGTACAGTTGACTGAAAATACTGTTGTACTTTTACTTGCTGCAGCGTTTTAATGGTAAATTTAAAGCCTCGGCGTAGAGAGCAAACCAGCTCAATCGGTTACGCAGCAAAATCTCTAGCGTTAGCCAACATAAACTACTGTCATACCAGACCAAGTGAGGCTGCAGCTGCAAAAAAAACCCCCTAAAAAAACCCTGGTTGTGATGAACATAGCAGGTGAGCGTTATTGCTTATGAATTCAACGTTTCGTTTGGAAGCAGAAGATTGTCTTTCAAAAGTTCCATAGTCTCGCTTTAAGGGAAATTCTGAACTTACATGTATTCTACTTTAGCAAATGCTTTGAATACTTAATAAACCAGCAGTCTGCTGTTTAAAATCACAGCTCAGTTTTCATCCCCGGCTCCAGTAACTTACGGTACTAACTCTTAATAAAGTACATTTCAGGTCAGTCCTCTCCCTGGTAAATTCCCATATATTACAGTACAAAGTAAGTCATAATGTACTGCTGACTCAAGCGAACCTAATTACGTTAATGATGGCATCAATTACTCCATTGGTGCGGTTTGGCCACTGTGGTGCCTTTTCCCCGAGCCGTGGCACGGAGGACAGTGGGAATTTTGACTTGTCAAAGCGTCCGGGGCCAGAAGCAGGATTAATGGCCGCCTGCCTACATTCAAGGTCCTTCAGCAGTAATTGCAAGCAGAATCTGACTCTGATCTCAGCAGTGGTATGCAACATGCCAAAACAGCCTGCATTTGACAGATTGCCTTCCTGCAGTAATATCTTAAGCACGTTCGTTCTCTCAAATTAGGCACCGCATGCCTCCCACGCCACCACAAAACAGGAGCGATGACTTCTTTCCACCTCCACTGAATATATATCTTGGTACGCGTTTTCCCTGCCTTGACAGATGTCTGAAATCAGTTTTTAGTTCACAAATTCCGCTTTTGTTGGCCGCATCACTTCACCTGCTGTTGACAAGCGTTGGGAAATGAAATGTTTTGAATAAAAGATGTAATATTCATCTGTTTCAGCTTTTTGCGGTGTAGACTTAATGAAATGCTTTAGGAGAATCACGCTACAGATGTCTTCAGGGCGGTTTTCAGCTGCTCCGCTATGTTAGCCTCCAGGCCTGTGCAGGAGTAAATCCCACTGTGGTTCTTCTCTCTCACCCTCTCATTCTCTCAGTTGATAGCTTGTGTCCAGCCTCGGGACAGAGGGACTCCTGTGTGCTGCTCTGTGGTGGGTTGTGTTCTCTGGAGCAGTTAAAAGCCTGGCAGCTCAAACCCATGACTGTCCAAACACAGTTGACTCTAGGCATCCACATCAAACGGAGCTCTCTGCGAAGCCCATTGGAAAGTTAACCACGGGGTGCTGGGCTTATTTATTTATTTTCCACATACAAAAAAAAAAAAAAAATCTGTCTGGCTTCAGATTCTTTTTTTAACATTTTATTAGAAGCAAAAAAATTCGCCCATTAGCGTTTTGTAATTGACAGCACAAAGCTCCATTTGAAGAGGCTTTATTTGACACCGCAGCCGGTTATGCTCAACTCCTCTGGATCAAAATCGAAAGCGAGATTCAGAGCGAGTAACAAGAAAAGACAAGTCAATGAAAGATCCTTTCAGCCTGCTCCTCAGCGGCGCTCACAACGGACACGTCGGAACGAAATGAACTTTCCCTGGCAAATGTGTGTTTTAGAGCAGCACGCACTGCAATCACTAATTCATCCTGCCTTGAGATCCTTTGACACTGACGTTCGAGGGCAGACGCTATGTGAAAATGTAAATAAACTTTAGAGGAGCTTTGGGTCAGTGTGGGATGAAATTTATAGTTTTGGCATTTACTCTGCAGTCATCATTCATCCCCCTGTCGAGAGCAGAGGCCTTGATCAGCGGAGCCTCCGTTGGCCCGAGGATGACCCGCAGCCTATCTGACCAGCTGTGGTTCAGATGCCTCAGTCTGAGATGTTCACGATACTGTAATAACTTTTAACCCCTTCTCCACGGCTAGCGGCCTCAACAAGAAGCCGTCTCTTTGTCACTGTCTTTAATCCTGGCAGGAAATGCTTTTGAGTACGATCATTTAGATCTTTGGAGTAAACAACGAGTCAGTTACCAAACACACATTCCCGTCTTTAGCGTCAGTAGTAGCAATCCTGTGGTTTTAATGTGGTTTTCAAATATCTTCCACTGGATGTTGTGTTGAATGAATGGATTACATTTTTCCTGAATCTCATCTCACTGTGGACAATATTTTATATTGGGACTATTTCTTCCACGAAAAATGTAATCATTGATATCCAAAGTAACCAGTGCATTGTTTCTGGAAAGGGATGTTGCTGTTGAGCTTCCACATTTCAGGTCTTTGAGCATCATAAACAAAATTCCCCTCGCTTCCATACTGGTGAAATGGCAGAAAACCCAGACGCCACGAAGATCCAACCAACCATATCTGCATGGTTCAATACCACTAGATCTAAGTGACCAGCTATCTTTTTGTGATTTGGGTGAACTGTACCTTTTTCAGAGGACATAAACTGAGATTTTAATGGCTTTGGCAGCTGCTCTAAACTCTACAGGGTATATGCACTCTGCAACAGAATGTACAGGCCTGTAAAAGCCAAATCAAAGTCTAATAATGGGAAGGTGGCCTTCAACCAAAGTGCCAATTATTTTAAATTGCTCCATTAAAGGCAGCAATCACAACTGTCATGTTAGCATTTGGACGTAACGGCTCACTTCTGCCGGTTGGAGTTCACGTGGGTGTAACTGCAGGGTAATAAACACATGTAGATTAAAAAAAAAAAACCCCTCATGAAACACATGATTTTGTTTGCTGACGGCTTGCCATAACACATAACTGAGTGACAACAAGAAAAAGCTAAACATTTTTCCACTTGAAGTGAGGGAACAAAGCCCCTCGCTGTTTTTCCTCCTCTAGCAGGTGAGTGCTCCGGCTATTAATTTGTGTAGGGCCACCTACTTTAATTGGTCTTAATCTGGAGTGAATGGCTTTGATCTCTCTGACAGTTTGACTGCATTAGCACGAGTGTGCAGGCTAATCCTTTGCGTAGCTTGTTCTCTTGGCGCAGTCAGAGGCCTGTCCAGCGATAATATGTCAGCTGAGGGATAAGCCCTCATCAAACAACCAGGTCTAAGCTTCTGGAAAAATGGGGGTTGAAGGGCCACCATCATGCTGTGTTTGGAACAAAGATGGAGACGTAAAACAACTCTGGCTCGTAGTTTTTTTTACCTTTTTTAAAATCGAACCCCAAGTGGGACATTTTCAAGGTTTTATGCTAACTTTTCTGCGTATTGTGTCCTGTGACCGACCGCTCATTGCTCTACGTTAAGCGCTATTCCACGGCCTTCTCACCTCAAGCGAGTCCTGGGTGCTACAATGAATGTTTTATATCCACTCCCCACTAGTCATACCCAGACTGCATGCATGATCCACACGTCTAAACAGTGGCTTTATCTGTGCCGTGTCATCTTATTAGGAAGTAACAAGCGTATGAAGTGTTTGTCCTGAACTCGAGCTGAACTCTCATGAATTATGATAACCATCTCAGAGTCAACAATATCTGCTTTCAGGAAAGGAAATAGAGAGATAGTGTTTGAAATGAAGAAAATAGCAGCACTTGTGCTTCCCCAGTGATTATATCAAACATCAGGGTGATTAACTTATAGTGACGGGCGTATCTTGACTTCAGTGGATCTCTTGTTTTCGTGCTCCGTAATGGAGGAATGTTAGCTGAGCGTTCTTCGGGGGTTGCATTTGAAAACGCCAAATATATCAGTTAATGCAAATTCAAAGGCGACATTTAGAAGGCAAACGGGTTCACCGAGGATATTATGGTCATAAATCAATGTAGGAGTCATTGTTTTCTCCACTTTTACTACCTTTTTTAAAATTAAGTTTGTTTTTAGTATTTGGGTGAGCGTTGACATTTATTGGATATATTTCTTGTTGGGTGAGAAGGCGTTTGAGTAAAGTGGATTTTCTCAATTTTTTCATATTATGTTTTACTTTTAAGCCCCTGAGCTGATTCAAATTTGTGTTTTTGGGAATCCCGTCTTTAAATATGTATATAATTTGCACTATGAGCTAGCCACAAGATAATGGGTATCCAAGCAGAGCCGGCTTGTAACCCCTTTGTTAAAAGGACTGTGCCTCCGAGTGACAAGCTAACAGGTGACTTCAGATTTGCTGTTGTGGTTTTTGCTTTTTTGAAAGGGCATCAAACGACTTTAAGGTGTCTGGTGTGGAATTGAAAATGCTTTGACAAATTGCTTTAAAGCTGATTTGGTGTCATTCACGTGTGTCTACTCAGCAGTACTTTCCTCCAGTTTGTGTTAACAAAGGGGGGACTCTTAAGTGCTTTTATGATCGCTAGCCGTTTCTCCCTGCTTCCGCTCTTTATGTTATATGCTAAATGAATCTAATTGCCTGCTGGCTCAAGCTTCATGTTTAATGTAAAGAGTGGTATCAAGATTCTCATTGAACTCTCAGCAAGAAAATAAAGTAAAGCAGGAAACAATAAGCAATAAGTTTTCTGTGTCTGGACTTGAATAGTAAAAACTCTCCAATGTTTCACAAGAGAACAGTGATTCATTTGTCTTCCAATCTCTTATCGTGTTTATCATTTTGTGACCCATCAGATTTATCTTGTGATCCCTTAGGGGGTCCCAACCAGAATGTGTAAATGGGCTGTTAAATGGGCTTTTGATATTCTGCATAGTTGTGCGATTTTCTACGTAAAAATACCACAAATTTGGGTTGTCAAACAACTGCTGTGTAATATGATTTATTTTCTTATTTTAAAAGTGTAATCTTCCCTATCTAAATCTTCTGGGCTCACTGCCTCGACACACTGGAGGCCACCTGTGAGTGGTCATCTGGTTTCATTGTATCTGGAGCCATTTGGCCGAGCTGTCATCCATCACAAAATAGCAGAAATGTTCGGCACACCAGGGACACCGTCGGAAGGTGACTCGCCAGTCATGTGCACAAGGTAAAGATTAATCAAATGTTATGTGTACTATCACCAGCTGGCAGCGCCAGCCTCTGAGCCTTTGAGTGAGTAAGTCCACAGAGAGGCCCGTGGCACAGCTGAGTTTGTCTTGTAAAAGTGCAGCTGTCCAAGACATGACAGCTACAGCATTAGCAGGGCCATTAAGAGGTGTAGAACATTTCCAGGGAAACCATTTGAAAAATGACAACCGCCGGCACTGCTGAGATATTAATTATAAGCAGCACCCGTGGAAAATGAGCCAAAACAGTTGGTGAGACAAAAGACGCCTTGTTTGTGCATCCAGCTTTTCATAAAAAATACACAGAAGAATGGGAAGGGGAGGAAAAAAACAAAATTATAACTATTGCCAAACAGACGACGGGAGTAACGTCTTAAATTCATCGTGAGAATTTAAAACGATTCCTGACGAGAGCTTTAAAGCGACCTTTTCTCAGACGAAAAAATAATTTTAATGTTCGATAAAAGGCTAAAAAATCTCCAGGATTCCTTGCAGGAGAATGGACTATTTATCCACTTAATTTGAACAATGCTTTAACCAACAGAACCATTGCTGCTGTGCCCAAGCAAATTGCTGTTTCGGGACCGTCACAGCAAGGTGCTAACAACTTTATTTTGTGTTAAAAATTTGCAGCAGATCAATTTAAAAATCACTCTGTTGATATTGAAATTGAAATACTGGATGCTGCAGATGTGAGGTTTCCTTTTAGTCCCTATTGCTATCGAGGCTATTAATTCTTCTGACGTTATTTGCCATTTTGAGAGCCTATGAAATCCGTAAAGTGAATCTCATCATATTTGTCGGGTATAAGTCGGGGGTGCAGGTTGTCAAGTTGAAATACAGATTTTGGGTAAAACGCTGAGTAATTTAGTCATAAATCAGCCTCGTAAAGCAGCGCTCCCTTTCTTCTGTGATGTTATAAAAGGAGAGATTGAGGAGCCGGGAGGAAGTTGTTTGGGCCCTGCAGGGCAGTTACAGGATATGGACATAGTGTTCCCATCCAAGTAAAACGCTTAAACCTTTTACATATGAGATATTTTTATCCCTTTATGCAGAAAGCAGTTTCATTATGACTAAATCTGCCCATACTGTTAATTCGAGATTAATTTGCCATGTTTTCAGTAAGTTGAACGCATTAACAAGGAGGCGCCCCCTAATTAAAACCGCGAGTCCCTGGAAGTGTTATAATTCCCATAAGAATAGTCCATTAATCGGCCATAGCTAAACCCTGTGTAGACTTGATTACAGTGATGGTGATGAGCATGGTCAGATTGGTTTAAACTCTCAAAACCATTTCACATATAGGAGCTATTTCCTGTGCTTCTCCTCAAGGGAGCGAGAGGAACTGATGATGGCCACATAATGTCTATTCACAGAGCCTCATAAATAAGGAGCTGCCCCTGAGTGCAAACTATGTTTATTATAGCCGCCTGAACCTCCGTGCCAGCCCTTGGAGTTACTTATGCAGATAAATGCAGCACCATTCATCATCACTTCTATTCATAAATAGCCAATAACTCATCTCTCTCCATATGGAAGATTAGACCTTGGAAATGTGACTTAAGCACAGGAAGTGTTCAGTTCATGAAAAACATGAGTGATCACACACACACACACATTCACACACGCACAGCAATCTCCCCTTTACTCATTATATCTTATTCTACATGTCATTTCCCTGCTCAGCGATCATCTACGAGGCCCATAACGAATCAAACACGAGGCTTCTTGGTGCGATGCCGACTGAGAGCAGATGAGGTGTTTTTTTGTCTTCCTGTAGTGTGCTGGTTTGCAGAGAAGAGGCCACAGAGGTGCAGAGACTGATGAGAAGGGATGATATATGTAGCGCCTGTGTCCCAGCTCTCCTCTGGCCCATTGTCATTAATCACGGCCATTAGGCTCCCCCTCCACCGCCGCTCGCCTCGTCTGCGCCCAGCCATCACAGCCTCCCTTTTGTCTCATATCCATAAAGGGAAAGGCCGTATACTTTCACCTCGCCTCCCACTGCAGAGATGCAGAGGTGCTAAAAAGGGTGCTCGCGTGTAGTCTGGGGAATAAAAAGTTATGATTTATCTCATTTTGGCATTGAAGGCTTTTGGTTCGTCTTTAGCGGAGGTGTTTAAAGTTTATTCTTCTGCAGGCTTCTTTTGCCGCACACAACTTTGGTGTGATTTTTCTATTTTATCTTCGAAATAAGTTGAATTGTTTTAATCTAGGCGCTCGCATTATCACCCTCTAGTCTCTGCAGCTAATCAGCAGTCAGAGTTGCTCTCTTCTCTGCAACTCAGTCTTCACATCGTTAAGCCCCCCCCACCCCCCCCGTCCTCCATGTCATCAAACCCAAGAGGTCTGATATGATAATATGTGTGAACTGAAATGTGAAAGCAATTCATATCACTTTCCAAGGGCTTTGAATGTTTGATTTGCATAACTAGAGAAAATGATATTAGATGGGCATATTGATTTAATTTCATCCTAGAGCGCTGTTAATTATGGTATCATAAAAGTGTCATCTCTTTATTATCTGGTTGAGAACGGGGGTTGATGGCTGGTGTTGGCGAAGTACACGCATTGCTACCGAAAGGCTATCATGATGATATTGTTTAACATAATTTTACATTAGGAGGCTGGGTCACGTTACGGCAGAGATATCGCTTCTTCTTCTTTTTTTTATTATCTCTCGATCAAACTTCTTTGACTTTAAAGGATTAGCTGTATCTGTTCTTACTTTGTTCTTTGATATTGCATGAATACGTCTTCTGAATGATCTTTTCTGAATGTTTTACATCTGCTCACATGCCCCCCCCCCCCCTCCCTCCCCCCCGTGTGCCGGCGTCTTGATTTATGTTCCAGTTTTAAAAGTATTACATGTTTAACATCACATGACTAGAAAGGGGCACGTTTTTGCTTTCAAGTCGATGAGTAACGTATCTTGCATATGGCCTTTTGTGTGTGTTTTCATATCATGAAGGCTACAATCTGTATGGGATTATGCGATACCTTCCCCTGTATAGCTATGCATGCACATCTTGTACACCCAGCAGAGGCTGCTGAACAAATGAATTATCCCCTCCTGCCTCCTGCTTCCAGCTGAATTCAGATCTTTACAAATGGATTTCCTGAGTGCAATTTATCTAAATGAACAGTGATCATTATTCTAGATCTCCCCCATCTTTAATGCTAGAGCACTATTGAGCAGATATCTCTTTAAACACAGCAAATAGGTGGTCTGGGCTGAGGGAAGGCTGAGTGCATTCATTACTTCTCTCCTTCCTCTATTTTTTTTTACCTCAGGAACACAAAGCAGTGCATAATGTGCAATCTGATAAGTGTTCTCTAAGCGCGCGCCGGTCCCCCCTTCCTTCATCGTCCTATACATCACTGGCCGGCTCAGCTGTGGTTTGCAAGAGGAGAACTCTGGGATTGGTGTGGCTGAAGTTGATGAATAGGCCTGCGAGGGTGAGAAACTCCAGGGCCAAGCTGTAGGTCCATCCCCATGGCATGTGATGCTGATTGGCTTTGTCCTGTGCGGCCGCTCTGGAGAAGCGGACATTAAGATTAAGTGATGCTGTCGTGTCGGGGAGCAGTGCACTGCATCATACTGGGGAAGAGACAGCTGCGGTGGTTAATCCTTCATCACCAGGGGAGCGCTGCCAGAGCCGAGATATACAGCCAAAGATAAACCTCCATAACTTCTGCTAAAGATCAGAAACTTTGAGTCCGCATCCATCTGTCCTCAATCCTCACTTAAAAATGAGGAACGAGCCGAGGTGGGGCGGCAGGCAGTGGAAAACAAATGGAGCAAATAACATCAAGATGAGGTGAATGTTTTAGTGAGAGGTAATCCCTCTTTAACTAACGGCGGGTAAATACCGCTCATTGTGCAGCACACATACTGTAGCCTCTGTGAGTGAAGGTAGAAGAAACAAGGGCAAACAAACTGAAACCCATTTAAACCGCTTCTGCAATCACTCTGGTGTCAGCGACTAACGGACAGAAGTGTACTTTATCACACATTCTGGGGTTTGTGGGAATTCCCAGTAGATGGAAAATCTAGTTTAAACAGAGAAAAAAAAGCCACTCAGAGCAGAACTAAAGTGGTCTGTATTTATGTGTCCGTGTGTGGCGTCAGCATATTTTAGATTGCTGGGTTTGCATGTTTGTTGTTGGTTTGATGTAGCTGTCATGATGTGATGGATGAACATCATCATATAAAGAGTAAAAGGAGAGGTCTGAGCCGCGAGAGAAAGCCGACATGTTATATTGCCCTGGATGGCCTGAAAAGACATTACAGTGGGGCCAGTCTTGTTCTATTCACTTCACCCTCCATGCTGCCCGAAAGCCAGCCTGCTTGAACCTCAGCGTTTACATTTTCATACCACTTGTGCGCCCACGTTTCTGAATATGGTAATTTCCCTGAGAGAGCCTTGTGAGATCCTGCGGGATGATATATTTGGTATGGCGGAGGCATACCTGCAGAGAGCACTTGTGACAGTGACATATTAGTTACGGTGTCTCTTGGAATCTGATAACTTCAAATTTGCCACCTTGTTAAGTTTTGATTTATGTGATACCATTTCACTAAAGTAATTGGCCTGGCCTGTTGTAGAAAATAATCAGCCTCTCTCGCAGAACAAATGCTGGGCCATGCTAATGAGGCAGCCCGAGTGCCGAACTGATGCTGCCTACTGACAGTTATTAATGATTGTTATGATATACAGACGAGTCGAGATTGGACTGAGTTGGGCGGGGAGGGAGAAAAAAAAAGTGACATTTAAAAAATACGCCATATTGGGAAGTACTAATGAAGTAATATACTGCTAGGAAAACAATCATGCGCGTTGTCACGGCAATGTGTAATTACGCAGCAGCCACCCTGGCTGGGTGTTTGGCAGGCAGTGCTGGTGGGGAGAGCTGGACAACCTGGCCGGTAATGGATGGAGCTCTGCTGGCAAGGGGGCTAACATGCACCAGGCAGTGACAGAGGTGTACAGATTGATGAATTAATTGGGTCTTTCTTGGGACATAAGGAGAACCACTGCGGCATATGCTTGGCTTGTTACTTTGGAAAGTCTACTGACCCTGAAAGTGAAGCCATCCCACGCAGGGAGTTGTGGCTTTTTTTTATTGCCCCTTACCATGGTGTGTTGGATGCCACGCGCTGAAGTGCAGTCAACTGCAATTTGTTAGCAGTGGAGATAATTAAATATCATGTTATTGTGGAATATAATTAAATATGTTATCGTTCTATAAATATCTGTTGTCAAAGGAAGAGTAATTCAAAAGTACAAAATAAGGCATGAAAGTTTGTGTATTATAAATATATATGAAGAATCATATGAAAAACTGGTAGTTAATTTCTTTGAATGTCTGTTTGCACACCAGGAAGTCTTCGGGTTAAGTTGTGCTACTCGTTCATAAGACACGATGTTGACAAGTGTTTATAGTTGTTCTGAACGCTTGGAGGCCAAGTGAAAAGCCAGCTGTAATGGAGAGAATATTGTATAAATATGGAGAATTCACACATTTAGCCGAAGGTTCTTTGCTGGTTCCAGCTTCTCAAATATTTAATATAATCTTGAGTGGAACATCTTTATGGACACAATGAACAATTTGAAGATGTCACTCTTATTCTGGGAAATTGTGATGCACATGCTGTATAATTGTATTATTTATTTAAGTATAGACTAACCTAAAAATAACAGCCTTAATTCTAAGCATGGAAAAATCAGGAAAACATAAAGCAACAGGCGTAACGGGGCTTACTTCATCTGCACACTTCCTCAAGTTGTAGGTGAGATCTTTATTTCAGGCATCGGTCAGAGAAGTTGAATAGTGATGGACTTTGAGAGATCCAAACCACACACACACACACACACACACACACACACACACACACACACACACACACACACACACACACACACACACACAGATCAAATACTCCCATAAATCACATCACCTGACCGTCCACCCGCAGCCACTCGCAGAGGCCTACACATAGCTGCCATTTAATCACGGCGCCGCGACACCCCTCTGTCAAACTCCTCAAACATTCGCACTTAGCGCTGACTCCTGTTGAGTGAGAATGAAAGTTCTCACAGCTGCTAACTGTCACTGTGGTCTTACTTCAGCAAGTGCCCATTGGCTGCGATCGCTCCCCCTCGCTCATCTCCCATCAAGCCGGTGCATTAGGGCCGACTGCCGACTGCATCAGTGGGCCTCCTCGGCCCACAGAGAGTCCCAGGCCCATCACCATGAATTAAACCAGAGGCTCCGGTAGTGGCGCTGCTTTTGGTGCCACTGAGCATTACGCTCCCACAAATGCTGAGGATCTTTGTCAGCTATTATTTCAATACATGAGTGTGTGGTGCCTTGTCCATCCCAGTTTCTTTGAAGCTCACATATCCTCCCCCCTCCTGCTTGGAACATTTCCCCCTTTGGAAGCGAAGGGACAAGGTCTTGTGTATCGATAGTTAATTAAGCTTGCGTTGTTGTGAAGGTGTGATGTTATCTGAGAGAGCGTCCACCAAGACTGTTATATAATAAGTTTATTTAAGTTTCATAATGCATAACAGATCATTTTAGTATTCGTTTCTGCATCAAAATGCACTCTGCATTGATATGAGAGAGAGAGTTAAATTGGTTGAAAAGTGAATGTTTCTTAAGCATTCAAGAACATTATTTTGTCAATGTGAAGTACATCCAAAATTTAAGTTAATCAATAATCAAGCAACAAGAAAACTCAATTCTTAATGTGAAATTATTGAAAGCCTTTACCATATAATCTTACAAATCGTTCTTCGATCTGTACCAACTCATCACTTTATTCTCGGCCCTAAGGTCCAACATTGCACTAAATTTAATTTAAATCTACTAACGAACTAACTAACTGGAAAACACATGGGAGCATCTCAATGAAAACATTGTTTTGATTATGGTTTAATATTTCTCAGTGTCACTTGAGGTGTTCATCAAGTCCAACATATCTTTGTAGCCCAGTTGTTTTGGGATGCCTGAGAAGCCATATACTCTTCATCCCCTCCTCCTCCTCCTCCCCTCCCTCTTCTCCCCTCCCTCTCTCCACCATCTTTACACTCATCAGAAGAGACAGGTGAGTTAGTGCACGCTCAACTTCAAACCGGCGTAATTGTTTTTCATACGGAATGAGAGTCGTGGACTAGACATGGATTGTAGAGGAACAACAGGGCTGATTAGCGAGGGTTAGATTTGCTTGCTGGACCATTTTGACACCTGTCTCCCTGCTTTCCCTGGAAGCTGGACCTGATCCCTCTATACTGTCAGTCACACTGGTGGGCAGACAGAGGGGAGAGCAGGCAGGATAATGGATTGAATAAGAGTGGGAGACTTTTCCCCTCTCAGTCAGGACCGTGATCACAGCTTGTCTTGAAAGTCTCTGTGATGGAGCTATTATACTGTACTCGTGTTATCCACGGCTCATATTCTGGAGACAATAAAGCCTGGGAGCAATTAAGTCCAATGACTTTTCTATTCCATTACTATAGTCATTGATTTAATGCTATTTCCGGATGGATTGTGCAGCGTCAATGAGGTATAAAGTTGCTTACATTAACTCGCTCTCTTCATACATCACAAGCTTATTACTGTGTTTTAACAACATTAATATTAGGCTTATTTAAAAGTGCGTTGAATAGCTGTGTGACCTTATGTTCCTGGAAAAACGAATGTACAATATTCAAAATATGCATCCCATCTGGCTGCATCTTGTTTACAGAACACAGTGGCAGCTTGGGGTTATTAATCATGTTTGTCTTAATTACCCCGCATAGCTGCTCCATCTCCAACTCCGCATTTGACCTTTTTTCTGGATACTTTCAAACCATTAATCATGCAAAGATCAATGCCAGCCAAACAAGAGTAGATTGCATTGCATTGCCTCAGCTCCTGGTCTACTTGGAAAGTAACTTATTTATAATTTTCTGCAACTGTATGAACTATCAGCACAGCTGGTTTTCTTATTCCTCATTTGCATTTTTTTTTAAGTTAAGGGAAGTTTCATAGTGGAAACTAAATCGTCGTCCACTGTAATAAGAAAGTCTCCTTGTTCTGTTAGGTAAAGAGTTGTCTTCGTACGCCTCGCTTGCTAATCTGTCTTGATTTTCGTGAATTAATGAGCGTTGACATTTTACCGAGACAAATAGTTCTTTCTCCAAGTACTGTTCCTGGTTTTTTGCCATATGGCCAGGAGCGGAGTCACTCCTAATGTTAATCTGACAGGTAAATGAGCATCTGTGTGTGGTCTATATGTTGACGAGGGAGAGTTTAGTCCTGTGGGCTTCCATGTCCTTGCCAGAAAGTCAATACAATTTACTGAGAAGTCTTAACCCAGGCATCTCAGACGAGTTTTATTTGTCACCACCAGCCTCAAGAATGAGAAATTGCCATCTTCGAACAAATCACACAGCGACCAGTCAGTATACTAATGAGTCAGGCTTGACGAATAGCAATTAGAAGGTTGTTTGTGTTTCAAGAGATAGATTTTAATTGGGGAAGGAAAAAAAAAATACATCTGATGACCCGGAAAGGCGATCTGCTGATTTGTTAACCTCCGGTTGTCGATTGTTCTCCAGTGAAAGTCGTGTCATTTATCATTCAAGTCGACCAAGCAGTGGCTGGAATTAGCATCACACTGCTGTGATATGGAGAAGAACTCCCTTTTTCCACCCCTCCTCACCTCCAGTCAGTTAAACAGATGAACTATTGCGGGACAGAGATTAAACAGTAACTGGGGGTGCCACAGCACTATGTGAATGGAGTCTGACAGACATTTTATCAGTAAACCAATTAACATGATTTATGGTCGGGGGGTTACCATGAGACTTGCCCATAAATACAAAGGGCTGGCTGAGCAGCGCCTTCTAAAGCGAGATGTTATCAGACTCCTCTCGATTCTGCTTTGCTGGCATGGAGTCAGCATGCATTTGTAAATGCAGCTACTGTGCATAGGGCCTCCCCCCCCTCGCACTTTGGGTCAGGAGTTCAAAGCGCAGCCTGAAGAGTTGAGGAGTGGGGCGTGAACTCCCAACCCCCTTAACGTAACCGGGCGACAGGGGAAACCAGTTCTCCCACCCAGGTGCTTGCCGGCTCTGTCCAGCTCATGTGATATAACCTGGAAACAACTGGGATTCCTGGTATCGTGTGCAAAAAAATATTTTAAGATTCCTCACATGGCTAAATCAGAATGTATCACCTTAGATGATTCACTTAAGTCAAGTAAAAAACAGAGTTGGAACTGATTGAAAGCAGCTGACTCATAGTGTCGAGCACAAGTTAAAGGCCTGACACGTGGTTCACTGCAGCAACTCTTCTTGTGTGGAATTTCAGCCTTTCCCATGAGTTCAGGCACAATGTTTGCTCTGGAAAGATTTAGTGCTTCCCAAAAATATGTTAATTGGCCTCTGTCTTTTTCTAGGTGATTTACTGGTTTAACTCACGCAGTCAGTTAAAGACCAAACAACACCTGATAGGTAGATATTGTAACAAGATTTTCTGTGATTTTAGAGAATTCCGCTGTATTCCCATCCCAAAATAAACCTCCATTCTTAAAGATATTACTGTTCAGAGTTGTAAAATGCAGAAAACTCTAATATTGGTTTTGTCTTTTCATATGGCCAACATTTAAATGTATCCAATACTTTTGCTTGTGACAAAATAGCTGCCAAACTAATTCAATTCCCCACTGGACTTTGTGTTTCGTAAATGTTAGCATGCTAACATGCAAAACTAAGATGGTGGACACGGGTGAATGTTGAACATTAAATTGGCTAAACATCAGTATGTTAGCATTGTCACTGTGAGCGTGTTAGCATGCTGACATGCAAAACTAAGATGGTGGACATGGGTGAATGTTGAACATTAAATCGGCTATACATCAGTATGTTAGCATTGTCACCGTGAGCGTGTTAGCATGCTAACATGCAAAACTAAGATGGTGGACATGGGTGAATGTTGAACATTAAACCGGCTAAACATCAGTATGTTAGCATTGTCACTGTGAGCGTGTTAGCATGCTAACATGCAAAACTAAGATGGTGGACATGGGTGAATGTTGAACATTAAACCGGCTAAACATCAGTATGTTAGCATTGTCACTGTGAGCGTGTTAGCATGCTAACATGCAAAACTAAGATGGTGGACATGGGTGAATGTTGAACATTAAATCGGCTAAATATCAGTATGTTAGCATTGTCACTGTGAGCATGCTGACGTTAGCTTTAAGCTCCAATCACTAGCAGCTAAAAACATGCTTTTCTGTTGACTCTACTGACTTATCAGCTAACTATGAAGTGGATATTGCATATATTAAGTGTATTTACTCAGAAGCACATTAGACTGATATCCAGTCTTTCACCTGTTCAATAGGCAGCATATTTATCGTTATGAATGATGCGGACTGCAGTCAAATAGTCTTCTTTTGCTTTATAAATTCCTCACGGAGTGAAATGACCTGGAAGTATCTAAGTGGCAGCCATGATAAGAGCTGGCCGAATTCTCTAATGAAAGGTGCTTCAGTGCTTCCTTTCTTATCTCCTTGAGTACAGGGTACGCTGGACCATCTTTTTCAAAAGTAAAAAAAAAGAAAAAAGAAAAGATAATGCCGTTACAATTCCTTGCAGCAGCACCCACGTCAATAACATCACCGTCACATGATTGTGTAGCGATGTGGAAGTGAAGTTAGATTCTCTCTTTTCATAAGTCCTCATGAGCTCTCCTTCACGTCTGTCCTTGACCTCATAACATACTTAATTTTTTTTTTACTATTGGACCGCAGCTCTGGTGATGAAGTCACTTTCTTTAGATTAAAATGAGTAAATGTTATATTCGAGTAAAATTAGTGTATGTACGCTGCATTTTATGGTGACGGTCCGTGTTATGAGACGGCGATGATGAGCTCCGTTTTCCCTCTCAGAGATCAGCGTGATCAAGTGCTCATGATTAAGCATGGCCGAGTGATTCCATGATTAATGTTTATACATTCCCTAAAGGAGCGGCAGGACATACTCTCACATCCTGCAGTGTGTTTACAATTTTACACCTATTATGAGGGGAGATAGAGAGCTCCATTTACAGTTCACTAACCTTTATGACGGTGGGCTCTCATCTCATCTCATCATCTCATTTTATCTCCTTTTTTTAATACTTCAAGTCATCTACAAATGTCAAAATAAAACAGGCCCATGAAGTGTTCAAGCTCGGCTTGTGAAAGAACAACGCTCTTTGATTTAATCGAGGGCGTTCCACTCCCATTCCTGTTTTTATGGGAGCTTTTAATTTTTATTGAAGGACGGTGCAAAGTAAATGGTTCCTCATCTAAGGAAGATTAAATGGTCTTATACAATTTACAGAAACATGAGGGCATGAGGGACAAAGGCCTGAAATGAGCTGTACACCACATGTCCTCTAAATAATGTGAAGGGAGGTGCCGGCGCTGAAGGAGACGAGCAGCGAGGAGGATGTGTTTCTCTGCAGACACATGTAAATCAATTTGTATTGATCCGAGCAATACAGCCAGCAGCTCTGCACATTCATTGATTAAACAATTAGATAACTGCTGGATCTATCCAAATAGAAAATTATTTTGATTTAGCTCAAACCTCACTGTCACATGTGTTCATACTTTGATGTCCTGTGCCCTTAGAAATATTTATTAGACCTGCGTGTTATGATATTGTAGCGTATGACATTTATCAATCATGAAATGTGTTAAAAATGTAGAAAAAAATACATTTACTTAGATAGTTTCGAGGTATTTGTACTTTGAGTATTTACATATTATTCATACAGCCATAATACAGCGTATACTTCTACTGGGCAACTAATCACTATACTATTGGAACACTGTGTCTCTTGGTTTGCAGCAGGCTGCAACATCCAGGTCTGAAAAGTGAGGCCGAGGCTGAAGTGCCTCAAACTTGCATTTGCCGAATTGCCAGCAGGGGGCGATAGAAGAAGTTTGCATAGAATAGAACATTGTAAACATGAGTTGATCAATATATATTAATATCAATATATTATTATTTTTGATTAATTCATTAAAAATCCTCCCAGGTTAATTTTTTTGTATAATTGTAGATATAAACTAAAAAATATCCAGTAAAATCACATAGGACAGTGTCTTAGTGTTCTCTTTGTTATGGCTACTTTACAGATAAAAAAAACATGAAGAATACCTTAAACTATAAAACAATCATAGATTAATTGACGCAGCTACGATTGCTGCTTACATGTCAATGCATGCTGTATAATAGTATAATGCTGAATATAATAATGCATATAGTAATTACATTCACTTTGATACAACCTAGCAGATAACAATATTTTACACTGTGGTATTTTAACTTAAGTACAGGATGAAGATGGATGAAATTCTCAATGGAACCATTATCTGATATTGAGAATATCATAATGGTTAACCATGGCGATTGTTGGGCAGTATAACATTTTGTGTTTTCTCATATTTTGGCAGCTGTGGGCGTCTTTCCCAGTGTCTTCCAGGGTTTCAGAGGGCCAGTAAACCATGGCTTTCAATTCCCCTGCTCAGGTGTTTTCACTCAGGAATAGGAGTGATGAGCAAACGCTTTCAGACTCAATCCTTGAGCAAAGGGCTGCGCTGACAGGGATTATTATTTATTTGTCATGGTGGATGTAATAAGCTGTAGATACAGGATGGAGGGCCTGTGATTTATTGCTCTGTCGACCGCCACTAGCAGGACGTGCGCTCTAGCGTGCAGGATGAATACCGCACTGACAGTTCTGTCCATCCGTCACCATCGCCCTCTCCCCGCCGCTGCCTCACTCACACACCCTCCCATTTCATGCCACGATACATAAACAATCTTTCATTATTTTGATACCTTCTTCTCCATATTTGTTTTCTGCACGTTACGGGGGGGCCTTGGTTTTATGGGCTCCATTATTTTGATGCACTAGCTTGAGTTGTGAACCTTGGACTTAATGAAAAACGTTTCCGTCAACTTTGCCATAAAGAGAGCCAGATTTGTCTGTTCACGTTTTGGTGTTTTCCAGGTGTTTTGAGCAGTTGATTTAATGTTCTTCACACGCTTTGCCATAGAAAATGTGCTTATTTTCTTCTTTGATGTTTGTAATATCATATTTTTGAGACATGCAGTGTCCACTAGCACCAGCCACTGGGAAGGTTGCACTCCAAGTAATTATGGCCGCGTTTCGCTACTGCTTTTAATAATATTGAGCCGCATCTCGCAGAATGGGTGACTCTGTTGCCTCTCTGTAGGTCATGTAATCTTGTTAAAAGCCTTCATGGTTTTAGGATTACGTTATTGAAATGTCACTTAATTGGATAAACATTTTTTCATGCCGTAAACACGCGGCGGCGAATTCTGTTTAGTCGCAGCGGATATTGTTTACATGGCAGCGGGATTTGCGTAAGTGGAACTGACTCCGTAAACAGCGGCTCCCACTAGAGGCTTTATGTGAAAAGCAGGCTGAGAGTGAGGCATCAGGGAAAACACTTAGCCCACATATCAGAGCTGCGGACATGTGCTTGGCGAGAGGGAGCGAGCACGTCAGTGACAGCGCTTAATTAATATGAGGAATTGCCTTTGTGTCCGGGTAAACGACTTGAGCAGGAGCCGCTTTGTTGTTTAAGCCCACTCAGCTGAGTGTTTGGTGCAGGATTCCTGTGTGTGTGTGTGTGTGTGTGTGTGTGTGTGTGTGTGTGTGTGTGTGTGTGTGTGTGTGGAGTCAGCTGTAATCTGCGAATACCATTACATCTTGCATGAGGAGCACCAGGCAGCCAAATTTTCATTCCCTGGATCAGACATTGTATCAATCATTCTTCTTCTTCTTTCTTCTCCCGGCCCTCAGATGTCATTTACCACAACTCAGCTTGGTATCTTGTCTTTTTTTTTAAAGGCTCTGTTTTTTTCCCCTCACCAAATTGTTATTTATGGACTTTTATTTGTTCCCAGGCATCATTACTAACAATACAGTTAATAGCAATCATTTGTTATTCAGCGCTGGTGCTGATTCTTGGGATGGGGGCAGTGAAGTGAGAATACTCATTTGGAGGTTGAGGAAAGTCTTGACAGGGCCCATTTATAACGGGATCATTCTGGATAGTCCAGCCTATTAATAACCCTCCAACGCAGTCTAATTAGTGCTCCCTGATGTAAACGAGTCTGAATCGTGGAGTTGTGTGAATCTGTCCCGTCAAGATCAATGTTGGCATCATCCTGGTTTCCATGAAATAGCTGAACTATAGAAACTCAGATTATTGATTAGATGAACTCTTTCTTTGTGGTGAATTTGTCTTTGTCCGTCCAGGAAATTATATATAATAATAATAATATATGTTGCCACTATTCCTCATATGTTCTCATGGAAACAATTTAGAACTTTTCCATGAAATGGTTCCACTTTGACTCCAATTACGTCTTACAGATCAAATCTTTTATGGAAGACAAAAGAACAAAACATTAACCTGCAAATCTGTCATCTGTCTAGTAAAATTTGAACATCAAGTTTCACTTTTAGTTCTCAAATATAACCTTTATGTATGACGTTGGCTCCTTAAAATTGTACAAACAAATTGTAGATTGATGGACGATTGACAAAACATTAACAAATGTGCTGCTTTACTTTTTTTTAAATATTATTGTTACGCTAATATTTTTAGTTTCTGAACTCTCAAACTCCTTGAACTCGTGGTGCCCATTTTGTAGAACTTATAATATGCAAGATAATACTAAAAATCAACGGACTGATTAATGAATTAATCCAAAAAATAATGGATATTGGTGTTCTTTTAGCCCAACGGCTGAAATATTTGGGGTATTACGATGCAGCAGAGCGACCTTGTGGGTGTTTTTTATTTCACATTCAAATAAATAAATCAAATCAACGATCCTGTAGTTAAAACCATTCATTTAATTAATGGAGTAGCAGTAAATACAGCTTCCAAACCCTGTGTAACAAGCTCATCATTAGCGGACCTTTATGCGAAAAAGCTTGCACCGCCCTGCTATATGAAGAGGCCCGTCTGTTGGGAGGCTATCAATGCAGAGGACGCCTGCAAAAAAATGCAGGGAAGTGAAACCTGGCTCACCGGTGCTTAATCCGAGAGTTGATACTAGATTTAGATTTCAACATGCTATCAAATGGCAAAACTATGTTCCAGCTTTAGATGCTCATAAAGTCCAGTGAAACCTCCTCATGGAATAGCTGACTCCCTCCTCCTCCTCTTCCTCCTCCTCGCTCCCTCTTCAAAGTACAGTTGACTTACCGCTTATTAAGCCTTAATTAGTGATACATTTTCTACCTGTGATGTCTATTGATGTATTTGAGAAGAAAAGACAAATTGAGTTGTAGCCTGACCTGAAAGCCAATCCCTCTTGAAAATGCCCCCCCCCCCCCCCCCCCCCCCCCTTTACCTCCCTGCCTCTCTCAATCTCACCTCATTCCCTCGCTCTCTTCCTCCCCCTCCCCCTCGTTGCCATGCGAGGCCAGAAGTGGTCTGGAGAAATGAGGTGCAGCATTAGTGTTTTTTTGCTTGCCTGTGCAATAGAAAACACTGCACGTCAGGGGCCCCGTCAGCAGATCGGGAAGATGCAGATGGGAGGTGAAAAAGCTCCCCGGTGGCAGTTGGGCCCTGCTCGGATGTGATTGCAGCCGCCAGGATGAAGTCAGCACTGACAAAGTGCGCCCATTGATGGATGGACAAAGCCGGGAACTGGATGTGAGAATGGATGGGGCCAGAGTGGGAACTTAACACAGACAAACAAAATGAAAGACAGAGAGGAATTACCTGCTAAAGCATTCCGGCAATACAAATCCCAGAGCAATTTACTTACTGCTAACTGAGCACAGGAGGGCTGTTTGCATCGGTGCAAGAACGGCCGACAGCGGGAATGGCTTTCATTCAGTTGATAGGGGGCTGCCTGGATTTACACAATTGTTTTATGATTAACTTTTTCAATATAGTCAAAGTCATACATACCAAATGCAAGTGTGTACATACCTCCAAGCTACCAGGCTGCAACTTAAATAACCTGTACCTTTTTTTGATGAATCAATCAATTGTTTATTGAACTTTTTCTATTGGTAGAATGGTAAAATAAACTGAAAAAGTGTTTTATTTAAAGGGCTGTTCAGGTTGTAAAGCAAAATATATTTGATTTACAACAACAACAAACAGAAGAAAACATTCCCACATTTGAGGTCCAGAACCAGCAAATGTTTGGCATTAATACGACCTAAAGAATCACTAGATTCTCACAGTTGTTCTTGATTTATTTTCTGTCGATCGACTGCATCTAGGCCGTGTAAAGGAACTTCAAATCATCGATGTGCTCAAGCACAGTTTAATTTGCCCTGGCTCAAAGTGGATTGTTAAACACAAGATATTTTAGGCACCTCATGGCCTGAAGAGAACTAATAACCCCTGAAACTCAGGGCCAATAACCTTCCCAAATCCAAGACCTGTGTGGGAGCTCCAAGACTTTGCTCCCCTGTTGGGGGAATGAATTCTCATTACCGTTGCACTAGCACTACATTAAATGTCAGTGTTACTGCTGGATGGGGCCGGGAAGATTAAGACTAATGCTGTTGGCCTCAGGAACTCCGATTAGAACTATTCTCATTAATCAGAGTCTCAGAGATGGAAGCAATTTAAAGCCCCGGTCCTCTCCGAGCAAGGGGCAGGGCAGCACCCTGTCACTGACGAGGGGCGACGCACTCGCACCCATCCACTATCCCTTCATTACGGCCGCCAAGGACATGTGAAGGCCAGTCACCCCTCGGTCTTAACTTCACATCAATCTGACCACCGAAGATCTCCTTTCAGACTCGCAGACAGGTGACAGATCGGGATGAATAAAACTTAATGTTACACTTTCAACCTGCATGGTAGTAGCATAGTATGGTATATTACAGGCTGTTGTACAATTACTCAACTATTCTGGTTAAAAACCACCTTTCTTCGTTTTTAAAGGTCCTGCACACCTAAGGTCCACCCACACAGGTGTATTCACACATTGTGCTTCGTTAGACCTCTTCTAGAACTGTGTGGTTGGGTCTAATTAGCCAGAATAAGTGAAAACACCTGTGTGGCTGCACTTGCATCTTCTTAGCTGAGAACGTCCAGTTAATGTATTAATAACATTCATATTTGGCAATTCTGCAGAACACAATTTACGTCCAATGACAATATTCATCGCCTATGCAGGATGGAGGTTGCCCTTTACAGTATGTAATGAGGTGTGTGTGTGTGTGTGTGTGTGTGTGTGTGTGTGTGTGTGTGTGTGTGTGTGTGTGTGTGTGTGTGTGTGTGTGTGTGTGTGTGTGTGTGTGTGTGTGTGTGTGTGTGTGTGTGTGTGTGTGTGTGTGTGGACCAGAGGTTGCATCCTGTGTTTTTTTCCCCTCCAAACAAACAAAAGTCATGTTTACATTCAGTGTTTCTCACCAAAATGAACTGATGAATGCACTTCCTTCCTCATGAAGCCGGTCTTTCCTTGCCTTTGTAGTTTCACCTACATCTGCTGACATGTGACTGCCACCGACTATAGAACAGCTAAATACTATGGAACCCATCCAACCTGATTTTAGATTTATGTCGTGGGACGCAAATATCTTCAAGCGGTATTTTTTGCTCTTTAGCTCCACGAAAGATATGTGTGGATTGTGACACGTCAGTGTATGATTTGTGTCTTTTGTGTGAGCGTCCAAGGTTATCCCTGCAAGTGTGGTAACAGAAGGCCAAAGAGAGGCTTTGAGGTTTAAACCGGATGCAACCCCTGTTTGGTTCTCAATTAGCACCTGTCACAGGAGACAAGCTGCCAGGCTCTTGCTCCCTCACCCAGTAGAAGGGCTCCTGCTTTGTAAAAAAACCACCGGGGAGGGAAGCGGGCTCCTTGGTGGGAGTCAATGTATTCTGTAAACAGGGGGAAAACGGGAGTGAATCCCTCATAAATCTTGTGTGCTGGTATCATTTCCTTCAGCTGACCTTGGCAAGGTAGCAGGATGGGAGGCCTGGGTGGCGGGGAGGGGGGGGGGGAAGCATCATGTGATATACGTGCAAGTGGAGGGAGGTGAACCATGAATCATTGTGCCCTATGATTAGCTGTGAAATCTTACACATGTAGACACTTTTCTTTGCTGTTGCCCGTCACCCGGACTATTTACCTCCCATCTCTTTATATCTGGCAAGAGTGGGATACAACCTCAAACAATACACCAGTATGCGGGTAAGAAAAGATCAAAGATGAAGAAATATTTCCGTTAGATTGTTTCCACCATGGAGATTGAAGAGTGGGACCGCCAAGCACATTTCTCTTCCCCCCCATTTGCGTTTCAAACAAATACTTATCAACAGGCCGTGCAGTAATCGATGAGGATAATCCATCTGGGAGCCTGTCGATATGGTAATGACTCTGTCTCGTCGTTACTACTACACAGCCATAGATAATTCGCTTTACCAGAATGCTTAGCAGCTGTTGCAACAATCCTGTGGTCGTGTGGAATAAAGCGCTACCTTTTGGTGATTAATGTCTCGGCATTGTGCTGCGCCGCACGTTGACTGTTTTCAGATTTTCTGAAAAAGGCTGGATGGATTGTATATCAATAAGTCAGGGGCCCGAACAAAAAGGCCGGCCGCAGGTATATCACTCTCGCTCAATCAATGCTCCTATTGTGCTTTGTTAACGGTGCATTCATACATGCGTTGGTGCCAGGTACTTATTTGAGGAACGACCTATTATCCGTACGTAAACAAAAGGGTGCCGGCATTACCAAGCTGCTATGATACGGAGACTAATAGAACAAAACATTTAAGTTGTCAAAGGTTTGTTTACAACTATCACTTTGTTTATACAGCTGGAAGAAAGGGAACATTTTTTAGATTTTGATCATCTAACAAACACACATTTCCCCCTTAAACAAGCATCCATTCATCAGTTAGACAAAATGATGTACGTTATTTAGTTTAGGACTGATGTGATTTAAAAAAAAAAGACAAATTTGAAGATAAATCTAGAGAAAAATGTCTGTTTGTTCATATCCTGTTGTTCATACTGCAGTTTAATAGCGTGCTATATTCATACACAACTCATTCACAACTCACAAAGTTTTACATTTTGGGGAATATCCTTTCTAAGATTTGAAGATTGAAGATCTTGTCTATGATAAATATGAATATGTAATAAGATATTGTTAAATGTAAAGTAAAGTTTTTATTTATTAAAGATGCTAATTAAGTGCAAATCAATAATACTTACAGATACATTTTATAGTATGCAGAGCTTGAAATATTTATAAAAGATTTGAGAGCTCAGAGTTCTGCACGGTCAAATCTCAGTCTGAACTTAATTCATTGTGACCTTGTTTTGGAGGCAGGAAGGAGTCGCCGACGCGCTCTAAGTGAAGGAAGAAAGACAATTAAAACTGATAGCGCTCGTCCACATGGGTGTCAACGGCATCCAGGATGGAAGCAATTTATTCCACCAATCATCCGAGTACATGAAGTGCACCGTTGTTTTGCCTCTGCTGCGGTGGGACGCTGGAAACCGTGATAGTTGTTTCCTCCCTATGAATCAGTGGAGGCAGGATGCTCGCCGGACGCAAAGTGGATTGTTCAGTGTCCTGATAACAATTTAAATCCTGTTATGGATAATGCCGGGTAACGTCGTCCTGAAAATTGAACATGACACTCGAGCGATTTATTATCTCTGTATTCTTAACCTTGGATATCGGATTGTTTGTCTCACCATATCCATTTGATCCTCTCTCTCGACACAAGCGTGCATTTTTCCACCGCACGTAGATTATAGTGGTTAACAAACAGATAAAACCAAGTGAGGCCGATAGAGAGGAGATGATGAATGTGTCCGCGAGCGCCAAAAGGACGGCTAAAGTCCCAAAATGCTTTTCTGATGTCACACAATGCCGGAGATATGCCATATTTATCCGCGATGAAATACCACTGTGTAATTCTGCGAATGCTTTCTAATGTCGGGAACAGTTAAATCTTTCACGATGCAGTTTATCACATCATAATTTCAGCCACGAGACAGTTTCAGAGTCCCACAGTTTGCAGATGTGAAGCGGTTCTGGGGGTGAGAAAACAACCGCCATCGTATAAATCACTCAAACGGCTTCGCCGGAGCTTTCGTGAGCGAACAAAGCCTGTAATCATTTCCAACGCGTTGCCTCGTTAAACTCATGCCATTCGTATGAGTTGGCGAGTAACCCGTAGTTCCCCCCCGACCCGGAGGCATGTGCTCGGGGCTTTTTGTACTGTAGCTTCTTTCTGTCCAGCTGCTTTTTCAGGCCCAGCTGGTTACGCCAAAAAAGAACAACAAATAGGCCTCCCTTCAGCCCCTCCTCATTGTTGTGGAGAGTTTCCTCCCCCTCTGGTCCTGAGCTGACACCAGGGCCGGCCTTTGGTCTGATTTAAGACCCTGGCCTACTGATGACCCTGTTTGCTGTTCCCTCCCTCCCCTGCTCTATCTCTGGCTCTAGTTTAGCTTGACTTAGGGAAATACTTGCTCATTCTCTCCACCGCTCATTAATCCAGCGAACAATGAAAGGAGCTGAGCACTAACACTGTTGCACGTAAATCTTTAATGTGGAGCTTTCACTTTTCTGTCCTTTGTTTTACGAGGCCAGGGCTTTTGCCATAAACAGATTTTGAAATATATTTTGCTTCCGATGCAGCCAACACGCTATTGCTTCCAGTGATTCAGAGGGACTTTAGCACACTATCTGTTTTCCTGTCACAGGCTGGGAATCATAGCGATCCTGACTTTTCCTGCTCTTGACTTTTGGGCGTCAGAGTGCATGCCGGATGATTCATGCGCTCCAAATAAGTCATTACTTCAAGACAAATGGCCAGCCCTCGACCTTGACGCTCGGACTCTTGTGCTAGTTTTTAGACGGAGACGTGTAGCCTCTAAATACATAAATATATTATTTATACGTGCTTAAGTTACTGCTATTGTTGTCTCGGCACATACAAAGGCCAGAGCTGTGGCCTTGGGCCCAGGCGACAGCACACTCTGTCATGTTTTTTTCATTCTCATGCATAATTAAAAAACTTAAATTACTTGCCATGTACAAAATTATAATGCTGCAGGAAACGGGCTACACGAAAAATGTATTTTACTTTTCATGAGACTGACAGGAAATCAATTAATCCTGATGTATTATTTTATGCTGGACAGGCAGCACTGGCTCCAGGAGAGAGAGAGAGAGAGGGGATGGAGATTGGCTACAGCTGTTCTCATTGGTGCAGCCATATATTATAGCCGGCGTGTGTGACAGCTTCTGAGGAAAATGGCTGAAGGGTATCGGGCAGGTGACTCGACTGTAAAAAGAATAACACTGTGGGATACAAACTGTTCTGATAGAAGATTTGTGTTGGTGAAGAGGCGCTTTACTGCTGCACTGCATGTGCTGTTGGTTTTGCCATCTTTTTTCCCAACAACAGCTTTCTGTCACTGTTTATGATGAAGCTTTTCTGTAGCGCGTTTCATTTTCTGTGTGCGAGCCAGGAGCTGTTGTCGCACAGCTTCCTGCGCTCGGACCTCATTTCAAACGTCGAGTTCACAGAAAACCCTCGTTTATGTCTCCATCTTATATGTTTTCTGAGATTCTAATATTTGTCACTATAATAATTTAACACTGCTTCCAAAACAGTTTTAATCTTTGAATAGTGTAATGTATATATAGTGAACAATGGGATCTTTATTCACTCAAGGCAAATAGATACATTTGACATCACTAATCTGGTTATCTAATTATGAGGCAAGTCAGAATTTTTACTGATGATTTCAAGTGTTGCAATTTATGGTCAATAATTAATGTCCTGTGTTTTTTCTTGGAGGAGCCTCCGTCGTTAAAGAAGTCGCAAAATGTCGATACTGACTGTTTCTGCTAAATGTTCACGTTTTTCATTTCCCTACAATATCCACACTTAGTAAGTCAAACATGATCACGTCCTCCACTTGAACATTTTCATTTATTTATTTGCAATCAGCATAATCATGGCAGCGATTACACATCAAACGTAACGTGACAAAACAAATTACCGGTATGTGGATGTTGTTTCTTGGACATAGAGGAAGAAACTGAAAAGATTCAGGCTGTAATTGGAGAAACAACCCTGGAAATGAGAGGATGGATTCAAATCTTTACATTTGACAGAAAACGATTATTGGCTGAACTTTAAATTATGGTCTTATTCAGTGCTAACTCAGTTAAATCAGCCAGCCTGATCATGCATGAGTTTTGTGTTTGTTTGTTGTTGTTTTTTACAGTGTACTATACATTTCTCATTGAGTACCGATGTTGCTGAACACCCCAGTAATCAGTAATTAGTTTGTATCTTTATGAAGTATTATTGAAGCGCCACTGTGTATTGTGCATGAATCAATCTCCTGTAATAAAAAGTGATGTCCTCCGCCGAGGTATCTACATATACTTCTTGTTTATGAGATTGAACTGCAAGACAGCCAGATTTAATAGGCAAATGTCTGCCGTCAGACAGAACAGCGCATAATAAATGTGCCAGCTTACTGGTTCGCCAGTTGCAGGGAGGCATGTGATTGGTTTATCACCCTCAGCTCCCGTTAATGGACCGCTTTTATGAATGAAGGGAGACACGACCACTCAGTTCTTGTTTATAGCCAGACCAAGCATGCATTTACTCAACTTCCTGTATCATTGCTGTCAGAAACTTGAGCGGTACATTTTATTTTGCTTCCCTAAAGGCTACAGAGTCAGTTATTCACAATTATGGCAAGACTTAAAATTGAACAGCCTCTTTGGTTGTGATATCTATTAATGTATGAATCTAGAGTTGTTCATCAGTTGTGTATTAAAGATGAATCATGTCAATTGTTGCTGCTTTGCAGTTGATGTAACACAATAAACTAACGACAGCATCGTTTTATATGCGATTAATATTAAATGAAGACATTTTAAAACCTCATCACCTCAGAGAGAGTGTGTGAAAGCGAATGGAGGGAATTACTCTGGCCATGCAATTTATAGTAATAAAATGTGACATCTGCTGGATTATGAGCTCACCCACCCGCAGTCAAATTCAAAAATTCTTCGTGTGGATGACATGTGAGGTGACACACACCAGATAACACAACGCAGAGTCCTGCAGAGGTCAGATAACACTTCACCGGTGAACCAGGCGAGCCATAATACTCACAGCCACAATATCAACCAGGACAAACACAAATGACGGCAGCCGGGGCTTTTTTTTTCTTTCTTCTTCTTCTTCTGGGTTAATTCATTGGATGAAACGTTGTGGCACATGATGTGTCATATATCAAAGGCAGGGCATCAGTAATCTTTGCTCAAGGGCATGGATAACAGGCAGATAGACATGTGAATGAGATGGAGAGGGGGGTTGGTGAGCGGCTCATCCCTTTCTGCCATCACCACGGAGAAGATAGAGGAAGATTTATGGGACATCACGGACCACATACCAGCAGGCTGACCATCTTATATCCTTTCCCTCCCACCGCCGTCCTCCATCTTGAATTTTTTGTAAGCAAACAGTTGACTCACATATCAGATATTTAGATGTTGTTGTTTTTTATTGCTCCCTAGTCGGCCATGTTGTTGTTTTTTTGTGGCAATTGAACCCACAGTTATCAAACCTTGGTCACCCTCATGCTTTGTGTTTTTTTTTTTTTTTTCAATCTAACTTTCCGAGCACCATGCGGCTGATACCGCCCACCGAGCACCGATTGGAGCTCGGTGGGTCCCAGCCCAATGATTGACACTGATGAAACTGCATGACTAACCCCGTGTTTGGGCTGCCTGACACATATATCTGTCTCACGCTGTGTGCTTGAAATAATCAAATTTCTCCAGGGATTTCCAGACAAAGAGCTATAACACAAGCATATCTAATGCTCAGGATATCTGTATTTGTTTTTACACATTAGCAACCCATTGAAGTTCGATAAACACAGATGGGTTGGAGTGTGTCCAGTTTTCCGAAAGTACAGCACAAAGCACAATAGTCTTACGTATTATTTAATTACAGTCATCTGTAATGCTGTCACTTTGACTCCACCTTTATTGCGTGGCACGAGGCTGAAATGCAAAACAAGTCTCGCACGCCAAAGGCCGCGTGACAGAAATCAGGCAACAAAAAAAGGCGTTTAAATTGAAAAAGTGTTACTGTTATGGCCCCGTCTGATGGGATGTAACATTAGAACTGCGAGGACACATAATCACTGAGGTACACGGTGTCGTTTGATGAATTCCCAGCTTTCCTCGGAGACGAGTCGACACATCTGCCTTACAGGTCGTAGATGACTTCTGAGGATCGCAGCTGGTGCCCTCCCTCGGGACACATTCACGGGTTATCATCAGTCATTACAAAAAAGTCTTTATAAATTAACTGTTTAAAGTCCCTTTGGGTGTATCGCCACTACTGTACAGTGTGCTTTGAAGCTTTCAAATTGGGAATAAGGAAGCGCTGCTTTTGGTGGAAGTAGGAGAATGAAACCTCTTTTTTTGGAGCTATAATACAAGGCTTTAGTGCTGTACTGCCAGGTTGGGCTATTTGGCAGACTGAATGCACACACATCCTCAGGGAACAAGAAGAAACCATTGCAGATGTTCCGCAGAGTACCCAATCATTTCAGGTTACAATTACAGTCCAGGCCCAAGCCCTTCAGCACAGCTTATACCGAAGACAAAAAGCATGCAAAGTGTCCAAATACTTAATCCTATGAATTCAAATGATAATTTTTGATAAATGTTTTGGCTCTTGTGCACGTCGGCACACACTACGCTGCACTTTGGATGTTCCCTGTCGCACAGAAGCGCCATCTTTCACACAACTCCGCTAATTGACGCGAGTGACCGGCGAGAACTGGATGAATTATATCTACAGCGAGTGTTCACTTGTTACATAGCAGTGTAAGGAGTCTTATGAACAAAATTCAGAAATACACGTCTTTTTCAAATATTGAGGTTTCATTTAATGGCTGAGTCGACCCCGTTTCGGTCTTCAGACGGCTGACATCTACAGCCTTGTGATATAGATCGCAGGCGAGGAACAGAAACAGGACAGACCACAACCTCGGTATGCATATCAGGTTGCTTGCCAGGAACTATTGAACTTTCCTTTGGCAGGTCATTCAGACTGCGACCGCATCGAAACGACAGCGGGGCCGACTTAAAAGCCGGGGGAAACTAACTGAGGCGGCCCATTCTGCTTCACATCTGCTCATGTACCTGTCAGGAGCCGCGAGCCGAAGGAGGAAGTGGCCGCGTTCGTCGGCGATATCCTTCCTTTCAGTGGCGATGAGGGAAAACGCCCTGCTCACACAAAGGGTAGCCTCACTCCTTCACACTGTTTATTTTTAGTCATAACATCCACTACAATTGAAAGTATGGGTCAAGGTGAGGCTAGGACACTTGTGAGGGGAGGGTGCCTGAGGAACAACAAACAGATGTTCTTTGATGATAATTGCAGAGAAGGGAGAAGCAGCGTGGAGGGCAGGCTCGTAAAGCGCTCACTTGTTGAGGCCGTCCCTCCTGCCTGCTGCCCCCATGAAACCCTGTGGTGGTCTGGTGGTTAGCCCCAGGAGTCGGAGTGGACCTGCTGGTGCCATTACCCTTACTCGCCAAGAGGTGACATCTGCTCGCAGTAGCAGCCCCAGATTTGAATGCCGATATCTTTCGCCTTAAACCGACCCGGGAAAAGCAGGGGAGAATAAAAAGTTTGTGTCAGTCAGTGACAATCTTTCTTAACATGAAAGGTGAGAGAGCCACGGCCCTTAATCAAGTGTGGCTGTCAGCATGCGCCCTTTAAAATGGAGCTGTAAAGACAGGCTGCCAGTGTTACAGCCGATGAGCGCTAGCACTGAATGATTGATTTGTGTAAATCATTTTCTTTTTTGCTCTCTCCCTCTCTTTTACGAGCATCGGTGGCGGTGGAGGATGGTGAGAATACCATCATGGGATTAAGTATAGCTCCTCCAGGCTGTCCTGGTGATTAATGAGCTGCCACAGCATTCCCAACTGTCACTGAGAGGAGCATGGGTTCAAACCATGTCTAGACTGATGATACAAAAGATAAAAATCAGTTGTGTCATCATGTCATTAATGTCCTGTAGTTCTGGTGTGGATTTAGCAAGTTGCCAATCACCCTCCGGGGAATGTGACACTGGTTATATCGAGGTCAGAATTGCCTCGTTTTTGACACAATATTAGAGGAAAATTTAATGTTATAAATTATTGATTTATATTGTAGTTTTAGTGTTTGGGACAGCAGACATGGGCATTCGCATTTTGTTGTAGCACAATTTTCCATAGCTTGTTTCCCCTTTTAATAGCACAATGTGGCAAAAAACAAACAATTCTAACGGAGAAATATGTCAGACCCTGGATTTATTTTGAAGCGAACCTGCAACAGGAAGCAAAGGGATCTCTTGACGCAGCATCACCCAATGAAAGACCCCAGAAGCCTGTAGCCTGGTGTAGCTCGGCGACAATGTGCTTCCTCTTTCTCACTCTTCCTTTTTAATTAGCACATTCGATCTCCGATATTGATAGAAACATCCATGTGTCCACCTTGTCTTGTTCTGCAGATCCTCCAGAGATCCGTTACGTCTTGTTCCAGAGATCGTGCCTTGTAATGTCCTCTGACCTTTTTGCATTGAACTGGAAAGCCAGGGCGGAGAGCTGCGAGGAGAGCGAGTACGAAGGGGAAACCGAGCCGCTCGACATCCATCCCTCCCCAAGGAGTGTCGTGTTTCTCTTTCCACCATTTATTTGAAAGCTATCATTTCCCGGGGACTCATCGCCGAAAAATGGCATTGATTCTCCGGATGATAGATGCTAAGTGTCCTTCCATCGACATGCCTATTGACAGGCCTGTGTAAATTCTGCATCTTATTACCCCCCCGGATAAATGATACACCTTGTGAACAGGGAGGATGTAGCTCGGTCGATGGCGGTGCCTGAGCATCTCTTACAATGGCGGGTGTCACTTCTGAACGCCGCGATTCATTTTGTCAGAAAACACCTTATCAGTCACTGTGCCGAATAATTAAACATAATAAGAGTGACGGGAGATAACGTCCCTCCACAAGGCTAAGAAATGAGAATGACTACAGAGCATTTAGTGCTGCAGCTACTGTAGGAAGGTCAAATCTTAAACTAACAGTGTTTCCTATCTAATGTCGCTGTCTGGAAAGTTTGCTGTAGCATTAAAATGACTTATGTAAAGCCTTAAAACCTACTGCATGTGCTGTGGAGCAACTCGTTCCTTTACTGCATTGTTTACAAGGGCTATTTTTCTTTGACTCTGTAAGGTTTATTACATCTTAATCCTACCCTTTTGTAGCGCTGCCTGCAAGGACCTTAAATAATGTCCCACTGCCAAGCGTTTTCTCCATCTCAATTTGTTTTATAGTAATACACAACTTAACCTTCAGAATAGCATTTGCAGGTTCATAACACTTGGAACAGGTGTAATTTTTCCAACAAACAGAGCTGCAATGTGACCCTATTTATCTCGGTTTCTCATAATGCATTGTATTAATCTGTAGGCCATTCATGACCCATTATTTCAGCGGGGCAATAATTCATTCTTATTGTTCGGCCTCGCTACTGGAGAAAATCTTTCTAGTCCAGTTGTGCTTTAGGGTTCCGTGCTGTTGATGTGTGAGATCTGCGGGAGTTTGCCTTTTTGTAGCCCTTTTTTGCACGAGACTCCACGAACCATCAAATGTTATGGAGAGTGAAATGGGCTCTGTTGATCCAGCCTCTTTAAAATGTGAATTTCCTGGCTTGATTGATCTCAGTGATTTTGGGTTTTAGGCTTCTCTGGTGGAAAAAGCTGTGCGATCCATTAAAAAAAGGGGGATAAATAAAAAGAATTCAGCCGTTATTGTATCATTTCAGCAAGACCGTTTCCCCATTCTGATGAGAGAACCTGTGAACACATTAGGCTGCGGCTAAAAGCAGAGCCGTGTGGTTTCTGCAGGTTGATCGCCTGAGCCAACGTTTCTTCCCCTTGTTCCGAAGATAAATTAGCAGCTTCTAAATAATGCAGTGAACCCTAATTCTCTTTGATTAGTAGTGAGTTAGATGATGGCGACCCATTGAAATTGGTCATCAGCATAAATAACGAGCGAATGAACTGATAAAATGCAAAGTCCTCGGCCATCATAAATCAAATGGAATCCACTGGCCGTGGAAGCGGGTGGAATTAGAAGTCCATGCTCCTATTAATTATGTTGCCTTGTGAAGGCGACAGCGTGATAAATCAGCGCTGAAAGGCCCTTCACTGGCTGAGTCTGAAGAGTTAGACTGCCTGCAAATTGCTTTGTGTATGCTCCTAATTGTTTCTTAAATAACCCTCCTTTTGGAGGCAGGTTGGAAAGGTAGTCTACCGAAAAGGGTCAAGGAAGTCAGAGCCGCTGCCTCTCTCAGATAAAATCATATAAAACATCTCTCTCTCTCTCTCTCTCTCTCTCTCTCTCTCTCTCTCTCTCTCTCTCTCTCTCCCTCCATGTACATAAATTGGTGTTAGCCATTATGGGTTGAGCTCAGTATACGAGGTAACATAAAAATGTTACAATTAAAAATGTTAACATACATGAACCATTAATTAGTCCAAATCAAATAACCATTAAGAGGAATAAGTGAAATTAAAAATCCATCATACACAAGGTATCCATATATATTTATTATCTACATGCTATGAATATATAAACACACTTGAGATGCACATTGTGTATTTTTCTCTCAAATACATCACTTTTCATTACTGGAGTGATGATTGAGTCATTTCTAAAATTAAAATACATCGATTCCCAAAAACAATTGGCTTTTTAATAACTCATAATTTGGAATCAATCAAATCAACAGTACACATGTGAACAGAAGCCAGTGTTGTTTATTTGATAAATTGTCACTTAGATAATTTCCCTCTTTGCCCATTCTGTGTTACAAACACATGTTTTATAACTGCTGTTATTTGAGTCTACTCCTCCAGACTCATATACTTTATTTGGACCCCTCTTGTGTAATTATTTCCCTGCAACAGCTTTTTTTTTTTTGGTGGCCAAATAACATCAAATGGATTAAATTAAATAACTTCAATTTTTGAGGCATGTAATAACGATCAGACCTCTGAGGAGCACGTAATTAATGGGAATACCAAGGCGGTTATGAGCTATTGCTCATTAAAGTACAACCAACTATAAAACTGAATATAAATTTGGCCCAGGAACTTAATTTGTATTTGTTGAGCGGTGGGCATCGTCTAGCATGAAATTTAGAGTTTCCAGAGAATTTAGCAGGAATGTGCGGTGAAGTTAAATTGGGTGTGTTGCCTGAGACGCCAGCAGTCATGCAATGTCAGTGTATGGCTTTGTACTCATAACGGCTGTCAGTGTGTGAGATGAGGGGCTCCAGAGCTTTGAGTGCTTTGATCCACTGTCAGTCCTGCAGAGAATGATGTGTGTCCGTATGGGTAGTAGAGCAAATACTCAGTGTTGTCATTATCGATTCATTTTTTTTCTGATTAAGCATTTAGCCTTTAAAATGTCAGGAAATAACAGCTCCTTCTCTCTCCCAGGACGTCACATACCGACACTTTGTCACGCCCCTCTGCGTCTGATACCGAGATGCAACGGCCTTTAAAGCAACTACAATCCAAACCCATCTGATGCTCACAGAAAATGCTCCGGGAGTTTAATGACGTAAAACATATAACGACCAGAAGAATACCATAGGGCGAAAGGGAGGGTCAGACAAACACAGGACTTTCAACCAGGAGACCAGTGTGTTTTCTAAAAGGGCATATTTATTCAAAGTTAGGGATGTTTGTGACCTGCAACGTATTCACCATGGCTATGAGGCAACTTTCCAAATAAATAAATAACCAACAAAATGTATTAATTATACAATTATATACATTGGGGTGCAACTAAAAGCCAGTTAGTTTGTCAGTTGATCAATTAATGATTTGTCTATGAAATATAGTGATTTTTCTGCTGAAAAGATGTTTTGATCGATTAATTTTCTATCGATCTAAAAAATTCACCGACTAATTGCTATAGCATAAAAAGCATTTTGAAAGGTCAGTTTCAGTGAATGTTTGGCATTTTAACCATTTATGATTCCTAATGTTGTTTAATTTTGGCCCTTACGTGGACATGCGTGTGTGTGTGTGTGTGTGTGTGTGTGTGTGTGTGTGTGTGTAGGTGGGCGCCCTTCTCCTGACATTCAGCCCCTGGTAGATGTTTGAGTTTAAATAATGCTCCTGTGCGTTCAGAGAAATAATGGTGTGGACTTTCATGACATTGCGTCAGTGCCAAGGTGACTGACTGGAGGACTGATTGCTCCCTCTGTCTCTCCTGCTCTCTCTCTGTCGCTGTCCGTCCCCTCTTCTCACCCTGTCAATAAGCATCCTCTTGTCTGATGGAGTCACATCAGGGCACTGCAGCTGACACCGCGGTGTCTTTATTTCCTGCAGCAATCCTTTTACAACACACATCAGTGGTGATTAATACACTGACAGCAGCCAGGAGGTTAACCCCCTGCTGCCAGCCGGGCTACTGTTACTGACAAACACACACTACTCACCTTACATACCTAACTACACTGCACCGCGCCTTCATATACGCTGTGTATAATGCAAGAAGAGAAATGACACTGCAGGATTTTAGTTGCTTGCCCGGCACTGTACACTTTAGAGTTGATTGATGGGTGCAGAAAATACTTGGTATTCCAAAACTGTCTTTTACATTATACCAAATGGTTGCTCCCACTTGCAGCTGTCTGCTCGGTTATTAAATCGGAGGTCTTCCGATCCAAATTTATGGCATCCATTACTCAGGAATTTACATGTCCAGGTGTTTGCATCTGTTTGGCTTCAGGTAGGGGTCACTTTGATTTATTAATATCCACGGTTTCATCTGCTAGACAATCACTGACATATTGTCACTTAGGGCAGTGTGTCTCACTGTCTTTAACAGCTGTGACAACCTGCGTGTTATTAGCTCCCTGGCTGATTATGCAGACGCGCAGACTGAACATGTCAGCTTCTGCAGGGCGAGATTACACACCGCTCTTAATGCTTATAATAACCAATAAACAGCAAATCAAGGGCTTGAGGCGGAATGAGGAGTTTCTCATTAAATCTCACCAACACCTGCTTACTTGTTGAACATCTCCAAAATCTCATGATAGAGGAGATAAGTTAACAGTCTGCAGCAGTGATCAGGCCATCTGGGACATTCGGAGCCATATGTTCACAGTTTGTTATTGTTGCACAGGTTCAGGACAACATTTTAGTTTTTTTTTTGCTTTGCTCTGTAGTTTCACAGCTTATGAGATCTTAGTAGCTGGTGGGCGAAGGAGCCGGCTCACCATTAAACTGATCATTATACCCTTCGGCATGGTCGGACAAAACAAACACTGTGTCGTCACATCTTGAGCTCTGGGAACTTGTGAATTAATCAGTTCATATTAAAAATAATTGATAGTCTAATTAAAGTGAAAATAATCATCAGTCTCAAATCTTACAATAATATGAGTGACCAAACCCTTTGGGATCGCATAGGATTTTAATCTTAACAGGCAGACATTACAGCTGAATTTTAAATCTCTCAAGTTAAAAATTCCATCTTTCGTGCTATTTGAAAACCTGGCCTAAGTGGTCAACAATCAAGATACAGGCAGCGGGCTACAACCTGGATTGGCACCAAACATCAGCGTTTCTCCGCTCACAGAGCGTGTCAGCAGGACGGACCACTGATGCCCATAGGTGGCCCAGTTGTTAGGACGTAGCAAATGTCACGGGCAGAGGAGGAGCCCGTCCCCTCGAGTCCTCCAGATGCTGCTCCCACCTTTCATCATTAACTCTTACACTGAGATAGTAATTAGGGCTCCTCGCGGCACAAGACAGATTCTGCATCAGACCAAATTTTCTAAGCTGTCATTCTAATTATATGGGCCAGGGCAAGATGGATAAGCTTGGTCGTGTGTTAGTGTTGATGTCAGTTAATCACGGTGACTCGGCCCCGAGCCAGAAGGCTCTCCGCTGTGTCCATCTGACGGTACAAACAACAAGTATGACTTCCACGTGTTGATGCCACCACATTTTTATACCATGTCTGTGTCGGGGGTGTAGTTTAACTGTTATTAGTTCTATCGCATGGCTCGTGGTCTATAGCGCAAAGGGTGACAGTACTGTGTCATGACTCACAGTGGGAGTTTAACTGCTCATTTAAGCCTGACTTTAGCCCCCGCTTCTCAAGAAAGTGCCAAATTATAACCTTTTCTCGCAGTGCTAGCTAGGACAAGTTAATTGGATTTGACAAGGGCATATTATGCACAACAAATATGCATAAATCGGCAAAAATAGAACATAAAATTGGAAATAAAGAACAGAACAAAGTAGATTTACATGGTCGGGTAGTCTGAATGTCTGGTATCATATTCTCTCCTGCCGCCCGCATAAAAAGGCACAGAACTGTAACAATGGGTATCAGTGGAAAGTGCTTTAAAGTTAAAGCTGATGGATGGCTTGTCAAAAAAAATAATTGCACTGGTGGGAAAGTGGGTCTGCGTGCTTAGAGGGGGGAGAACAGGATCTACAGAGAGGATGATGGGAAGTGACAGTGGTCTGTCAAGACGCAGTGGCTGCCCAGAGTAGTGTGAAGCCCCAGCTAGAAGGTGGCAGAACAGAGCAGCCTGTCAGAGCAGGAAAGTGCCTTTAATACATTGAAATGAAAAGGAATCCGCCTGTCAGACCTGTTCAGCCAGTCGAGGGAGGAAGAGGGAATATGGTGGAATAGGTGTAGACGTGGTAGAGCTGGGTGAAGCCGGCTTGCCGCTGGCCTGGCTACAGGTACAAATCATGCAGTCGAATGAGACGGATCGTCGGCCGCTAGTGGCTGCTACCAGTTACAACTGGTTCCTTTTTTTGCCGTGACAATTCATTAATCAGTTTGACAGATCTGGCCTTATTACATGGAATATTTGACACTTGAGCAATTGGATCGTCAACTGCATCCCATTATAAATGCAATTCAAAGTGATATTCTGGCTCTATTGTTGTATTACGGAGACGCCTGTTATCTTTAAGGAGTCCCACGCTGACCTTGAGAGGCAAGCATCCCCGCTGTATGCTTAAATATATGCAGTATTAGTGAATATACAAAAAAACATACAATACACAGCTCAGTCCTCTGCTTGGACCTTGGCCATGCTTGATATAAAAGCGTCAGGCTTTGATTGGAGGCATGATGTATAGACTGACCTAACAAAGGATCAAGTGCCCAGTAAGATAGACAGCTAATAGATAGAGAAGCAAGAAGAGCCTCATTTAGAGAGGAAGGGCTGTTTGTGCTGCCAATATGACAAAGGGGAAGTCGACAACCATTGATCCATGCTCACGGATGACAGCTTAAAAATTCAGCAATAATCATGACAAATGAGGAGAGGCACCACAGCCAGAAAATTATCAATAATCGGTGTCTGAGAAGAAATGCCAAGGTCAGAGAGAAAAGGCTACAGAAGTTCTCTCTGCGCGTGGACGCTGCCAGGTGATATATTGGTTAAGATAGGAGGAGCAGGAGAAGTTATTAATTAAGTTTTGGATCCCACAGGAACAAGAATGTCCCTCAGTATAGATCCCTTGCCGGAGCCCGCTGAATGCCAAGGTCAAAGAGAGCGTTATGTAACAGGCAGTTCTGGTGGCTTTGATCCCTCACAGGGGAGATGGTGGATGCATTTGCTGTATCAATAACTCAATCCCCTTTCAAAGGAGATCTGAAGAAGGCTGAAGCATTAGTAGCATCGCATTTCGTGACAGGTCACGGTTGATGTGGGATTTACCTGGTCATTCATTCAAACAGGTCCTGGTCAGGGTCGTGGTGGCAAGCAAAGTAGCAGAAGAGTCATTTTCTCTACTTTTTCCGGCTAGGATACAAACCCTCAAACCCTATAAGACCAGCTGGGAGGTTCCCTTCCAGCATCTTCCCAGTTGGTCATGCAGGGAATAGGAAGGTATGCCCAAAACTTCCTCATCTTCCTCTTTTAATCATGAAGGAGAAATGGCTTGATTTATCTTGTGAAGTGAAACCAGTATCTCAGTCTTCAGTCACTCAAAGCCGGTCACTTTATCTGGTAAAGTGACAGAGCTTTGCTTTATAGCTCAGTTCTCTTGTCACCACTGTCTTAAACAAAGTCTTGGTTATTGTCGTAAATTTCCCTCGCAAGTGGCCTTTGCTGGCGTTCATCCTGACCATGTTACATTCATGCAAACCACAGCAGATCACAGTTCAGCTGCAGGTCAGTCCCGAAATCATTGTCACCAAACCACATAATCTCTAGACCTTTACGGTGCCAGTGCCCACGCTGATTCTTATTAAAGTGGCGCTCCACCACTTTCACGTCTCGTCTGTTTACGGGTCTTTGGGAGTTCTACTGCATATGTGATAAAAGTTGTCTAAAGCCTTTTGTGGCTCCAGTGGGAGCTGTGTGAAGTCTGATAAATTGACTGAAGTGCAGTCAGTGAGAGATGAAAACCACAAGTTTGAAAATGAAAAGAAATTTAGGGGTTTTGAGTTAGACAGAAGTTAGCTACCCAGAACTTTGTAGCACCTCCTCATCTTTGCTTGAGGCTAGCAACATTAGCTGCTTCTAGCATAACACACCCGAATCTCTGACCAAGCCGTTTGCGGTCAAGTTGCATTGTGGGTAATGTGGGCACCAGGTTTTGGAAGGAAGAATTTGTGGACTAAAAAAGACAATATCTCTGTTTCTGCTGCATCGATTTTGATAATTTCTTAAAAACTGCCCACCATGATCCACAATGCTATATGAGTGCAATGTTAAATCAGTGGAGTACTCCTTTTGGCGAATTTAACCAACACAACTTGGTTATAAATAATACACAGAGTATTTTTACGCTCTGGCCGTTTGTTAACACAAACGCGGTTTTGGAGGGCTGCAAATGTAAACTTTTAAAACCGGGTTCCAGAGTGAAATCTTTTGAATAGAAAACTTTAGCGTTGGTTCCAGGTTCCTATTTTGCGGATCCTTGTGCATGCAAATAGTTTTCAAATGAACTTAATCATCAACTTATCAACCAAGTGATGTTCGTCACAGAGAGACTCCAAAACCTCAGAAACCTTCCCTCCAAAGGCAATTAACTTGTATTTATGACTTTGTTATTCAAACACTTCCACTGACTTAAATGTAAACTGTATCTACTGAAAACTGAATGGTATTCAAAGTTATATATCCAGGAAATATAATGTGATTAATGTGAATCTGATGAAACACTAGCTATGATGATTTAGAGGGTAGTTTGAATCAGTCGGTTGTTTGATTAGCTATGTACACAAACGCACAGTAAGCCTCAATGAAGGACACATCCTCCAACCAGCATGTTAGTCTTCTCTAAGTTTATGAAACTTCTGGCAAAAAACAACATTTTAGTTTTTTTTTCATATTATACACAATGTGACCCCACTGACTATATTGCACGGCCATTATCTATAATGCAATCAATGACATGCTTCTAATCAAAGCAATTAATAGTTGCATCATTAGACTTAGCGATCTTTTCGCTTAGGCTTAGCAGGTTGCATAACGCTAATGTCCTCGGTTATTTGCTGCTAAAGTAGAATAAAAGAGGAGCAACTGTGTAGAGTTGCTGACGCAACAAACAGAGCTCATCTCAGTGAGATGCAAATTCACTAATGCAGCTGCAAATGCACTTTGTTGTTTTCAAACCGAACCAAGCAGGTTTCTTGTCCAGCCAAGGTTCAATGGGCCACGAGGTCAAACAGACAGGAGAATAATTTACTAGTTGTGTCATGTCCCTGTGATTGAGTCAGTATTCTGGCTCTGGGACTTGATTTGTGGCCTCTGTGTGAAAAGTGGCATGTGGCCGTAGGTATGCACACTTCAGGGGAGGTGTGCTTTCTCGCATCTCTTGTCCAAACTAGCACGCTGCTAATAACAACACAAGATTAATCCTCGGCTGGCGAAAACGGTCGTGCGGGCAGAGAGAAAAGCTTCGGTGGAGGTGTGAAACAATTAAGCGTGCGCAGCAGCTCATTTGTTGAAGTGTGTTTTGCCATCTTTACCAGGTCTATAGAATGTTCACATCCATCCACACAGAGTTGTAAATTTTCTCAATGCCGTTAGCATCGTAATGCTATTAGTAGCCTCAAGAGGGATGATTATTCTGTCATATTATTACCGCCCAGACGCTGCCCACACACGTCCTTTGCCTTTGCTGTGAGGATAAAGCACAGTTCCTGCTTCTCCGGGACCTTCTGTGAGGAAAAAAAACCAGCCCAAGGTAAAAACGATGACTGCAACTTGGCAGAAGATTAAACGGGCCCTCCGCAAAAGCCATTAATAATTCTCATATTTTGGGAACAGACCATACATACAGAATTTGTGGTATTTAATCTCCTCTCTCAGCGAATAAAAAAAAAGGTCAGCTGGGAGGGAGAGACTTTTTTTCCCCCCCTTCCCCGGCCCAGAGTGATGGGCCTAGCTTTTCCAAGGCACCCCATTTGTCTGTCAGGGCTGTGAGCAGCGCCAGTGATTTAGTTTCCATCACATGAAGCTCATGTCCGGTTGATGATACTGCCAGGCGGGATATGGGGAGAATTTGTCACCTGCAGCTTTGACAGGGAGATAATTGCTGATAGTTAGCAGAATAATAGGATATGACCATTACTAGCCACACAGGGTTTAGGGAATATTTGTTGCTCACACAAAACACTTTCTGCCCCCCACACACATCATTTCAGTATTGACGTTGTTTACACAGAGATCATTTAACCTAATCAGGCTAAAACAACCAACACATCGAGTACGCTGCTGAAACCTGAGTTATAATAACACTTTAAGCAGATTTAGCATGTTATCTCATTACTTACAGCCGTTTGCTTCAATGGTGAAATAATTAAAATGTGCAACAAATATCTTTTTTTTGGGGGGGGGGGGGGGGGTTACATGAACATAAGTCGCTATTTTTCACCACCCATTCAATCCCCCACCTCCAGGACAAGAAATGTGGGGAGATATTGTAAACAGCGGAAGAGTTGGGGTATATCACACCGAGGTAAATCACAATGCTGTCCAGAAAAGTGGATAAAGTCAAAAATGTGCATGTCATGCATTGACAGTGCCATGCCTGTGTGATGGTGGATATCCACGGGCTCAGGCAAGAACCCTCTGGCCAATCAGCAGGTCTCACACAACCTCAACACCTCTGCCGAAGCAGCATCCACAAACAACAGCTCTGCCAGTGGCTCCAAAACAAGGCGAGGCACATTGGAGCGCAATACAGAACCATTTAAAATGCTCCAGGAGACCCAAGTTGAGCGAAAGGTTATTTTTCTCTCATTATTTCTTGGTGGATCCTCTGTTTGGGCCAGCTGTAACCTCCAAAGTGCATCGGTCAATTGATACGATGCGTGCTGTTTTTCTTTTTTGGAGTTTTGGCCGTTTGTGGTTTCTTATTGACGGCATTTTCCAAATCCTCACATTCCCAGTTTGCAGCTGGCCTGAGAGTTCTTCTATTAATGGTTTGTCTTGAGGCTAATTCTGGCAGCTTTAAAATCCATTACGCCCAATTAGTTTGAATAAAAAAGCCAAAGTTGACTATGTATGTGAAGTTGTACTATTGCCCCTGAGTGCTTCATGATTTCCCTTCCCCTAATGGTATTTGGTGCTACATTGGGTGGATATAAGTGCCATTTTGTTTTACATTATCTTCAGACTATAAGCCAATGAAGATCTTTGTTGGAACTTAATTTGACCCAAATGTTGGCAAAATGAACACACAGTTTTCTCTGAGTGACTTACAAAGGAGACAGGTCACAGCCGACAGCCGTAATAGATGGAGCAGCAAAAAGGACCGGTGCAGATAAGGGAAATGTGCCAGAAAACTCAGCTGTGGGGGTTAGGGAATAATCTCTCTATAATAGCCAGTGTTGGGTCAGAGAGCACTCCTCGACCCCCCCGCTGTCTTCCAGTGTGTTAACTAACGTTCACCAGAGTGCTGCCTGAACTCGGGCTGGCAGAGCCACTGAGTGGGATCCAAACTCTCAGCAGCTCTGCGACCTGGCTGAACCTCTGCTTCCCGCCCCTCAGTGGGAGGAACCAAGTCCTCTGAGCCAGCGAGAGGCTGATTTTAGGCAGATTTACCCCCCTCCCAGCAAAAATATAACTTTGAAATGAAACACAAATTATCTCTGTTGGGAGCACCGTGAAATATTTACTACTGTTTTTTAAAATCGGTGTGGTTGTATGTGCCATTCCCTTCGTGTATTGGATATTAATGGTGTGTATTTTCCACCGGTTTTTCCTGGGCTCTTTTTTTTTTTTTTTTTTTTTTTTCAAGGATACATGAAATGGTAAATCTTTTAACCATATCAAAGATTAAATTCTTATTGCCTTTCTTGATGCATGGCTGTTCTCTCCTGGGCTTAGAACAAACATCAGGCTTTTTATAACAATGATTTGGTCCAAATGGGAAGGGGTTGCAAAACATGTAGGTTCCACCCAGTAACAGGGTTTAGCCCTATGATTTGCCTCATTTTAACTAGGCATAATGAAGGGGGGTGGGGGGGCTTTTAGAAGTCTCCAGCACGCAGCCAGGCATTACCGATTAGGTCAGTGGAACGGCCGCTGGGCTGAGCATGATGGATGACTGGTGGAATGAGTTTCTGCCTCGCGGTATTGTGAAATCTTTCCATTGTCACTGAAGGGTCCTATGAAGGGTACTGATAAATGAGGGAGCAAGTGTCAGAAACGCCCTTCTTTGCCCTGCTGTGGCTTTAATATCTCCCCCCAGCTAAAGAGCAAAGAGTATTGATAAAAGCAAAAGTTTTTAAAAATAACCACGGCCGGACGAGCCAGGTGGAGCGAGGTAGGGATGATTAAAGCGACCGGCTGACGGACCCGACCCGGGCTTGGTAGCTGTAAACACCAGTCGAGGCCAGTGCCCATGCTGGGAAGAGGGAGATGCTTTTTATGGGGGACGGGTGTTACCTTAGTGACACGGTGCTGTGATGAATGTGTTGCCTCCATCTGGTTTCAGCACATGTAATAAATATCTGGACTCGTGTTTGACCTCTCTCACTTAGCAGACACATCTTTCACATCGGAAACATCCAAGAGGGAATCACGATTATGGCTGTGTGGAAGGGAGGGTGCAGGGCCTGGTTTTTTTTTTAGTTCAGCAAAAACAAAAAGCCAACAAACTGCAGTGTCCATCTACAGCCATAATATCATTAACTTAATTAAAAAAAGAATCTATAAATCAGAAAATGGCCAGAAATTCCCATTCCAGGAGCTCCAGGCGTTTTGAAATTGCTTGTTTGTCCAACCAACAAACTTAAATCCAACACATTTGATCAAACCAAAATTTGAGAACTGTTTATTTTTGCTTAATCTATTACCTTAAGTGACTTATCGATTATCAAAATTGTTGTAAAAACTGTAGATCAACCAATAGATAAATCAACTTACTGTTTCAGGACTTCAGTATTTATGAAGCAAACAGATGGAATGAAATAAAGCACGCACTGCTTTTGGAAAAATAGCTGCTTTTCCTTTTATTCTCTCCCATCCTGCAGTTTTGTGGTGTGACCTTGTAGCTTCTGTGCCCCATCCATCTTGAGCTGTTTAGCCATTTCACTGGATACATACCGCGCAGATTAACACAATTCATCACCACAATCATCCTCGATTCATCACCCTTCCCAATGAATGTTTTGACATCTAGTTAATTTTCTGCTGATGATTTATCAAATTATAATTACCATACTCTGAAGGAGTCATTCATTATGTTGATACATGATAATGATGCCAAAGTGGATTGAATTTTAAGTAAGTTCTCTGTGATTATAGCATATGCATTATTGTGAGTAATGCCTTACAATGTGGTCCCCTACAGCAATAGGAAGTCTGGGGACTGTGTTAATGTTGTGACAACAAATGCACAAACAGGCAGGTTGTCAATTTTTGCACCAGAGTTTGTTGAGCGAGGATATGCAGTGCAAAAAAAAAAAAAAAAAAAATCAGTTTCAGGCCGCTGATTTAAGGTGCTCGTAATTAAAGGGTGCACTAATTCAGTCGGGGCTTCAGTTAATGCTCCTGAGGAGCAAAGACTTTAATAGCTTCAGGTTAGGCTACGGTGCTCAGGTACTTTATTAGCAGTTCACATGTTCATTGAGCCTTACTACTATGGCTCAAAAACAATCAATACAGAGACTGGTCAGTTATACATTCCGCAAGACAGAGAGTTAATCTATTCATTAATCTTGTTATTATTTAATTAAAATGCCCGCATGCCTGCTAAGTAGTCAGTAGTGCTGCAGGTAACAATTATTTACATTATCGATTAACTTGCCACTGTTTTTTCATTGAATCTTTTAGCCTATTAAATGTTTGAAAATGTAAAATATCACTGTCCAGAGAGTTGTAGATTGTTTGTTCTTTTCTGTTTTATTCAATTCACAATTTACAACATATAAAAACAAAGGAACAGCAGTTCTTGACATTTGAACTGCTGAATATCTGGCATTTTTGCTTGATAAATGAATAAACCATTTCGCGTGGTATTGACATCACCTTGCATGGCAACTGGACTCTCACAATATCACGGGTTCATGCGAGAACAGCGGGATCACATATCATATGAAAATCCATCCATCAGGCTTCAAGTAATGCGATAATGTCCGGTAAGCCGCAGCACAGACCAATCAGAGACCTGTGAGGAGCTTCTGACAGTTAATGGGCGTGGCTTAGGTGTGTGCAAGATGACACGGCGCAAAGCTCAAGTGTATGATCCAAACTTATTCTGTCACTGCACCTTCCTTCTGTCAGTTCTCTTACTGTCAGTGGTGGTCAGACTGGGCTCTGCACCTCAAGCTTCTCTGGCTAATTGGAGGCGACTCGGATTGAATTAATGTTGTGTGTGTTTGGCACGCAAAACGCTTGAATGTATTGTTTTGTTAGAGCGATCTGATGTCATCACGCAGGGCAGAGTATGTAGTTGGCCAGTTAATTACACAGAGGACGTTATGAGGGCAAGAGGCCAACCCCCCCTCCCCCGTTAGTATTTCAAGTCAGCTTGAAGAAGCATTTTCCAAGAATCTGATTGTGTGTGTGCTAGCTAGAAAATTTAGTTTTAATTAGCTTCTTTTTTTCCGTGCTACATGCTTGTTTATAAACAAACAATAAGGTGATATAAGTAAAATGGAAGTCCCTGTATCATCTTCCCCTACTTGCCTTGGTCTCCAACAAAATGCATGGTGGCTAAGCTTGTGAGGACTCGCCTCTCCACTCCCGGCTTGTCGGCCCCAATCTGGCGATATTTGGTGTGAAATGTGCGCCGTGGTCCAGGGCTCTCAAGGTCAGGGCCTGGTAATTGATGTTGCTTATTCATCTGTTTCCTGTGTCTTTTCTCCCTCCTTACCCAGCGGCCTTTGTTTGGATAAATTGTTTGAAGATTTACTGTAGTTCTTAAAGGCCCTGAGACGTGTCCCCCTGCTGCCCAGGCTCAATGTGCCTGCCTCACTGGAGGCCCAGAGCTGATGACACACTGCTGGTCTTGGACAAAGACCTGTTTTTCTAAGACAAGATGAAGGGAGCATCTCCTTGCATAACAATTGAGGCAAGACTTGAATGAGACTTAGTCACTCTTGTTTGCTCTAAGTCACGCTTAGAACGGATGGTAAAAGAAAAAAGAAAAAGATTGAATTAAAGTTTTTATACATTCTGTCTGAGCCCGAGTAACAGAAGGATAAATTGAGGGGTTTGGTCAGAAATACAACATCCAATCCAAAATACCATGCATATCAAAATGTCCTTCTCCTAAATCTTCTAAATTGCCTTCTCTTGGGTGGAGAATCCTGGCAACCATACAAATCTGAATTTCCAAGAGAAAATATGAACAAGAACCTCTAAACTTTGAAAGAAAACAAAAAAACCCGAAGTTTACATGAAGTATCTGTATCACCACTCCTCAAGCCTCCGCGGTACTGAGCGTCCTTGATGGCTGTCACCCAAGGTGCAGATAAACAATGGGCTCATTTGAAAACAAAGAAATGATTATGGGGGGACGTTTAATCCCAGCTTGACATGTCGGCGGGCTGCATGGGCGACAGCTTTCAAGAGAGGCTTTGAAGTGGCAATCTTTTCAGATTCTTGGCTCATTACACAATAAAGAAGGCTTCACATGTAACCGAAGTGGGCTGGGAAATGATGGCTAATGATGTTTATGGGCTCCTTGACTTGCAAGTGAATTTACAAGATTGGCCGTCATGCGGCTACTAGCTGGCTCTTTTCAAGTAATGGAGAGGTAAAGCGACAGGAAACATCTCAGGCAATTAAATGTTTTCATATTAAACCACAAAGCCATAATCAGTGCTACAGTCATCGCTGAAAGAACGTTATGTCATACCAAAGATATTAACATTCCCAACAGCTCATGCTTTCAAGTTGGGAAATCAAAGCATTTATAAGCTGAACGAGAACATCTATGATGTTTTATAAAATAGATAAGTCATAGTTAATTAAATTGTTCAGAATTTAAGTCCTCGTCAAACTCACTTTCCTGTCTTGCTTCACTTTTGTCTGATGCCGAATCAGAAAAAAACTCCACACCCTTTTGTGTTGAACTCCTATAATGACTTCCTGTTGCAACAAGTTGGGCATTTCACTCCTTATTCATCCCCCAAACCATAGTCCTAATCTCCTTGATCATTCTCTGTGAACAAGCGGGGAGGAATGTGAGTGACGTGCCCACAGTCAACATAAAAAATGCACCTGTGAGGACAATGTGTTGTGGAGGAACAAAAAAAATGCACACAAGGCAGCTGGAAACCTTTTAATTAGTGCTAATTACCTTAGCAGAGGAACGTCGGGAGGCTTGAAAGGATTTGTGTCAGCGCGCGAGAGATCAAAGATTGAGGCGGTCACGTTTTGTTCTGCTGAGTCAAAAACTAATAAGGAGGGTGATAATGGGACCCTGGAGAATGACAAGCCAGGCGGTGGTGCCTTTAATCCCCACTCAAGCCTCCAGTTAAACAATCGGATAGTTCAATTCTCAGATATTTTTCCAAGAATCAACTTTTACTTTAATGGAATATCCTTTAGTAAGACTTTACAATCCGTTCCGTCAAGAACTAAAACTCACATTAAGATCTATATTTAAAGGTGATGGAGGCTATTTCCTTTTTCATTATTCAAGTATGAAGTAATGAAATACTACTATAATGTCGGGTAAGCCTGTCAGCCAGCAAGTTTCATTTTTATGATTGTAAAAGCCAGAGGGTCAGCAAGCTTTTCAGTCACAACCCATCAACCGATCCTGTGTGATGGTATCTGCAAGTTTTTCTGGAGGTGGGTCAAGTCTAGCTTAAAAGTCGGTCCCCTTCACATCCAATTCACCGTCACATTCTTACCTACAGGCAACCTCTGCTGAGCCCCGGTCATTAATCAAAGCGGAGTGCTGTCCTGACCTCAGCCCCTTCCCTTTGAAGTGCTCTGTCCTCTGCAGCATGAGGAAATCATTTGCTGCCTGATTCAATGAGCCATCAGTCGAGCCAGCAGACCTAATGACATGTGAGAATATTAACCTCCTACCACCAAGAGTGCTGCTGCTTGGGTAGCAGTCTATTATTCATCCAAGGTTTTACTCAAACCCTTCCTCACAAGACTGCCTCTCTGCTACACCCTCCTACAAAGACTCTAACCACTTAGGCATTGAGAGCTCAATTCTGAGCTATTCCACTCTTCATAGGAATTACACCACATTAAATTTCAATACTATAATTTAATACATTTAAGACCTCTGGCAAAACATAATTATTTTGCATACAATAATCTGAGAATGTCAACAACCAAAGAAGACCAAAAAATTAAAACACAATGCAGCCTCTAATGGACAACTACATATAAGTTACTAATGTTTTCTGATTCTGTTAAATGCCTGTTTACATCATTAATGTTTTAAACACAGGAGTGAAATATGATCAGTTGACAAACACAAACTGATAATTTTCCATCATGAGAACAAAAAATTATATGTCTGAATTAAACTCAAACGTGATGCTACATACAGGCTTGCCAGAATAGTTTTGCAATACAGTGTATTTAAAGCTACGGTCTGTAATCCAAATGTAAACAAAACCAGAATTCTAGACACTGTAATATCTATTGCTCTTTAACGGGTCTGAAAATGTAATTTTATATAACATGTTCTATGACAATATTTTATAGGTTTGTGCAAGATTTGTTTCATGTTTTGTCATTTCTGTATAAAATGCCTGCATTTTCATTAATTATCAGTTGTCAAACTCACAAGTAATCTTAAATAAATCTGTATTTAGCTCAAATTCATATGGTAGAAGTGTTGTGACTTTAGCCAACAATGTCATGTCTTTTAAACGAAGGTAAGCCTTATATTTACGACCATGCTCCTCCGTGCCATTCATTATAGTTTCCTATCTCGACAGGCAATCTGTATTGAGAAGCATCCAGTCCATTACACACATATGAGGCCCATCACTCCTGCAGTATTGACAAATTCATCAGGCATTTTTCCCTCTGCTCCCTGAGCAGAATTTAGATTTGACTGCCATTCCCAACCCATAACGGCCTTGTTAGAATACAAACATGACTTCTCCACTCTGGAGCTAGTTGGGAGCTCTTACAGTGACGAGCCATTACCTGTCAGCGGTTGGAGCACGGCCTCGAGTTTACATTGATTTGTCAAGTATAACATGGCGTCGAGTAGAATTGCATCCAGCATTACTTGTGAAACGTTAAAGTGTAACATGTGCTGCCAAAATGAGGTGGTGCAATTTTAAAATAGTCCAATTGTGATAGTTCATTAATCGTTGCACTTTATCTAAGTTGATGTCATGATCTTGCCAGTAAAACACGCATTTTCACATCTAGCAGACACGTAGCAACATTAGCATTCATTTGGAGCCATGTTCCTGGCCAGCTGGTGAATGTCAGTAAGCAGGTAGTGTACGGAGGGTTTTTAGTTTTTATTTGCTGGAAAAAAAAGCTGCCTGCTGCTCGTAAGAATGAACCAAAACAATAAACTGAAAGACTTTATAGAGGTATGTAGAGCTGAGGAGAACTCTAGAGTCAATTTTCTATGGTTTCATCACTATGATGAAACCCTTTCACGTACTTAGCATTTAATCTATTTATTATTATAAAAATGTAGATATCCAAAGTAATTTACAAAGCAAAAATACCAACCATTACCTAGCTATAGCTACTCAAATATAAACATTGTCACTTTATTGGCTATTTTCTTGAACAAAACAAGCTATCTGGAAGACATCATGGCCCCAGGAACTTGTGATGGGCATTTTTTGTAATAAATTATTCAAAAGTTTATGCAATTTTATATTGAATATCTTTAGGTTTGATTGGTCGAACAAAACAAACGAAGACCGTGAGCTCTGGGAAATGGTAATATCATTTAATTGATCAATTGAAAAAGAATCAATAATGAACATAACCATTGCTGCCCTATTTTGAAGTAACACAAAACATGAAAGAGATGTCAACAGCAGACTCATTTCACTTCAGTTCATCGCTGTCAGAAATCAAAGCTGCTTTATACCTTGTCACATACAGTAGTAGAGACGCCTGGACTGACACCAAGTGGAATCGATTCTGACAAGTGATAGAAAAGTGTTTTGGCATGTTACGGGCCTCGTAGGCTGGCCTTAGTACCCCACGGTCACAGGTTGAGGACATCCGACCTGAAATGCATGCAAACTAATGGCCAGCGTGACTGACATTTCCACAGATGAGCCCAAAGTGTTCGGCCGTTGTCAGCAGGAGTTTATCAATAGGCATGTCTGCATATGCAGTCGCCTATCGATCCATCCGTCTCTGTCCGCTTGTCTCTGCATTACTGTAGCCGTCTGTTGTCATTCAGTGGATTGGTTGTGATCAGAGATGGCTGCAGGAGCCTCAATTTGCAATTCCTCCACCTTGGGGAAAAGGGCTTTAGAATAATGGCGGTGTCATTTCGTGACATGATGCTGAAATCTCACCTGACCTTGCTGTTTTGGACGCAGAATGTTTTATGATTAGATTTATGCTTTTTTTTGCCCTTTTATTCAGCGGACAGCTTCACATTTTTAGCACCTTGTGGAAAACATGCTGTAAGGTTTGTTTGTGTTATCTCAAGTCTCTGTCATCACCGTTAACATCATTAATGGATGCAGTGTAGCCAGGCCTCATTTGCACTATTCGCCCATGGAGACTGACGCGCTGTAACAAGGCCCCAGGTTAATTGCAGCGAGTACCAGAGGCCTTGCCCTCCAGATAACGCAGAGCTTTAGATGCTTTGTGATTAGAGAAAGGGACCAGGTAGGTGACGGCGCTGAGGACAAAGAAGCCAGATCAGGTCTCTGTGGAGAAAAAGGTTCAAGTCTACGGGGGATTGAGGTAAACAAGATTGTACCTGTGAGGGAGATAGAAGCTGCTGCCCCGAGGTCATTATCGCCCTTAGAGCAGGAAGCAGAAGGCACACACACACACAGACACACACACACACACACAGACACACACATTTCGGGGCTTATCAATGTCCAGGCGATGATAGCGTTACTAGTTTGCCCTAAACTGTCCGCCAGTCAGAGCAATCTTTCAAGATGAGCAGACATCCGAGGGCTACGAGGAGTAAGTGAAAATTGAATTAATGAAACAGCAGCATTAATGCAATGAAGGAGCCGGATAATAACTTCATCCCATTTGGCTAATCAGTGTTATTCAGCGCACATATATGTAAATCATTCTCAGGAATGAATTGGAATGACAGGTTCATTGCCAATATATCATTATTACACCTATAGCGTTAAACCTGGCTGGGGCGCAGCTCCCATGGCAGTGAATTTAGCTGATTAAATCACTTGGTGCACACAGCAGTGGTGACACGAAAACAACAATTAATAAGCCAACCCCCAGTGCACAGCAGCTCCATTTTAACCAGGCTGCTAATAACATTACATGGCAAAAAATATCCTAATCAGACAGGTGAAAGCGGATTGGGAAGCTATTTGATTGTGCAAGTGTATAGCCAGCTGCTGTATAGTTATAGGAATATTTATATATTTTGCTTGATATTGTACTATAACGTCGGCTAAAGAGGCTGCTTGCTTTATGTATAGTGGTGATAAGAGTTCTTTTTTATTGTTTGTACTGTTTATCTTGACAGCTTTCTTTCTTTATCTCATTCGTATCCTCACTCCCACTACCCCCACCCCCCCCCACCCCAGCCCCCCCTGAAAGCCATCCCTCCTCACGCACATGCACACACATGCACAATCACTCACAAAGAAAGCACATTAAAAAGGATTTGTTCCCCAAAGAAGGTCGGCATTTGTAAGGCTACTGACAGATTTAAGTGTCAATTAAGTTGATGTACAGTGGGCACATTATCATACAAGGTTGTCAGCCACGGCCATTTGAGGGAAACAAATACCCGGAGCTTTACACCTTCCACGGCTTGAACTTTGTATGGACCCACAGTTGCAATGAATGTCACAGTCAATCATTTATCCGGTTGGCAAGCTTACCGGTGGGGAGTGTGAGATCAAGTCATTTTATACAAATAATAACCACAAAAAAAACAGGATTCCAAAATGCTTTGTCATGTTCAGCGAGGTCCCATCCCTGGCCTGTTCAGAGGTCTTAAACTCATTACTGAGAGGGGGGAAATTATACCTCTGCACAAGGATGATGGATGACAAGTTTAATTTGTGTCCAGGGACTGAAGGTGAATGGTGACAGAGGTATTTATCTTGAGAATGGAGGTTGGGGTCAGACGAGGCTGGGTGCCTTAAGGCACAAGACATTGACAAATTTATCCAGTGGACCCCATTGCTTGGGCCTTTTCTTTGTTTTGAATCCTTGCCACTCGCTAAGTGACCCACATCGCTCATGCTGCCAATGTGTGAAGAATGCCCTGCCATGCCGGGCATCCTACCGCTGCTGATGCTTGTAGTTAATTCTTCTGTGAGGCCTAAATCTGTGACTCCTTTTGAACCTGTGTTTGTTTGGGGTATTCAGGAACTGTTAGATTCTGGGTCACTGGGGTAATTTGATTTTTCAAAGTTATACAGAGCATCAGAAAAACTTCAAATTATGTTTTTTCTTTTTTGTTAAGCTTCTTGATCTGAGCTGATTTGGTGTCGTCGACCATGCTTTTAACATTTATAATCTCTTCTTTTTTCAAAAATCAAGTAAATGGTAACTGATGTCTTTAGTAATGTTTACTTAGGCAGAGTGTTTACATGTCTCTGTATGGGGATGTACTATAGAGAGAGGAGGGGGTGAGCGACAGAGACCTCTAGTGGAGATTGAGTAAGCCTTATGAAGGTTGTCAAGGAATCTATTATACTTTAACACATTTGTTACTTAAGTCGCTGTTTGAACAGCCAGTCCTTAAACTAACATTATGCATTTGTAGCTACTAACTGTTGTAAGAGTGCTGTCACTGTAATGTTGTGCACAAATACACAGGCAGCCATCCAACAGTGTCTTAATTCAATTTTAAATGCCCTTTCAAAAGTCACACAAGTTTAATTTCACAGTTGATTTCATAGGCAAGCTCAACAACTGCTACACATTTAGCCAGTAAGCTACTGTTAGCTAAAGCAAACAACAATGGCAACATCATTCTGTATCTACAAGCTAATAATAGTAACACACAGTGATTTACCTCCTTTTATTTATCTTAACAAAGCATAATTTGCTACCAACCCATCAGGATTTCTAGTAATTTGTGTTATGATCTTGGATTTTTAGTCAACGCCAAACTAACTAGTTGAAGCCTAGCCTAGCCTAGCCTAGCCTAGCCTAGCCTAGCTACTCTGTCCCCTAGATAGATAATGTGTAGCCTTGTTAAGCTAAATACTAGGAAATGTATCTGTGTACTGTGTTTAATTTATAGCAGGAGCCTTTTAGTTTGTTGATTCAGAATTATGTTTGCATTATTGTTGCTCTAGCTAGCAGTAGCTAACTGGATACATGTAGTAACAGTTGTTTAGCTTGCTAGAGTAAGAGAGGCTAGGGCCATTTGGTTGTCTGAAAGGTGAGAAATATCCAATGTTTAGATTATTTCTTAAAATATTTCACAAAGCATTGGTTCATCACACAATGCACTTATTTATCCATGTAATAATAAACACTTCTGACCCTTCTCAGCTCAAGGGTTAATTTTGTTCTTTGCCATCTAGCTGAGGTAAATTTGTCTTCCAGCTCATTGTGTCTGTGGTTTTGTGTTTTGATACCAAAGGGTCTAATTTTCCAATTAGGTTCAATGTATCAGTGATGGATACAATGTGAAGCAGTCATTTGTTTGTACTTTGGGAGAAGTTTTCAGAGCCCTTACAATCGCTAACCACTTTACCATGCTTCATCCATCATTTTGTCAACACCCTAATGTTTTGGACCTATACAACCTCGGCCCAGAGAGGAAAGCAACACGGACAAAGCAGTTGGTTGCTTTCACAACATGCCAAATTTTCAACCTATCTTGCACCTCCCTCCTTTTTGTCCGTGATCAACGTTTGAGAGGATTTGTGAATTTTGAATGGCAGGAAATGTGAACAATGTGTGTGTGTAGCTGAGTAGCTAACACCACACCAAAGGCTATTGTTCCGATAGATATTTACTTTATAGCCCCTTTTGTTCCAGTGACAGGTGACTACATGCAACATGACAGTTATATTAAATCGGCATTATGCCACATAGTTTGATACACTTACAACATTAATGAAAGCTGATGCTATTGACTTCTTGAAACTGCATAATCAGCAGTTAAGGCATATTGTGCTACTAAAATGTCTTTCCCGTTTCTTCAAAGAAGAGTATTGATTTCCTGTCTGAAATAGTGACAAGAAAGTTGAATTAACTGTTACATTGTAGTATTGATTGTATTTCAAACAAAGCATGAAACACGTGTGTTAGCCTTCAAGCAATTCGTAAAATATGCAGTTGGCTGTGATGCTGAATCTTTTTCTGCAAAAACGGCACCAGCAAATGCTTAAAAAGCAATAATGTCATTACAAAAATACATATAATGACTTCCTGTGTCATGTTAATTGACTGTTCAAAGTTTTTGAAGGGTGCCAGGATAGATCTATTCAGACTAAAACACTCCTGAGCCCTTTGTATCCATTAGCAACCCTGGGCATTAATATGCTTTCAGACAGCCCTGGATAATGCTACAAGCTTTTTCACCGTGACTTATATTTACTTTAACCAGTCCCCCCCTTAAGTGCTGTTTTTAACAATGCAGGCACTATGAATCATTTACCATACAGGAATACCTTTAAGGAATCATTTGCTTTAGAGACGTTTGTGGTTGGATTGATGCTGACGAAAGGCATTATCTCCTGACTGACAGATTCTCGGGCTCCCCTGATGCAATATTTATTATGTATCACATAGCCGCGCATTAGGCTAAAAATGGGCCGTTGTTTCTGTGTTAGGGACAAGGGGCTGACAGTGGTTAAGCAGAAGCAAGTCAGGTATACTTAGACCAAAGCAAATACAAACCTATAATCACTACATCATGCATGCAGTAAGTTGCAGCTGAATTGTTTATAATGCACCTCATTTTAATTAGTAATTTCTAGGTTTTCTGAGATTTTAAGTTATATGTATTATGATAGATTCATTGAAAAATAATTTTAATTGTTGTGACATTCAGTACATTTAAATACAATTATCAACTAGCTAGCTAACTTACTCCATTATATACTGTTGGATAATTTGATCTATGAAAAGGTTTTATATGTTAAATCTGCAAAGTAAGAAACTGTAGACTATAACTAACAGATGTCAGATGAATGAAGTACAGCAAAATGTACATTATAATTAAATATTAAGTAGCATAATGGAATACATGGAAATACTTGCCCATTTAAGTACTTTAAATCTACTTCACCGTTGAACTAAAGAAAATAACTGGTACAGTGGAGCCGTGCTTCCTGTGGTGTTAGTTGGTATTAACATTGTTCTGTTATATTACTTAGTTTATCTTCCTCGTTTTCAGTTGTCTGGACGGCTCATTTGCATAATCTCACTTGCTCAGCTTGCTCGTTTCCAGCTCGTTTCCCTCATTGTTTTCACCCTGCATTGTGTGCAATTCATACAGCCATAGAGTGTTGATCTTCACATAGTGAAACAACATCAACTGAGCTCAAATATCTTCCAAGAAACACAAAATGACACGAGAGCCGACCGGCTGTGGGACTGGTTTTTGCGTTCCTGCTCGGGCAAATGATCCCTGTAACTTCTAGCATTCTCCTCGGCCTGAATAATTGAGATGTGTAATAACTGTGACAGAGGGCATTATCTGACCCATTTTCCTTTTCTTCTCACATTGCTTTGTTTATACATGCCTTCCTGTCATAATCCCTTACAAATCTCCAAAGTAAAAGCTCTTTGAAGAAATTGCCTCTTGTAGCGTGATATCCCGTGTAAAGGAGTTCTTTTTAATGACCAGGATCTGACCTCATTTCATATGCATAAGCCTACATCAAAGTAGACAGCATCCGTCCAGTCTGCGCAGCGTTCTTCCACTTGACAGTCTTTCACATTGGAACGACAAAGCACATACATGGAGCTTATAATTGCTTAATTAGTTTCAGGCCATGCAGTTTTACCTTGGGTCGACCTTGTGTGAGGAGGGCTGCTCCCCTCAAAGAAATGTATGATTTGATTGATTTACATTACCATTTTCCTCTTTCATCAGTCATTATTAGACTCTAAAGGGCACCTCTGACAGAACTGAGATCTCTGTCTTTGTTTCTTCATTGGATTGTCTATCTAAAGAGCTCTCTGAAATATCCACTGAGAGGAGACATTACTATTCATATTGTTAAGACGTATAACAATTCATGAAATCTGAATCAAGGGTCAAATCTGAATAGTTTCCGATCTGTTCTGTGACATGCTTTGACCTGATGCTGTTGGATGGGACAAAATGCAATTTGGACCTGCTGAGCTGCCGTAGCCATAGAAGCTAAAATAGTTTAAATTGGAGTTATTCGTTAAGCGTCTGCTTATAAATGGTGGCGTTAGCTGTGTAGCTGCATGCTGCACCCAAAGATCAGCTGGCAGGGAGATGACACAAGTGTCCTCAAGTAATCAAAAATGCAGCATGTTCTGACTCCATGCACGCTGGATAAATGTTTCACAGTGTTTTCATTGATTTTAGTGACTTGCACTCACCACTTGCAAATATTTTATGTGCTCAGTCATTCGATTTAAAAAGCTGTTTCTAGCATGTTTTCGGCACTGGGTGTAGCAGATAAAGGTAAAAGATAGTATAACCGATGTGATGTTTGTTATTTTGCAATGTTTTTGCATTAGCATTCCATGCTAGCAGCTCTGTGAGGTTGTAGGAGCTGCGGTGCTTTGAGCTTAATGCCAACAATCAGCATGTTAACAGCTCATATTAAAGGGCCTAATGTTTACCACGTTCACCATCTTAGTTTAGTGTGCTAGCATGGTAACACTTTCTAATTAGCAGTTAGCTTCAAGTACAGCTGAGGCTGACGTCAGTGTCATTTAGTCTCCCTGTGAAGTTAGATTTTGTTTATCTCTTATTACAACAAACCGAAAGGTTGGACAAGGTTAACACCGACCAAAAGCAGGCTGTAATACACAGTACTGTAACGAGCTGTAGTAGGAAATCATCAGCACATCTCAGTCAGATACTATTTGTAAATACCTTCAATGTGAGACTAAGTTTGGACAGGCATATAAATGAGACTCGCATCCAAACAGGTCCTCCACTCGCAGCTTTCCTGGCTCGGCCTGACCTGTAACGCTGTGAGCACCACATGCCAGCTCTGGCACATTTTTCCGCTATTTGAAGTTAGTTATTGACCTCACTCTGCTCTCTCTGTTCAAACAACAAGCCCACAGTTCAGCACCTCTGCCAGGTACTCCGTCTTTGTGGCAGCTCTTTGATGCTTTATCTAAACACGGGTGTTTATCTGCCTGAACCTATGAGATCATCAGGACAGCGTGTCCAGTTGTTTTGGTTATGATAACAGCTGGGTGTTAGCCATGTTCACAGTCAAAAGCCCCCTACATCAACATCTTTATTCTCTCTATACTGTCTGAGCAGCACGTGTCTCTGACTCTTACAGTAACATTTATACTTGTCGTTAATGGTGCTTAAAGATTTTCCTTCCTCTGTTCCCTTTAATTCAAACTGTACTTGCAAACTAACTTTAACTCACAACATTTAAATAAAGTTGTGTGGTTCCATTTGTTGAAGCCTTTCTCGTTTTTTTACCTTTAATGCAGGCAAATCTATTAATCTATAATTGCTGTTACTGTCATTTCACCAGAGCAGATGGACTTGGAAACAACATATTGCCAACTGTCTGTAATTATATTTTTTAAATGTTTTTTGTATCATTATTAAATGATATGTACTTTCCTACCATCAGTTAATTTAATTGGTAACTCCACATACAGTAGATGTGAATGTGCTTGTCTGTGTGTGTTGGTGACCCGTCCTGTCGGCGTCTCACCCAAGGCATGCTGGGACAGGATAAGCTGGTATTGAATAGCAAACAAAGTAGACTCAAAAACGAGGAATTCTACTCTGCTTTAATGCAGTTGAATAGTTTCTCTATTCTCTGTTAAAATAAAAAGAGCAATGGTTTGAATGCTATATTAAAAGACAGAATTGGAAAAAAAACAACAGTAAACTAATATTTAAAGTGTTGAAGTATTTGGGTCCGGATCAACAGAGTGTATTCTGACCATACTGGTGGTCTACCACTGAGCTCCTTCGTTAGTCAGAATAACACCTCAAACACATGTAGAACAGAACATCATTAAATCTTTTTAATCAAGTCAGCAGAATGCCTGACAGAGTGTTTCCTCTCCAGTGGATGTGTGAGGGTTTAGGTTGAGATCCGCGGTGCAGCTCGGGCCTTAAATCTCCCCGGCTCCACCGAGTGCCGGAGGGAGGGGTGTACTGTATGCGTGGAGGTCACGAGCGGGTCATCCTGCACAAAAACAAGCGCAATTAGTGCAATGACTCAACTTGTTCGCATAATTCACACAAAACTACACCTCGTAAAGCAGACTGTTAAACTTTAAAGCATATGTGATTACTCATAATTGCTGCAGAAATTGATTTATTAGGCCGGGTGTGAGGCTGTGCGAGCCGAGTGCCATCTGACCTCCAGCTGAATGAATAATCAACAGGCTCCCCGAGCAAGCAGATGTTTGAGAGTGTTGCTGTTTTATCAGGCCTGTAATGCGAACAGGCATGCAACCAGATTAAATTAAATGATGTGAGGACGGACAGCTGTGACACATTGGACTTTGCTGCTTTCCCCCTTTTGTGCTAATAGCAGCTTATGTTTCCAAACATGAAAGACACGCCGGTCCACCCAACACTGTTTTTAATGAATGTGCTAAAACGACATGTCGGGTGAAGCTGTTGAAATGTTTTTCTCTCCTTTTTCCTCAGTTGCCTGAAATAAATCAGGAAAGTAAAATAACCAATGGAAACAACAGCTCCACAAACAACAGTAAATCCAAAGCTGTTTTTCTTCTGCCTGGTGTTTGTGTGAGACACGATCGTCTTTAGGGACGATGATCCCTCAGCTTCAACCCCCTTTTCTCTAATTGCTGTTAATTTCTTGATGTGCTTGTGATTATAACATGTAGCCAGCTTAATGAAGCACAGATGAGTTGCTTATGAACTCTGTGCTCTTTCTCTTGTTAGCGCAGAGGCGGATTATAAGGTTAGTTTATACAGTGAAATACACACTGTTTATTTTAGTAGCGTTCTTCTCTTTACAGCCGTTCGGATCATTTCGGGCAGCATGGAGCAAGAATAATAATGAACGCCGTAGCTGCAGAAAACGGTCTGATGGCTTTTCTTATCTCTGAGTGTTTCCAGCGCGCAGTAAGTGATACTTTCAAGGGGGAGAACGGTCGGTTTGTATGTTGAAGTGGCGGTCGTTGGACGCTGTTGTGTCTGGCCCGGGGAGCTGTCGACTCGAGTGCTTTTCCCCAAACCTGTCACACTTTTCAGGAACAATTAGAGAAAAGAAAGTAAATTGTTCCCAGGCACTTGGATTGCTGTCCTCGCGACATCTGCCACCGCAGTGCGGATGATAGATTCCTCCTTCATTAGCCAGGGGTGTGGGATTACCCAGTGAGAGCACATTAATCACCACTTTCGGTGGCAGCCTGAATGCACTGCGCTTTGTTTGAAACAAACTTTTTTTTTTCCTCTCCCCCTGACGTGTCACTCTTCTCCCGTGACAGGCCACAATCAATCATCTTGATTGGCAGCACTGATAGGTTACACTGTTTACACAATGTGTAATGAAAGATCATGTTACCCACTATTGTTGTTATGGAGACAACTCTGTTGGGCTGAATAGAGCGAGTGCTTTGGTTGGAAGCTCACTTTCATTTGCTTTCCCTTTCTGCTTCCATAACAGCCCTCGTTATTTCTCTATAAAACACTCCAGAGATCATGTGAATAATATATATTAGTCCTTTAACATTGTGGTAACAAAATTGTGATGTTTTAGATGTTTTGGGAAATTCAACTGAGAAACATTCAAGTTCCCCAAAGTGGAATTATTGCAGAAAACAAGCTCTGTGGGAAACATAAGTTGATATTTACATGTTTTGTTCAGCAAGATAATCTTCACAAATGAACTCAGAATTAATCATTTTTTAAAGCGTGAGGTAAAAAGCTAAAGCTAGGCTAAAAAAAACTACCACGGTGTACACAATGAGGCTTTAAAGGGGTATTTATTATCTTGTATTGAAGAAAAAAAACCTTAAAATCTCTCTCTGTTAACCACCTTATTTCAGACTTCTAACCCATAAGAACCCATTCAAAAAATGAGATCGACTTGGAGACAAGGGAACCCGAGGTGCAAAATGCTAACACATTTCCAGGTTTTAGGACTCATTCCAGCAGCACTGAGTGCACAAGCTGTATTTAACTGCTGGTAACCATAGCAACAACACTTCTGATTTGATACTTAGTTGACAACGCAATAATATACAAACAAAAACAATGCCCTTGGCTTTGCATTGTGGCGTTCTTCGACTCCACTATTGTTAAAGAAATATCTTATTATGTATTGTTACTTCCATATTGTTCAACCCTAAAGTTCAATGTACTCAATTCTTGGCTTCAAAGGGGATCAATATGTTTCCCCCCAATATTCCTGTCAATCGTATTTTTATTGTGTGTCTATAAAAACCCAGGTCAGAAACCAGAATTTCACAACCAACCAATCAATAACCTCACAGTACAATAAAACAAAACCAGGTGTCAGGATGTTATGAAGAACAATTACCGTTAACCGCCCACAGTATTGATGACAAATCAATTTTGAAACATTTTGATGTCATTTTTAAGCAACTGAAGGTTACACATCCGTCTACAAGGTTGTTCTAACGAGGGGAATGCTACCCTACTTGTCAGACCGGGTGTCGACTATTTCTCCACCTTTTGTGATGAAATGACTCCAGTGACCTTTAGTCTTTCTCTGCAGCGCTCTAAAGCAAAGCCACATACTGAAGTGGGCCTGTTCTTGACGCAGTCCACCTCCACTTTCATGTGCTTTTTCCTGCCCTTCAGTGTCACCTCCACAGCAGCCCTGCAGAGGACATTCACCATACAGTACTAACACTGCTTTAATGAGAAATGTATTAAACTTTCAGGAGCTGTAATTCCTAAAACACTCATACATCAGTTTAATGTGGACAGGTTGGTAATTGTGCTCCGGAGCGATCAATCACGATCAGCCCGTAAGTTATAATTAGCCCCTCCAGATTGACGTATCGACCGTTTTGTATTGAAGTTCTTTGTTATTGGCGGTTTTCCATCCACCATCTGTCTCTCACTTTTATCATTAATCTGGCCTGTCTACCTGGATAACATAGATGTGTACACACAGATGCAGCGTGGCCTCCAGATGATACTCTTCCCCGGGGGTCACCGTCTGGTCAGTGGGGAGGTCGGGTGTCACTGTAGTTGCACTTTAACAGCTTTGTGAATATAAAAATCACATGTTCAGCTTAGGTGTTGTGATTTGACTGATTCTTGTGGCCTAAAATGACTACATTTGCATTTGCTTTTCCAAAAAAAGCAAGACATTGGGCCTTTTTGGCAGCAGCCTTTAGCTTGTGTAGATACTGGCTAACAGCTTTGATGTATTTCTAGTTTCCTGCCCGGTCGTTAAGCATTGACAGCGCACATTTTTGTTAACCTGTGGTGATGTCATACAGAGCCTGGGGCCAATTTCTGCCTGAAAAGACAAGCTGATTGGAAACAAAGTCCTTCTTCGTTACAAGGACATTTTTTGTGGAGATTGAGATTTTAACTCTTTTTTTTTTTAAACTTTGGCCCGTAAAAACGGTTTTGAAGTGGATTAGTTTTATGCGACAACTGTGGCGGTGAAATCAAAGTCCTGATCCATTTTGTCATTAAAACAAGGACTACTCATGACTATTTGGGTATTTTTATTTTCACTCTGAGCTGAACCAAAAATATTTTTAAGCTTTAACCGTCATGTTGAATGACTCATATGGACGCATGCCATCATCTGGCAACGGTGGACACATCTCTTCCTCCTGGACATCACAGATAAGCTGTATTATTTTACATCTCTTAAGCGGCAGGGTGACGTCTTAAATTCACGTGTATCAAGACTCAATTCTGAGAATTTTATCGTAATAATTTGGCACGGTAAAGTACCTGTCTGACTCGAATGAAGGAGTGCTACTTAATGTTCATTCCAGACATCAGACAGCTGTGGGGATTAATTTGCAGAGATGTAATGAGGGGACATGTACCGGCCGAACTCACTGCCCTTTTGTTGCAAAGAACCTTGTGGAACATACATTTTTACATAGTATATATTCTCAAAGATACACTACCCTTTTTAATATTCAGTCTTTTATACACATGGAAAAATGGATGGAAGAAAAATGGTGATGTAATCTGTCCTTACTGGGCACAGAGCAGCACCTTTATTGTTACACTATTGGCCTAGCTGGATGGAAAGCTGACTTCCTCATGTTGTGTTCGGCACATCCACCTCGTTAGGTTAGAGAACCGCAAGACGGAGAGCGGCAGTGACCGGAGGAGATAAAAGCAGCGGTGCCGACTGAAATAGAGCCACCTCATTCCCACCCACATAGCTGCAGGAAGAGACATAAATTCTTACATGTCATCTTTACCCCGGCACACTGTCTCATTACGAGTATCTCTCAAATACACAGAGTGCATAAAAGCTCCGGTAAATCACATCCCGTTCTTTCACAGGTTTTCGGCTTCGGTCCTGTAATGAAACGGTCCGTTATCGAAACGGAGCACAATGTCGTTTGGATTCTCTGCAGATGCGCCGGGAGGATTATTACAGTATTTTGGTAGTCTTTGATTAAGCTGAGGATTATCACAGTCGTACAGCTTTCTTAGCAGAGAGCCCTCTCTGGCTCCTCTTGGGTGGTCTCTCAGGGTGACTGTGTGCCTGACCTCCCGCTTGACGGCCATCGTACAATAAGGACAGAACACAACAAGCTCCCAAGGAGAGAGCCACGAAAACACACTCTGAAGCTTGAAGCTTTTGGCGTCCGCCTCACTCCTTTAAAGAGACTGTTAAATATGAGTCAGCTGTTGTCCTCGGGACTCCAACAACAGCTTTAATTCCTCTGCCTCCCCCTCCTTTGCTTAAAAGAGGGCTTTGTGGCTGTAGGGCCCCCATCAGTTACCTGCTGACAGGCCGAGCATGACTGATGAGCTGCCCGAGGCGTCCCAGTATACTTTGTCAGCTGCTCATAATTTATACATCTTATCTCCGTCAGAACAAAAGACAGAGCGTGCCTTTATGGAAATGAAAACAGAGACTTGTTTAGACTCCGGCATGTGGAGTGAAGTGAAGTGATCCTACTGATAGTTGTTTCTCTCTGTGAGTAAGACAAGCTGCCTCGTCTGGCGAACGCTCCGCACCCGGTCTGTCTGCCCACACCTTGACTGTGTGTGTGTGTGTGTGTGTGTGTGTGTGTGTGTGACCCTTGGAGGCTGTGTGAGGTTGTTCTATTTGTGTGTCTGACTCTAGGTGGCAGGTGAGAAAGGTGACAAAGACATGAAACACAGGTTTGTTTCTACATGGTCATATTAGTTGTTTAGTTTGTAAGTTTAACATTAAGTCAGAGCTCTACTAAGCAATACTTTTGATACTGAAATGTAATCAAATTACTCAGAATACTAATCCTACTGAGAATATACATACTGCTCTATGCGTAGAGGTAGCATAGACTGTGTTTAAGGAGTGGATGTTGTCACTGGGACGTCACTCATTGGTTTGTTGTCTGCGGTTTTGAATCCTCCTGTTCAGCATTTTGGCATCTTGGATTTTTAGACGCCAAATTTTGCAATCAGAAGTGACGGGAGAGCGTGGAGCCAAGTTTCTCTAAATAAGACATTTTCAGGTGGCCAAAATGTTCAAATTAACATTCATGAACTGAAAACAAACGCCTGACAACGTTTACTCTAAATGGGACCATAATGTACTGAATGAATATCGTGCCATAGTGAAAAAAGAGCACCGATCGCCTATTGTCTCATATCGTCCCAACTCAGTTCCACTGGTAAAGAAAGTTCATCATCACACATTGAAAGATTTAAGATATTTTCAAAACTCAGGGCTGTGTCTGTTTGTTTCTGTGAATTACTGCCTCCTGATGGTTAAAAACCATCAATGCAGCTTTAATAACATTCAAAACCTGAAAAAAGCTTATTTTTCCAGTTAAAATCTATAATTGCAGTACATACATATTATATATTATACTTATACATATATGTGTATTAAAAAACAAACGTATATATAAAACCTGTATATTTGGTTTCTGGAACTACTCAAAATCAGCTGGAAATATCCTCAAATATACATTAGCGATACCTGTGATGGGAGTCGATGCATCATAATGAATAGGATATTGATGCGAACCATGTGGAAGACACTGCAGAGAAAAGCAATTTATCACTGCCAATAGAGCGCTTCCCTGCTAACGGTGGATCTCTCTCCAAATACCATGCTTTGGTCTGTGATATGGAGAGTGATTCATTCTCCGACTCGTCCTCAACTACTTTGTCAGATTCAAATTGTCCTGCCAACTCTTTTTCTTTTGTTTTCCTTTTTTTTTTTTCATTTCAAAATGTGGGATAGGCAACACGGCCGCCAAAGCACGCTCCTCACCCGGCTTTTCTTTTGCTTCATTTTTTTGTGCCTCGTCAGTAATCAGATACTCAGAGTGTGTAACTGTAGTAGCTGGTCCATATGCTCTTATTGGTATAATGGATCTAAAAATCAGATAATCCATAGGATTGTGTGTCAGGCAGTTATTGTTATTTCCTTTGTGACACTTTGTTTCTTCAGAACTTTTGCAAAATATAATTTGCTACTGAAACGTCTGTCCTCCCTCACTTAAAGGTGAGTGTGAATAACAAAGAAATCTTTCTTGTAATAGGAGAGCGAGGCGTTGAAGGACTGCATTATCCAGCTTCCTACTTTTCCCCCCCTCCAACATTTCTTTTTGTATTTTATCTGAGACAGCTCATTATATGCTGGTCGAGCGTCCGTACAGTTTCCTGGTTCAGAAGTCTTACAAGCAAGCCGGCTGTAGCGAACAGGCGCGGGAATGAGCCGAGATCTAAACTGCTCTGCTGATATCCATATCTCCGTGTGGATTTCTATTCGATGCATCCAGAGCCAGCCGGGCAGTAGATCATTTGCACCCCAGTGACAAGTACATCATCATCCGCCTGTAACCTTAGCTTCGAGAGACGATGCAGGCTTTGTTCTCCGCCAGGCTCACTTGGGAATGTTTGGCAGTGTGCTGATAGATATGATTATCCTTAATGTCAGTGCATAGCACCATCCCTGATAACAGATTCTCTCAGTAGAATCCACCCCGCTTATCTCACTGCTATGTTGTTAGGCAGCTGCTGCTGCTTTTCTGTGTGGGGATATGCAATGCAGGCTTCTTCTTTTTTTATTTTTAAAGGTTCAGTTTATAATTCAAAGGAAATGTTTACAGAATGTCTTCTTGATAAGCAAGAATAGAGTAGAATTATTTAGGCCTTTTGGCTTTTTTTTCAACAAGTACAAGATTGACACAGAAAGCTGATTTCAAAGTGAGATGGACACAAAATGCAGTGTGCAAAAGACACAATTATAATGTCCAAAACACTATTGTTCTAAACCAGTTGCTGAGATTACCTGCGGTAAAAACGTAATTTATTGTATAACTGCCATTGGCAAACAGTATGTGGTCACCACACTTGTGTTCTACACCTAAAAACATGTTATCCCACTATGAAATACTTCCTCTTTGTTACATATCGTTCTGTTGGCTATAAATCTATCTCCCTATTGTGAAATGTTCTTGTTTGTTTTTCGATATTTCCCTCAGAGGCCGATTAAAGTCTGAGATTTCCCATATTCCCAGTAAAATAGGTGCAGCTGCGTTAGCCGGAGACGGCAGACAACCTCACCTGACACTTGTGACGGGGTGGAGGGTGGGTGTTGACGTTGCTGGTAAAGGGGAACGAGGAGGAGCCTGAGGGGGAGCAGAGGATCCTGTTCAGCTCCACTCAGCAGCCCGGTGATGAGCCTGCAGGAGAGGACTGTGTCTGCAGATTAGAGCCAGGAGATGAGACAGGGGCCTGGAAGGGGTTGAGGGAGGGAGGGAGGGGGGGGGGGGGGGGGGGGGTGAGACCTGGGAATGCCAGCTGCCAGACAGTTCACCCTGTGCAACACATGTCTCTCAGCACCTAGTGTTCCACTATGCAAAGCCCCCTTCACCATTAAGATGACAGAACAGTTCATATCCTGCACCGGGATGATAGATATGTCATATCTCTGAAAACCCTGTTTGTCTTCCACAGGTGTATGAGCTCTTTTTCTTTTTTTTTCTCTCCCGGCAGACAGTGCACATGGCACTTTTCGACACTCTTTCCCCGATAGTGATTTGGCATGCAGACAGTATCAAAGGGGAGATCTTTCCCATGCAATTATGGCGGAAAATAAAGGTGATGAGGTGTGTCGCACAAAAGAAAGCGGGGATCAAAAGGGCTGGAATGAAAGCTGATTACAATAAAGGGAGCAGCTTCCATCCACCGACTGCCACGATGTCAGTAGAGCCAGTAAATACGCAAAGAACAGAAGTAATGAAAATGCAATCGCTTCCTTATTTAAATGCTTTTATCTGTTGAAGTTCCCCCAGGCTCAAGAGATCTGTCTTGAAGTTAATTGTTTTGTCTAACCGACGTACCAAGATTGAAATCATGAAAAGCCTCAAATCCTCACATTTGTTAAGCAGGAACCAGAGGATGTTTTTAGCTACGCTAGCAGTGTGTCGGCCTGTTAGACATTTTTAAATTCATGGTCTCCAGGGGATGTATCCTAATGATTTGATGGGTTACTGTGACACTTTTCATCTGAGGCCACCAGCAGGTTACAGTTTTATTCCATCCACTACTTTGGTTTATCACCAAATACCTGCTTTTACTACGTTGTCGAGAAGTTGCAGCACCAAAGTCAACGAGACAAATGGCCCCAAATTGTCGTTTTGTGCGTTTTTTTATTCATTATTTTACTGGAACAGTTACGCAGTGCTGTAGCTGTTTGTGATCTCTGATGGAATCTGTCTCAGGCTGTCAGAAATAGTGGATAATTGGTAATGAGTGGCCCCTTAAAGCCGATTCTGTATTTTCCTTTTTTTATTGCTAATAATGCATGATTGTTCTCTGTAATCCGCGGCACCATTTCTCTTTCATCTCGACGATGAGCTGAAAAAAAGGAGATTTATTGGCCAGGCAGCCCCATGCCATGCTTAGACGGCTCAACTCTCTCAAAGGGATTTATCCACTGTTGTTATGACTAATACTCTGTGGATTACAAGTTAGCGAGAGGTCACCTATCGCTTCTACTTCCTACAAGTGAGCCTCGTGGTGCTCTGACCTGAACGTTTACCACTCGTCAGAGTGCTGAATGACATTGCGCGGTCGACGTGCAACTCCGGGTAATTTGCCCAAGTTGACTTGAAAGCGTTCTCCTTTTCAACCCAACTTGTCACTTTCTCTAATTCCGAGTACAAATCTGCTCCTGCTGAAAGAATGAATTAGGTTGATGGACAGAAATATAACAGGCCCGGCTACCCAGCCGTCCGATGACCCCCCGCTGCTCCCAGACGCTGCCTGTGATTTAGCACCTCAACGGGGCCTGATGAGGGAATTGAATTTACTCACAGGAAGGTGGCGGCTAGCACTGACTCATAGCTTTTATGCAGTTGAGCGTGTCCTAATTTATCAACAAGCATGTCCTCCCTAAAAGGGCAGAGGGAGTTCATAGTCAGCAAATAGTTACTTATTTATGAGTAAAGATCCAGACATCTAAAACCCTGTTCAGTGGGAACAAGCTAGCCCAGAAACCCTGATTTGAATCTATTTTGCGTCAAAATCAATCTTGTGTCCAATTCATATCTAATTTTTTGGGGGGATTTATGAATTCTCAGCAACACAATGACGTTTCTGGCCTTTAGTAACCTGCTCAGCCACCCCTCTCAAAAATAGTAAAGTCCTTAAAGGGTTGATAGGTTTTCGACTGATGCTTAGCAACGGCATTCCTGTGCCTTAAGTAGCAGTAAGCCCCTCACTGCTCCCTTTGATGTGGCTGTCAAGGCAGATTTATTTCCACTTAACACATTGTCTTCTTGTCCACATACATAAAGGGCTGAAAGAGAGTGATGTTTACACTTTTTTTTTGTTGTTGTCGTAATTAAATTGTGTTGCCCGTGATTCTTCAGGTGATGTGAGACATACAAGTTGGCGGCTCATAGGGAGAGGTCTGACAAAGCAGCTTAATTTGATTTTACCAGCTGACATTTCAGAACTGATGTCTGGCTCTTCGAAGGCCGATACAGTATCTGCTGTTCGTGGTGATTCTGGAAGTTACAGGTAATGTTTGTAGTTTTTTGTGCTCTTGGTTTGTTTTTGACAAAGAAAACATTTAATTCCCCTTCAGACGTTGCTGGTTCAGCATTATGCAGTTTTTGCCTCCGTCATCCTGAAAAGCAAGTAATAGCTGTCCACATCCCTTCAGCCATTGTACCTGTTTGCAACTTTCAGATTGCTCACTTGCTCCCTTGCTATAGCTGACATATTTATTCCCAGGCACGCTAATTCAATGCTCCTAAACGTCCGTCTTGTAAAACCACACGTACCGTCTGCTTGGCCCACCTCCACGCAGCTCGTCTCCGGCGAGCTCCGACCGGCCCTCCGTGTGTTCTCACCGCTCTCACGTGGGAATTGGGCAGCTGGAGAAGAGCTTGTTCTTTGTGTTTTGTCAGACGGCCCACTCTGTCTTCCACCACATGTTCGTGGAAGAGATGTCCAAGCGTGGCAAGGCACCAGGAGCCTCCCTGAAGGGATCACGCAGAATCAAACCAGTGTCCTTGTGTTGGACGAAATGTGAGTCAAGGATAAAGCAGGCGAGGCTGGAATTAACCCAAACTTCTTGGCATTTTATTAGCATTGTTAGCGTGTTAGCGAACAATAACTCATTCATGGATCCAACACTATCCTTCATTCGGAGCCATGCTTCTGTCCACATTGTAAATAATTCACTCACGAGTCAATTCACCACCACAACCACCAGCTTATTGACCAGCATTAACTGGTTTGGATCAGATATCTAACACAGAACATAACACAAAAGCATGTGTATATTGTTTCACTCATCTAGAATCAAAGTTTGTGGTTCAGGTCATCAGTTTGTCATTCACATCATCATCTCCGGCTCCCAGGAGCCCCGTAAGCTTGAAACACTATCGCACTGACAGACAATCTTCTTCCTAAATCCAAGGCCTTGATATATTACTGTGAGAATTTCTCTTTCTGCAGGAAAATGGTTTCCTTCATTCTCTCTGATAATAACTTTGATCACTGACAGTGAGTCGAGCCTGGCCTTCTGATCTCCTGTGAAATGCGAGGATGTGCTCTTTGCATGAGAAGTTTGGAGAAATTCCTCTTTTTTATTGTGACACGAAGGAAGCGCGATGAAGACGAGACAACAGGATGACATTGAAGGAACAGTGAAGGTGCCGTTACAGTGGCTGGAGGTGTGCCTTTTTAAACTCTGACAGCTGACACCAAACGGGAGGCATTTCATTCTTTCTTATTTCAAGGCTTCAAAGGTTTTCTCGTGAACAAACACAACTTAAGTGATTCTCTAAACGTGTATCCTTGAGGCCAGGCACATTTCCGTCTACGAAGAAGGAACAAACTGCATTGTTTGTATCTTCCTTTTACCACAAGGTCGGCGGTTCAATGCCCAGCTCCTCCAGCCTGCATGTAGCCCTGCCCCTAATGGCTTAGGGTCAAATGCAGAGGTCAAATTTCATGTATATATACGTGTATACATTGCTACATTTCTTTTCTCGACGGGGAAACATTACTTCAGTGTGCCACTGGAGCAGCAGAAACAAGCTGTGGACATAAAAAAGACACATCGTTCATTTGGAGTTGTGTTAATGGCACTCTGATGAATGTTTTTATCCCAAAACGACGCTATGAGAGAGGTGACGGCCAACCAAATAGTGAAGCTGCAGGCTGGGAAACCAAAACAATGAGCCGAAATGAGCTATAAAGTTGTAGAGCTGAGGGGATGCGAGTCAGGTGATAATTCAATGAGGAAACTCCTTTCACACACAAGAAAGGGATTCATCAATATATAAATATTGACTATAGTTGCTTTAATGTAAGAAGAAATGGAAATGTTGAACAAATCTGAGGATATTACAAACATTTTAGAGAGGGTGATAACTTTGAAATAACATGGGGAGTGAGTGAGGGGAGGTTTCCATGTCGAGATGTTTTTGTGATTGATTTACAGTCTTTCAGATTTCCCAGTTAGTATATCTTGTTTCTTGAAAAAAGGGGTTTCCTTTGGCTCCACTGAGGTGCCAAAGGAAACACGGTTTGCTCAGCACGGAGCTGCTCTGCCTCTGAGAAATGTTTGTTTAACTAAAAAACTTGAGTCTCTGATGATTCACTGCTTAATCTCCGACGGGACGACAGCGGCACAAGACAGTCTTGTATCATTTGGTGTGAAACTTTGGTAAACAACGCGCCTCAGCTGAGCGGCGCTGTCCTCACAGCGGGTCTTCGTCGTAGACCTCAGCATAACCAAAGCTCGTCTTCAGTTTGGACATCCCCAGTAATTTTTCACCACTAACAAAGCTGCCTTCGGTCCTGAGCCTGAGATTTAGATCTAAAGGGCCTTATTTGAAAGTGCTGGTCATGCATGCAAACATGGGGGTGCTATGAAACCATGCCCTTTGTCTGACACACAATAGCATTTCAACCACAGGGGAACAGCTTGGATCTCCATAGAACTGGCATTACTTTCATGTCAAGTGACAGCGGAGGCAATAGAGTGACCAACTTCTCAAAAAAGCCTCCACACATTCAGCCCTTCTACGCTCTCCCATTCTCTCCTCCGGTCTTTTCAGACTGGCTGGATTGGGACATTATTTCATATTCTTTTAAAGTGGTGCCAAGCTATTCTCAGTGCAGCAGCTTTGATCAAGACTATGATTTGTAGAGTATGTGCTAACGGCTACGACTTGACTGGTGGAGCTCACCCCAGTAGACGGCTACAGCAATAACATGTGTTTAATACAACTAGACAAACACAAGAGGAATGGTGCTTCTGTTTTGTTTTTTTTCCTGTGTTTACATTCCCCTTCATGACCAAAGCAACCAGTTTTTTTATTTATAAGACACAAGATGCATTCACAACATCCCAGCATGCCTTACGGAAAGCAGGGTTTTTTTTCCACGCTTCAGCATGATTTATCACTTTGATATATAATGCCTTGTCTGAGATTTCTCACTTCTTTCATAGAGGAGGGTATTAATTCAATCTTGCCACCGTTTTTTTAGGTGTAGTTGTTCAGGTTTCCCACCTGTTTCTTATTTTAGATCCCCCAGTCAAAGAGCCAAATCATTCACAACAAACAAAAAGGAAATAGTATTCATTAATTCACTTTTTCCCCACTGATCCATTACTCATTTAGTCTAAAAAATGGCAAAAAAGTAGCAAAAAATGCCCATTTAAAAGTCAAAGAGTACATTTTGATTTCACTCTGTCACGCCTGTAACAACATAAATAATAGTCTCTTTTCCTAATCAAGGTGATGGGTGTCTGGGGGAGAACCTAGAAAACATTAGAGAGAGAAGCAGACAGACAGATAGAAAGACAGACGAGGAAAGGTAGATGAAGAAGAAAGTCGAGAGGGTACTCAACTGTGAGGTTGGAGGTGGGAGGGCTGTCGCTGTTTGATCAGCAGACAAAGGGGGTGGGGGGGTTGAAAAGCCCTTGATGCTGATAGTGGGCAGCGGTTTAAACCCCCGGAGTGATTGACACTTCTGCCACTCCGCTGTGGGCCGAGTGAGAGGGGGGTCGGGGGGTGCGCACACAGAGAGGCCTGTTCCTGGCTTTTACATTTGCATCCTCTGCCCGTGGGTGGTTGTGTTAATAATACGGCAACTGGGAAGATTAATTGTGGACAAGCAGCAGGATTACGAGGGTCTTTGTGGGAGCACTGGGTGGGAAAGGCCTGTGATCTGTGAGGCTGAGAGGAAATTAGTCAGGGCAGGCTGGAGCTGCCTTTTAACAGGGTACCTAAGGAAATGAAAGCCTTGTGCAAAGAGGATATTGAAATAAGTAGGCAGAAAATTGTTGACATTCTTGAGAGGCCAACATTGTTAATATTCATTATACTAATGTGAAAGAATAGAACACGTTGCAAAGGGGAAAACATTTTCTTATTGTAACTTAAGGACTTACTAAAGAAGGCACTCGCCGACTCATTTATTTATTTGTTTTTTTTTTACAATAGAAGACATAATGTCGCTCCTCTCACATCATCAGCACCAAAAGGCACAAATTAGGCCCGGTTCCTGTCTCGTAGCCAATTAAGAAAAATAACAGCACAACAAAGATGGCTTCAGTCCCCCCCCCCCCCAGCTGTGTCTCATTTTCTATTGAAGTAAGAAATTAAGAAGCAGGGCAGGGGTCTCATGCCACCTGTTGGATTGTCCTCACATAGCAGCACAAACTCATCTGCTTCCTGACCCTCATCTGACCCATTTGGTGCCACATTTTGCTCAAACCACATGATATATTTTATGTTAATCCACTGCTCCGCGTGCACTACTTTCCAGTAATAAACCCTCTAAAGAGACTATCTTATCTAATAGGGTTTAAGAGTATGTTACCAGCATGAAGATAACTGTGTGCTGTTAGAGAAGCACGGAGCCCCGTAATGGCACAAACGGCTTCAAAGGGCCTTAAACGTCAATTTCCACCACACACAAGAGAATTCTCACTTTGCGACCGGCTTGCTTTCATCGACGTTTGGCTGCTTCTGCTCGTGGCTTTCCCATCAGTAATCATTTAAGAAAAATAGGTAAGCATCTGGACATTCAGGCCTCTTAATTAAAATACTGGTGTTTTTCCAATGTAAGAGAAATCATGAAAAATGGCCTGTCATGGAGAGTTTCTGAAACCAGATGACAAAGCTGGACAGCTGGTCGGGGAGTTTCCTAACAGAAACGCTGGGCTTAATAGTTGTTAATATAATGTAATTGTTCAAAGCACAATCCTGCTGCTGAAATAGCACGGCTTAACCATTCACCGATTTTAAGGCAGATTGCTATTACCTGCTTATTCTTGACTAATTTGAGACATATTGATATGACATATTGAGCAATCTGCAGCCAGGAAAACGATCTACAGCTTAATTTCTTTCACTGCGAGTGCACTCGATGAGGAGAAACGACACAGAAACAATTGATAACGGCACACTGACATGCAAATTCAAGATGTGATGCTGTGGCGTGCTCTAGTCTACCTATGAGCATTACCAGACTTCCAGCATCACTCGCCAATATCAGGCAAGATATACAGTTGCAAATGTGTGTGTGAAATGATGCGCTTTGAAATAAATTCCTCATACACTGAGCCTTTTGTGATTTGTGGTCTCGGAGCTGAGCATCTGAGATGTAGTCTTATATTTCGAATATGTTTTTAGTCGTGCCAAGATGTTGCACCGCTCATTATTTTCCTCGGGTTTCTGAAGCACCCTCGTTTATCAGGGAGATTTATTGGCAGATGGACTTCCAGATGTTTTGAATATCTTTTGCAGCGAGAGAGAGAGAGAGACGGAGACGGTATGTTTTAAAAGTTAGACCACAACAGTGCTGTAGACATTTTCATTTTTTAAGAAGAAACATACGCGCAGGATTAATTTTTGAATGTGTGTTATCCGTATACTTTTTTCCCTACATGTAGTTAAGCTAAAGCCCAAATCTTCACAGCGTCTGGGCAACAGGATTTAGAGTCTCCTTGCTTTCTGTCAAGATAATAGAGCTGCTTTCTTTTAGGCACAAAATCAAATGTTTCTTTGTTGCTTTAAAGGGTTTGTTCATCCAAAGCACAAAAAGACATTTTTAGCCCGAGCAACGTTTTTTTCTTTTTTCTTCCCAGTTTTGTGATCTCAGCTGCTCAGTCTTCTGCTGTCATGACAACTAAGCTTCCCTAACCTTAACAAATAAGTATTTTCCACCCAAACCATGATCTTTCCTTTAGCCCAACTAAGTATGTGCAAGTAAGAAATATTGATTTCTTTCAAGGTGCATCTTCTTTGACGTTTCACAGACCGAATACTCCTCTAAGCCATGTGGGCTAGAGCCTGCTATCATACATTATGGAGATTTAACTCCTCAAATTAACCTTTAAAGTCAACTCTCTGAAATGATTTCGATTTCCTTATGTTTCCATTAGTGCACAGATGACAGTTCTTTAAGAAGTGGGGAAGTTAAATAGCGCTGCACTACGGGTAATGGAGTTGAGACCACTTGTAAAAATAGTCATGGGGAATAAGTGAATGCATATTATATTAATAGAGCTCTGAAGCGATGAATCACTGCAAATGAATGGGGGGAAAATCCCATCTTTGTGCCTTGAAACTATTAAACTAAAGTTAACATCTGACCTCTGCATCTTCTCACAAATCGCAGCTACTCGATGTCGCACCGATCACGACCTCCGTGATGAGATTATGAAGCTGCAGGGCGGAAACTACAGAACAGACATACATTTGACTTAGTTATTTTTTGTTGCCCATTGTTCTGTGGGGTTGATTTGATTTTTCAAGTTTGAGCGAGCCAACTTAAAAAAAAAAAAAAAAAAAATCACTGTTAGGAGGTACATGGCTGCTTTTGAAAGAGGCAAGGATGTTGTCATTAAGAAGAAAAACAGAAACAGTTGTTTGGGTCTGGCTACACTGAAACAACCTTGGGACCGGAGATAAGAAGCCACGGGGGCTACGTTTGTTGTCACTAATGAAATGTGACATTTGGGCATTAGAGCTGTTTCAAGTCAACGTGCATAAGAAATTTGTATTTGAACAACTGGGCTCTTTCCATCTCGTGCCTCACGAACAAGCAGGAACAGGTTTGGCCTGGTGCTCGTAGTGGATGTATCCATAAATTATCATCAGAGAGCTCACTGCTGTTATTGTGCTGCTCCGCTCTCTTCACATTGAGTTTCAGCTCATGCTCCACTCCTCTCTCCCCTCATATCTCAGCAGCGACTTTGTCATGCAGCCAAGCACGTAATATGCTCTGAGCTCTGTATCATGTCCAATTATAATTAGCTTTGTCAGGCCTGAGCCCTACAACCCTCATGCAGATAATATGATAATATGTCTTCATAACCAAGTGACCTTACATGTGCAATATTTCTCTCCTTAAGATTGCGTGTCAATAAAGTAATGGAGTCTGGGAGGCGGTGGCAGGGGAAGATTTAGATGATTAGGCTCTCAGGTGCAGTGATGTATAACCGTTATTATTCTACCTGTCGGAGTTGTATACACAGCTGGGCGCAGCATGGCGGTGGCTAGAGAGAGCGCCGGGCTTTCAAGGGAGTTCCTTTGTTAATAAGCCTTTAATCCTTCGTTAAAGCCCACCTCCAAGGGACACTTTCTCATTTCCACTCTGTACATAGAGATTTTGAGTTGAAATAATGAGTTTTATTATGAAAGGGCCCCAGTGTCATAGATGTGATATTAATGATACCAATCCCGTTGATTATTTTGAACGTCAATCCAATCCAAATGGGTGACAACTGTTGCAGAAAAGTGAGCTTGTCAGTCTATCGATTGGTCAATTGAATTAAAATTATTTGATTTTCTGGTTTTCAGGATGCTTTTAAACATTTCACCATTGGCACCGGATGAACCTTTTCCCTTGTTTTATATATAAATTGTATATTTTTGGGGGGGTTTGGACTGAAGACATCACTGTGAGCTCTTCACAATTTGTTATGCATTCATTCAAAAAGAATAAATCCAAAGAAAGCCGATGGAGTGATCAATAATGAGCACCAGCATTTGTTGCAGTCATAAGATGTGTTCATGACAAACCCCTCTTTGTGGTGAGTAATTTGCGGCGAGGATCCGCCTCCAGCTCATGGGCACAGACGTGTGCAGCCACGCGGACGTTTTCCTGTGTTTCGGGTAGCAGCGGAGGTCAGCTAAAACACCAAACACATTGACATATATGTAATAGCTGTAAGATTCACGTGCACTGTTGCATCTCACCCTGCTGTTCTCACCCCACGCTTGATAGAAGCAACGAGACAAGAGAGGCTCTCTCGGAGAGAGACGACAGTGGATTCCTGACAGGCCAGGGTTTCACTAACACTGACGCAACGTAATGAGGGAGCCAGAGGTGAGGCCTATCTCGGCACGTCTGTGTGGATTTCCCTGAGTGATTGATGTGTTCCAGTCAAATGAAGCAGTGGGCTGAGTGATATGACACTTGTCTCGCTGTGACACACGTGTTCGCGGCTAACGGTTATTGGTGTTGATGGGCCCCACTCCACTCAGCCAGCCAGGCACAGTTATTTTGATCCCTTGTTCTTTTATTTTTGTCCCCCCTCTTCCCTGTTTTCTGTCTCCTTGCCACATCAAATCAGAGTTCAGAGATGGACGCAGGGCCCTCAGGTACAAGCTTATTAAGCATCGGGAGTAGACGAGATGAAAGTAATAACGGGGAACAGACAACTGGGTGGGCACCTAACATCCCAGGTAAGAAGTGACATTTGGGATATTTCTGGTGAGAGGGAGCCATGGCAGAACTTCTATGCCTTCAAAATACATAACTGTCGACGTTGTCAAATTGTCAGATAGAAGTTGGTTCCTTATTTTGGTATATTTGTCTGAAGGTTCATATATTTCTGTTTGGAAAAGCTACCTTCTCAGGGTTTTGTATTGTGTTATAAACTACGAATGCAGCTTATTATTGTTTTCGTTATCAATTAATCCTCCCTCCAAGTTTGATTTTTTTGGCCTTAACAACAGAAAAATATCACACAAATTGAATTTACAATGATTTTAAATAAAGAAAAGCTGATTATTTTCACATCAGAGAGGCAGGAACTATCATACCAGTCCACCACTTTAGATCTTAACTGATACATCTCAATTAAAGAATTGATTGACAGGAAATCCTGTTCAGACATTCAAGGTTAAGCAGTGGCAGCCTCTATGCTGCTGCCTATGTGGGCCCTGAGGCTAAGCTATTTTGACCATTATACAATACAGGATTGCACAAGGAAATGCAGTCATAGCCCCCTCCATACCACACATGGAAAATGAATGGAAAATATTTGAACATTTTATATTAGAATACAACAAAACTATAACATAACAAAATAATTTATTTATTAAAGTATTCTTTATACGTTAAACAGAGGTTTAATATAGCAGCAAACAATCCCCCAAAAATTGTGGAGAAGAAGTGTCTAGCAGAGAATGAAGTCTGTGTGTTGTAATCTGGGTTTTCAGTGCTTTGTTTACATAGCTGGTCCAGCTGTGTGTCCCTTTTACTGCATGTTAGCGCATGTTGTCGCGCTGGCTAGCCCCGCTCTGCAATGTGCTCATAAGGTGTTTACAGCTGATAACACCTGACATCATCCTAGAGGAATCGTAGCGCCCCACCCTCCGGTTCCCCCCTAGGCTACCCATGTTAGCTCTATCAGCACCGTTGCCGTTGTTTGCACTGTTAGCTGCAAGCCACCGTCTCAGCTGTCACAATGCACAATTCCATGCAGCCTCAGCTGTACTTTCTGTTCAGTGCCAAGCAGTAAATGTTAGAATGCTTCGACGCTAACCAAACATAATGGTAAATATTAAACCTGCTCAACATCAGCATGTTAGCATTGTCGTATTCAGATGTTAGCATTTATCTCAGAGCGTCGCCATGCCAAAGTACAGCTGCACAGAGCTGCTAGCACGGCTGTAGACTCTCAGTCTTGTGACTTGATCATCACAACTGACATGCACGTAATCCTCTATAGTCATATCGATAACAATCTAATATTCTCTTTTACTTCAAGAGGTTAAACTTCCAATAAAAATTAGCATCCACTGGAGCATTATCAGTTAATTGATTTATTGCATAATTCTATGCAAGAACTGGTTCGGAAATGAATCTAAAGGCATCTTTCCAGGCTGTTATCTTGCTATCGTGACTGAAAACACATCCGACATCACATCGCCCTTTCTTTCATTTCAGCAACCATGAATCAAACACTGATACACTCTAATGGTCTAATGACTTGTAATTGGATTAAAGTGATTCCAGATTGATCAGCATCTAATTCTGAAATGCAGTGTAAAGTCTGTGAGCCCTCAACTACTTTTTTTTTTCTTTTCTTTTCTTTTTTCTTTTATATTCCTAGTAGATGTGGGCGACAGTTCCCGTGGTCAGAAGATGGTCGCCATCAAACATTATCTGCTTCTGGTCTCTGTGACAGCTCTCATTATTGGAGGCCAGCGAGTAGTTACCAACTGATAAAAGCATATCACACAGCAGAGGAAATTGAATTCTGGAGGACATAAATTCTGACTGCGAGAGTTCATAGTCAGAAGCTAATTTAAGGAAGATTAAATTAATTTCAGTGACATCCATTCTATCTTGACGAAGTCGGTACATAACATAATGTAGCTCTGTTGCCTTGAGATAAGAGGATAGTCATTCTAGACTGGGCACAGCAGTAGCTGAGGATCAAGCCCTAATCCCATTGCTGCAACCTTTTTTACAGAACGTCATGGAGGATACAGAGTGTCTGACAACCATTATTCAGTAAGGGGATTTTAAAAGTCTTTCAGTTTAGTGTGATAATTTAATTGACTGCTGACCCAAAGCCTCAGGACACAACTTGCCTTCATACGCAGCCAGCTCAGTTTTCATATCACTCATATTTTTTTGATTTTGCCTTTCGTCAAAACCAAAATGGAAATTTATCATTTTTCAAGAAATCAAGTCACGCAATATCTCTGTAGCTCAGCGTGCAACTTTGCATCACGCTGCTTCTTTTGTCGTGGAAATAAAAAAAAAATGTGAATAGATTGGATTAATAATGTTTGGTTTGAAGTTGCATGAATTCATTTATTTGGCCATTTTGGGGGCAAAAAAATTCAAGCAAAAAACATGATGACAGACACAGGTTTCAAATATTATAGAGTGCCAAAGCCCTGATATCACATACGTTCTTCTCCTCCATTGACTCCATGGATGAATGTGTCAAATATCCATTCTTATTTTGACATCGATAGTGAAACATTTTGTTAAGTATGTTCTAAGGATTAATTAATAGTGATTTGGCTTTGCTTTTCTATTAAGTTGCTATAGCTACAAAACAGCAGGCAGCAACATTATCACCCATTCAAAGTCCTGTTTGAGTCCACATGACTGAAAGTCATATTTTCACATAATATTCCCGATTGTATTTTCCCCACAGTAGCTCTGTTTTAGTCTCCACTTGGACAATACACCTGGCTCTTAAGATGCTGGTTGTTTCACTGCCTGTACCAGGTAGCTGCTCACGTTGTCCTGTGTGCTGTTTGGTTGTGGGCAGAGAGCGTACACTGGATTTATCAGAGTTTGTTTGCTGAAAGCATCTGCCTGCCTGCTGGCAACACGGATAATGAGAGCGGCGAGTCTGTTCCATAGAGCTATGAAAGCCAAACGTTGAGTTGGAGTTGGGTTATTATTCTCTGTAATTTTGTCACCATTCACATTACCCGTATTCATCGGATTGATTTGTTCATATCCAAAATATCGTTAGTGGAGCTTTCAATTTGTGTGTATGAGTTAATCTATACTTTAATCTAACCCATAGTCTTGCTTAGATCTATGTTTACAACATAAAATCCATTCTATTTGTAGCAGCTAGTTTGTTTCCATACCATTGTGTGAAATATGGTATTTTCTCTCAAGGCACAATCCGTATGGTTAAGCTATGTAAATGGCTAATGAATTACAGATGAACATCGACGCAAATGAATCCCCCACATGTCCCTTGGTAATATGGCAACCATTTAAAAGTTGAATCAATAACCCTGAAGTTGAAAGGAAGTGCAGGAACCGCACTTGTTTGGTCACAATAAACAGAATGCAGACGGCAGACTCCTCTAAATCATGGTGACAAGCACAGTCACGCTAAATCACTGGAAGCGAAAAATAAATGTCTCATAAGTTTATCAGCTGTGTCTTCATGGTTCCTGCGGGAACTGGAGAATATCAGCGACAACGACGGTGGAAATTAATGATTTATAATCTGAATTTATACTTCAGTCCAGTGACGTTGGTTGTTTTATATGCATAAATATTATATATAATAGTAACGTTTCTTTACATTGGTGCGATGCCCAGGTAATGTCTAAATGTTTAACTTTGCATTTTAACTTATTATAATTATAAATGTAATTCATGGGAACACAGTTGGAACACCACCATTATGTAAGTTCAGTTGTTATTCAAATAATTGTTATGGATAAATAACACTGAATACTGATATTTATCACTGTAGAAAAATATAAAAATTATAGTGAAATATTATAAGCAAGATAAAACATACCTGAGTCTGTTCTACTTCATAATTCAGGGTTTTATTAATGTAAAATTTAAACCAGCTGTATTTGCACTCATGAACCAACAAACCATATACTGTATTATATATATATATATTGCCCAAATTGTTTCAATGCTCCCATGCTAATGCCTCTTTAATTGTCTGCAGATGCACATGAATGAGAGAGAAGTCTGCTCTTTTCTTCTCTTACTGACACACAATAACATTTTCTCACCCTCCTCTCATCTTTCCTGTTCTCATAAATTTGGGCCTGATCCTCTTTCCCCACCTCAGACGGATGATGTGTAGATGCAAGATCTGCCTTTCCCTCATCCATCTCGTCCTCCCACTATCCCTTTCCTGCACTCCATCTTTCAGAACGGTAACCTACGGTCGCCAGCTGTGCAGGGAGCCCCAGAGTGTATTTATGGCGAGCCGCACTTTATCACACACAGCTGCACAGCTGCCAACATCACTCGGGGCGTTCCTCAGCCTCCCTGCCTGTGGCCATGTTTTTTTGTGTGTGTGTGTGTGTGCCGGTGAGATCCTGCACTGCTGCTGCATGCTCCCTTCTCCTCAGCTGCTGCCCTGCTGGATGAGGTGGGGTGAACTGTTAATGGCCTGTAGAGTACAAACAGTGGTGCCCGGGCCATGGCTACTGGGCAGGCTTATAGCACACCTTCCAGTAAAAACACAAAACTCAAACAAGCGGTGCCATTCAGTTCAAGTTTTACCAGGAAAATCATTCTCGCCATGCAGGCTTTGACAGTCCTCGTTTTGTCTTCCAACTTTCCACAAAAGCAATGATGTATCGATTGTTGCTGCTTCTCTCCGCTGGCCTCTTGTTGATATTTGGAGACGTTAAAATATCTCCCCCACGTCTGGCCCGGTCCTTGCATAAATCTGTCCTGAGACTGCAGGGGGCCTTGTCATGAGCTGCCTCCTTCCCTGCCGACCTCTTGTCCCCGGGCGGACAGAGTGGAATACATTCCCCTCTCTCTCTCTTATAGGATCTCCAGTGTCCTCACAGCCTATCAGGGCGGAGAGATCTACACCCCCCCCCCCCGTACATCTTCCGCTGGTGCAGAGCTTTATGCAAGGTGACAGCTCCTCACACTTCAGTGTTCGGATCACCTCAAGAAGCTCAGATATCGGAAAAAATGAGCACACTTCCCACCGCGGTGACCAAATGTAGATTGACTGAGGCTATCCGCAGGCCGCGGCACCCCTATCCTCCTATCCTGATAGAACAGGCCTGCTGGTAACTCTCTACATAAGAGAGAGTGGAGTCTGGAGACACATCATAGGGGAAAGCTGGCTGCAGACAGAAGAGGGGAGGGTGCGGGTGGTGGTGGTGGAAGGGAGCGAACACTTTGAAGCCATTGGAGGTGATGTCAAGTTTGCTTAGACTCAAGGGTGGTGTTTGAATATGCTGGCCACTAATATGGCACCAGTATCTCTGTCCTCATCTCTGTTTTCTGTCACTATGTACAATCTGGGCTCGTCTCCTCAGCTCCTGACAATGTCCTTTCACATCACGTTATTGCACACTCGGAGCTGCAGTCAGCAAGCCGTCACTCAGCCCCTTTGTCTGAAAGTCAGGGCTGCGTTTTGCCGTTAATGCACTCGGTGCCTGTGTGAAAGTGATGGAGAATACACTATCTGCATTCCCATCAGGAAATCCCTGGCAGTGGAACCTGGAATATCACTCACCGCTCATGTTATTTACACCCGGATGTATCTACATTCTCCAGGATCTGACAAGTGGCGTTTTGTGTAAAGAGATTTAAATTGACGACCTTACCCTGCAGCTCAGGAGGTCTCTGTGCACAAGAATCCAGGCTTTTTTCCAAATACCTTTAACGCATACGTCAGCGAAATACACCAATAAAATCTTCCTGCCCTGGGCAAAAACACACCTAATTTCCCTGAGCATGTAAATATATTTTATTCCCTGTGGATTAGTGTGTGTAAGGTCAGCTCACCCTGAAACCTTGCTAGGAAGAAGCCTAAAAAAAAAACATTTTACATTTCTTCTAATTGCAAAGTCTATCTTTAAGTCATGGCTCAGCAGCATACTCTGTTTAGCCAGTGATCCCTTTAAAGAGTGCTCAATCTGTCTGTCTAGACATTGTCCCGAAGGCAGGAACATTTTGAAGGTCAAACTAAAAAAGTTGTTCATATCCTGTCTTTTCATAACGTTACACAGAGCAGCTGGTAATGGATTTCTTTCATGTATGTATAGACTTCTATTAGAAGTTATCTGATAAAAAAGGGATTTTAAAACTTAAATACTGTATATTTTGTTCATATATCGAGCACCATACAATGTGTATCGACCATTCCAAAAGCACATCAAAAGCCGCAGTTTAGGAAAAAGGTTGCACATTCATTTGTTGAATTTCCACCATTTTTTGAGTTCATTCATCCGGTTGTTCACAGAGGATAAAATCAGACATCACTTTATGGCCACAGAGCAATCACACACAGCCCTCCAGTGTCTTCAGCTGACTCTTCGGGCCCTGTCAAGTCCTCCTTCAATCTGGGAGTCTGAGCAGTCGCGTGGAGGTTGACATGATTGCCTTTAAGCAGCCCCTCTTAGCCAGTGACACACAGCTGCAGCCAGGCACCTCTTCTGACAGTAAGAGCACCATGATGGATTGCCTTGCCAAAACTGCTGATCAAAGAAGGTCAAAGGTCAGATGTGTGTCTGGCTGCACGAGGCATGTGCAATCACCAGAGATGGCTTTTTTTTCTCAAATATCTGAATGTAAGGCTGGATTTTTATGTCGCTGATAGCAGCCTGATTGAGCTGCAGAGTAATTATATCATCAATTACTGGGATTTTGTCAGATATAAAAAAAAAAAAACCCTCATGTGTCAAGAATATTTCAGTGTATCGATCTAGAGGGTTCAAACGAGCCTCAGAATCATAATGAAGTACAAGCTTCATACTTGACACGGTGCCAATACTGGAGCAAATACTGATTACTCTTTGACCAGTATTCATACGCACATTAATAGACATAAAGTACCATTTGGGGCTGCGGAAGAGCTCTGCTGAAAAGAGCAGATGTTAAAAAGTTTCTGACACGTGTCACGCTGCCATTGAGACTCTGCCACTGATGTGGGTGGAGCTGACAGCATCCCAGCCATTGAAGATGGCTCTGGGACACACCGAGTTTGGTACGTGTCAGCTCTCATTGTTGTCAGGATGCATCCTTAGTGAAGTCTGAATATGTAAAAAGCCTCATTAAAAAAAAAAGGGAAATTCATATCAGACATGTTTGGATGGCATAATAGGAAAATGTTTTTGATGTTTGCCCTCACTCTCTTCAAAACACTTAGGTGGACGAAATAGTCCAGATACTAAACAGCATTTAAAGAAAAGACTATAGGCTATTGGCAAGGATAATGGCTTGGAAATTCTTCCAAGAACTAAATATCATCAAGGCCAATATGAACATGAGCCATACATCTCCTGGGAGATCTTCAAGCGGGGAGTTTGATATGAGAATAAATAAACAAGTCTTTTACATGCCACAATCATATTAAACTCAAGTGAAAAAGCTGTAACGAAATTACCTTTTGGGATTACAGTTTGGCTATCGTTCTTGTGCTAAGTGCTACTGGGTTAGCCTTTGTGCTACATAGCTGCTAGCTGAGCAACGGCTCTCACTCATGCAATGGGTGTCTGCTCATGAACAAGTTAACTTCACTGTTGGACCATTTATCTGTGTTTTATTCCATTTCTTTTTGTCACAAGCTGTTGTTTGTGTTGTCTGTTGTTTTCGCAACCAACAGGTTTTTAAAAATGGCGGCAAAACGGTGTAGTTTTGGGGCTTTCCGAAGCTGTTTGATCATCCCACAAGCACGAAGCATGATGGCGCCTTAAATCAGAAAAACGTTAGAATCAAGTATGTCTAAACGCCCAATATATAATGCACACGACCGAAGGAGCAATTCTTTGAGATAACTTGAGTGCGTAGGAAATGAAGCAGAGTGAAGCGTCCCTATCTAAAGATCCTGGCTGGAGTGGGAGACTTCTGCGGTCGAGGTGACTAAGGAGTCTTATGTCTGGGCCAGATTCACATTAGTGACATTTATCATTGAGAGGGAAGATGGTATAATTAGCTTGTCATTCTACTTTAGACTGAGTTGGCGCTCTGTGAAGAAGAATGGACTGCGAGCCCAAGGAGCTGACAGCCAGTCGATAATGTGGCAATTAATGTCATAAATAATTCTGAAGCCAATTATATTTAAATGGACCTCACCCTCTAAAACAGCACTTTATGCCTATCACTTTATGATGTGTTCTGTATCAAACAGCAGGAGTAGATTTTTTTATTTTTTTTATTTCAACATATGGCCGACATATGGCGAAGCCATAATGTGAGGCATAAAAATCAGAAGGGCCATGCAGGAGATTTATTTGTTGATTTAGTTTGCTGTTGACTTATGAATGTCTTCCTTATTGCTGAAGCATCACCTGCGGTAAAAGGCAAATACAAAGTGTAAAACCACTTTTAATCAAAATTATATTGCCTCCATGTTGCTCGCTGTATAAAATGTCTCCAGCTCTTAAAGAATGTGAGTAATTTAATGGCAGTAGTGGTTAAATATATCAAATGCTCCATCTGGCCTTGGGAGGGTCAAGCCCAGTGTGATATATAGAGAAGACTGTGATGGCTGAAGGTCGTGTCAGCTTCTTCTGCATAATGCATGAATCCTGTAACTCTCTCTGACTTCAATCCTCTGAACCTGAACCTTGGGATGAAAATTTTACTAAGTAAATCAACAAGCATGCTGGCATTTCTATTAACCTCCAGTGTGGAACTGACACAAACATGAATCACAGTAAATAATATCTTGCAAATTGTAAATCACGTTTACAACTCGTGCTGAGAAGTGATATTATTGGATAGAGGCATCTGTTTGCTGTTTGTTACTGCTAATTTATTTGCAGCAGAAGCAGCAGAGAGGGTGTTTTAATGGGAAAAATTACAATTTAGCATGACAAATATGGGAAAGCTCTAATTGCTGGTTTTGAAAAATTGCATTTAACACAAGCTTTTATTTTCTTATACTACATCTCAACAACATCCACAGATTGTATTTTATTTTATGTTCTATCAAAGTAGCAATAGTCTATTATAATGCAGGTGGTTTTTTGCTTTTGATGAGTGGTATTTCCCACTTCAAAGATGAAAATAGCCAAGAGCTTTGATTTATGCATGCATGGAGTGAAACAAAAGAAAAGGAAATGTTGACCTTTAGTGAGAACATAAAGGGTCAGTGTGGCAACTGTGCCTTACAGGCAAATTGCCTCGCAGTGCCGGTGATCTGTCCTTGCAATCAGGATGAAATTCTCATCATTTCCCATTCGTTTTCTGTTTAATAGTACAAATGTGGAGCGTCACTATGTTTCTCTGTCACCTCACAGCAACGATTAAAAAAAAAACTAAAATAAAAAATAGGAAGAAATGAAGCCACAAGGATGAAAATGTTAATAACAACGTTTTTGCTCAATTTAAATCAAATTCAGAGAAATATTCAAGTGGCAGCGCTGAGAATCCCTACTTTGTTTCAGATGCTGCGTGCAAGTCTGCAAGCTCTCCTGCCCGCCTTCATTTCTGTATCAAAGGGTAAACTAATGCAAAATGTATATGGCCCTTGGCACAAAAGATGGTGGTGCAGCTCAGTACAGGAAGATCTGTGTGCTAAAAGCTTGAAACATCTGTGTAAACACATGGCCTTTTTCCAACCATGTAGTCAATGTTCTCCTAGCCTTAAGATAGATGTCCAAGGCAATATACCTTGCCCCGAGGCTATGCTGGAATGACTTTGAACATCTGAAAAACCTTGAGCTTCAAGCAATATCCACTTTCAATATTCCAGCCTCACAGCATAACATAGAAGAGTTCAACCGATGGCTTTTATTTTACTCTTGGTTGAGTGGATCGATCGTACCGGTGCACAGTGGAAATGTTACGAGAAATTACGAGAATAAAGAAGTTTTAATGATGCAGTGATATTTTATGGTTGATTATCTATTCTGATTTCAAATTTTGTTCGTGTTTTTGAAAGGTAGAGACAAGCATAACAAAAAAGAGAGGTCCATCTGCCTTGGTTGTTGTTCTTTAATTCTGTTAATAGCCCAAGGTAAAGATTTATCTGCTCTTGTCAATTTACCTCAGCCTCAATATAAAGCACCAAGGTCACTTTTTCCTTGCCTGGCCCACAGGATTAAATTGTCATGTCACTCTAATAGGCAGCACAGGGAATCATTAGTCCAGCTCAGCTGCCTGACTGATAGGCATTTCAGTCCAATCATGGGAGTGTGCCGCCACAGGCCAGCCAGTATTGACACTGTGTCAGGACTGAGAGGGGACGCCTTAATCAGCCAGGACACTCTCAACATTGATTTGACAAGCTGTCGTAATGACCCCCTTGTTTTGGTAAAGGATCACTGTTTATCCGCGCTGGCATTGATGCACTCAGAGTGCATTGTCATGGAAACTATTATCACCAGCCAAGCCTGTGCAGCTGGACAAGAGTTGTGTTTAGAGGGGATCATGGATTTGTGTGTGTGTGTGTAAATGCACAGCCCCGGTGTAACTACATGCAGTAACGGTAGTTTGAAGAGAGGTCGCCTAACTAATGTTAGCCCCGATAGATTTATGAGCTCCACGGGCAAAAATACATTTTAATACATTGCTTTAGTTCTGTGGCAAATCAGAACCTTTAAAATCCTTGTCTTTTAAGTTGTCAATCATAAATCTGTATGCTGGGTTTCAGTTGAACATCCTGTTGCTAGTAGCAACCCCCTACTGGCACAATTTACCAGCAGTTACAAACTTTGTCTCAACTCAGGAAAGCGATTGCATCCCATTTCGAAGATGCCTACAAGTACAGCCAAGAAAACAGCCTTCTTTTCCCCCAGATTTGCTATGCTCTTTCTTGTAAAGTGCAGCTTGTTGCTAGGCGACGGGAGTGGCTAAGGGCGGGATTTTCTACTTCCTTCCCTTTTTGATGTCACCAGATGTGGTTGAGCTACCTGTGCGTCAAGTTCCAGTGTGCTGAGCCCCTTACCTACCACACTCCCATGTGTAATTTTAATATTCGGCTGGTGACAAGTTGTTTGTCATATTTCAGTGTAGAGAAAACACGGTGTCTGTGTTAGAGACACTGGGTGTTTCAGCCATTTCGTTTTATGCTAGTTGTATGCTAGCTTTATGCTTTTAATTGTATGGGATAATGTGTGTTTTTTTTTATAATACAATTACATCTTACGTGTTGTTTTGTTTTTAATTTAGCTTAGCTTTAATCTTTGCCTCTCTTTCAGTTCCTTTTATTAGCGTTTGTGATATTTGGTTGACAATTCAATTTAATTATTGAGACAGCTGCCATCATAATTTGACAAGAGCACGTTTATATGCTCTGAATAGAACCGTTATGCAAACTCCTTTAAACAGATTTCCTTACACTTGATATATGCAGTAACGGGGTGTGATGGTGTGATGGCTACATGTGTTTGTTTACTAAGAAGGGTGACAATGCCGCTGGCAGGCGGATCAGGGAAATCAGCAGTTCTCTGCGAGGTGTTAGACTCTAAATATTATTGGCATGCTGACAGTCTCCCACAGTGCTGTGCTGTGTAAAGGCATTAACAGGCCATCTTCATCCCCAAGGTGAGAATGTGGAGAGTGTTTTTACCAGCTATTATCCCCGATGTACATGATCTGGTACTCAGAAAGTACATAACATAAAACACGCTTTAAATTCGCTTTGCTTAGTTCATTTTTTTGGTTTCTATTCGTATTTCAACAACACAACAGCTTGATCATATTTGGCTATTGTCGAAATTGAAAAGAAGAAAAAGAGAATATTCCTATTCCTAATTTCACTCATCTCATGGCCGAACAAGTTTGTATACACCATAGTGCCACTGAAGCGTGTGCTTTGTTTGGTCAGCACAAATGCAGGTCACCAGTTAAACTTAATCTCTTTTTTATGTCACTATGCCAAATTAGAAGTTAATCACTTTTCATGTTACAGTTCCTACTTGCAAGCGTTTTTTTGAAGGGCTTCAGGCTTTTGGTTGCAACTTTAATTTTTTATAGAAGGAAATAGATAATCTGGCATAATATATCACTGGTGATTTATTCACTTGGCAGTGTCCATGGTCATGCATTTTCATCAACATGACTTAAAGTACACATTAACACATATGCCAGTATGTGTAAAAGAAAGTAGTACACTAAATATAAGAGAAATGGGAAATACAAATACCATTTATAACATAAACTGCACTGCATAATGGCCAGAGGTTAAAATAATAAAAACAAAATCATATCCAAATATGGATGTGGAGGAGGAGGGGCAAGCAACAACAAACAAAAAAGAAAAAAGAAAAACAGAACATGTATAATGTCAGAAAATCTTTTGGTGCCATCACTATGCATCTAGCCATTATCATGTGACAAGCAGCCATATTGTATCCATGGCTGTTGCCAAAGCAATTATAATAAGGATGATGTTCATGATTTAAATGTCATTCAGAAACTCAAATATGCAGCACTTCATAGCAATGAACATATTTCTGTAAAATGTGCTTCCATGTTTTTATTTCAAATGAGAACAGATTGCCAACCATAGAAAGCTTCTAGTGTTCATTTAGCTTATTCATGTTTTGAAGTAACTCTCAAGGAATCGTTTAACGTGATTATTTTCCCATATAAACAATATTATATATCTACTATGTCATTAAATTATTTATGGCATACAATATGACATAACGTTTGTATATTTTCTATGACATAGTGTTTTTAAATGTTTTACAGCACACTATGATTACTTTCACTACACTCAGCCTATGCTTAATATAGGATACAAGGGATTTTTATGACTTTTTAAACATTTTTTGCAACAATTTATGAATTTTATCAACTGACATTTTTTTAAATTTTTGACATGCTAGTATGATTTTTTCCCCCAAAATGTACCGTGGCTTTTTATGACTGTTCTGGACTCACTACACTCAGCCTATGCTTGACATACCATACCAGGGATTTTTATGACTTTTTGTTAATTTTTTCCAATATTTTATGAATTTTATCGAGTGACTTTTTTCAGGAATTTTTGACATGCTAGTATGATTTTTTCCCCCAAAATTTACCGTGGCTTTTTATGACTGTTCTGGACTCACTACACTCACTACACACTTGACATACGATACGAGGGATTTTTATGACTTTTTAATCATTTTTTACAATTTTTTACGAATTTCATCAAGTGACTTTTTTTGGGGAATTTCGACATACAATACTATGACTTTTTTTTTTTTTTTAAATATTTGACTATGGCTTTTTATGACTGTTTTGGACTCACTACACTCAGACTATGCTTGACATACGAAACGAGGGATTTTTATGACTTTTTAATAATTTTTTACAATATTTTATAAATTTCGTGAAGTTACTTTTTTTGGGGAATTTTCGACATACAATACTATGACTTTTTTTTTTTAGAAAAATTTGACTATGGCTTTTCATGACTGTTTTGGACTCACTACACTCAGACTATGCTTGACATACGAAACGAGGGATTTTTATGACTTTTTAATCATTTTTTACAATATGTTATGAATTTCATCAAGTGACTTTTTTGGGGGAATTTTCGACATACAATACTATGACTTTTTTTTTGTTGAAAAATTTTAACTATGGCTTTTTATGACTGTTTTGGACTCACTACACTCAGACTATGCTTGACATACGAAACGAGGGATTTTTATGACTTTTTAATCATTTTTTACAATATTTTATGAATTTCATCAAGTGACTTTTTTCAGGAATTTTCGACATACTATGCATTTTTTTCTGAAAAATTTGACTACGATTTTTTATGACTGTTTTGGACTCACTGCACTCAGACTATGCTTGACATACGATACCAGGGATTTTTATGACTTTTTAATCATTTTTTACAATATTTTATGAATTTCGTCAAGTGACTTTTTTCAGGAATTTTCGACATACAATACTATGACTTTTTTTTTTTAGCAAAATTTGACTATGGCTTTTTATGACTGTTTTGGACTCACTACACTCAGACTATGCTTGACATACGAAACAAGGGATTTTTATGACTTTTTAATCATTTTTTACAATATTTTATGAATTTCATCAAGTGACTGTTTTCAGGAATTTTCGACATACAATACTATGACTTTTTTTTTTTTAGAAAAATTTGACTATGGCTTTTTATGACTGTTTTGGACTCACTATACTCAGACTATGCTTGACATACGAAACGAGGGATTTTTATGACTTTTTAATCATTTTTTACAATATTTTATGAATTTCGTCAAGTGACTTTTTTCAGGAATTTTCGACATACTATACTATGACTTTTCTTTTTTAGAAAAATTTGACTATGGCTTTTTATTACTGTTTTGAACTCACTACACTCAGACTATGCTTGACATACGAAACGAGGGATTTTTATGACTTTTTAATCATTTTTTACAATATTTTATGAATTTCATCAAGTGACTTTTTTCAGGAATTTTCGACATACTATGCATTTTTTTCTGAAAAATTTGACTACGATTTTTTATGACTGTTTTGGACTCACTGCACTCAGACTATGCTTGACATACGATACCAGGGATTTTTTATAACTTTTTAATCATTTTGTACAATATTTTATGAATTTCGTCAAGTGACTTTTTTCAGGAATTTTCGACATACTATACTATGACTTTTTTTTTTTAGCAAAATTTGACTATGGCTTTTTATGACTGTTTTGGACTCACTACACTCAGACTATGCTTGACATACGAAAAGAGGGATTTTTATGACTTTTTAATCATTTTTTACAATATTTTATGAATTTCATTGAGTTACTTTTTTTAGTCAATTTTCAACATACTATACTATGACTATAAATTTAACCTTTTTTCTAACTTGTATAAAACATTAGTCTTTAGGTACAGTAACCTCTGAGAAAATAAACAACATGACATTATGTAGAACACAATACATCAGCTTTTAATTTGTGAAAATACAAAATGAAATCATGTACAATTTTATGTACAAGCCTATTTGTACAAGACAATAAACTGTATTAATTATTGGTATTATGACATAGTCAGAAATATCAACTTAGCACTGACATTGTATTCACAACTCAATGTGCTAAAAAGAAATTCATAAAATAATACAAACTAGACTGCAATACCAAATGCCTCAGCCTCACAGTTACTGTCAAACAAGAACACACTAGAAAGAAATATTTTACATTAAGCTTTACAGATTTCTTTGCAGAGTACATAAAAATGATTTGCTATCAGGCCCTGCTATTGACGATGGATGATTTAAAAATAGTTTTAAGACTTCAAATTATTTACTACACCTCTAGTTATCTCCAGGGAATTACAGCCTTGTTTTTAAAAAAACCTAAAGTATTCTGATCTCTAAGCAAAGATGATGGTACATTTCTCAATTTCACAGCAAAAGTCAATTTTGCTTTAATTCAACTAAACTAGAAGCCTCTTTTCGCAACAGTGGGTCTTCTGGAGTCCTCCGTTGGCTTCAGCACTGCCTGGCACATTACTGGCACTGAACGATGCCAGTAAAAACATCACAACCTCTCTCTTTTCACATCCAACAACAGTCCTAGGATGAGTCTTTTGTTGTTTTTATACCTTTTTCATTTCATTTCTCTTCATTGATTCTGAAATAATTTCATAACTTTGCCAATAAAGCTGTGTTTCATAACTTAAATAAGACAAGATTAATAACCAGTCTTAGCTCTGCATTCTGGACCCATGTATGTACAAACATATGATCTGTGCTTCATTAAATAATGCATTTCTTTTATGAATATATCAGATGCGTAAGATTGTTTAACAACAGAATGAAATCAAATAGCCCAAATATTTTTTTATGATAGAGCTGTTTTTTAATGTATCTACACAAAGCATGAACATGAATGATTTATGGCATTAAGATTGGTCATGGAGCCCATACAAGTCCTTAATGGCCTCCAAGACAATCCTGTGTCTGGCAGTGCTTACAGCCAAAGGAGGACTTACAGATGCCCACTTCGTGCGATATGAGGCCTTTATATTCAGCTCACCTACAGGCTTATGTTATGGTGACATGCTATACCATAGTATTTAACTTTGCTGTATATGCTTTTTAAGTAAATGAATTTCTCTGTCACTGTAATATAAACTGTGTGAGATTTTTGGTTATATTCTTATGTCAACAACAAAACAGCTCTATCATGTTTGGCTATAAAAAGAAGAGAAGAAAAAATATATTCCTAACATTTTTTCCCCTGGAGAATCTTTGCAGATTCTGAAACGCTTTACTTAATACAATTTCCGGGGTTTTGGACATTGCAACCAAACAGTGACATGTCAACAGTTCTAACAAACGACTCGAAAAGGCAAAAATAAGACAATTTAAATGGATAGAGATAAGGCTGGAGCCAAATGCCATTTACACATGGACGCTGGCCATCTTAACTGTCACAAATGTTGTGAATTAGCTCCAAATGGCAAAGGATACACTGAGAGTCAGTAATTAACCATTGCCATTGTGGTGGGATCGCAGCTGGATGTAAAATACACATTTCAACATACTGTACAGAATAACTCTGCAACACTGGGTTAAGTCAATGCAGTTGTAGTAGTTGTTCATTAACAGCTTAAAAGGCAACTTTTCAATTGCAAAACTTGATCCAGTTATTATAATCACTTATTTTAATAGCAGTCGTCATTTTTACATTGCTCTTCTCATTCAAGTGACCCTCATTCCCCAAAATGAAACCAAAAAGTCATGGAGTCTGGTCACCAACATTAGCTGTGCAAACTAATAGTTGAATGGTTGCGACGTTTGATGATTGTCTTCATGTATATTTTATGTATGATTCTAAATCTGGTGAATGAGGAAATCAGTTTATGTTCATCTCATCTAATGTCATTTCATGATTTGTGTTTGCAGATGAGAAGATTGCCCAAATCCCACCAATCTGACACAATGAGTCTTCTGGGGGTCTAAACGTCCAGGTGTCAGTGGGGATCCAGAGCTCAGCACTCATCTTCTGCTTCTCTGTTGGGTGGATTCAAGCTGCTTGTGGATCTATGCTGACTGACAGGGTTGATGGCGAGCGTATTCACAGGCTTGATCTGGATGGTCCTCAGGTGAGTATTCTCTGGCTCATCTGTAAACCATGTCTTTTCTGCAGAAGAGATAGTCATATAGAGAGAAAGAGGTGGGACATCACACAGTTAATGCGACAATGGACTTCGATTCCATTTTCCAAGTTGAGTCAGCACAAATGCAGGTCACCAGTAAAACTAAATCCGTTGTTCATACTTCACCGTACGAAATTAGAAGTTAATCCCTTTTCACTTTGCAGTTCACACTTGCAAGTGTTTTTTTGTTTCTTTTCCTTTTTGAAGGGCTTCAGGCTTTTGGCTGCAATTTACATTTCTTATTGAAAGAAATAGATAATCTGGCATAATATATCACTGGTGATTCATTCACTTGGCATGGTCATGCATTTTCATCAACATGACTTAAGGTAGTCGTGCTGCAGTACATTAACATGTGCCAGTATGTATCCACATGTTGCCAATAATAAAACATCAAGGATCACTTGATGCAGAATAAAGTGAAGTAGATCCAAAACATTCCATTTTTAATAACCCATTCTGCAGTCACACCTACAGTGAGATGTACTGCACAGGTCATAATCATGCGGTCCTAATGCAGTCATTTGGAAAGACTAAACTTCTTGGCTTTCAATCAGAGGGCAAGATGTCAGCAGAGCCATGTTCAATGCATTATTTAACATCATGCATAATCAGTCACTTCCATACCTTGGCCCACTCTATTCATCCTTGTTGCACTTTGGGAAAAGAAAGTAGTACACTAAATATAAACAAAATGGGAAATACTAATATGACTACTTATAACAGAAACTGCACTGCATAATGACCAGAGGTATAAAAATAATAATTAAAAAAAAAACAGAAATAGAAAATGTATCATGTCAGAATCGCTTTTAGTGCCATCACGATACATCTAGCCACTGGAACATGTGTCAAGCAGCCGTATTGTTTCCATGCCTCTTGCAAAAGCAATTCTAATTGCGATGATGTTGTCCATGATTTAATTGTCATTCAGAATCAAATAAATTCATGAAGAAAGTCATAGTATGGTATGTCGAAAACATTCATGAAAAAAGTTGCAATCACTTTTTGACATGCTATACTACAAAGTTAAAATGTAGCATGTTGAAAGAAATGATAAAAAGGCATAAGTGATAAAAATGGCATTCGTATGTTGAAAAAAGTAATAGTAGTATGTCAAAAAAAGTGAAAAAAGTTATAGTATAGTATGTTGAAATAAATGTATTTCTGTAAAATGTGCAATGCAAAAGAACATGTGCAGCTGAAACTTCACTATTTGAAATAGGAACAGGTTACGAACCATAGAAAGCTCGTAGTGTTCATTCAGCAGCTGTGAAAATGCAACATTTGCTCATTCATGTTTTTAATCAACAATCGAATATTTGAATGTAAATATTTCCCATCAAAACAATATTATATTAGAAATTTAAAAGCTGCATACCTCTGCCAATTCTGCCAAATCCTCTTAAAGTGTCAGCAATAGAACATATTTAGATATAGACATATGTTGTGAACCAGATGTTTTGATGCTGACGACAGTTTTTATTCAATGTTTCAAGCTTACCATCTCATCTCGATGGCTATGTGCATGCATATTTTTGATAACTGTATAAGGTCTACACTGACTTTTTTTTATGGCATCCTGTACTTCTACATCCTGTACAAAGAAATGTGTTTAATGGTTTACAATATGGTTTAATTTATCTTGACATTTTGATGACTCACCATACTATGACTTTTATTTATCACATACTACACTATGACATTTTAATGGCATACTATCCTATGAGGTGTTGCCCCAGTGACCCTGGGGGCTGTGTTGTTGGGGACATCAGCTCCTGGTAGGGTCTCCCAAGGCAAAGTGGTCCCAGGGGAGGGGCCAGACAAAGAGCAATTCAGAAAACCCAGATGGAACAGCACAATAAAGGCTGCATTACCTCACCCGGATTAGGGAACTGAGGCCCCCTCCTGGAGCCATACCTTAGAGGGGAGCTCACCAGCAAGGGTCTGGTGGCTAGGCCTAGATCCATGGGGCTCGGCCGGGCAAAGCCTGAAAATGACGATCCCCAGAATTGCAGACTGGCTTTAGGAACGTGGAACGTCACCTTTCTGGTTGGGAAGGAATCTGAACTTGTGTGGGATGACCTCCTCACAAAGCACTGGTTCTAGAACCAAACTCCTGGAGAGGGACTCTGGCCTTTTCCAGAGTTGCCTAGTGTGAGAGGCACTGGGCGCATGTGGGGATCCTGATCTTTGTAAACCAAAAGGGTCGTCTCGATGTGTCTGCAAGTCGCTGACAGGAAGTCTCTAACTGTTGTGTGTGCATAAGCACCAGACAGCAGTTCGGAGTAAGTGGTGCTTTGTTTTTGGCCTTCTGTGCTAGTCATGGATTGGCCATCACAAACACCATGTTCGAGCATAGGGAGGTTCACAAGTGTACTTGTGACCAGAACACCCTAGGCCAAAGATCGATGATCGACTTTGTGGTTGTATCGTCAGATCTGCGGTCGTATGTCTCGAACACTCTGGTAAAGAGAGGAGCAGAGCTGTCAACTGATCACCACCTGGCGGTGAGTTGGATCAGATGGAGGGGGAGACTTCCTTACAGACTGGTTAAACCCAAGTGTGCCGTGAGGGTCTGGCAGACTACTAGGATTTGTGGTCAGAATGTCATTGGGGCTTGTCTTGGTGACTGTCAAGCTGAAGAAGTAGGCCTTTTGGGCTTTGCTGGCCCAGAGGTCTCCTGAAACAGCTGATGGGTACCGTTTGGCCAGAAGGGCCAGGGTGTGGCAGGAGTTCTGGGGGACTATGGAGAAGGCCTTTCAGTTGGCCTCAAGGAAGTTCTGGCAGATATGTGAGATAACTCGGATCTGTAGAGCAGAACTATAAACTTTCATAATAACGACTTGGGGAAAAAAATTTGATCTATATAAAATAATATTGATATGTGACATTCACGTGTGAAGACAATGTAATTATAATGGTGGTGGAACTTTATTATTAACTGTGACATTTTCTATCTGCAGATATCTTGACATAATTAATATTTCATGGTGGTAGATCAAATTTAGGTATAGTACTTGAATGTTAATGGAAATCAAAGGGCATTAAGAGGACATAATAATCAGTATTTCATTGAAATGGCATACTACGAACTTTTAAGAAAAAGTAAAGTTCAGTTCAAGTACAATGTGATTCGACTTTAATTTAAATAAAACAAACAAGTTACAACAGAGCACAACTTGGAATGTTTTCAGATGGAGAAACCCAGTGACCTTTATCATAGAGGTGAGTTATTAACACAAGAAAGCACAGAATAAGTAAAACTAAAGGTCTGGAAACGTTTGCCAATTCCTGCTCTGAGGGGACTTACTCTGTTGCATTATATATTGTGTTGGCCAATAACACAAATATAAAAAATACTTTCTTTTGCTTTTAGGGCCCTCCCTTCACATTTTAACCTAAATGGCATCATCTCAAACTGGAGGCGTTTTAACCACTTACAGTGAAATCAGCACCAACATTTTAAATGATTAAAAAAACTGAACTATATGAGCCTGAATTATCATTTAAACCATATTCAAAGTCAATAGTTAACTGAACACTAACAGAATCCAAGCTTAGTTGTAGTTGTAGCTTAGTTAATTATAAACAAAATATCTATTGATTCAGAAATATTTCTTTTAACTGCAGGGGGCTTTGGGATACATTTCTAAAATAAAATAAAAATAATAATGTTATCATGACAAAATATAATTTGCGTGCTCAAGTATGACAGGATTATTCACAGCCCCAGTACAAGTTTACTATAGTTCTTGGTATAAGAAGTGTACAACTATGGAAAATCCAGAACCACAGTAACAGCCAATGGATGGAAAGAAACTCCAACAAAAGCCAAAAACCCTTTGTGGTTGCCTACTTTGCCCTATGACATGGGATGGCCCTGCTCACACTATCACAACATCAAATGACACTGTTCTGCCTTGCATGGGGTTGTTGAATGCATTACAATTAACACATACATACCCAGACATGTTACAGTCTGTTTGCAAAAGGACACACAGGACAGTAACTGTTAGCAGGCACCGTTGATGGACATAGACAGTCAGAGAGCTTTAGCGGGGCACTTACTTTTGTTTGTCTCGTAAGTCCCTGCTTTTGATGCGGTTGTTGCGGTTGGTGGTTGGGATAGAGTGGACAGAGGAGCTCTTTTTGCTGGAGGAATGGGACGAATGGGAAGAGTGGGAGAGGCTGGTTCGAGACTGGCCAGCATTGTGGTCAAACTGCATCAGGCAGAATATCAGGTCTGAGGGCACCAGCTCAAACGCATATGGTGGATTGGTTATGACATACCTAGAGGAGAGAGGTGACAGATGGAAGGCCAGTTCTAAACTTAGTATGGGGGGAAACTATTTTTGCATTTCAATGCAAGGTCACATTGGGTCTGTACTCACCTTTTGGTACATTGGCTTTGTGAGTTTAAATGTGCATCTCTTAACCGATAGATGCCAAAGCACAACATGTTGTATGTTTTCAGGGCTTTACAAAACAGGTCACCATAACAACCACCATCCTGCAAGACAGTGACAAAAAAATACAGTTTTTATTTGAACAAAGGCAACACTAAAAAGAAATAGTAGTAATATTGCGTAAAACTACATAATAATCATATAATTGATGAGGAATCAGCTCTACTAGTATGTTGCTTGAAATGAACATATACAGACATTCATGGAAGTATAGTGCAACATATACATAGTATATTACATTTTAATATGTAGCACACCACTTATAAAACTTTATATTACACATACATGTTTATGGATTTTATATTTTCTTTTTAAATAGATTTGTATCAGTTTTGTTTTAGATTGAATAACATCACATTATATATGGCTAAGGTCATACTGTACGAATGTATGAATATGAAATGTAATGTTGTTGGGATGTGTTTCCCTACCAATAAATGTATGACTGGACTGGATTATTATTGTCACAGAACTCACCTATTTTTGGACGTGCAATCCCTGTTACTTATCTCAGCCATCACTGTTAGTCTGAATCCTTTCACTAAAGCTCGCTCCCACAACACAAGCAGACAAAGATGTGCTTAGCCCTTGGGCGACAAAGACCAGTCACTTACCCCGAGGTCGGCGAAGGGCCCATCGTACAAGGCCAGCTGTGCCACACGACACCTGTCCCTGTTAGCCAGCGTCTGTGGCGTGCTGTAGCCGCCCCGTAATGCATTCTCCTCTGCCAGCAGCCCCTCCAGCTCCGGCGTCGCCCCGCCTGTTACCAACGTCCGGATCAAGGTGAGGATATTATCATTGAAGTATGTCTAAAGGGATGAAGGTGTAGAGTCGGTAAATCCTTCAGCAAATGCCACCATAGTCACAACTGAACCTTGTCAAAGTGCCAGGTCGAATGGTGCTACCTAGCCGTGCCCTAATGTGTCACATCGAGGTGGACACCGAGTGAAAAGGAAGAAGAAGCCAATTACTGCAGGTTATTCTCATCCCCATCAGAGAGAGATGCAGGAAATCCATGTCCATCTATTCATTCTGACCAGGCATTTCTTAACGCTAAATAGCAGACAATTATTTGAAGGAGATCATTTTACATGCCATGTTGTATATTAAGCCTGAAGAGACTTTTCCTTAGTGAAGTTGCTATCATTTTAATTCCAACCACTTACTGCTTTGTACATTCTAACGAGGGCAAATGTCTGCACCACAGTCTCCCGTCTCCCTCTGCTTGTACGGAACAGTGACATCTCCCTTGGCTGCTGACAGCACTATTGACTAAGATGATGGATGAGGGCTGTCCATTAGGTACCATTACCTTTGTCTACACCGGAGCACACTTGAAGGCAGCTTTGTTCTAACCTCACTCAAATTGAAAAGGCAGACAACTGAAGCCATCATACCCAGTACAAGTTCCAGTCTTGTCAGCTATTGTTTTTTTTTTCTAAATGAGCAGAGAGGTCCTACATGCTCTGGGGGGGCTGATATCAAAACACAAGGTTTGCCATCACTGGAAGATATTATACCACTGCACAAAAAGCTCCATCATAAGATAATATATTCTGTAAGCGAAATCAATTCTGACTCACCGCACTCATTAAGGAATCCAGCACACTGACGGCGAAGGCTGTTCCACAGGCAAAAGGCTGCGTGAGGTATAACTCTGTGTCAGGGTCGTCATCGTCGTCTTGGTCCAGGAACTGAACGTTGGAGTCATTCACTGTGGAGGTAAACATGCCCATTTCATCACTTATTTTAAATCCTACATGCTCAATTTCTGCATATGAAACCAGATCTAATGGAAGTATTTTGTGATTTATAAAAAGCATGGATTGTGTGCTAGAGCATACGCCGTGGATTCACGTGAAGAGGACACAGAAGTAAAGTGGTTGTGCACAACAGTCAAAAGCTGCAGATATGGACTGTATTAGAAATCTGTGTGTGGTTTCGACACATTTTCCTTTATTCCCCAATTTGGACAAAACGGACTGAAATAAAACTTGTATTTGTGTTCAGCCTTGTGGCCAAGTTGCCTCATTCCTCACATTCCATATCCAGGCCATGCACACTCATGACACCATGCATATTGTCAAAGCTTCAGGCTTTGATTCAAAGTCCTCCTGAAGTCAGTATCAGAAACACCAATGTGCCATTGTTTGTCTTGTGAATCCAAGACAGAACTTCCAATTACTTGAAAGTATCTCATTGCCCCAGAACCTTCTTTGAAGATGTCTCTGAGCACAAAACGCATGCAGTAGCTGGAAGAAAGTAATGATGTAAAAATTTAGCTGGAGAATTGTTACTTCTGTGAGGACAGAAATAAATGTCAGTCATATCGACACAGCTGAGATGAAAGGAGGGCACGGGCCAGAGAATGTGATCCGACAGAAGATGCTATGAAAACAGCCACAAGGACTTCTGAGGGATCAAAGGCCTTGTAATTCTTAGAAAAATAAAAGGGAAAAATTTTGCTTTGAGATAAGGGGCCAAAACAAGACAGGCAATTTCAACCAGAACCAAGGGTAAAATGTGCTCAAAGTGATGCCATGGGAATGAACGGAGTCTCTTGTGCAGCGAGAGAAATCAAAAGGAAGCTGATATGGAGGCAGCAGCAGTTACAACACTGCAGTACAGGACAGAGGCACTTCTTACCCAGCTCAGTTATCATTTGTATGCTGGTCCCACTGCTTTTATCCTGACTGAATGAAATCACAGGCAGTTTTTTGCCTGGCTTTGCTAATGGTGCTAGACAAGTGTTGAGGAAAAACAGTTACTAGAGCATGTCAACAAGGGATGATAAAACATAAAAACTCCACTTTTAGTACGGTTAATCAATAGTGTCAGCCTCTAATTGAATAAATTGTGTTTTCAGATCTGTTTACAACTACTTAAGTGGGAAAAAAAACATGCAACAGTAGAGTTAGCATATCAGTCAGCTGGCACACAAAAAAAATACAGCAGCAAGCATACCTAGTTCCGTTATGATGGGAATATTTGCTCCGGTTGTGACAGAAGTCTGCCGCACTAATCCATGGACTGGGCTGTTTTCAGGAGAGGATCTATCCATTCCTGGTGGAGTGAAGCCTAAATGGACACACACACACATGACATATTCAATAAGTTATCAGAGGCTACAAACGGGCATATCAGCAGAATTAATACGCCGCGGCTGTTTCATCCATTCTCGGCCACCGCAAAAGCCGAAAGTTGCTGAGTGCTATGTTACTATATTCTTGACAAGGTCCAATATTAGTCATTTATAATAGATGTGACATACTGCTCATTTTGTTTCCTTTAGATTGTGTGTGCATGGAGATGGAAACCTTTTACACACACACACAAACAACAAATGTACAATACGGAGCCGTGAAATAGAAAATAAGTGATGCAAGATTGAATTCAAATTGACTTGACATTCCTTGCTTTCCTCAGACTGACAAGTAAGCACATTAAATCAGTGATGCTGTATGTATTATACATAGGCCATGTTTTGACATCCATCACTTACTGCTGACTAAGGCAAATGCGAGGTCATACATGTATTACAGAAATAATGAAATTGGCGGAGATCCCCCCCCCTCCCCCGTCCTCAGGTCAAAAGGTTTCTAAAAGCATTTCTCTCAATGCCAGAGAATGACCACTATTAAAGGCCATCTCAAGCTAACTGAGTGCTTCAGTTGCTGTTTTGAAAGCTATAACACGTATAAATTATACACATTTGAGTCGTTTTATGAAGTAGTCCCATGTATTGAACATCTTTTTAAAAACGCGTACGCCAGACTAAGACTTTTGTGCCAACACTGTGCTTGTTGCCACCAATTAGGTTTGTGAAGAAACCAGTTGTTACAGTAACCTGAGGAATAGTCAGTAGGGTTTACTGTCAAATGCTGTGACACCAGGTCAGTCAGGCAGCACCCAGTGAGGGATATTCTCTGTGCCAGGGCCCTGTCCCTTCCAGGCGGTGCAGTGAACTATGATAGGGCGCTCCTTACCTTGGGAATTAGCCTGCAAGACCCCGATGCTGTCGTCAAACAGCATGGATTTGATGTTGAGTGACGCCAAGATGCATTCTTTGTCCTGCAGTGATGCATCGTCAATATTGTTCTGATTGGCTGACAGGATGACACACATGTCGCAGAGGTTGATGTTGACAGCCCTCAGATCAGCCCGACTCAACGGTGTGCCCTTTGAGAGGAAGCGAAGGAGAGAATGTGTTATCTCACCTATGTGACATCAAGAGGTAATTGAAAGTGTAGCGACTTTCAAAATTGCAGTTTTCATCCTTGAGCCTTATGTTAACCTTGTCTACAATGAAACTTTTATACACTACTAAATCACTTTGCCCAATAAGTTCTGGAGGAATTTTAATTACTTCATTGGTAAAATATTTTGCAACCAAGGAGTGTGACCATGATGTGCTGCTGCTTTAGTACAATTACCAGTTCGGACCAAAGAGACAAAGCAAGTTAGATGCATATAAAAGTCACTTGAAATTGAAGATTTTTTAGTACTCACAGGTAAAATGGAGACCTTTGGAAAATTGTGAAGAGTCTCCCACTCCCGTTTCAGATACTCAAGTGAGCCAACAAACACGATGTGCTTCAGCTCATGGTAGTGAAAGTTGCTCGCTCTCAGAGGCATGACGAAGTTCCGGAGACCGATCAACGCCGAGTTCACGTCTCCAAATATACAAACGACCACGTGACCGCTCAGGACAGTCATGGCCGCCTCACTCCGGGTCTGAGAGGGGAAGAAAGAATGGAGGGGGGGAAATGATGTTTATAAAAATGTGACATAAACTGACTTTCATAGCAAATGTTAGTGCTTTTCTCTTCTTTCCGTTGCCTAGTCACCCTGCAAAATCTATCATGCAGTTCATGACCGCAATAGACTATGAAAGTAATTTGAAAAAAATGGCATATGTATTAGTACAAGACGTGTTCCATGTACAGGGACCCCATATAGCAAATGGCACGTCAAACACCTCATTACAGAGTGTTTAAGTGCCCTGTCAACCTCTGATGGTGCTTCGTGACATGACGCATCTGTCACCGGAGAGAAGAGTGTCAGCGACAAATGACGTGTGCAGAGTAAAAGAGCAGAACCCACCAAGATGACCTTCTCGATGTCTTTGGACGGGCACCAGTGAAACATCCCCGTGGAGTCGTATTTCTTTACATTCTCATCCATGCTCTCAATCTGCTCGTTTCCCGGGATGAGGAGCGGGTCATGTCTAGTCGAACAAAAAGACAGGAGGGAGGGGAAAAAGAACACCGTCAGACACTGTAAATGTGGATTAAATTAAACATTTATTGGTATTTGACTAATTAAATACAACATGATTTACCTGTGAATATCATTCATGGGCAGATTAATATTACTAAGGAAAAAAAATATTTAGCACCTTTCAAAGTACAATTGATGCATTAGATGATTGAATCAAGATTACGATGATAATAAAATCAGTAAAACCAGTCAGTTAAACGTGCAAAACTGAAATACTAGAAATTAGGATGACGCAATGAAAATAATAGGAAAAAAAATCATTTTTAATTTTATTTTTTTTTATTTTGTTAAAATAGACAAATTTTTTTCCTTTTGTTGTTCCTTTTTTTCTACCCCTCATTGCTCATCCCTGTCAGTGGCCATCTGCCGAAATGCCAACAAAACTGCCATGTCATCAAGCAGAGTGACATCAGCAGCACCAGCCAGGCAGAAGGAGATGGCAGCAACACACTGCGTTGACTGGCATGAGCACGGAGATGCAATTACGCCCCCTTACTGCATACAGCTTTTGACGTAGTGTACTGCGTGGTAAAAGCTTTAACAGACCAGACTTTAAATATTTCAGCAATTTGCCCAATCACATTTGTCGTTGGAAGTGAAGGGTATTAATGTTTAAACGGAACGTCAGAAATACATAAACTAATCTCACTGAGCGCGGTGAGCTTCATCCCACCTAACACTGACCACTAAAGTGGTCTCCCGACATAAGTACCTGCTTGTTCAGAGTGATATGATCTTTTGACAGAGCTCCTAGTGATATTAAAATATAACATAATCTCACGTTCACCTCAACTCCGTCTCAAGTTCCTCCTATCCCGAGACATATAGAAAAACATACAATCAAATAAGTAGATTCATTTGCAGTAAAAAAAAAAGATCAATTTTCTAATCAATTTATCAATGTTCATAGTGTATAACCTAAAGTATCCCAGCATGCAACCTGAGAGGTGCAGAGCATATGCTAGACAGGTCCACAGTCAACCGCAATGAATGACAATGAAGTTTGAATTAAAAAAAATATTAAAAAAATGTGAATTCACTGTCGACCACCAACACAGGAGCATCATGGATGACCACGGAGACCGTCTGCTGCCCAACACAAGTCCCTCCGCACAACACTGACTTTGTCAGATTCAGATCACAGTTGAGGAGGTTATCTTCTAAAAGTCAGACAGAAGCCTTCTGTCTCTGTCCTAAACCTTTTAAATAAATAAAAAAGTCCCCCGTCTCTTTAATCCTTGTGAGTACTTTAAGTAACATGTTAAGTATGCATCAAAGTGTCAACTGCAACTATCATCCCTCGGGCTCCAACAGACTGGAGCCAAAAAAGCCCGCCTTGGGCTTCTATACCCCGAGGCAAGACCTGGATGTCCTTTCAAGGATGGAAGAGGAATTTGGAGGAGGAAATGTCTTTTCTGCCACTCTCTACCTCTCACATTCACATCTGTCAAAGCAATTATAATTCAAAAGGACACAGTGTGTGCACATTAAATTCTGTGGGTGAAACAATATGTAAAATGTTATTTTTAAAGCGTAACATTTTAAAGTGTCCAATATGCTGGAACGGCAATATTGAGACACTGACACCTTAATTCTACTTCCATGTAAGTATGCAACTACCTATTACTTTAATTATTGATACCTTTTTTGATTATTTTTTACAATGAATCACTTTATGTTATGATTAACTATCGATAAAATGTGAGGAACTTGTCAAAGAAATCCATAAAAAATTATCAATGCTCAAGGTGACATCTTCAAATCGCTGTCCAAAACCAAAACAAATTCAAGTGAGAATATAAAACAGCTTGATAAACGATGTTGATGTTCATAAATCTCCAGTAAAGCAACAAATCGATAAATTTGGCACTATTTATCCATGACAATCGTCTTCCATAACTCTCGCTGCACTCTACATCATTGGCTCTGAAATGCAAAGTTCTAATAAGAGTGAAAGCATTTAGTGGTTTTACACCCCGGCTAAATATTTCATCAGAAGTCGAATGTTTCACCACTCACTCAGTGGAGCCGCTGTCACTTTAGTTTGTCCTTGTGGAAGATGACTGGTGAGGCAGAGCTCTGCCAGGATAGCTATCGCTCACTGTCAGCCATGACGGCCTGTCACTATCCTGCACTGCCAATTGCTTCAGCAGTCCTGTAGCAGACATGACGTGTATGTCACGCCGCGGCCCGATGTGACCGAACGCGTTGTGACATCCCACAATTAGATGTGTCTTATGACCCATCAAGGAGCCCGTGGAAATGGTGTTAATTTCAGTAAGGTCGTCATTGCTAAGTTCCAGACAGGACGTGTTAGTTTGCCGATACGTCCGGAGACGGGAGACGGTTCTGCTTCTGCAGCTGCTCGCTGTCTTCCTTTTGTGCGGTTCTGTTCAGAACACAAAAGCAGAGGCGTCTGCGAGCATCTTTTTCCCGCAAGCGCACTTCGAAGCGTTGAAAATGATCAGCTGCATAATTCGCAAGCTTTGGCGGTAAGACGACAGGTTTGGCAAGAAGGCACAACTCATAGCCGCAAATCATGAATCCAGGTGTCTTCTAGAGGAGCATAACGAGCATAAAGTAGATGCTAAACATGCATATTCTGTTCTATCAGCATCACTGCAGTAGTCGAGTGTAATGCCATACAAGTGGTGAAGGCAAAATCCTCCCCATCATGCGAACGGACAAAGGCTTGCCCCTCCAAACCCACAGCCAATCTGTCGGTCATTACTTATTTACAAAAGCCTCGAGACCGCAGGTCCTGTAAAAACACATTTGATGTAGTATACACCCAGATGTTTTTTTTTCTCCTTGGCTTGTTGCGATGAAGTATCCCTTAGGCTACGGCAGTGAATCCCTCTCCAGCGTGTAGGCTGCAGACACGCTGGATGAAATAACACGTCCAACTGTACCGCACGGTGCATTAGCATGGCAAGTAGATGGATTGGTTCGGTGGGCTGATATTTAGCTGTCGGCTATAGCATTAGAAAAGCCTGGCTTTGTTCCTCAGGAGGCTGGAAATCACCTGGAGCGATTCAACTCTGACACAACTTTGAACCAAATCAAACAATCAAACAAGGGCAAACGCCCACCTGAAAAAAACCACAGCGGCCATAGATCAAAAGGAGAATGCTAAATTATGCATACAAACACTCCTTATCGAGTCACTTTTATAAGAGCTTTAATGTGATCTCTATTTTATCTCATAACTTTAAACAATACAGACATTTGGGGATTTCATTTCTTAATGTCAAACGAAGAGCTGCTATATTAGCAATGGGAACATAAAGCAATCTGTCAGTTTTAATTTAATTCCTTCTGTACGATTCCACTTTGTATACGTCAGGCTGCGGGACTTCCCTGCTGCCTTGCTTCCTTGTAACATGGCACTTAATGACAATGGCTATTACTATTATCATCCCTGTAATGGCTTCTTGTTGAATAACTGTGTTATCTCCAGTCAAAATCAATAAGCGCCGATTTAATTTTACAGGACAAGATAAAAGCAAGGTAGCAATTGAATTCTCCTTTCATAGTGATGATACATATCATCTGTGGCCTTACGTGCTGAAAAGACCTCAGAGGGATCCAACATAGATGAATAGCCTTGGGCCATCTATCCTTTAGAGCGTCTCTGACTGGCTGCTGCCGTCATTAGTGCCAGACCTGTTTAAGAGCTGCAGTCTGTGGGTGTCACTTGGGTGGGTGTCACTTGAAACCTCGTGGCATGGAGCCCTTCTGCAAGTCTGTGTGACGTTTACCATGGAAATAGGAGCACGCAAACATTTTCTTGAGGTTGCCTCCATCATATATATTGTTGGTATATTTGAGTTAAAAAAAAATGTATTCGAAAAACAACGTTGGTAGGTACACATTTTTGTATTAAGGGGTCACTCATCGCAGAGAAGTATCACCCAACTCTGCAGCTCCCTCAGCCCTGCGCAGCATTTTACTGTCTTTCAGCTTATTGTTTTGGTTCTGCGATACGCAACACCGCATTGGTTCATTCTCATAAAAAATAAACAACAATAATAAACCAACTGTATGCTATCTGCACTAAATCAAACGGCAGACAATGTCAGGGACTCAACATAGCGGAGGGTTGAGCAGCTCAGGGAGACATTTTCCAGTTTGCAGATGAGAAGACAAATGCAAATACAAATGCAAACAGACAACGCACAATTGTCACCATTGTTGTGTTACAGTACCTCATTATTTTAGGTGAGGAGTTTGGAGAATTCCTCATGCCTCCGTTGCGTTGCTTTTTTTTAGGCGATAACGCCAACTGTTGGTCCTCTTCAACTGCAACAAAGGGAAATGTATCAGGGTGCGATTTTGTCAGAAGACATTCAAAAATAAAATAAAAACAGCAGAATTTAGGGTCAGTGAATTACAAGAGACAATACAGTTACAGACTCAGAGTGGGAAGAGAGGTTGGGTGAACAAGATGAAGAGGACAGGACACTTTAACTTGTGTGCGACAGAAAACAAGTCCCGATGTTTGCGTGATGACGACAGCATACGTTAGCACATCATTTGCATGATTGTGAATTAAGATGCAAACATGCAATAGTGCCATCATCAACCATCATGCCAACTGCCAAAGTCTAAAATGTGAGGGTTTTATTCACCACAAACTAATCCAGATAATGTGCCACAATCACCTCAAAGGGTAGTAGGATACTTTCATTTTTCACTCCCTTGTTAGTAGAAATCTCCTCAGACCGACTCTTGGATAGCTCCTCTTTGAGCCATGCTAATCATTCACTTTCTCATTTAATTAAGGTAATAACCTGTAAACAGCGAGCAACCAGCATTATAAATAGGGCTGTTTTTGTGCCAATACTAAATCCAGTCTAGATGCTGGTCTTTCGTCATCTTGGGAGCGACGCCCTCGGCTCATATGATTATGTTAGTCCTTGTGCCAGAGTGATTTATGTACAGCTGAGATGCCCCTTGGTCATTGTCTTCATCACTACAGGAAACTGAATTGAGCTCTTCGTAGGGAACGGATTACCAAGTTTTACCCTCGAGTACAGTAATCAGGCAAATATTTTTACAAGCTAATATCACAGCTGAAGAAAACGACTGTTCACCGCAGCAGTCGCTGGTAAAAATAAACAGCAAGGGGAGTGTTTTCTCTAATCGCATTTTAACAGCCGTCGTTAATAGTGGGGGCTTGTTCCACGTCATGGAAAGCACACTTGAGTGTATTTTAATAGAAACTAAAAAAGAGCTTCTCATCGAAATTAATAAAGGTCTCAAAGATCAGGCCCCTCTGCAGATGAACACAGGATTTCAAGCAGTGCTAGCGCCGCTAGTCTAAGTGACACTGTAGTGAGAAATGTTGAGTTATGGGAGGGGGGGTTGGGGGGCTTCCAGTTGGGAGGGATGCTCCAACACACTGGCCCTTCACATCTTGCTTGGCCTGTTCAATATTTAATGTTTCACAGCTGACAGCTGCACACACTGGGTCATTAGTAAGGAATGCTACACATGCGACCACTCCAGCCTGGCAAGCACATGCTTTGGTTGTGCTGTTGTTGAGTTCAGGCCTGCCAAACACACCGAGGAGGGGGGGGGGGGGGGGGGGGGGCTTACAGTGTCTGTGACTGAGCATGGCGTTATCGGAGTGACTGGGGTGGTATCTGTATTTCACCGGAAGGCTACGTGCCCGCTGGAGTCGGCTGGCCTCTTCTGCCACCCCTGGTAGCCGGCCCACCTGGCCCAGATCCCCGGAGCCCCCCCTGAGTCTCAGAGCAGAGGGCTCGGCGGGGGGCAGCAGGCTTCCCTTGCGGTTGTTTACCAGCGGGACCGAGGCAACGGCGACTCGGCTACGGGGCCCCCTACCGACCTCGCTGGCCGAGCTGTGGTTCGATTGAGCTGACTTGTATTGATAAGTTAGGGCGCCGTCGTTTACTGCTAAATGAAGAGGAGTCACAATCAGGATCTGTACAAAGTGAATGGAGTCTTTGCCGTGTTTTAAAGTCATTTTTGCCAAAATCACAAAACAACAACCCCCTCCCTTACCTCTGTGGTATCTAGTCATGTCATTGCCTTTTGGGGAGGTAGTGGTCCAACATTTCTGCCTCAACTCCAATACAATGGAGGTGAACAAAGGAGGTTTGTCTGTGGTATTCGCAACATTAAAACGCTGCATTTGAATAATCCTCAGGCCTCACGGTCAGCAGTTTGTTTTACTGGAACTACTTTCTACAGAAGAAATACTCACTATGAAAAATGGCCTGATTAACTGTAGATTATTCAGAGGAAATAGGACATTGCTTTTAGAAAGACATAATGTTTAAATCAGACATATTTTTTTTAGTTCAATTCACCTCCATTGTGTTGGGTGGAGGCTGAAATCTCGGGCAGATATTTCAAAACACGGGGGCATAAAACTGAATACAATCGGAATGACTAGATATCACAAAGGGTAAGGCATGAAATGCATGCTTTGTGATTTGGGTGAACGGACCCTTTTATTCCTCGCATTAACCACGAGATAGGATTTGATTTAAACTGACTTCAATAAGACCTGCAGTGCGTATGTTAATAAAACATCTTGTGACTCTTATCATAATTAAAGCACAATCACAGGTTTTTGGGGGTAATTCTTTCTGGCACAAGAATGCTAATAGCTGAATAATTAAAAAAACTCATTTTTATTAAACACCACTTAACCACTTGGTGAAGTCACCAATGAAATGTTGGATTTGACATTTACTTTGATATTTATAATAAACATGAATTAATAAATATGCTCTCAGGTGTTCCAGCGATTGTTATGCCATAAGAACAAGGAGGTGACAATGTGAGTTAACAACCACTAGCTGCTGTGTGGAGTTTACGCTTGACGAGGGAGGACTGAATTCAGTATCCACGATCCGGCTATTTTAAAACGGGGGAACTTTACAGCTCCACTGGTGTTAACAGAATTGAAACTGGTAAAGATAATATGATAATATAGGAGGAAAAAAGGAAGCAGAGGAAAAGTGTTGCCCTTATTCCAAAAAAAAAAATGGCTAGGAGCTAAAAGTGGAGAATAGAGATGATTATTTCAACAGTCAGCTGTCGAGCAGATTATCCTCGCTGCTCCAGACCTCCACTATTCATCTGCCCCATGTCAAACAGGCACAGCACCTCTCCAGGACAACGCATTGTGGCAGATTTTGCTGCCCATCACCGATCCTGTTGAAGTGGACGGCCCACATGGTTCACACTCCTCTCACGGCTAAATGACAACAGGAAATATGGGACTAACTTTTAAGTGTTTGTAATTATTTGTTCTCTAGAAGAAAATCTCCATTATAAATTATTGCTCGTTTGCTTTTATTGTTTTTATGCTGGATTTTCAGCTGTACAGCAGATGAATTCATCTCCACCCACAGTGAAGCAGTAGCACCATCTACTGCTGAGTTGTAACCGATACCCAACACAAACCACTCAGATATAATTTCCTAACGCCCTTCATATCAAATGTAATGCTGGATGATAACAGACCGGACAGAACGATGAGCAACAAACGGTGGATTACAGCCGGTGACACACAGATCAAGTGGGGATGGCTGAGAATGCACATGTGGAAGGGCTAGAAACAAATGACAAAAGAGAGAATGGAAATCAAAACTTACTTGATTTGATATATCCATTATAGCTATTTTTAGCTGAGAAAAATGCAGAGACAAATGAGAGATTACAGGGAGGAACAGGTTGTAATGAGAGCAAATTATAAATGACAACTGAAGGCTGACAGATTTATCTTTAAGGCACGTGAAGACAACATGGAGACAAAGACAAAGCAATGAGGAATAAACACAGATCAGTTAGGAATATGATTTTCAGCAATATGGTCAGTGAGTTTGAACAGTGGATCGTTGTCGGTGTCCGAGGCGGTCGCCTGCTGAATATGAACAGTCGTGGTTGAGGTGATACATTTTTACGCCAAAGTTACTGGTATCTGCTGATTATTTTCTCAATTAATTGATTAATTATCTGGTCTATAAAATGTCAGAAAAAAATGAAAAATCCCAAGCAAGGTAGCAATCAATAATTCCCCCCCCCCCCTCCCCCCCCCAAAAAAATATAGATTTTAATAAATGAAAACAAAAAAATGTAGATTATCACAATTAATGTGGATACAAAATCAACATTTTGATTAAATTATTAAAATTATATTATTAAAATAGTTGCATATTCTGTTGACTAATGAATTAACAGGGTAATTGTTATATATTACTGTAATTTTAGCTGTATAAAATGTGCTGTTTAGCCATGATGTCTAAAAGTGTAAACCAAAATTAAATTGTCCAGCTTACAATGCAGACCTGCTTTAATATTCGGTCGAGAGGTATGCACGAAACGATGCTTAAAATATGTGACAATGTTCTTATGTCGACAATATTGTGTTTATTTTTTTCTCCTCTTTCCCAAAAGCCGTTTCCCCCATTCCTCTGCACTGCCTGACTCAACCTGCATGGAACTTTCTGTGAGTCACTTTTTGGAGCCACGAGTCCCACACATGCTCATTAGTACCTTATTTCAACCCCTTGCTTACAATAAAGGTCATGTATTGAGCTTAAGGCAGGACAGTGACAGCAATGTTCAAACAGGGACCTTGCTGGTCCTGGCATCTGTCGCCTGCAATCGGAGGGCGCGAGCAGAGTCACAGGACTAACAGGCTAGCATCTGTCCCACAACGAGAGAGGAGGAGAGGGGCGGGGGCACTCAGCTGCCTGGTGGTTAGGAACTGTCAGGCTGAGTTTCATGACAACCGGTAGCACTCCAAAAATGAAAATGCAAACATAATTTCCATGTCAGGCCGCATAAGGCCTCGCTCTGCGCGTCTCCCGCACCGTGTCGACAGCGACTCCGGAGCTTGGCTCGAGCTCGGCTAGCCGGGCGATGCTCACAGCACACAACCCTGGAAGACATGTTGAGGGGTGGAAACGCCCAGAGACGTTCGGCTGCACGCAGAATGGTCTTTGATCAAGAGGCATTCTCTAAAACTGCATGACAGTCTGCAATGTTTTCCAGCAAATTGTATCAACGCTCTGCAAACTCAAGACACATTCTTCCTGCCTTCTGCAATACATCAGTACAATTTAACATGGGCCCCTGGCTCTAAAGGGGAATCACACTTGAGTTGAGAATTTATATGTAGCTCAATTCAGTTCAGGTCGATTCACTGAAATCCAATATGATTCAGCGCTATTCTATTGTCTTTTATTCCCCTTTCAATCCAGTACGATCCAATTCTATTCCATTGTATTCTCTTCATCTTTTTGTCCAATTCAATCAATATCATGAGACTAAAAACTCTCTCAAACACAGAAAAGCTTTCTCCGTTAGCGATGAACGGCGCCCTGGTTTGTGCACTAGATACGTTTGGGAGATTTTACCCTGAGTGGTTGTTGGTGTTTGGATATTAATTTCATAAAACCAATACATAGACCTTAATATATACTGCTACCCTCAGAAAAAAACTATTTTTTAATTAATCGTTAGTGGCATTCATGCAGACAAATATCTCAAACCAGGTCCTGGTCACCCATTTCTGGAGGATACAGTAGTGAAATATGTGGATTAACCGAATGCTATTTGACCGTCCAGTGACATCATTATAGCACTTTACACACACAAATAATCTGAAGAAACGCATGCAAATTCTCCACCAGGAGTTCCCAAGTTTAAGTGTGCATCGAGATGTGTGGCGGGGATGCACAGCTGTACATTTTTCACGGCTTCAGCTTTAATGTCTTTTAAATGTGTTGGCGAAGTCACTGGCGGAGGAAGCACGCTATCTTTAGGGGGAGAATTACTTCTGCAAAAATGTTTTATTAGTGACCGTTGACTTCACGTAATCTGCAGGTCAATTTGAATTTACTTTCTCTGACAAAACACCAGCAAAACAGTACACTGGCATGCTTCACAACAGCTAAAAGTCACCTTGAAAAGTAGCAACACAGGGGGAAGAACACGAGCTAGCTAAAAATCATAAAGCTAAAACACTAAAGCAACATCTATATCCATGACAGTGACGACAGCACACAAGCTAAAGACACGCCGCACAGTTAACACAGTGCATGTTACAAACACTGAAGGGCACATGTCATGGCGACAACTTACAGGCACGTAAAGTGGCTGAGCAATCATTAACAGAGACAGCAGAGAGCGGGATGTCGCGTTGAGGGGAGTCCATGTTACAACGCACATTAACTGGCATGCAAGAGCAGTCCCGCTCTGAGCGGCCGCAATCAAAACAACATGCCAGTCTCATTTTCTTGTAGGCGGGCGTCTTGGCTACAGTCACGGGGTTCAGACGAGAGGAGAGGAAGAGCAGGTTAATGAAGAGGGTCATTCTGGAGGAAGAGTGGACAAAGGCAAGACAGGGCACAGAGGACGGCTGCTGCTGGGACGCACAAGATAAACTTTGTCTCCACAGCGTGCAAATGTCACATTAAGAATTTGGAAAAAAACTTCCACTCTTTGTGGCTTATTCAGGTCATTTCTGGGACTCACAGGGGGAACTGTCATGATGTCCTAAAGTCATGTGGTTTTAGGGTAAAGGTGTGACATAAGTGAGGGTGAGGGGGGAAGGGCGGGTCATGATTCTTTTCAGCCGCAGAAGAGATAATAATTCCCACCAGTTCCCTCTGGAGTTCCTGCGTTCACCCCCGACACCTCTTCCCTCTACATGACCCCTACAAGCTAATGTCCACTATGTGACAGGACACGATGTGAGCATGTGATATATGCTTAAAACTCTTAAATACTTGTATTGGTTTACAATTCTGAGAATAATAACTGAAAATCGAAAGTGACAGATTTTTTTCCGAACGAAAGGCCAAAGTAAATGTTACAATATGTTCTGGACTTAGATAGATCTGTAAGTGTATCCAGAAGGGACGAAAACATCATGTTTCCACACTTGTGTGAAACTGTAAGACCATAAATGTATCTTCTCAAGTAACACATACATACATGTGACTTTGCTATTTGTCAAAATGTCCCCAATAGCGGCGAGAAACTATCCCTTCAGTAATTTGCATCTGTTTGGGGTGTTTGTCAAATGATTTATTCCTTTTATCGGAACGGTTAAAACAAGAATTGTTGTTCATTTCTCATCCTGGTGAGTAGCTCTGCTCTTCTTTGCAGGTCTGTTGTGTTTGTTAGAGGACTGTGGGGCCATCTGGTGGTGGTGTGGAGTATAACCACCTCAAGCAGGGACGACAGAATTGATTCTCTGTTAAAAAAAGATTTTTTTTGTGTGTCTTTGTGTTATATTAAAATTTCCAAAACTTCAAAGTTTTTTTCTCATTTTTGTTGAATGTCTTCCTCGATTTTAAAGCGACGTGCACATGACAATGGAGGGGATCCAGGCAGCATTAACCGTTGTGCATGCAACATTTACAGTACATTCAAACAGCTTGCTTCCATTGGGTGGTTGCAGGCTGTGTTTTTGGAAGGGAAACATATCCATATTACTCACAATATATCACTATAAAGTGATTGTTTTAAGGAAAGAGTGTCAAGTTCCCAAGCAGCAGAAAGAGAATACATCACACATGTTAAGATTACATGTTAGGTTGTGGTGGTAAAGACAAGACAAACTGTGTTCAGTCCAAGAGAAGGAGCAACAAAGTGGCACATTTTTAGAGTCTAGAAACAAACGATCCACCCAGGTACCTGTGGTGTTAACAGTCTCTCTGAATGCCTGTTAACATCACAAAGTCATCAATGAACTGGAACAGCGCACACAGCTATTATACAAAAGAAAAACCCAAACACGAACATTGACACGGGCAAACGGACAAAATGCACATTTAGACTGTATTCACAGGTGGTTTGAGAGGAGTTAAATAGTCTTTTCTCACATCTCTGCGTAACTATAATATGTGGGATTGTAATGGAAAAGAGTATATGTTAATAATATGTTAATAATTCTCTTTCCTCTGATCCTGAGCAGTCCTCAATGAAAGAATAAAATTAGGAATACTGAAATAATCAGTTCAACCAAATCACACAGGAAATAAATCAGATCCCAGAGAAGAAAGACCTCAGCAAATAAACAGAAAACTATCTGCATGAGTAGATACCAGTGGAAAGTTGTAATTTGGGCGAACTGACTCATTAATGAGGGCAGGTATTTATGTTACACAGAGGCCCCAGCGTGTAGTTTTACGAGGGAAACTTGGAGAGCACCTGTTTGTTTTGGCTATGTTAAGAAATCCAATGACCTCTCTTCATGCACAAGTTACAATAAGGTGAATAATTTATGTAGGAACTAATTGCTTTGGACACATGGCTACGTAGGTCATGCACTGTAAATACACCATCACACCGCTAGATTGATGCCAACTCAGTGTTGTGAAAACTTAAGTCAAACAAACGGAACCAATGTTTTTGTATGCAGTCACTTACATTTCTTGCATCCACATTTCTTTATCCTTTTGGGGTCAGTGATGTCATCGTGGCAGGCTTTACAGTAAAAGAGTGCCCTATGAAAGAATGTTAACCATTTGTCATTACATGTTTAATGTGTCAAAAGCAAAACATGTGAAGCTAGCTAGCATGTTGTAAGAACTGGCACCACGTGGCCTATCCCACCAAACTAGCCAAACAAAACATACACATGTCTAACATCCCCACCTAATATCATCAGCTAACAACTTGCTAGCTAACAACCACCTAGCAACATGTGAAGCTAGCTTGCATGTTGTAAGAACTGGCACCACGTGGCTCCACCAAACTAGCCAAACAAAACATACATCACCAGCTAATACCCCATACATGTGAAGCTAGCTAGCATGTTGTAAGCATTAGCAACATGTGCCCTGACCCATTTAACTAATCCAAACCATCAGCTAACAACTTGAAAGCTATCTACAACCAGCTAGTAACATGCAAAGCTAACTAGCAAGCTAACTAGCATGTTGTAAGCATGCAAGTAAGCACTGGCAACTTGTGACCTAACCCACCAAACTAGCATTACCAGCTAACATCAGCTAACATGTTGCTAGCTGTCTAACCTTTACTCTTTTTTAATACAATCTGCCATGTTCTTTTTTCTTCTTTAAATATTTTTTGACTTACTTGCACAAACCTCAGGAATTAAATCATGAAGCCTTTCTATGAATTGGCTACATTCCTATGGAGTTTGGGAAAGTCACCTTTGCCCTTTTTTACTACATTTCAGCTCAATTGAAACAGATATATAGATATAACATTTCCTTATGACTTGATGTTTTAATGCAACAGAGCCAGAAAACCTGCATGATGGAGAGCAGTTCTGCATTTACACACCATTTAATCTCAGGTCTCATTTACCTCTTTACTTCTTTGGCATCACTTGCAATGAAGAAGCCCAGCGTCCCCTCCTGCATTTTCATATGGTTTCCAGGGTTTATCAGGGTGCTGCAAGGATTAATAGACCAGAGATGACACAGTGGAAAGTTATATCACAGAGTTTCCAAAGCACTTATCGCTGCCAGTGTCAGGATTTTTGCAACTAATTTGGCACAATGTGTGTTTATTAAATCCAGTTGATGAAAGAAGATATGTGGTGACACTTCAAATGGTATGAAATGAGCAGCGCATTAGAGAAAGCACTAAAACAAAGCGGCGGCTGTGTTTAAAGAAACCAACTGCCACCGACCCCATTCATTTGTCAGGATGTTATCAGAATCGCTTCTGACGTCTGTGAACTGATCAATTTAGACACCAATTCAGCACACTTTGTAAAGCGGCTTGTGTTTGCAGTCAAACGGAGAAACTGATTCAAAGTAGCTTCATCACTGAAAGCAAATACTGACGGCAAACACACCTGCGTATTTAGGTTTTTGCATCCATGAATTTTAATGACTTCCACTTACCTGCATTCCCTTTGATCAGACTTGTACTCTATAGCAATCAGTAGCAGCTTTAGCTTCACATAGCAGAGTCTGCAAAAGAAAATAACAATATAATTACACTTTATGCTCGTCTTAGCCGCCTTTGTGTCACTTTTCTGTACTTAGAGGTCTGATTCATATTTTTGAGGCTGAGCACCCGTTTCTTCCTGTGAAATGGGGATCATCTTAACTTTTTAAACTCTTTAACTACTCTTTAACTATTTAAGAGTTGTGATTCAAAGATTTTGTAAAGAATAGCTCATAAATGAATGGAAACCATAGAAAAAAAAAAACAATTAAAAAATGACAAATAGTGTCAGTTTCTTGCATGCAGAAAACACAAACCTGAGAAGAAATCAAAAGATGATGCACAAAGCACAACACTTACTCGCAAATGACAGGGAAGGACATGCCCACAAAAGCACTGGACAGGTACTCGGTGTACATCTCATTGGCTACTCCCTCTAGGTAATACTTCTGCCATGTGTCCTCCTCAATCTACAACAAAGAAAGGTCACCAAATAAAGTGAGTTGTTCCATTACAAAACTAACTGAACAAAAAAATATATATAAAGTTAAATGTTCCTTTTTTTTTTTAAAGTTCATCCCACTCACCAGATGCTGCACACGGGCCTCATCTGTGATAATCATTATTATCTATTCAGGCTATGTTTATGGCAAACTTTACTCCTGAACTTAATCCAGTGAGCACAGATGGGTGAATCTTAGCTGCGGCTACCTTGATGAAGGACCTCATGGAGAAAAGGTTGGCCAGCATGGTGGAGAGGCCCTGAGCCAGGCAGCTCTGAGCGATGAAGCCCAGCTTCAGCTCCGCAAGGCAAATAGCGTCATCTCCCTCCTTCCAGTTCCAGCTCGGAATGTTCAAAAGGTGGGCCTAAAGGCAGAAAGTCAAAGCCACGTAGTTATTTCCAACATGTGCTCTAGATGTTAAAAACAGAAAAATATTCATATCAAAAGCTAAAGTATTCCAAACTTCTAATTAATGACTCAAGCAAAAGTAAGAGATAACACCAACCTTATTGTGGTACTGCAACATTTGAGTGATTATTCTGATCTTCGGATGGTAGTTCTTGATCGATATTACTCTGATGCATGACAGAAACAACAAAAACTAAATCAGACCGCCTGCAACACTCTTCCTGTGTTAACGTCTATTTCTGGGCATGTTTATATAATTCATCAAAAGTGAGTCGTATTTTCTTGATAAGGGTCCAAAAGGGAAAGTGAGCTCCAGGAGTCTGTTCATGCTGCTTGTGTGCTTACAGTGAGAGCCAGATCCGACACTCACAATTTAAGTCCAGGACAAAGTGGGACTAATATTAACTCTGGCATTCACTCTCGGAAGTATGTTCATTTCATATATTCCAGCCTACTATCTGCATTTCCAAATAACTGTCATGAGTTGGATTATAGAACATTTTCATAAAAGCACCTTCACATCACATCTTGATGAATTCCTGACTTCTACGAGCTGAATATTTAAACCCTCAATGCAATGTTTATTAATTTATACAGTATAACATCGTTTGAAGACACAGTTCTTCTTATGATTATTTCCTTCCCCAAATAAATTCTGACAGGGTTTGTACACATATATACACACCAACTGACAACCCCTAAACCCTGATTTCCTCAATCCCAATGTTGAAACTTTTCCACTTCTTCCGCAACAATACAACATGAATGCTCACAAATGATAAATAAAAATATAACCTCATGATGTTGGAGGCATCCTCAGCATCGGGGTCAGCACAGTATTTGTTGGCTAAGATCAAACAGGCATCAGCTGATTCGATCTGGAATCAAAAAAATCACACACAGCAAACAGATTATGTTAAAAACATTGGAGACGGCAGAGTCTCCCTCGGAGCCCCAGAGGATGAGGATCGGTCAGTTACCTTGACTCGGGCCAGGTCGTGTGGGTTCAGGACGGATCCTTGGTAAAACTCCACTTGAGTGAAGTGGCGCTTGAACAAGGCTTCCAGCTCAAGATTAGGGGAAATACTGAGACAATAAAGAAAAAAAACTCATACATTTGAGGAGGAACACAATTTCTCTCCTGAAGAGATTTTTTTTTCTCAAGTAAGGAAATGTACTGTTTTGTACAGAGACCCGGAAGGACTTAGAAGGACAAACATAAATATTTAAGGTTGGGGGGAAAGCTGCATTTTGCCAGATCTTTTTTTTCATTTAGGTCGATATAAAAAAAGATTAAAAGCAAACTAAGTTTTGGTCACTATAACTTGGCCTGAAGGAGAGCGGATGGCAGACGGACCCTCAGTTGGTAGATCTAGTCATTTAAAAACAGCAGCTAAAAAAATTCTAACTGATAAAAAACTGATACTGTCATAGGAACCCAAAATTAAAAAAAAAAAAAATGTGTGCGATATCTTGCAAAATGCATCTTTCTTTTTTAAACCTTTTAATTATTTTTTCTCCCTCCATGTCCATCCACGGGATCTGTAGCCTTTTACTATTTCTTTTGTACTTACTTATGGAGAAAAACAATTTCTACATTGACATCATCCCTGTCCTTGTGTAGGAAGTCTTTTAGAAAGTTGGACACACTCTCAAGTGTAATATGACCACAGACCACGATGTGCCTGGAAAAGGGGGGTGCAGAATCATAATGAAACTGAAATGTAGTCGGAATAAAAGTCAACAACAACACACACACACACACACACACGCACACATACACACATATTGAACTCCATCCTGGAATTAAAAGGTAAATCTGAGATGACAGAGATGTAATGGAACAATAATCAGTGCTGTTTGTATTTAGGTGATTCATTTAAAATAATAAAAACTATGTTGCAGAAGGGATGTTTGCTGTTCCCGTGTAGTGAGGACTGAACGGTAGGTCAGAGAGCGCTGTGGATTTCAGCATCAGATTATAAAGGATCAGAGTTATACTTAGATGGAGATTATGAAATCAGCACACAGTTTATCCCAGTTCCCACATTTCACAGATCCTTTACATAAGGAATACAGTTTAGATTCATTCCTATAGAGCTATAACATATTTGTATTTATTTAGTTTTTGTCATGTTTACTCAGGTAATCATTTTTGTTTCACTGCACTGTGATTCTTTGATGTTCAATAAATCAATTATTTTGCATCACCTGTTCAGCAAATGAGTTAAGGAAAATAGTCAAGAGGATGTTATATCAATGACAATATGCCAATGACAACAAGTAGACATGGAGAAGAAAACAGAAGGAAATAGAAAAGTAATGATGCATTAATATATAAACTCAAAACTAAAATCATACAGGCACAAATACTCCACAGATTTCAAATTTTCTTGAAACTATTGGTGAAATGTAGCAACTATGTTAAAACTGTAAAGTCAGTGTTGAGATGTTTGTGTGATTAAGTCGAAACACAAACAAGCCGGCCGCTTGCTTCGGCTCTGAACGTGACTCAAGTTTGTTGAGAAATGTTCAATTCACCAATAATCAACAAATTACAAAAGAAAATAATGGATACAAAATTGTACACAAAAGTAACTGAGTTTCCTACAAACAAAAACAAAAAGCAGCAAAGATTTGGTTTAGGAGAGTTTCCCAAACCAAGTCTGGCTTCTTCAGAACCAAGTGAAGAAGAAGGATTTTGTTTGGAGGCATCGTGCAGAATCTCACTACCTGGATAAACAGCTGCAGAGCTCGGGACACGGAATATGCTAAAGGAATAGTTGGACATTCTTTGGGATATGCACTTTTTTTTATAAGAGTTAGATGAGAAGATTGATGCCACTCTCGTGTGTGTGTGTGTGTGTGTGTGTGTGTGTGTGTGTGTGTGTGTGTGTGTGTGTGTGTGTGTGTGTGTGTGTGTGTGTGTGTGTGTGTGTGTGTGTTAAATATGATGCTAGAGCCAGGAAGTGATTAGCTTAGCTTAGCTGAAACAGTTTCTGTCCAAAGACAGAAATAAACACAAACCAACACCTCTACAATTCACTAAATAACATGTTTCTTTAAATCCAAGTGCAAACATGTTGTATTCTATGGGCAGTTACATGCTAAGCTAAGCTAATTGTCTCCTGGCTCTAGCTGCATATTTATCGTACGGAGACGAGAATGGTAATGATCTTATCATCTGACTTTCTAACTATTCCTGTAAACTCAAGATAGATTTGATTTAATCCTGAGGGTGTAGGTCAGACTGAAGATAAAGGCCAAGAATGTTCAGAAGCGAAGCATGACAAGCAGAGCAAAAATAAGCTTTTCCAGAACAGAAAAACAACATTCCAAAGAGTCAGCATGAAGCAAGCGATGGGACAGGATTGGATGAGTTTGATCATTTAAATAAATAATAAATAATGTTACTAGTTTATAATGTTGTCAATTTGATTTGTCTTTAAATATAATTACTTCAAATATCTTATCTTAAATTCACCACACTAGTATGTACTGTATATATTGTTATAAATGATTACCCTTACAGGCATGGGGATAATCTCAATAGCATTTCCATACTGTATAGAATTAAATACTGATAAGTATTTAAGTATAAGTACTCTCATAAGATATTTGCATGAATTTATTTTATGTTATTTTTGGAAATTTGTCCGGTATAGAAATTTGAGTTTGGGTGGGTAAACAGAGAGATGAGTGAACAAAATCAAACTGTGAATGACTGCAAACACTTACAAACACAAATTTGGCACAAATTGATACAACATTGATAATAAGCAGCCTCATTGCAAATCTAACACCACAAAACATGTAGGATTTTCTCTCAACGCGTGAATAACTACAGTTATTTATCGCTGTCGTAACAAACATAATTCTGGTTTAAAGATTACTGCAAATAGCTGCTCACGTTATAGAGCAGTTATAACTAGATGTGATCGCCATAGCAACAATTTCAGAGTTCTGAAGCAAGACTATGTACAATTCATAAGGAATAGAACATACCCTTGTTAAATTCAATAATCTGTATATATTCAACTTTTTCCCCCAGCAGGTATAGATCAGAGAGAAAATCCCACATGTGCCATCTTTAAGCACGACAATAATACATGTACAACTACACGGCAAAAATATCATGTCTTATCAAGTCATTTTTGTCAATTTTTGAGCCCTCAAAGTCTTATTTACTGAAGTAAAAAAGAAAATATACCTGGCAGCAAAGTCACTTACTTTACAATAAGACGAATTAAAAAAAGTTCTTTGAATCTATAATTTTTCGACAAGTTGATTATTATGGAAAATGGGTCAAAATTATCCAGCATACCAGATTTGTTTTAAATAAGACTTTAAGAGTTTAATAACAGACAAACATGGTTGAGAGAGATATTTCTTTTGCAGTGTAAAAGCAGCAATGACGGCTTGCACACATATAACAGCAGCAGCAATACAGTACAATCAAGTCTACACATTAATCATGGCCAAGTTCTTCAGTCACAGTGTGACTTTAGTGCTAATAGAGATAATTCAATCTCTTATTACAGTTTAATGACATCTATTTACGCAAAAGTCAGGGTATGTCACCTCTTTAGGAGAGGGCCAATTGAGTCACACAAAACCACACCATTAAAAGTTAGCTGTTTTTTTTTTTTTTTTCATTTGTTTGACTTACTTTCTGCCTCTGGTCGAGTTATAACTCCCTCCATATTTCTTCCGATTAAGGATGAGAGCAGCAATTTCTGGCACGTAGCGAGCAAACATGGCCTACATGCATGAAAAAGAAAAAGAAAAGGGCATGCAGAGAAGGTTCTACTGCGGCGGAGGCAGTAGAGCCTCCTTGAATACTTACTTTCTCCCATTAACCGCACTATAGGAACCACCATATTTCTTGCGGTTTCCTATTAACTCTATGATTTCAGGGACGTAGCTCGCAAACATGGCCTAAGGAGAAGATAAGAGACAGAAGAAGAGACTAAAAAAACGATAGGCAAAGAAGAGCAGGTCTTCTATTTGTATTTTTAAAGAAATCCGTCTAAGAGAGGAACACTCCTGTGTGCGTAGGAGCAGTATTAGTATTTACTTGTTAACACTAAAAAAGGAAGAAAGGAAATTAAAAAAAAAGTTCATTCAAATTAGTCAACTGAATGTAGCTTTTATCACAGTTACATTCCAAATATCAAGAAAAGTATGAAAATGAAAATGAAATTATAAGGCCAATATTTACGGATATTGGAAGAATACAGGAGAAAAATGACAGCTGGTGTGCGGAATGTCAATCTGTGATAGAAAAATAGAAATGATAAAAAATCAAGTAAAAGCCTTATGTGCCATGTTTTGTCCAACAAACACACGTCAGGTTGATTTTGATAGCGCGGCCTAATGGATGGCACACATTAACAGAACCCTGAGGAACTCCGCTTAAAACACATCTGGTATTGCTTTTTATGTTGCCTGTGTGTTTATGAGTGTAACTTATCCTGTTTCAGGACATTTAGGCAACTACAACAATACCCACAAATGAAAATGAATGACTCAAAAAATAAACTAAAAATGTAATTGAAATTATCCAAACAAAGATTTTTAACTTCCTTGAATTTGAAATATAATTATGTTGAGTTTAACAATGTTTGGCTTCACACCATTTCTTCATACAGAATACTCAACTCTATATTACAATGTGTGTCTTTACTGTTTAATCCTCCTTAATAATACTTTATGATGTGTCCTACATTATCTTTGGCTACTCCCCCAGTTGTGAAGTTCCACAAAGATTTTTTCTTTTTTTCTTGTAAGATTGAATATTCATTTCATAGTCATATTATTCTGTAAAATCTCCACTTGGTGCATTTCCTTCTCCAATATTAATTTAAATATTAAATAGAAACAGCGATAATGTCGCTACATCCATCAACCTCGGCTATAACAAATCCTCGCTGTGTCGGTGTGTTTGTTGGAAAGAGGGAGGGGAGGGTGGAGCCACCTGAAACCGCAGTACTTTTACAGTTAATAACAGATGCAAAAAATTTCAAATATTCTACAGGTACATATTGGAATTAATAAATAACAGAGCAAACGTCAGCATTATACCTGAATAAATGCCGCAATACTGTAGACAATGTATGACATGCAACACACTGTGGTGAGCCACAATAACACCTCAGTGTAAACAACAGGTGAAGGGCGTCCTGAGGCGAGAGCGTCCCAGCGCTTGTTAACACCTGGCGGCGGGTGATGATTGGTTGCATGGAGGATATTTAGCAGGAATAAGTAATGAGAGGGATTTTTACCAATCCACCAAGGATGAAGAAGACCATAAACAGGCGGCCCAGCGTGGTTTTTGCATAAACATCTCCATAGCCAACAGTGGACATAGTAACCATGAGCAAGTAGACACATTCCCAGTAGGAAAGTGACTGGGAATTTTGGAAGTTTTCCCAAGGATCGCCTGAGTTTTCCACCTAAAACAGAAATAAATAAATAAACAAAAGGATTTTGACAATGCAATAAAAAGTATGTACTAATAAATGTCTCCCACTAACTCACCAAATGAATGAATCCTGCTGCTGTTAGCCATGTGCTTATGAAGATTGAACACAGGTTCACCAGCTTTATTGAGTTGCTATTCAAAAGAAAGAGCCGGATGAGTTGTTAATGATTAGTTATGACATTGATATCAAGAAAATAGATCGTCCAAGATAGATGCTCGAAAATGCATTATCAAGCTTTCATCTTGCATTCACTGATAACATAAGAAAGCCAGGTGGAGATACAGTGAGTAACTGTTTCATAAATAGATGTCATTATTTTAGAAGATTAATAAAAAAAAAAGTAAAGTCAACAAAAGTAAAATAGCATGCACACATTCTGAAGTTCTTAAAGCTGTGTAATTTAATTGATTCTTTTCAATTAATATGAATGTAATTACAGTGCATACTTTGGGTTCTTTAAATGTGTGTTTTATTTGGGAACTAGTCCTTGCATGACCTCCATCCTCTCCTACTTCCTGTGTTCTGTCTTTACCTTCATCTGAGTGAATGAGGGAGGAGATTAGTCTAAAACCTTTTGTTGCGCTATAAGCTCTTCCTGACATCTGTGCAAAAAGCCGTTAACTCTAAACAGCGAGAGTGCTGTTTCATTCAAGACTCTATAATACTGTACACACTCTCACTCACTGCTGTAGTGTAAACTTAATATTAACGTTTGACTAACAAGCCAAAGCAAAACACTCCTGCTGGTTTTGCTTCAGGCAAAAATATTGCATCAAAGCATAGTTCCCCCTTCAAAATAAAACGCTATTCATGCATATAGCTACACAAGAGTGCACGTCACTTTGCATGCGATGTTCACACGTAAACATTTCATCAAAAAGTAAAATACAATATAAATGCACTTACCTTGTCTTTAGTATATTCAAAAACTGTAAAATTTCTGAGAACTGTATCAACCTTAAGGCCCTTAAAAACCTCAAGCCTGTGAGAAAAAGACCACAAAGCAGTTATCAGAGATGGCAAATAACGTTTGAATCAACATCAGAAGCACTACGACAGTGCAAGAACACCATACCTTTCATCCCTTCATCCATCTTTAGCAACTTCATTGGATTCATATTGATTAAAAAAAAACAAACAAAAAAACTCCCAACTGATCAAGCGATACCGATCCTCACTGTATTATGAAAAGAACTTTGTGTAATATGTGGGGGGGAACTAAAAAATAGCTCAGCATCCCAGACCTCTCTCCGCAAACTAACGACAGACTGCTTTAATCACCGGCTTCTACCTGATACGCGCTTCGTTGCTGCCGGATGAGGTTCTGAACGTGGTCGGGATGAAAACCTGGATTAGAGACAGGTGGACACCGTCACGCCAAACTCAATGATTAAACAGACGTGACGTCAAATCCTAAATTTGAGGGATATTTATAGGAAGGAGAAAAAAAAATTGCTTATGCCTTTTGCCAAGAGTTCAAGGACGGCAAAACACCAATAAAAATGAGCCTGAGCTGCTCTAAATGATGATTACATTATAAGTCATTTCTGTTTCTGTATGAAAAGCTCGGATTATTAACTCAGAATTCACAATCTGTTAAAGTAAAAGTAAGTTTTATTGTTTACATGTCCATCATTCAGGCACATTGCAGTAAACCACCTGCTAAAAGGAACCTCCCACCTGACTTTAAAAGCCATATGATTCATAGATCCGACTATTCCACTGCGGTGTCAACGCTGCAAGAACAATTAAAAAGCCACCTCGGCCAAGAGCGAGCAATCAAGTAAAATCCATCTCGTCATTGGTTTAATCGGGCGGACAAATTTCCCCGCTTGAATGGATTTGTGCGAATGCCAAATGACACAAATCAAAAGATGTTACGGGCAATCATTCAGCCAGAAAAAAATATAAATAAATAACATTTTATTAAATGACGTGGTGTGCCTCGCCAAAAGCTCGTTTTTCATTTCAAGCGAGCGTTTGCCAGATGGGGAACATAATACAGAGCAAATCCTGAACCTGAACCTGCTCCAGCTGGAGTCCAAAGACCTCTGGACACGCCAGCCTTTCCGCTTTAGTGGAGATTCCCCCTCGTTTCCCACGTTCTGCAGGTCTTACCCCAGTAGGAGATTACATGGAAGCATGCACCGAGGCTGTAGCAGATGCTGTCCTGGTCCTCTTTCTCGCTGACCTGCCCATGGCCCATCCTGACCCTGTAGCCATTCTGGAAGAGCTCCCCGGTCGATTTCTTACGCCTCCTTGTGTTAGAAACTGTCTGAGAGTGCGTGCCGCCATCGGGCCCCCTGTACACTAACATCTTAGTGGGAATCATGTCTGGAAGTTACTTCTGGTAGGCAAACGTCAAGTCCAGAATCTGCTTCACATCCACCTCTTCACTAGTCTGCTTCTGCTTTGAATGTGGAAAAAATAGGATCCTCCTCCAAAAAGCGTAAAAAAATAAATAAATAAGGGTGCTTTCATGATATTATCACCCAACAGGTTGGCGTCAAAACTCTGTGGAGTTCAAAAAAATTGTTTATCTACCTCAGATCTTCACAGCATCCTCCCTGTGATCGGGTGCGTTCGGCGAGCTTAAAGCAAACCCTTTTCCCATCAGGATATTAGAGCGTAAGCTCCTTTAGGATTCATCCAGGGAAAGGAAAAGGCCAGGCAGTGAATCTGCCCATCAGCTGGCTGGCACAGTGTAACCTACATCTCGTCACTATAACCCCACAACTGCTCCTGACAAACCAAATTTCATTCTCTAATCTTGGACAAGAACAGCATGTCTCGCCTTTATAGCAGAAAACAAGGCATGTGAAACGAGCAGTAAAGCTGTGTATGTGGAGGGGGGGGGGGGGGGGCTTTGGCAATCAGTGTGTTTTTCTATGGATTTAGATGTTCTACAATAATCCCTAAATTAATCACAGCTGATGTAATAACCACTATTGTAGACGATGTGAAATCTAAATGCGCAGCATGAAAAATGTCACTGCAAAGAGAAAAAACAGCTGACGGAAGTCCATTTAATCCGAACACAACTCTGTTCTCAGCGAGTCTGAACTAAACCATTCCAGTACAAACGAGCTGCACACATGTTAAATAGATTCATAGATCGTAAAAAAAACTAAAATTGGAGAAAAGTATGCTATAGTTTCCTATAAATAACTGATATATAAACTGTAGGGGCGAGAGATCACAAGAAAACAAAGCTTCGGCTATCGTGACTTATTTCTGAGAGAAACGGGAGGAAGTTGATTTGATCATTGAAAAGATTAGTCCATGACCTTCTCTAGCTCGGTGCCGTTAAAAGCTGCTGATTGATAGATGGATGGCAAGGCATGATGTTATTGATTGAAATTGGTTGGGAGCTGATGTAAGCATGTGTCAGATTTTATATTCCAGGAAGAAAGAAAATATTGTATTTTAATTAGAAATAATACAAATCATTTGTTTTAATATTTTCAACATTTTGTTAGGTGCACACTATGAGTAGTGATGTGATCTAAAAGGGTTAAAATAAGTTAAATAACAAAAGAAATCTTTACTTGAGACTACAATGGAGCTTCTTTTTCATGGAAATCTGTCCATAAACATGCAGCAAATTAAAGTCCAAAGGCAAATGTCATGGTAAATAAAATGACAATTATTTTTCCAATAAAATTTGCAGTTGAGGACATTAATTCAGTGGTATATCTTATCTGGAGTTATGATAATAATGATAATTATTTCAGTCGCTGCTTGTTTTTCAGCTCCTGATTTCAGACTTTGCAGTAAAACCACATTGTGTTTATTAGCTGCTGGATGTCGTTTCTGCATGAGGGCATTTTAATATGCAACATCCAAAATGTGTCATGCTGGCATCCACACGGCCGCCGTGCATCAGTGTTAGTACGAGGGAATGTCCCGTATCCTGTGTGTGTATTTGTGTCAAAATGTTCAGACCGGAGGATTGGCAGATTGGCCGAGTGCCCGGTGAAATATGGAGTTTTGATCGGAAGGGGGAGTTGGACAGCTGTGAACAGATGCTGCTGAGCTGGTGATGACCCCTTCACCTGTTTAACCTCTGGTTAACTAAACAGTAAATCAGTCGCTAATCCTCCACGACCAACTGCTCACTGACCATATTGACTGAGATTATGTCGGGTAGAATTATTTCTACTGGAATATCCTTCTAAAAGAAAGAAATGTGAGGTTTTTTTGTTCATTTGAATATTTAAAAAAGTATTTTTGAATCCCTACATTCAAATACAGATAACCAATTAATACTTATTTGCTGTTGGGTCGGTAAGTAGTGTCACATTTTTGTTTGTGTGAAATACAGAAAATAGAACAAGTGCATGCATGGCGGAGCAGATAACACAGAGAGCAACACCTACACAAACAGCAACAACAAAAAACAACGGAGGACGGTAACAGTGACAACAGAATAACAGCAAAGCTCACCATCTGACTCAGACCCAAAACAATCAATCATGTGCAAATCTTTCTAAAATAAGTGATGGGTTGCTCCCTCCTCCATCATATCTGTGACAATTTCCTCAGCTAACAAAACAAAACCAGCAACATCACACGGAGCGGCTGAATCCTCCTGTTACAACAACAACACAGCACTAATGTGATTGGTTGACAAACCTTTTATTATACCTTATTTGATCCCAATATATATATATATATATGAGAGAGAGAGAGAGAGAGAGAGAGAGAGAGAGAGAGAGAGAGAGAGAGAGAGAGAGAGAGAGAGAGAGAGAGAGAGACCTAACAGATGCTCTGCAGGGGCTCTGAGGGATTAATTTGTGATTTTTGCTTTTCCTTTCAAACAACAGCATGGCGTCTAGTGGAAGAGCAAAGGACTGTCATTTTCAGAAAATAAATAAAAGCACTAAACGGGGAGTCAAATCAAAATGCAGTGAGTTGGAAATAAAATCCAAATAACATGAATGACTCATTTAAGCTTGAATACAAAAGTTTGTTACAACTACAGCAACAAAATGACCAATTTATATGCAAACAATAACCAATAACTGTCAATCTATTGCAACCAACAATGAGATGTATCTGCTGCTCAAATCATGGCAAAACTGTCATTATGTCCCATGTCCACTAGATGGCACCAGCAACCAGCACTTTTACTTTAGTTGTTTTCACAGTACATCATCCCAGGGAAAATACACAAGCACATTATGCAACACTATCCATCAAGCTGTAATACTGACTATAAAGTGGAGGGGGTTCATTGTTGGCTACATGGAAGGTTTGTTCACCGGCTGACAGGAGAAGAAAAAAAGCAAGATCCCCCTTAATCCTGTAATTCCTCACAGACCTTTCCGAGTGATGAGCCTCACACATTTAGCAGATTGACTTCTCTTCCAGAACTCCAGGCCCCAACAAAGCCTATTACCTTTTTTTTACTTCTTTATCCATTCACGTATTTTTTCAATCACGGCTTGATTTCATTCGTGTTACTGCAGGTGTGTTGGAAAGGTGAAGGGCGTGTGAATGACACCTGCAGCACACGGCCAAAGACATGGAGCCGATGACATTTCCATCCAAATCAACTTGCATAAGTTCAGATGGCACATCGGATGACAGCCGTACAATATTTGATGGAGCTGTCATGCAAACAAGTGTTAGTCTGACATAGTAAAGCTAATGAAGGTTTTTGAGTCGCCGTGCTGTTCAGTTTTTTTAAATTGGATGCACAGTTTCCACAGTATGAGTGAGGAATTAAACTATTCATGCATTTAATTAGTAAGTTCATTAAATGACAAAATGATCAAACGTATATGGCTAGTATTGAAGGTGTGTTTAAATGACCACAGAATACTAAGAGGTTCTCTTTTTGAATCTTTAGTGAGGTGCTGAGATTATGGCGGTGCGTTCACTGACAGCTGTTTAAGACCCGTTAAATCCACTGGGGGGCAGCACAGGCTCCAGGTAACAGGACCCACTGTACAATAGAGGGCCTGTTAATGGTTCTGTGTGATGTGAGCATCCTTACCCAGCCAGCTCCTGTTCAGGTACACCGACACGAACACCGGAGGAACCGTGAAGAAGTCCACCACCGAGTTCACCTCCAACCAGAACCACAGCTTGTCATTGGCAGCAATGAACTGATGGAAGGGTGAGAGTCACAGTTTTCAGGTACAGAGAAAAGAGTGCAAATAAAGGACACGTGCATTTTTTTTTTTTAAATGTCGGCAACTGTAGATTTTCTTACACGGAGGCCAAAGTAAAGCAAGAAGAACACGTTGAACGCCATGTCGATCTGCAACGTCAGGTTGCTGTAGAAGTTCTGACAGGACTCGATAGGACTGTTGGAAAGAGGAAGAAACAAAGTATAATGTCTGACAAATATTGGTGGTCAGGTGAGGAAAGGGTTTATACACACATATATAAATAAACAGTATTTAAAAAAGCACAAAAAATGCATTTTTGTTTTCCTTTTTCCATTTGTAAGATTTCCAAAGAAACAGAGGAACATAAGTGTTGAAAAAAGTGCAATCGTTTTTTCCAACGTTTCTTTTCTGTTGAGAAAGGACATGCATTTATTCGTCACACAAGCAATAACTTGTCGAGATGCCTGATTAACCCTTAAATAACTGCAAAACCATCTGTCATATTCCAGGTGCCATATCACATTATGGAAATGCCTCTGTGTTCCATTCAGGCCATCGTTTTCGATCTCATAAACAAAACATTTCAGGTACAAATTGAGTCAAAAAATGATGGAAATGCAGAGCCAAGGCAGTAGTTTAAGGGTTAAATGCATGCAGGGTTCATGTCCTCTTTTATGAAATCAGGCAGCCATAGCAAATGCAGTGAAGTCTCACCCTCAAAAAGCTTGTATCTGGCACTAAGAATCCAAATAAAGAGAAATAATTAACCAGGTGAATATGACTGGAATAGGTTAGTAGGATTGTGTGATTCAAATTATAACCTTGGAGTTAAAAGATAACCTTTCAAAAATATTAAAAACACAGGAATGAAACAGGGCGCTGGAGAAAGACAGTTAATTAACTTAATGTACCGATGTGATGAATGTTTGTTTGATTAAAGCATCATTTGGAAGAATAGCTGCGTGACAAGAGCAAAAATAAAACAGAAGATTTGATTGGTTGAAAACAATTAGTCGGTAAATCAAAGAGTAGTTTTCCACCTCCTGAAAAAAGAGGATTTAATGTTTGTCTCGGTTTTGTATCATAAACTGAATATGTTTGGGTTTGGTCAGACAAAACAAGATTATTTTAAGAGATTATTGATTGATCGTATACAGATGATAGATTAAAAACCATGATAGCTTCATTGTAATAGAAATAATGATTAGTTGCAGCCTTCAGTCAGTGGTTCCGAATCTGGGAATTGGCTAATTAGATGAATAACAGGAAAGCAAACAAAAATAACACTTTAGATTAGGGAACACATATTAACCATGAACTAGTTTAGCATTAGCATTAGCATGCATAAGTAGCATATTGGCTGTTTTTAAGTCATTATAAATCACTTACTAATGCCTTATTCTGCATGATCATTAACTACTGTGAGAGTTTTCCATCAATAATTTCCTAATCACTGCTTTTTGATAGTGAGTTAGGGAGTTATTGTAATAGAATAAGCTAATAAGAAACTAGTTCATGGTTAATATGTGTTCCATAATCTAAAAAAACATATATATATTTATAGTCTATTCCTGCAATACAAAATTGTGTTTTTTTTCTTTTTATGGAAAAAAATAATAATAATTCTGTTGAAATGTTTCAGGAATACATTGTGACTTTTCTGTTTTCTCTGTTTTATCATGTAAATTAAAGGATCAGTCCTCAATTTATACAATAAATGAATCCGACAAGAAATAGTTCCTCTCTGATGAAGTCTTTTCATGGACTTTTAATGAGGGGGTTTTACTTGGTTTTAACGGTTAACAGGATGGGAAAGTTATAGTCACAGTCATTTCCCTGCAGCTCGTCAGGAAACATGTCTTTCTTCTCTGCATGTTGGTGCCAAGCTGGCCCGTCTTGTACATTTAGTCTTTTTTTCCGTGCCTCTATGTTGGTCTTCTACTCTCACATTCACCAGCACACCACTCAACTGCAACAACCTCCACTGTGCCGTTTAATACCACTCGGATTAAAGCAAATTGCTTTTGTTTGATAAAACGCTGTCTTCCTGTAGATGGACTTAGGTAACATCTAAATACCTCAGGGATTATTTTTGAACCGATCTGATGCACAGCGCTGACACTCGGCCGGTGATGTGATGAGGACTCGGACTACCCTCGGCCATCCGCAACCGCCACACAGACTTATTAACCCTAATGACTTTAAGATAAGGAAAGATACTTTTTGCATCTCAAAGTAAAACAATACACAACCTGTCCAAATTTAGGGGAACCATAAAAGATGAAAAGATGAGCTACTTTCCAAAATAACCTTATGGAAAACTCAGCACTAAAGCATCTTTGCATGTTCTTCTCTTTTAGTCAACCTAGAGGTGCAATTAACTTAACAGTAACAGTCAGTCATCTTGCATCTGGATCATTTCTCACAAGTAACAGTGAAGACAGAGAATAAGTGGATCTTCCTTTAGGCATCACTAAGACTAGTTTCCTCTATTCACTCTAACGACACGTCGGCCCAGCAAATCCCTGTCATATCAGGGTGACAGACCGTACGGCGAAGGCAGACCTGCGGCGCTAAATAATTGAGTTCCAGTAGACCTGGTTTGGAAGAGGACTAAGCCTGTTATGGATCACGGACCCTCCCCGCTCAAAGTTGCTCCGGTGTCTCTCTCTCCCTCATCCAGTTCAGACTCGGATCAAACATGACGACGGAACCTGAATGTTATCCGGCGGCACAGAAAAGCCAAACCCACTGGGAGTCAAAGGTCACGCAGAATCCTTCGAGCAGGTGTCGCTTTCAAATATTCACCCCAGAACAAAGTATATGTATTTTGGTTCCTTACTTTGAGGAATGTAAACAGGTTTCCCCTACATTATACTATTATTAATTAGGAAAAATAAACCTAATGAATTAACACAAGCAGTTGCGCAAGACTTTGCTTGAATAAATTACATCTACAATTTCACTAATGAATATTTTTTTTACATTAACAATTAACTATTCCAGTTGCAGTTTAAATTAGAAGTTATGTAAGTAAGTTAATTAGAGTTTCGTTTTCCCACAAATCTTACTATGACATCATGGTTAAAGCTCAGGAAATGGTTTTCAGCAACGAGCTCTCATAAACTCACTGTAAGCGGCTAGTAGAGACAGTTTTATAAGGTTTTACTTACAGCTTTATAAGGTGAGAACAAGTCAATGTTTACAACTTGCTGCGCTGCCCCCAAGTGGCCAAAAGGAGTAGTGATTAATAAGGTATAATTGAGTTATTTTGCCCAAGATATGTCATGAATGGGACATTTCACAGGTGAATGATAATCGTGTCAGAACAATGTATGGTTAATTAATTATTATTAATATGAAAGAAGGGTTATGGAGAAGGGGTGAGAGTAAATAAGTTATTCTTCTTCTCACTCCTTTCCGAGCTGTAAAGAAAAAACCAATCGGACATTTAAATTTTGCCCTATGATTTTCATTGCTCTGCAAATATTGCTTGGAATGTCTAATTGTTGGACTATTTTGTTGTTTTTTTTATTCCTATTTTATGTCTTTACTTGTTCGGAACAAATACAAATACAAACGGTGACATACACTCTACCTGCCATGAGTGAACTTTAAGATTTGTCAGCTTGAAGTTTTTCTGCCTCTGAATGAAGCTATCACATGAATAAATACCTCAACGCCAGTCTTACCAAGTATCCTGCACCAGCTTTAAAATATACTCAATGTGTCCGGCGCTCAGTGTTTGACACCCAGCTCTACTTCAACATTGATGAAACAAAAGCCGGTGTGTCTTACAAATGGCATGAATGGGAGCAGAGGGTGCAAAGTGAGACACGGCTGCAGCTTTGCGAGGTAAAAGACTCCCCGCGGGACCTAACCGGCTTCTTTATCTCCGCTCAGCTCAAAGCTGGAGCTCTTCACTATGAATTTAAGTGGGTCTTCGCCGTGTTGACGTCTCTCTCTCTCTCGCGCTCGCAGCCAGGTCAGCCTGCCCAGATGACAGCCTCGGCGGCCCCACAGGACTAATTACAGGAAGGGCCGTATCTGTTACAGTCGGCTGCCACTTACAAGCAAGCGCGAGAGCAGCTAACTGGCTGCTCTTCCTTTAAGTATTGGGCTTGTTGGAGTTGACAGGTAGTGAAGAAATACTGAATAATAGAAAGACCTGGACAAGTCTGAATAAAAACTGGGACAAAGAGCCTTCTAGATGAATATATGAATTTTCTTAATTGAACAGGTGCTGCAGCATCACGGCTCATTTTGTATTTATGACGGCGGCCTTTTTCTCGTGCGTGAAAAAAGGTCAAAGACGGAGGTCGTAGGTCATCCTTCATCAGGTAAATAAGGGTATCGGGCGCCGGGACGAGTTCAGAGAACAGGAGGCCACAGATGGCTTCGGTGAGGATGTAACTCTACCTGAGCTTGTCCAGTTAATGAAATGAGATCATGCTCGCCGAACCACAAGCCAAGCCCTCAGCTGTATGCAGCCTTATGAAATAACAAACAAGCTGAATGCCTGCCTCCGGGACCACGAGCCAGATTACAGCCCATTTTTCCTCTTCTCTGCCTTGACATTACTCCCAGCGGAGACTCCCCCCACCCCCACCCCCACCACCACCCCACCCCCCGGGCTTGATAAAAGCTTTTATCCTGGTATATTTTGCTCTGCTTCTTAATGGCACATCCTGTGCAAACACCGCCAGGCTGCAGTAACCGCACACTGTCGCACACGGAAAATCAAAAGGGTCTCCCACTTCCTCGTCACTATGGTGTGATGAGTGACGGTGAGTGGTTTTGAACAGGAACTCGGGTCTTTCCTGTCTGTTCGGGAAAGGATCAGATCCTTTCGATATAGAGATTAAGCATCTGTGAGCACTGGCTGGGGAACTCGGGAGCTGTTTACCTGGAAGAGGATTGCATCAAAAAACAGCCAGCGGGTACATGCTCTCAAATACCATACAGGGCACAAAGCACTCACTGTAATTAAGACTAGAAGTTTAGTAGCCTATATGTAATATATGAGGATTTATGAGAGTATAGGAACCAGTTAATGGCTGACGTCTCTGAGGCTAAGCCAAATCATAAATGTCTGAAATATATAATTATAATCTTTATAACAGAAGTGACATCGTTCCATCAGCAGGATTTAATAAGACCATTATGCAGAATAAATGGTACATTTTCTGAAAACGTTAACAAATCTGAAAGCTTTGAGGGACAAACTCAAGGTGTGATTTCTCAGATACCTAGAAGCCAGAGCAGTGACGAATGTTTAAAAAAAAACATACTTACTCAGAAGAATCTATGAAGTATATAACAAGGGCTCCGATGCTGAGAGCAAACACGAGCACCACCTGGAAAAGAAGAGAGGGAAAAGGAACATTTTACTCACGTTGTTATGACGATACTAAATCATCCAAAATCTAACTTTACACAAAAAGTAGTTCAGAACTAATCAGCTGATGCTCGAGTACAGGAAACGGGGAAACGAGGACACGGGCTTCATGCATCTGACCTCTTTGGCAGGAAATGTATTCTAATATTTAAAAGTGATGTACGGGGTGTGGGGGAGTTTGTAAAGTTAGACACTATTTTCTGACATTTGTATAAACGAAATAATTCATAAATTGAGAACTCTTAGACAACCAAACTTAAAGTTAACAGGGGAGAAAATGCATCCATAAACCATTCGCTTCACATCTCAAAATGACAGATTTGTGTTTCCAGGTGTGTGGTGAATGTCTAATGCCTGTAAATGAGTAGACCTCGCTACATCTCGGTCGGCCTGTTAGAATCCTGTTATATAAAGTCGGGAACAGCAGTGTCACCGACGCCACTCATCAGTCGCTGTACATCCGACAGTGTAAATAAACACACAAGAGCTCGGCGCGTCGCGTAAACAGGCAGCGGAGGAGTGGGCGAGGTGACAGGAATGGCTTCGGTCTTTCTCGCAAACAAGGGGAGGATGCAGCTGAGCTTTCTGTGGCCGCGGTGGAGTAGCGTGATAATAAAAAAACCAGGGCATTGCTTTTCCTCCGTCACTCCGGCTTTCTGCAGGGCGAGAGAGATGCTGCTGAATAAACCAACGGCTGGATTGGAGTGGAGAGACGCTCGGAGCGGGCTGGGAGGCAGCTCGCAGGGTAATAAACATGAGAAGGTGTTGGCGGACAAAGCAGGAGCTGTCAGGTGACGGCTCTGACACTGATAGAGCTTATAGGTGAAATCAGACTAAACTGTAAATACAGAGCTGAATGGTAAATACACACAGAATAAATCAGCATAGCTAGAGTTTTGGAGGCCAAACAGAGCCGGAGGTGACGATCAATACTGCCTGGGAGGATTATAACCCGGTTTCTGGCTACTGTTGGGTTTTTCTAAGCAGAGGAGGAAACTAATCAGACAAAAATCTGTTCCCTAACTAAAGCATAGAAGTTTGTCTGTAATGTAAAACTTACAAAACCTGTGTTTTGACCTATTTCTGTAATTCTTTAACAATAGCGTTAATCATACATCATTAATTGGTCTTTAGAGGTTTACAAAAAGCACAGCCGCTCATTAATACTGCTGCAAAACGAGCTTCCCCTTTTAAAAAGTCAGTGCTAACGACCCAGAGAGACTCCGGGAAGGTTTTCAGCCAGACGGCAGAACAAATGTTTTACATCCTGATCTACACTAGCAGGTTATCTGCCAGCCGACCAGCCTTTCATCTATTTAGCAATGACACAATAGCCATCTTGAACAAGAAACCAATGAGCCTCCATAATGAATGAGCGGGCGGCCTAATTCATTTCCATGATGTGAAATTGTATTGTCAACCTCGACCACTGATGGCTCCGTAATGACAAAAAGCACCCCGCATGCATTTTTAATCGCCCCTTCCTCTTTGAAAGGACAGGAAATCTCTCTATGCCTCTGACCGTCCCAGTTTAGAAACTGGGAACAATGTTGCTGCAACCCTAGAAATGCTAATGCCGCCGGCAGTAAATAAAACACACGGGGCTGCAACAAAGAGGGGGCAATCATGACAGCGAGGCGACGGCAGGCGGTGCCAGCATGCATCATCCGTCTCAGTCGGCGGATGATGATGATGATGATGCATCACATCTGGATCTGGAGACGGATGCAGCTACGAGGAGGACCAGCGAGCACGGACCGACCGCTGCATGACGACCAGCAGAGCTGCCAACACGTGGCCCGAGTCACATTTATTTTTTACAAACATGCTCTTCATGCAATTCTGTTGCCAAGTATAAGATGAAGAAGGGAATCACGTAGTTATACAAGAAAATGACAAATTACTCAAATGACGCACCAATAATGATTCGTTGCCAGGAGGAAAAAACACTTTTAGGAAATGACTGGGTGTTAAAGTAAAAAAAAAAAAAAAATGTCGAGTCATTTTGAGACAAGTCCAAGTCAATTGATTATTTCAAATCAAGTTTCAAGTCATTTGAGACGAGTTTAAGTGAAGTCACAATTAAGTCTCAGTCTAGTAACAATTCATTTGAGTCATTTGAGAAGTCGAAGAAAAGTCTTTAATCGATCGGAGTAAATCTGTAAATCTCAAGTCAAGTCAAATTGCAAGTAGAAGCCAAGTCTTTATACAACTCTTCTTTTATTGTTGCAGTATTTTTGAAGTAAACTGGGACTGAATTGAGGGTATAAGGATGGAGGATGTCGTATGTAGGCTACTACAGATTTGAACTATATACCTAAATTAACAAACTATATACCTGAATGAATAACTCCTCTTATTTTCTTATGAAATTCTGACTTAAGTCTACAGGAATTAAGGGCAGGAAATTGTGGAAAATTGTATTAAAAAAATAAAAATAAAAAAATAAAAAGCTAATCTAGAACACAATAGTCATTATCAGAAACTGGGAAGTTGAAGCTGGCTGGAAAAAAACTAAAATAATATTAATCAAATAATTCGTCTCGGTCTACAACAGATTCAACAATCCCTGTCTATCGTGTGCATGTAAATGTGTTTATTTGACGGCGCTGCAGAGCGGCACCATGCCGGTCTCAAGCATCCAGAAGTCAACCTACAAACATCAGAGAACCCACTCATGCTCCTCCACTCTTCCTGAGCGTGACTCACCACCAACCAGCCCGGATCGCCTGCCAAAGAAAACGGGAACTTTGCTTGGTCAGTGCTTTGCTGCGGGGAGAGTGAGCTCAAAGTGGAAGGTGGTGTCACCCTCTATGATATGATTTTTCTCTTGTTGGGGGGAAGAGACGATGGGTGAAAGGATGTGATTGAGATTCAGGTATGGTGTTTATCAAAATCCTGCAGTGGGAGGCAGCTCTGTGAGCCTGTATCTAAAACCAGGATTCAGAGGAACCAGGGGTCGGTTTGTTCCGTAGTCCCTCAAAGCCGGCGGTCACAGTGGGATCAAAGCTCTCAGTGGTGGGAGGCCAGAGATTGGTGTGTGGGGTCCCAGCAAACGTGACACGAACCGTATGTTAGCCCACGTTCACATCCAGCTCATGCAGCTCTCTCCGTGAACTGTGTGCAACTTTAATGCTCAAAGGAGCAGAAGTCCCTGACCCGGTGTTCTTCATGGGTGACTGTCTGACCCCCCCAGCAGCTTCCCAGGAACACAGCCACGCTTTCCAAAATAAATCGACCCGAGGACTATCCTGGTAGAGTCCAGCCCGGCCCATCTGTCTGTCCTCAAATGCCATATTGATTAATAAAGGCATCTTGGACATGATGGAAAAATACAGAGGAGCACAATAGAGGAGTAAAGATAAATAAATCAATGGGCCATCCTTCAGCTGAATAGTGCAATTACAGACTGTGGTATGAATTGTAACTCAAGTGGACATCCATTTTTCTTTGTCGGATTTTTTTTTATCAGTAGACTTTTTTTATTTATGATTTTTTTATTTGTTTTGTATTCAGAAAGCAGGTTTCCCATCATGAAACACTGTGTAAAATGTATTAATTTGGCAACTTCAGCCCGACGCCATTTTGACCTTTTGATACTTTGATCTTCTCAACTCTATTTCAGCACTTGGAGTTCACGCAGAGAGTTGGTCTAGCATAATAATCCTGATTGTATTGCTAGATTTCAGTCAATCGGAATGATTAGTCTTCGCTAAACAATCATCTAATGGTCCTTTTAATGCATCAACCTTGTGGCGATATTGAACGGCCTCAAAACACGTCCGAAGTATTATCTGCGAACAAAAACTTTAGATGGAAATTGATGATTAAAAAAAAGACATATTGGGCTTTTAAGAGACAGCTGCGTTCAGTTTAGACGTTTCCATGACGACTTTTGTCATAACGACAAATCATAAGTCTCATCATTAGAAATTAAATAATACAATGTGATCACTTCAACATTCAACATTAATGGGGAAATAATTCATATTTCTATATGTGAAAATGTTGATTATGTTGCTAAATCAGGGTCAGCTGTTGTCAATCCCAATTATTAGTCATTGCTGATTAGGTGGAAACAATTGAACAGGCCTTTTGTATCAACGCTGTAGCAATCCTCACACTATGGATGAGAATAGCCACGAGGTCACCGGTTGCACTCCGTGTTTATTTTGGTAAAAGAAACACACGACAAGCGACGTCCTCGTGGGATCTGCAGGTTTGTCTACCGCCAGAACGCCATGCGTTACATAACCGGTCGTTTGGAGAGTGTTTGAGCATCAAACACCTCATTTCCTGCTTTCTGGTGACTTTTCTTATGCACCACATTTATGGCGGAACTGTCTTTATTTATGTAAAGAAAAACTTCTACATATAATGGAATATGAGGCTCTCAGGCTTTCTGTATTGCTTTCAAATAGTTATTTACCTGTAGATCAACTTATCATGTAATGTCATCATAGATAGATAGATAGATAGATAGATAGATAGATAGATAGATAGATAGATAGATAGATAGATAGATAGATAGATAGATAGATAGATAGATAGATAGATAGATAAACCATCACCATCGTTTTTTTTTAATTATTACGTTTTTATGATTGACATGCAACTTTGATCCAAGCTAATATCCCTTACATGGATTATATTTACATCTTGGGAAAAGAATAAGTGGACAATGAAGCCTGGTTGTCACTCAGAGGAGGAAGCTTCCTACACGGTACTGTATCGAGATAAATAAATGCATCAGATCTAAATAAGGGAAAAAAAACAACGTAATGTCATCTTGGCAGAAAGTGTCACATTACTCATCAACTGATAAGATAACAATCAGATTGCATAATGAGCCGCAGTGCCCGACGACAGCAGCAGAAGGATGATTAATATTATATAATCTCCAGACGTTTGCGCGGTATGAAAGTAGCTCATCATGTGTCGCTCTGATCACGGCCGAGTCGTTTTATCAACCTAGTGATTCACGGCCGAGGCGACGCTGAAGGACGAGTTCAACGTGCCGGTCTGCAGGAGGCTGCCGGAGACACGTCCTCGTCCTCTGGACTGGTTTATCCAGGACATTAGGGCGGGCAGCAGGGCTGGAGTGACCGTGGTGAACCACTGGACTGTTTGGAGGAAAGCTACCACATAAAACCTCGGTGAATTCAGAGTGAGCCGAAAAAGACGAGACGTTAATTTCATCTTTTATTTTCTTAACTTTCAAGTATTACTTTGGCAGTGTTTGAAAAACTTAAATCATAGAAGATGTTAAGCAAAGAGCACGTATACTGCCAAGAGAAAAAATGAATAATAGAGATGAACAAATGGCACTGGATGCTGTGCTGTTGGTTGACGTTCCTTCGAGGAACAAACCCCAGTGGATGCGGAGAACGAGTTAACGTTAATTAACGAGTAACCTTACACCTCCTGAAAAAGCTTCTTCTCACCTTTCTGCGCTCATGTTCAACGAGGTGTACTCCAGGTGGGATCGGTTTCACCTCTGACCACGCCCATCGGGGACGCTGAGGTCAGAGGTCAAGCTCGCTAGAAGCATGCTTTTTTTTTTTTGCCATACAAGAACATATTTCTGGTATGTTAAAGTGGTGCGACGGCTGTTTTCCTTTACCTGCCAACCGTTGCTATGCAAAATAAAAATAGGAAAACCACCACCAGTGTGACAACTTCCCGGACTTGTTGAAACCTCCCTCGGGGTATTATAAACCTCTGTGCAGTGTTTTGGCATCTGATAAACAGACACATTTGTGATGCCTGGCTTCAGTAAATATTTTTGTTGATAATCTCGCTCTGTTTGCATAATCTGAGGGCTGTGAGGGATGGAAACCCGAATGTTCCCATGGAGCTTGTTTTTGACTGTAGTCGTTTCCATTTTTGGCAAATTGGTGCCATTAAACATGTCAAATGAGTTATTAACAGCTCCCGTTTGCAACGCACCCATGGATGTACACACAAGTACTTTGGAGTACTTTGATATGGCAAAACTCTGAGACGAGGACGACTTTACTCTACGACTTCTAAGTGGATTTATGGATGTTTGCTCACATTGTACATAAATCAATTATATTATATAATAACGATGTTATGGCAAAGTGTGAGTCGCACCAAATCTAAAGATATTTACACATAAAAGTGTGTCTGTTTCACTGAGAAAAGACTCCGATGAGTGTTATATTTCATGCAAATTGCCTCAATCAGGCACTAATGGTTTTAAAGTACCGGATTCGTCTCCATCAGCCGAGTGTGTCACTGCGACTGCTGCAGCTGCTGAATTGTGGTTATATTGCACATGGGGACACACTGAACATGCAGCATAAATAGAAGAGTCATTTTAAAAACTTAACTTAACTGAACAGCTCCTCTTGCTGCTGAATTAAAACCCTCATGGACAGATTTAATGTAATATCCAGGATCGGGCTGCTTTATTCACAATATTCCCCAGGATGAGTATATCGTGCAGACAGTATAGGATCCTAAACCTCGTCAATGGGTTTCCTTTTGTGCGTGCGACTTCCACACAGAAGACTAAAACCGGTGGATTTAAAGGATTTCTCTCTCATCTTGTCAATAAAAGCAGATTATTGCTTTGTCTAGCAGGCTTCCTGTGGAGCCGCATGCAGCTGTTTCCTCATCATCGGGGGATCACTACCAACGTTACGCCAATTCCAAAAGGGATAGACCTGCCATTCAGTAACAACATCATCGCTCCCAGACCTGAATGCATCCTCCTCTGCAGGGATCCAAAAATTGGAAACAAATGCCTCGCCTGACATTTAAGAGACCTTTCCTAATAGAAGCTCCTGACTTGCATCCACACGGCAACCATCCTGCGATTTCATCTATTCATGGATCTGGAAAAATGAAATCCAAAAAGGTTGTCATGCTGGAATTAGATATCAAACATGGGCCGAAGATCCTCAAAAGACAAAGACAAAAACATAGAATGGAGTTTGTCAATGCAGCCAAAAACTGACTAAGAGACATCAAACCCTGATAAAAGGATGCTTTTCTGGCGAGGGTTAATTCAGGTCTCTAATTGTCTAATTATAAAGAGATGGTTGCTGGGATGAACTGGATCAAAGAAAGACACAGCTTGAACACTGTGTTTTTTTTTTCTAATCATGGGTGGCACGAGATGAAAGCTCATTAGAACTTTTCATTCCAGCACGGAGGCACAGAAGCTGCCCGGAGCTTCTGCAAAGCGTCGCAGCGCTGTTGCACTGAACACCGGAGGGACGGGGAACACGGAAGCTAACAGACGCCTTCGCAGACGTCAGCAGGAGACACCGACATCCACGAGGGACGAAGCAGGGACGGAAAGTAAATGTCTAAAGCGTATACATTATGAGAGGCAACATCTGGGCTGCTTTTTTCTCTTTCTAAACACTTTATTTTAGTCTTCTCCATGAACGCTATCCTAAACTTAAAGGATGTATAAATTATCTACCCTTCAGCTGCATGTTAAGTTAATTTAAGCCACTTTAATAATCCAAGATAATGACATTTATATTATTATATAAACACGTTACTAGCCTTATCATATTCCGTGACACGCTGTCAGAGAGAATACATGTTGATGACTTTATAATTATTAATACTGTTACAGTGAACACCGTGGTGCTGAAAACAGTGGGTTAAAAATAACCCGGTGAACTTTCCGCAACAGCTGCCGTGCAAATTACAGAATGTGGCACGTTGATTTATGACTTAATGTAAATAATATCGTCTCTGAATGAACTTTTTTTCTTTTGTGTGGAAAAATAATATCAGCCATCTTCAGGGAAGGAGACCCTTGAGGAAAACGTTGTGGGCTATTAAGAGTAAACTCTTGAGAATGGAAGAGCCTGCAGGGCTTCGACAGCCACTCACACGTTCTGATTCACTCCTTAACCCCACGTCTACTGATCTCTAATGAGTGCTGCTCAGTGAACTGGACTAACAGGCTCTTGCTGGTCTCTGTTGGTAATCCAGAAGTGAGGAAAAAAAGCCTGGACAGACGGAGGTTTGTGTTTCCTAAAAAAAAACACATTTTACACGGCAGCAGCAATGGGGGGAAAGTAAGGAAAGTGAAGTAAGGCCGTGAAAGCGGTGAGTCACAGCGCTCTGCCGAGGAGGCTCGTGTTGTCGGTACAATGGGGGGTTAATTGTACGGTTTCAGAGACACTCATCGCACCTTTAAACTGTTTATACAACATTGTGACGAGCTGCCTCATGTGTTGGGATGAATAATCCATGTCACTGACCTCATTATTGTACAAATAAGGGCATGTGCACCAAGTATCTTTGCAGGCTCTTGTTCAAACATTTTCTTTTTCTTCCTCCCACTGAGAAAATATCTAACCCGGCAGCATGAACCGGGGCAAAAAGGTCTGTACGTTTGACTTCTGTTATGTTTGTATTTATTTCTGTTGGATTTATTTATTGATGGGCTGTGTTCACCTCCGCTGCCTGCAAACCAAATTGCCCTCCGGGGATAATAAAGATACCTTGAACCTTCAGTCAGTTACGCAAAAAAATATTGAAATATTCATATTCAAACATTTAGAGTTTTCCAATTGGTTTGGTCTTCAAAACAGTGCTTTTGTTTGGGTTTTTTAAGGAAGAAAGAATGTCGCAAATTATACTCAGGGGCTCAACGATTTTAAATCAAAATAAATAAATAAAAATACTGGCTGCTTTAATGATATCACACTGGACCGGAGTTGCTGTGAGCCATTAAAGGCAACTTTAGAAAACTGTGTGAAGAATAACAGCATTCTGTTTCTCTGTCTTGTGCTGAATGGAAAGTGATATTTTCTTTACTGTTGGGAGTTAAGGTCAGTCTGCGGTGACAAATATGACACATTTCCTATATGTTCCACCACTAAACAGGACCAAAGAAGCTGTAAGACAGGAGCTTCATGTTTGGCTTCTCACCATTAGACAGATTGCACAGACATTCAAATAATAATGGAGGTTAAAGCACTTGGAATGGGATCCTCCTTTAAAGCGTTGGCAGCTTCATACTCTGTTTGTGTTTCCCGTTGTATAGGTTGCACTGTAACTACCCGCAGCCTGAAACCCGACCCTCTGTTTGCTTGACACCGGTCACCGTATATAGTGAGCGATCTGATCTATGAGCGCTGACGACATCCTCTCTGAGCTGTGACAACAATGCCGCCGGCGGGGAGACAATTTATGGGTCAAGCCTGCGGGAACTTCCCTCTCTTTCATGCTCGACTTGAAAGTCTATTTGGGTTTTTTTTAATATATATATATATATATATCTTTCATGCGACAGGATTGATCCAAAAATCTACCCTCATTAAACCCCGAAACAGCGTGTTCTGCTGCGAGACTTAAACGTACACTTTGCACCATTATTCAGCCACTAAAATACCCACAATCAAAAACATGCGGTGTCGAACCCCCCAAATCCCTTAGTGGCTAAGCCATGATTTAAGCCACCCTGGAAGCAGCCCAACCAGTCTCACAGTGAGGCGTAAAGAGCTTAGGGTGGGAGGGGATGGATGTGTCTCCCATCAGCCTCGAGCTGTCTGTCTCAGCTGAAATATGAGGTTGCACCTCACTTCCCTCAACGTCTTGAAAACAAGAGGAAGAAGTAGAAAAATAAGTAGAACTGACTGGAAAATAGATGTTTTTCTCTCAAAAAAAAAAAGAAAACCCCTCTGCGATGCATATCGATGTGCGGAAAGGAGTTTGATTGAACGAGCGATGATGACTCACCTCTCTGGCAGCTCTTCAGAGAGGAGGGGTTCCCACTGAGAGAGAAAACTCGGCCCCGCGCACAACAATGGGAATGGAAATTCCCATCATGTGTGAAAATGTAAATAATGTGCTGCATCTGGGAAGCTGGACACACTGGAATTGTCAGCAGCTGCATGTGTGAGCTCAGCGGCAGGTGGAGAAATTAAAGTGTGAGATTGGATTCAGGCTGACAACGTGGCTGTAATTCAGCACAGAACCAGGCCTGAACTCAAAGTGAACTTTCAAAGTTAGGACTCGTCATGTGACCAGCTCGCAGCATCCATTAACCTCCGCATGCGAGTTTTCTCTAAGTGGCCGCGTTAATTAATTAAACTGTACTCGCTGAAGGAAAGGCTGTTTGATGTAAAGCGCCAGCTGCAGGAACGGAGTTACCTCCTTTATGTCTGCCTTTCCTGTGAGATGAAAAGGGAAGATTGTGATGAGGGGCTCTTATACAGCGGCGGGGGCTGGGTCATTGCGTAGTGTCTGATTGGTTGTGAAATCTGGGGGAGACACATTTGTGACAGCTGAGGATTTCTTATCATAACACTGCTCATGAATTGGATTTTTTGGAAAGGGAAGGATGTTATCGCAAATCTCCTCTCCACAGTTTTCCTCTCTGAATAAGATGCTGCTCGACAAAACTAATTATACTCACCATTGTTTGTGCCAAATGAGATCGTGCTAAAACGTGGCTGCCAAGAGAAGGTCCAAATTAGAAAAGGCACATCCCCCCCCCTTACTCCCCTTACATATTTATTAGAATTAACAAACCTGTATGAATTCAGCTTTGAGATAATTAACAAAAACAAGTTGAGCAGATTGGTTTGAACCAATTATCAGCAGGGAAAAGGTATGTTACCTGTTGCATGAACACACTGACCAGCAGCACAGTTAACAAGCTCTCCCTTTGGACATTTACAGCTCAGAAAATGTTCCCGTCCCTAATAAATTGGAAGAAAATGCAAATGAGCACCAGAGTCCATCTGAAAAAGTAAAAACAAGAACGAAAATCTACCCTATAGCAGCCTTATGAGGCTGTACTCTTGATTTAGTGTATTATTCTAACAATTAGCACAATAAGTCCTTTAAATTACCAGCAAAATATATTTTTATGTAACTTAATCAATTTTCTGACAGTATAATTAATTCATCTTGTCATGATTTTCTTGATGGTAGTGAAACCAGTCTGCCTTATTCCTTCTTGCATTTGGTTCGAGAGGTTTATCACTCAATTATACACAGAAATGACTTAATACGATGTTCTATATTTGGACCAGGGACAACAAAAGCAACAAAATAACTTAAGCCTCACATGGCATTGTTTCCTTCTGCAGGGCCCTGACAAAAACAGGCCTGGCAGCTGCTGTCACCCCGAAATAGCGGCAGACTTGGAGGCGGGCGGAGAGCCGAGTGACGCTCCCCACGTTGTTCGCTCTGCGGCGCTGGACGCGGTGAAAGTAACACGCGATCCCCGCTGGCACCGGAGTCCACAGGTGGCAAACGGCCTCCTGTCTCCGTCGCAAGGCCACGAGCGTGTCGCTGGAATATCGCTTACATACGACCACGGTGACGTCCTAATCTCAGAGCCAACAATCAGCTGGGAATGTCAACAAGAGGACACGCGGAGGAAAATGCTGCTTTCGTGTTGAGGTTAACACTGTGGGGAACGTGTGATAATAAAGCAGCCTGAAGCTGAACTCACAATCAGGTAAAGGACAAGCGGCTCCATCACTGGACGTTCAGAGAAGAGGAGAATGTTTACCGCCCCTCCCCCCGACTCTCATCAGTCAAAAAGCTTTTCCATGTAGTGGCACAATTGCTCGTCGAGCCCCTCAGAGGAGGAGGAGAGTTAGTCCGCCTGATGAAAGTGCCCTTCTGGCCCACCTATAATTTTGTTCAGATCCCCCCACCTCCCCCCCGATTCCGCTCCCAGGCGACATCAAATCTAGAGAGCGGTCAAGACGGAAGATGACTCCTTCACCTGCTCATCCGATAGGACTTCCTCCAGGCGGTGACCCCGGTAATCCGAGACGACCCGCAGCACTCTTTGTTTGGCGTCTGGTCGCGATGACCTACATGACGCCGCAGTCACCTTTTGAACGCTGTTGAATCTGCCTCCACCTCGCCGCATCCCACTGCTTCTCTGATCGTTCTCCAAGAAGTGGCTTCTTTTTTTTTTCTCCTGCATGTTTATGTCTTGAAGCAACAAATTATACAAATGGGGATAAAGGACACATAACTGAGTCATAACTCAGTCAAACCAATGCACAAATGTCGTACAAATAATTACTTATTCAGCCGACCTCGCGCTGTAAGTGATAGCAATGTCTCTGATGTCCTTTAGGAGACGGCAACACCCATAAATCTGCCGAGAATATTATTTTAAAAAGCACTCTTTAGCAGAACATAATCATCGTGTTTCCACTTTCATTTCACATGGTGACAATGCAAACAGGAGGTGCTACTGGTGCTAATGTAGCATAGCTTTCCATGGAAACTGAGGTTCAGGTGTCGCCGACAGCTGACTTCATGTTTACCACACCCAATGCAAGCCTTAGTGGAGCCTTTGGAAGAGGACTTATGTAGAGGACCACTCACATGCCAAATGATAGGATTTCTGTGTAGCGTCCCCTTCCTGAGACTATCAGGATCCTCTGAATAAAGAGTTAACCAACAATACTAAACAATCGGAGACAACTCAGTCTGACTTCAACGTCGCCCACTGTGACTGTGATTGGGGTTGGGGGGGGGGGGGGGGGGTGGGGGGGGGGGAAGAGTGCAAACTGAACAGCGCCAGAGGGCAGATCTGTGCTTCCATTAATAGAAAACCTTTCTCTGGCCAGAATAATAGCGTTGCCACATCCAAGCCCCCACCCCCGGTGGATCGCTAGGACCGAGCACACGTGGGCTAAATGTCACTCGGCAGGACCCCGTCATTTAAGAGAAATCACATTTTCTCCCAGAATGCCCTCACCTCGGACTCGCCCCCCATCACACGCCGCCCCATCTTATCATTTCTCGCCGATTGCGTTCTCGAGGGGGAGGCGGCGACTGAACGGGGGAAATAGGTTTGCGTGACATTACGGGAGACCCGCTGGGTTTGTTGGCACAGGTACAACCGGCAGCCACCTGCTCGGCCCTCCGAGCGAGTTTTGTTTGGACAAACGGCGACGTGATGACATTCTTCCTGAATACGGGAGGGCGATCTTGTGATGATGCTAAATTGACTGCGGGGGGAGGGAAATGCAATAATGCAGAAAGTGACAGATGGGAGCCTTGCGTGTCCCCGTTCTGGGGGGAAACCTCGTGCTGAAATACAGCCTGATGTGAAATAAACACGAGGGCTTCTCCGTTGTTTTGTGCGAGTGCACGAGGAGCGGAGCGCCGATCTCCCGCAGATAAACCTTTACAGACTTAAAGGTCATCGGACTGTGTCCTCCCTGCTAATCAAATAGCCCTGAAGGCAGCGTTTGATCTTTTACAATCTGCTGGGATGCGAAGCCAGCCGGGCAAATGAACATCAGGCCTCTGGGCGCTTCCACAGGGCGGCCTGCACCTGTTCATCACTCAGCGTCCCCAGTCAGAGGTAAACAGCTCGAGGACTGGTTGAAACACGCCGGGATGCAAACGTTGAGGTTAAAACCTCAAATATCAAACGCCAGATAGAAGTTAATGTCACCTAATATGATAAAAACATAAACCTGAGGCCTGTGTCGTATACTTTAAACATTAATCAGCTTTTTAATTGAACATTCAACAGAAACGTATGAATTATGAGTTTGGTCCTTTCTGTCAACTAGTGATTATATGCACCATTTATAAAAACATCCTCAAACTAAACTAATTCCCCTTTTCTTTCCTCCCCTGTGTAACTACTATTCTGAAGTGGGAAAAGTAATTGAGTCTGCAGAGACATCACCCAGAGTCAGCTTGACTGATCCATATCCAACATCACAATTGCAAAATACTGCAGGCATCCTGGAGCGGAGCTTTCTTTCCTCCTTTTTTTGTGCATAATCCATGTCTCAATAGTCTTGGGAGGCTTAAGATTTATTCTCTCCTCCCCACATCTACTCTTAACAATGTAACGCAGGTTTAAATGGGAAGATTAATTAGACGACACACATTTCGCTTCCATTCACGTGCGCCGAGTGAATCGTGGAGAAGAACTTAGATTTCTGGAGTTTTCTACTCCCTGGGTAGAGCGAGGTTAAGTGGAAAAAAAGAGGAAAAAACCCCATTCAGCCTCGTTACAACTAATGGAGGCTGCAATTACGAAAACAGGTACTCGGTGACATCCTGGAGTAAAAAGCTGTTTTAGAATATTTCAAGAGCAAACGGGCTGCTTCCAAACGCTACGTTTTTAAAAAGAGAACAACAACGTGGGTGAAGATGTGAGAATAGCAGCTCAACAAACAGACACGGACAGATAAAATAAGACATGCACGCACGCACACACACACACAAACACACGCACACACACACACACACACAAACACTCTGCCTTTCATTTAAGCCAACCCATGCTCTTATTCCCCCAGTAAAATTCCCTCTCAGATGGCCTGGAAATAGGCTTTAATGTGCCCCCTAAACAGCCTGACATAGAAAACACACATCTGCCGTATTTAGGTAAGCTGTAGTTGCCATGGTTACAGACGAGCGCTTGCTAAACAGTTGTCTGTCAAGCTCTCATTGAGACAGGGCACTTGAGCCACACACACAAACACACACACACACACACACACAGACACACACACACACACACACACACACACACGGTCGAGCTGATGTCACGCCTCTGTTAGCAATATGTTGCTGTCACCATTAACCGTCGGCAGCGTTTGTGCTCAGGACGACAATCTAATCGACGATGCCGCGGGGACGACCCGAGTTCAGCCTGAGTCATCATTTCATGTGGCATTTTGGAGGAAGATGAAGAATATGTGCTGTTTTTAGCCTAAACCGACAGCAAAAAAAAAAAAAAAAAAGTTTCATGCGGTTCCTGGTATTAATCACCTCCTTGCAGAAGCTCCCGGCGACATCGCATCATCTCAAAACAACAACAAATGTTCCACTGGGGTTTAAATGACAACGTACACAGAAAGCAGGAACACTGTCATACACACACGATGCAGTTTATGAGTCAAACACTTGACATCTCTTTTCAAAATGATTAATTTTGCTTCCAACGTCTCGAGCTGGATTTGATGCTTTTCATCCTTCCACAACAACATCAGTAGCCCCCCTCCCCCAACCCCACCCAACTCCCCCCAAACGTGAACTAAGTGGTTCGTTAATATTCCACATGAAACCATTATGTTTGAGTGTGGCTGCCCACCCGGCATCCATGATTAACAACCTCCACGTCCCGAGCCAACTGGAGATGCTGCGCCACATTTAGTGGGGGAAAGTGGGATCAGCCCCCCGAAGCACTGCGGCAAGTCTTGGCATGGAGATCCGGCTCATGCCATTTCATTTCATCTCCTCCGTCCTTCTCTCGCTTCGCCAAGCACTTAGATCCGAATCATCAAACACTATTTTAAGATAAAATGTTTTTTTATTATTATAAGAATACAGCAGAATCTCCATCGTACTGAAACTGTCCTCGACCAGCCATGCGGGTGCAACAGGTTACAGCAAAGTAAGGCTCCGATAAGGATCTCATAACATGTGGTCCAACAGGCATGTGTTCCCTACATGACACTGTCAACAGACACACCAGGCGCCATGGCAACCACTTCAGCTGACCAAATGCAATTGGTAAACTGTACGTGTCCCTCCTGCTGTCCTGCTGGATCCGCTTCCCTCTGCTGTCTGAGGGCGTTATGGGGAGTATGACCTTAAAACACTCCTTAAATCTCTTTGCTTTCCGTCCCCTGGCTTTGTTTTAATGTGTCTGCCTCCCTGTCTGAGAGATAAGCCGACAAGATATTCACTTCAAACTGGTATATTTATGTGTCTATCGAGCAGAAATAAATTCAAGGAACATCCGGCTCCTCCTCGGCAAGGTTTCTGGCCTTTCCTATAATAACCAATATTTTTCACAAGGCCATTTCACAGACTAATATACTGTGAGGGAGTTCAACTAGCTGTCATAAGGACGTTGGGGGGGGGGGGCTGTCACGCTTCATCACACCGACATCTTAACCGACGGCCTGCTACACGTAGGCTAAAGATGCCATTCAAAGAGTAGAAGAATGAGCAGAAACTCACCAGGACTCTTCCTGTCAGCGTCTGTGCTGATATCATGACTCCAGCCCAGTCTTTGACCGAGGTCATCCAGCCCACCTCGCTGGCCGCCGGGTCGTCCTTGTTGCGCTTTATGCCATCGCCTATGGCGAGCCGATGGACCTCCTGTAAGGAAAAGAGGGTGCAGAAGGTGACGATGAGAAATCAATGAAAGCTGCTGGAAACATGAACCAGAACAGTGAAGTTTCGGACTGTGAACTAAGACTGCTAGCTAAAAGGAGCTATTGAGTTGGGTGATAACTCTCTGTGAGTTCACTGTCAGTTAACGTTAGTCATTTGTTGATATAAAAATATTAAGGAGTGTTTCAAGATCGTCCTGCATTTGGTTTAAATAGCACAATTTTCACACAGTGATGGCACCCAAAAGGACCTTTAAAAAATAATTTACTCAAAGACAGATTCTGATGGATGATCATGATTTTCATTTACAAAAATACTGATTCAATCTCCAAATGCATCATTAAGTTGATATTTTCTGGGGGAAAAAGATGAATGAAACCAAAACAAGGAGCTGAAAGACACCAAAACTCTGACAGGAAGCGGATAGGACCCGAGCACTGGGTGATAATCTTCTGTGGGTGAAATCGTCACTTCATTCCATGGAATAAGAAAATATTGATCAGATCAGTTGACATGAAGGAGCAGAACCACCTACTGAAATCCAAACATTGTGAACAGGAAGTACCACCTACGTTCTCTTTTTGGTTTGATTGACAGCTCTGCAGAAACGCAACTGTTCAAAAACCCCTCCTCAAAAAAACATTAATGCGCCGTTCTTATTATAGTGACCGGGCTGAAGGTTTCCAAAATAAACCCACGCACACGCGAGCACACATGCTACCGTCAACATACAGAGTGAGTGAGCGCCGTAAAGAGACTCCAGGAGTGTATCCATGGCAGCCGCTGAGCTCCCGGTGTTTCTGCTCCACTGAGTGGGCTGCCTGTTTGCCTGTCTCTCCACCTGTCTGTCTGTGTGATGGGACTGGCGTGATTCACAGAGCAGGAAATCGAGACAGGATGCAGAGGTTAGCCTTGCTCCCGGATGAAACACCCCACAGCCTCGAGGCTAACATGACTCAAGACTCTTTACCCCGTGACATCCCATAAACGGCGTCACGCGCCACGCTCCCGTGCGGGTCCACCGGCCCGGTGGGATTAGTTGATGCACGGAGTTAAAAGTTGACATGGTTTCCACTGTGCCGTGTCGCAGCAGCACGTTTGTGTCGTGGTGTTAATGGCCAGGATCTCACATGCCACATTCTCCAGATGCAGAAGGGGCTCCGTAACCTGGGATAGGGCAGCCGGCTTCGAAGAACTCCCGGCATGCAACCACGCAACATGTGCTGTGTCCACTTCACCATAAATCGCTGAAAAGCTGGAGGGAGTGCAGCGCCACTGACATAAGGGAAGCAGTCTGGTTCAGGTTCAAGGAAAGAAAAATAACTGGTAATATTATGAATTTTTGGCCCAGTGGTTCCTAACCTGATGCACTAGAGAATTTGTCATTGGAAACTGCTTGGAAAAAGGCACTTTCAACAAATACTGGTGACTGGCTGAACCACCTGTCAATCAAAGTCTTACTGAAGCCATACAGTGCAAAACAAATTGGTCCCCGCTGATGATGTCGATCTGTACCAACGGCCCACAAATATACTTTATATGGCTTCACTTTAAAAAAAAAAGGGGGTAACCAATTTCCTAAAACAGCTGGGCATTGTAGTTCTTTGCAAGTGTTACTCAAGCAGGAGTACGAGGTGTATTTGCTATCCTTAGCTGCAGATTTGGTGCACTAGAGTATTAATGGCAGCAGCAGGGGAGTTTATAAGTGATCAACTTAAAATTAACTACAGTGCTCATTGTCATTATAATAGAGAATTAGTGTGGTGACCACACTGTACAACTAAATTACACTAACTATCATAGCGATATATTCATCTAAGATATGAACAATCATGATGACCTCAATGTATGTTAGAAATTAGTTGGAAATATAGGAAACAATATGACCAAATGACCAAAAATGGTATTTTACAGTTTAATATACTTAAAAAAAAACACAGTGATGCCCATCCATATGCCACCCCCCCCCCAACCATCTCCATTATTATTCCGAAATAGCTGGCTGCACTGAGAAATTTAATCATGTTCGGGGCCATTAGTCAGAGATGAGCAGGACCACCAGCAGACCATGTTACACTTCCTACAGCCTGTCCAGAGCCCTGCACCACTAACCTGATAACACTATAATAACATGTCCAGCTCACTTAGTCGCTAATGCAGCCAACGAGATACAGGAACAGAATAATCCTGTGAAACCGCAATTTTGAAATGCGACGCAGCAGATATGAGCTCCCCCCCCCCCCCATCAGCGTTTCCATCATTTATTTGTGAATTGCTCTCGGTGTAGCTTTAATTTGAGTGGAGCATCGTCTGCCGGAATAAAAGGCACCTTTTGCAGTTATTTTACTCTGTGAACCAAACTGAGACTTTCCAAGGCTACATCATCTCTTTTTGGGGAGAAAAAAAAAAAATCTCATTAGACAGGTCATGAAACGGAGCCTCTGGGGGAATTTAAGTTAAATCTCACTTTTGAATCCCCTTAAGGAGATCAGGGTGAGTGGATCAGACTGTGGGGTCAGACACTAAAAAGGGGAAAGAACATGTTGTGTGCCTTGTCAGTCAGCAGCCTATTGACTGAGTGTTAAACTGTTAAGGAGCATGAAGCTATTGGCATCCAACAAGCACTTCAGCTAAAGCAATATAAGCCCTTGACAGTCCCTTCAATATACGGACACCATGCTATTACCGCTCTCACAGAGGAGTTACAACAGGACTCATTTTTAAAGAAAACTAGAAAATGCAATACTCATATTATGCTTTGGGAATATTATTTTATAAAACATTACATAAAAGTGTCGAGCTCATTGTTAAAATCACAAAATCTGTGTTTGTGTCTCGCCACTGGGATATTATAGGAATATTATGGTCTTTAATAATTAAGTAGGTGAACTAGTACTATGGATTTATTATTTATTTAGGTTGCAGTACTTGTTGATATTTGTCCTGCCGAATACTATATTGATTCCTCCGCAGCTTCCATGAAATATAGCAGGTCAAATCAATAACAGATTGAGTCTTTAATTTATGAGCATGGCATTGAAATTGGCTAAATAAACCACTTAGTGAAATTAGAAATGAATATAGGGGACACATTTTGTGTTTCTCCCCCAGAGTTATGTCAGGAAGTATGAGGAAGTAGATTTGTCTGGAGGCTGGTCGATCTCAGAGTTCGTCTAGGATGTCTTGAGTACTTCATTGGCACATTATTGTCTATATTTAAAGGGATATTCCACTGATTTTATACAGTTCAGTTTACTGGTGGTGGACATAGATTGTATAAAATTGTAGGATTCAGTGTTTTTTGGGAGCCTGGCCCATAATAAGGACTAAAAGTTTGATCAGCCTCTCCTGCTTTGATTATGAATATTCTTCTTTTTTAAATCACTAAAATTTTTGAAAGTCCCTAAAACTTATAGTACTTAGAGTACAATAATAAATAATAATGAAGAACTTCCTCAAAATGGAGAATACAGAAGTCTGTCAGTCTTGTCAAAGATGCCAGCTAGCTTCAGTCATAGTAACTATTAATTCTTTGGGAAATATAATGGCATGTAACAATTTCTGACCAATGGGGATGTGAACCTTCCTTCTATAATATTGGTCAAAAAACGACGTTGATTTACAGTGAAAAGAGCATGATTTTTGCACAGACTTTTTTCCCCCCAAAACACTTTGCAATAACATTTCAAAAGTCTTGTTTGTACTAACAAACTCTATGGACCTGATGTATTTATCCAACTGTGCACTTCCCTGTTTTAATGAATAAACTGACACAGGCTGCGTTAACGGCCTGAAGGAAGCCATTAAGTAGACATAATTGGCAACCCGTCGTCATCCCCCAGTCCTTTAATGACCAAATCTAAAAATCTACACTGAAAACACATTGGCCATGATATTTAGAAATGCCAGTTGAGGCAGAGTTCAAAGATTAATGACTTGTGATTCATGGCATGCTCGCAATTACTCTTTAAAGAGGGTCGGGGTCATCTTAAGGTCACACGTGGATTGCGGATGTGATAAAAGCTGTAGTTTTACACATCGAGAGGGTTAAACAATCCCGATGGACTTCATTTTAATAAAATGGAAATAGACGGGATGCATTTTTAATGCAGCTGCAGACACCAGAAAAGTAGATGTAGTCATTACACCCAGTGAGGCAGTACGTTTCCTCTTTGTCACATTGATCAATAGCCCGAGTCTCCAAATATAGGTTCCACTCTCCAGCCTGAATCTAGTCCTCCTGACACCAGAGGTCATTGATCAACATTGCTGGCCTATTCTCAGGATCCACCATGATCATTCCTCAAACGCCACAGCACATTCAATTAGAATGGAACGTGTGCCTTGTGACACAATTTCTGCTAAAAGTTAATACATTATTTAAAAATATATTAATATAAAATCGCATTAATAATACATCATTGTCAGAGGGGGGAAAAAAAAACTCCCTGAAATATCTGAATCTCATAACCGATCCGATGTGTATTGCAAAAGACGCTGACCGTGTGCTTCCAACCAATGAATCGCAGAATGAATGTTAATATCTAAACATGAATATGAAATATCAGAGAAACAGCAGAGAAACTACGCCTCCGGTCAGCAGCTCCACTTCTCCACGCTGCTCACGTTATGCAACGCGAGTAGCTAATGGTTGCCCAACTAATGACGCGGCCAATTAAAAGTCAAGGAACATATGTGAGCTTTCTATAACAAAAAAACTAACCAAAAATAGACTGAAGAGTTAAATTGCAGAGACTTCTGCTGAAGGATTGAAGGTTAAATAAATCATGCTGCCTTCAAGTACTTAGTTCCCATTGGAAATACGTGGTAAAGCACTCCTGGCTACAGATTAAATGAAACTGATGCAATCAGGCTCGTGTATTTTTTTATTTTTTTTTAGATTAGATTATTAGATGGTAAAAAAAAGCGAGAAATAATCTATTATAGCTGATGTAAATTGATGTTTAGCAGCATTAATATTCACTCTGCGTGACTTGTTTCCAGTGTGTGTGTGTGTGTGTGTGTGTGTGTGTCTGTGTGTGTGTGTGTGTGTGTGTGTGTGTGTGTGTGTGTGTGTGTGTGTGTGTGTGTGAGAGAGAGAGAAACATGACAGCAAAGTGCCACTCAGCTATTCCAACTTTCTGACTCCTAATTACCACTGTTTGATCGCGAGCACTCGCCTCATAATTACAATATTGCTGACGGCGCTTTTAAGCAGCATGAGAGAGACTCTCCATCCGAAAAAACCTCCGATCACCCCCACCACCACCACCAGACCCCGACCCCCCGCCCACCCCGCGCACCTGACACATCTAAAGGACACTGAGTCACTGCCAGGAGATGCACATGGCATCCTGGCTGCGTGCTGCACAGCCTGCCTTTGTAGATGGGAATCAAACATTATGAAACCGGAGATGGAGAGGAGGTGAAAACAATGACAGAATAAGAGTATTACTGATAGAAATGTACAACGTATGACAACAAATATCAGGGTACTTTACTCTCTGTACTAACAGTAGGCATAGTGGTGCTTTAAGCCAGATGCTCTTGTTCACCGAAACACAAGGCAACAGCTGAGGCTGATGGGAATGTCATTCGTTTTGCAGGTATTTAGTCATAAACTAAACTATTGGACAATTTAAAATGTGAATTTAAAAGCCAGCAAATGTTGAATTTCTGTCACGAATTTCGCTGCAATCCCTCCAATAGTTTCACTCGAAACCAGAAACGTCAACCTCACGATGGTGCTCGAAGGAAAAGTCAGAAAATTGCAAAAAAAAGCTACAATTCAACCTGAGGGGAGCGTGAATGTTTTATGTTTCATGACAATCCATCCAGTTGTTTCGTCTGGATCAAAGTGGTCGGCTGGGGCCTCAAACACATCAGCCGATCCCGTATCTTTGTCCACTGTTGGATGCGTCTCAAACCTGCAGCAGTAAAAACACATTCCTTGCTCACTGTGAGCCTCGAGGAGGACTGAGAAGCTACCGCGGCCCGTCATCCCACCATCCGTGAGTACAGTTCCTTTCTCATTCCCAGACAGATAATAGCCGTCATTCATCAGAAACCTCGCAAAAGGCTGAGTTTCATCGATTACCATCTGACTGGGAAGGCAGAGCCGCGGCGATGGAGGCTCAGTCACGGAGACGTGAGGAGCTGTCAGAACAGAACAGAAGAGAACAAGGGGCAGCGAACGCCCCACGGAGGGGAGGAAAAACAAACTGGAAAATTAGAAAAGGAGGAAACTGATTATCAACTCTACATCTAGGAACAATGTGCACTGAAAGCTCCATGTTTGGGCTGCTAATGACATGCACAGACTGGGAGGGGAGGGAGGGTGTTCCTCCAACACAACCTGCCACATCTCACAGCTGAAGACAACTGCATAAGAGAGAGAGAGAGATTTACTCTTACAACAAAATCCTTTGCTTGCTAGTTGCTTAGCAACAAAAACACTGATTCATATGGCACATACCGTATGTGCCTGACACTGCATTTCTGACACTTTGGAAGAAGGTTGATAGTTGGATGAGGAAAAAAAAGAGTGATAAGAAGACAGGAGTTATGAAATTAAGGCAGCTGAGAGCAAAAAGGCAGAGAGGGGAATATTGGGAGCGAGGAGATGACCCGTCTCTGGCTCACTCCCACAGAGGAGCACAACAGGTTGGTGGAGCTCACCGGCTTCTTTTGGCACGATCTGAGCAACAACAACACACAAAAAAACACCGACTGCTCTCTTTTATCTGCACATGAACAGTGTTCCACTCAGAAAGCAACAAGCTCATCCTGAAGATTTATAAATAAAACCTGGATGCTGGCGGATGGATTCTTTCAAAATATTTTAACTGGAGCCAAAACTCTTCGACAAATCAATCAATCCTTTAATTTCTTTTTTTAACTTGTATATCTTTGGGTTTTGAAGGCAATCTGACAATATCAGTTTGGGCTTTGTATTTTCAGACATTTCAAAGACTAATTGATGAGCTAAATACTAAATATAATCAGAAGATTAATCACTGGTGAGAGGAGTCGTTAACTGCAGCATCACCGGCGAACAGCATCAACCAAAACCTGGAAACGATACATGCACGTCCCTTAATAAAAAGGTCAGCAGCACCGTGCATGCAGCCTTTGGCATTTCTCCTCCTCCAGGAACGCACATACATTTTACACAGGTAAACATATGAACCTGCATCAGCTAGTCCATCTTAGTCCTTCAGCATTAGAGGAAGGATAGGACCAGAGGGAACTGCCAGATATTAGATTTTCACCTAACGCAGGGTTGCGGCCGGCCTCGGGGCAGATGGTGACGTAACAGTTGTGAAACAGAAAATCTAGTGGCAGTCTGTCTTCGGTGTTATGGAAATGATTTCTGGGGGGGGGGGGGGGGGGGGGGAGATTACACTGCGGCATGAGCCTCCACAGAGACACTACAGATGCACACCGCTGGTAGGAGAATGTGTGTAGGGCGTCCAACAATGTGTGACAGCTGACGCTCTCTCTGTTGTCCCGAACGGGCAGAACTATTCCTGACTTTTTGGAAACGTGTCAAACAAACGGTGCGGTGCGGTTCACTGGAGGGTTTCAAGCAGCCAATAATAATGAGCCCAGATTATATTTATGGGAACATTAATCGTGGGAAAGTATGCTATGGATGACAACCATTTATTTGGAATGCAATGACATTGTGCTTTCTCGTCATTTCTGCTTCGTCTATGCCTTAAATCTTCAAGCGTGGATGGTGGGAATTTACATATAACAGATTCATCTCTCTTTGTTTTGTCTTTTTTTTTAAAACGGTCTCCATTTCTCAGATTACTTTCCAAGAGACTAATCATTCAACGGAAAGTAGTTCCACTGCAAAATGTTCACAGGAGGTCTGTGGATTATCCAGATAACAAGAGCATAGTGTCTCGAAAGTTGCCATTAGAACCAATTTGGTTTCATCATTTTCAGGCAATCTCTCATAATCTGGGCAAAACACAATACCAAGCCCCATTCTGAAAAGCATATCTTAGTAAAGGCAAAAGGATAGATTTCTAACACAAGAGACTGTATAACTTTAAATTGCTCTGATGCTTTTGGTGCAAAGAGGCTGCTGTCACATTCAACCACGAGACCTGTAATATATTCAGACAATAGTTACACAAGGAGGAGAAGCACTTTATCATCATTCTTATTTATAACCCGCTTGTGTTGGAAGCATTTTCAAATCAACTTGAAAGGAGCAAAAAAAAAGGAAAAAAGGGTGGTCAGCCAACAAGTGTCAGCTGCACTTAGAAGGAAAAAACAGTAGAGAGAAACGGTTTTATAATGATCTATGCGTGTGCGTGTGTGCGTGTACAGGGTAGCAGAGGGTAATTATTCAGTTACGTAGCCTCTCTGTCCATTGGGCTTTTTTTTTAAACAGATTTAATTAGGAGCCCATCTCATAAATCAAACTGGACACGCTGCTGCAATAAATAAGTCGTTTAATTGGGGTGTGGTGGCTGGAGTGACCGGGCGTACCTTCTTTTTGCCGTTACAGTGGCAGCACACGGTCCACAGGTATTTGAGAGTTCTCCACAGGAGGATTATGAAGAGACCCCCAAAGAAAGTGACCATGGAGGAGGCGAGGAAAGCCCACCACATGCGCTGGCCGTTGCTGTCACAGGGCACGTCCGGGGAAAACGGGATGATGACATTCATCTTGGCTATGTGGATGGACGGATCCGGGTTGAATTTCTCCCTCTTCGACATCGTCTCCCTCTGGTCACCTGCCAGCCGCCCTCCACCTCCTCCCAAAAAAGCAATCAACTCTAATGGGAATCAGGCGCGTCGGGGAGCTCCGGCCAGCGCCCCCTGATGCCCCCGCGGCTCAGCCATGTGAAGTCGACCACATTCCCCTCCTCTGGCGTCTCATCGGGGCGACGACGTAAAAAGTTGGAGTCGACGGCGATCACACGCACAGCAGTAAAAAAAAAGAAAAAATCCAACAACTTCCCTTGAAATAAAGACGCGTCGCGCGCCTCACGATGCGCGTTCGTGCTTGGAATTGCGCGTCATCCGTTTGACCAGTGCGTAAAAAAACATAAAACAAAACAAAAAAATCTAATTCCCTTGCAAACTACCAAAAAACTCCCGATGGATGAAGCTGTATAAAAGTATCTCTATGGCGTTGAGGAGACGTGCGGTCTTCACTCACTCCTCCAGCTTGTTGAGCAGCGTTCAGCAGACTCCGCCGCGCTCGAGCCCCGCGCCGCGCGCTTGTTGAACGCGCTCGTCACGTTGAAAGCTCGCAGGTTTATCGATATCCTTTAAGGAAATATGGTTTGGAGAAGAAAAAAAAAGCCCTCTTGTATCGAGCGGCGGATTAAGTAATTGTCGGCCTCCGGCGGCCGCCTGTCACATCCGTTTGTCGGGGAGATGGCATCGCAGATTTACAGGTAGCGGGGGGGAGGAGCCATCAATGGCAGACGTCGATGCTTATCTGGATGTCTGGTTATTTATAGTGACCGCTTCATCCATTTTTGATGATTTTAACTTTGTAGTTGGAAGCATCTTACACTGAAGCTATTATTTTCACTACGGCTGACATCCAGGAGTAAACTACCTTCTATGTACTCTAAATTACAGGATTTTCATTACAGTGGGAAATAGATTTAGAAAAAAAAATACATGCAGACATGTATTTTTTTGAATATTTAGCAGAGTATCGCGTTTTTATCACGCATGTAGTATAAAATCAAATCCATCTCAAAGTTTGAACCTCACTGACAGCATCTCCAACATCAGCTTTAGAGTAAATCTGTTCCTTCTTTTGGAAAACAAATGAGAAACTACTATATATCAAATAGTATATAAATATATATATCAAAAGGTATTTAACAACTCAATACATTAAGAGTATTTTTTTCTCTCGTGGGCAGCCATGATAGTGTGAAAAGTGATGAAAGGGACAGCTTACCTCTCACCTACAGTGGTGGTTCTCGCCACCTAGTGGGCAAAAGGTGCATTTAATTTTGGTCCAACTTGTGGCGTTTTCTGTCGATGCATGTGATCCTGCTTTGTGAATTACAATGCAAAAGAAGAAGAAAAAATAAGGAAATTATTCTATCAAAATCTGCAGATCAGGAGTAAACACAAACTATATTCCAATGGAAAACACAGACACCTTGCATCCCATTAACTGTGTTCTGTTTTTAATAGTTTCTTTTTTAGAAATATTAACCTTCATTAGGAGAAGACCTAAAGTGTGTCATCCAACTTGAAGATGAAATGTTGACAACGTGATGAACTGGAAATCCAAGAGGTGCGTGTAAAATGTCTTTAGTTGGCCGCACAGCATGAACAAATAAAAGATCCCTTCTTAAAAGATCCCCTCGAGAAAGAGGAACGTATCGGCGACACCACTAGAACACACAAACTGGTGTAAAGAGAATACCTGCTGTGTGACTCATCATGGAAGTTGTAGTGTTAATAAATCCAACAGTGGATAGTGAACATAGTGATTAGCACATACTTTTAGCTTGGCACAATATTATTTTCAAGGACTGAAATGATGAATGAAAAACGGTGCCATCAAAGCAAAAAAAACAGACTGCAACATGATGTGAAAGTAGGAAGCAAATTTGCCCCAATTTTTCTATAAATAAGAACATTAAATGGAAAATATCATCCTTCCTATTAACTAGACAACTACATTTGTATAACAAAAGTTCATAACCAACATCTTTGATTTGATTAGATAAATTAAATGGCAGGAAAATACGTATAAATATAGAGAAGGGAACACGGTGGTCCACTCTTATCTTCACTTTAAGAATAAAAGTCTTCGGTTTGCGTCGATGCAGACTTCCTGTGGTCCGACATATTCATGGAGACAAAGTGGGATTAAGAGGAGTGCTACTAGATGTAAGGGAAAAAAATAAAAACATTCAAGTATTAAATACTAGTGTAAACAAATCTAGCTGTAGTACAGTACACTATTGTAGTGGGAATATTACATTAACATCAGTGCTGATATTGCTATATGCGAGAAAAAAAAAAAGCATTGGAGTTAACCATGATGTCTGTTAGCTGTACCGATTCACTGTGTATTCCATGATTTAAAAATAAAAAAAGCTCTCTAATTCTCCGGAGTGACGTGCGGTGGCCGGTGAGGTGAAATCTCTACGGCGCTCCGTCTGGAATCCACAGTACTTTACTCTGTTCCTGCTCCACGATGGTCATGATCTGAGTGCAAATGTAGGCGACGCTGCCTCCTTGGACAACGCCTGCAACACAGGAGGGGTGGGAAGATTTCAATGGAGGAGTGTTAAAGCATTTAAATCACTTTAATCACCATCTTTTTTTATTAATGGATTCAGCGCTTGGGTATAAAATGTCACATATATACACGTGAAAAATGGTAGTGATTATTTTCTGTTGAAAACCGGTTTAGCATTGCACTCCGATTGCATCGTCAGACTGATGGACAATTTAAAACACTTCATACATTCTTCTTGTTTGATCACCAGCCTCTAAAATGGCACTAAAAACAGTGTTTTGTTTGGAAATTTGCTTAATAACAAATCAGAGAAAAGCATCCAAACACTCAAGCTGTCACGGATTTAAACAATGGGACAAAAAGTGAAGAATTCTACATGTTATCCTTTTGCTTTGATAAAGTAAACAGGACAGGATTGAGCAGCCGTTATTATTTCAGTCCACAACTTTCAGACAACGGGGATGAGATCAGTTCCACTTCACGGCACCTACCATCAGATTTATAACCGCTGATAATTAGTTCTCATTGTTCTCCCAAGTTGGCCAGCTACCTCTCCTTGTTAGAGCGGATCATTGGCGGTATGGGTTCATTTCCAAAGCCCTCCCTCATAAATCTCCTTTTATAGAGTCATTTATCAGCTGGACAGTCGGGAGTGTCAGACTGGCTGTTTGCTCCAGATACCAAAAACTTTGTCCGTTATGTGAAAGACCACAGAGATACTGTGTTCCAGAAAGCTCCGATGACCTCCAGTGCTGTTGGAGACTCTGGGTAAACTAGAACATATTCAAGTATCGCTGTTTTTTTTTTGCTATGTAACAGCCTCTGCCTTAAAGGACCAGTTCACCCAATTACCAATTACCTGGACTGATATTACATTCTGTTAGTTTTGGTTTTGATCTGATTGTTTGGTTTTGAGATTTCTGCTTCCGCTACAATAGAATGGAGATAACTAATTGCATAAAAGGATTCCTAAAATTACACATTTAATAAATCTATGGTGACATAAGGGTTAAAAAGATGAGATTTTTCATACACACTAGAGGCCAGCCCTGCAATGACAGTACAGTACATCCTGTACATTGCCAGAGCACCATAGATGTTTCTATAAGCTGAAGAGAATGATTGTCGTTACTGTAATTGCTGCACTCATGCTCATCTTTGGTGCACCAGAGGAAAAAAAATCAAGTCATTTCCACCAACCTGTGAAGAAGCGGCTGTACTCCTGCTCTACTTTCTGTGCCGCCTCGTACTGCTCCTTGGAATGTTTCTGTGAGAGTTTATCCCGCAGGTACAAAGGGTCCTTCTGCTCCCTGCGGAGACAGACATCAGCACCCGTCAGCATCAATGCATCACATGCAGAATCACGACAAGGTGTAAAAACCAAGCAGTGGAAGTCTTTTCCATTTCTTGACTTGGTGTTTCTATATTTGTACGCTGAATGCAAAACAAGTCTAACTAAAATCCCAATCACAATATGAGACTCTCTCTTTTGAGAACTGTTTGTCAAATACTACATTTATTGTGAACTCTATTTAGAATAACTAGATTGGAATAAAAACACACCGTTTTTAATGGCTTAACATCATGAAGCTGAAACATTGCCCACAACAGACTTTTAACAAGCACAGATTCTGTATTATATTTATTGCAAAATCTCTCATTTCTATCATCAAAACATGGCAGGTGCTACCCACACAGCAGGTCTAATGTAAATGAGATCTCTCCACTGCTTCCAGCCCACTAGTTCACTCCATATCTGTCTTAAGAAGCAGTCATGTGCCTCGTCTCCATCCACCGTGAGGCCCCTAAATAAGAAGTGAAAATCCCAGTCGCATCTCTCCATGGTACTCGGTATGCAGTAAACATATTGGTCTGCTGTTGCCCCCCAGAGGATGCAAAAAAAAAGAAAACCCTCATGAAAAAGCATGAGCTTCTGTCAATCGCTGCAGCAGGCAGGCAGTGGGAGGTGCGCTTGTGTGTATGTGGTGGCTGTGGCAGGCGGGGGAAGCGAGTGTTTTAGCCGCCCACGCCACAAAGCGGAGCCACAGGCCCTGCAAGCTCTCCCTGGACAGCTGGCACTCAGCTGATGACAGCGAAAGCTTAGCAGGAATCAATCTCCACCACCATGTTTGCCTGCTGCACCACCTCGTAGACTTGTGTGTGTGTGTGTGTGTGTACGTGTGTGTGTGTGTGGGGCCGAGAAAGCCCGTTTCTGCCCGAGTGTGAGCATTTGTGTGTGTGTGTGTGTGTGTGTGTATATATAAAGTACCGTGCCAAGGGGTTCAGCACATTTAATCTCCCATGCGATTACAAATGAAAAAGCAGAGGGATCTTTGAAATATCACAATCATCCCATGAAAACCTCGGCAGGTGGTGGGAGAGGGCAGGCCGTGGCTTCTGAACTAATGACACCGTGATCAAATCAGGCTGATCAATTCGTTTTTGTTGCGTCTGCACTACCATTATGAAAGCAACACGACTTCTTTCCATCGAGACCGACAGCTGCAGAACATTTAATGAGAGCAATCATTGTATTTCCTGGAAGGAGAACTGGCATCAACATAGATAAGTGATGAGTGATTCTGACATCCATCTTCTTGACCCAACAGGCCAAAAAATCTGTATGTATGTTCTTGCAAACTGCAAAATAAGAACATGTTACTAAGTTAGCTGCTACAGACACTAAAGGGCATGTTGATGACTCATGATGTACATTAATATGTAGATTTTTACATTATATTGGGCAAACATTTCTGGATTTTCTAAAAGAGATTATATTCTCATAAATAGCATCCAGAACTAAAATGCTGAGGTGAACGTTCTTCTCAGTGCGTCGTTGAAATGGTCTGATCTTGTGAGTGAAACTGGGTGAACAGCAGTGGGACGGAACACAAAGCACGCTTGACAAACACTTGACGCGTCTTAAGAAAGCAAAAAAATAAATAAAAAATAAAAAGCAGCCGAAATAAACATCTTTCAAGTCGTGGAATCACTCACTTTATCTGCTTGGCGTTTTTGTAGCGAGTGAATATGACGATCGGGTAGATGTGAACGCTGTGGAGACGCTCGATGGCGTGAGGTGCGATGTCAAGTAAACAGTGACAGTCCTGTGAGAGAAAATGACAGATAAAGACTGACATGAAGCCGACATTAAAGCTGCATTTTGACTTAACGAACTCCGATGGAGCACAAAAGTAGTACTTTACTCTAAATTCATATAATAAAAGTTCGAACTTATATTCGTATCGAGCTGGCAAAATAATAGACATGACATCTGATATCAATACTGTTAAAATACCTTTAAATCTAAATGGCTCCGTTTTGCAGCCTACGGTTACATTGATGCACACACATTTGTCCACAGCTGTTTAATCCACAGTGAGGTGAGTTTACCTTCTCTGTGATCTCTTTTATTGAGGCTACAGTTGTCACATCAAAATGGCCGCTCCTCCGTTTGTAGTCGATGAACACACAATCCTTTACTCCCCTCTCTATCGCCTGCTGAGATGCCTTCATGATCTCTGAAAGCATAACAAATACAAGTTTGAAAGAGTGTATGATGATTTAGTTGTGTGTGTTTGTGCGAGTGTTTTTGTGTGTGTGTGTGTGTGTGTGTGTGTGTGTGTGTTTGTGTGAGTGTTTTTGTGTGTGTGTGTGTGTTTGTGTGAGTGTTTTTGTGTGTGTGTGTGTGTGTGTGTGTGTGTGTGTGTGTGTGTGTGTGTGTGTGTGTGTGTGTGTGTGTGTGTGTGTGTGTGTGTGTGTGTGTGTGTGTGCGCGCGCTCACCAGGCAGACAGCGACAGAACTGGTCCGGAGCCTCCTTCACCAACATGTCCTTGCATGCCTCGACTAATGGACCCAAGACCAGCACTGGTCTGGGGAAAGAGCACTCCACCCTCTGAACCCGCTGGTACATCAGGCTGACTCCGTCTGAGCAGAACATATAGAAATGCAATTCATTTCAAAATACACAAGAGGGCATAGAGATAGGGCTGCCCTTTAATAATCTCAGCATTGGTACTTAATTTGCATTTTCTTGCAGTTTTATATTTTCTGGAAAATGGCAGTTTTTCAGGTCAATGACAAACTGATATGTAGACACTTTCTTTTCTTTTCATTCTTCAATTATTTATCCTAAAATAATATTTTCTTTACTTATTTTGCCTTTATGTGTGTTTACAGTTAGTACCTGCAAATACCTCTTTCCTTGTAACAATTGAAGTGTTGACAGTGGGAAACACATTTTCCTCCACTTCTCGTTAACTCATTACGTCGCTCGCCTTGTGCATTTCTGATGATGATGCTTCAGTGGAGGATTTCTCACCTTCTGTGAGGGGTAAAGAATCTGTGCTTATGGCGTCCAGAGCCATCAGATCCTTCCCGTCCTTGGACCCGCTGCGTTTGTGCTTCAGCCTGCGGCGGAAGAAGGATCTCCGTGCGGCGGCCGACAGAGTCTTGCTGGTGCCGTTATCGTCTTTCATATCGTGCCTCCTGTAGAACTCCTGGTCCATCCTTATGGAGATATAACGGCACGTTCAACTCAGCTGCAGTCATAATATCGTTCTTGATAGTGTGTAAAAGTTAACTATATGCTGGACTTACATGTATTTACTTGGAATCTGCCCCTTTTCTAACTTCTGTGCGTTCTCGTCCAGTTGCCAGGCCATCCAGTAGCCGAAGTTGCCATTTGGTAACGTATCTTCAACATACAAGATGTCATCCTTCTTAAAGCTCAGTTCCTGCTCTACTTCTGCCACCCTCTCATAAAGTGCTCTGGCAGGAGATGAACAATGAAGCGGTTATGATTAATACATTTCTCTGACTTTTGAACAAGGACAAAGACGACGTTTAGGAGCCTAAAAGATAGATTCTGTGTTTAAAATTCAGCCTTGAAACCAAAGCGTGGTATCGTTAGGCCAAATATTATATCACTGAGGCTACAATGACTTGTACAAAACAGATTTTTATGATTTGTTCAGTAAATACTGAGTGCACCTTGTGAAGAACCCATCTCCGGGAGACTCTTTGATTGCAGAGAGGTTGTCCACACAGTTCCGGACCTTGAATGTGATTGTTTCCGCTGGTTTCAACATTTCCAGATAAGCCTCCTCTTTAGTCTTGTTCTTCATGCTGATGCTGTTGTACTGTTTCGAAAAATCAATTATAGGAGTTGACAAAAGGACACGCAGCTCCACTGCCGACACAGAATGACTCATCATTTTCAGTAAGATGATATATTGTACTTAGTGTAATCTGCTAAAATGGAGCAGTTCTTGAACTTTGGATGCACAACTATAGAGTGTGTTCAGTCACAGTGACTCAGCGGCGGTCATATTCCGACATTGCATTGGGTGTTTTAGACAAAACTATCAGTAGCACACTGGAAAGTCACCAGAAAGTGGATGAATGTCGGAAAAGTTGAGCTTCTTTATTTACACTTCCAATTTGTATGTATGTATTAATGTGTTACCACCATGTGTCCAAGTCATTTCTATTGACACATGACGTTAGTTAAGTTAAGTGATTTCCGTGTAGGTACCTCCAGTATCAAGTCTCCAGGCAGCAGACCATCAGGACTCTTCGCAGGGCTGTCATCATCCAGACTCTCCACAAAGATACCGTACAGGTTTCCTCCACAGACCTGAACTCCCAGCTCCACCTGGATCCTCTTCAGCCTCACCAGCCGAGGCTCTGCAGCCCGGCACATACCGGAACCAGGAAGCCTGACCAAAAAAAAAAAAGAAAAACCTCAGAGTCAAGCTTTGAATTCGTCTGTCCCACCACAATGTCTACAAATCTGGTTAATTTGTTGGCTATTGTAATATAAAATTGTCACCAATTACAAGGCAATCAGGAAACTATAATTGCTGCCTTGCAGTTGTATGCCAACTAAAATATCATCACTTCATCATTTTATACTATAATTAGCACATGAATTCTTGAGTTATGGCCAAAAATGTGCTTTGTGTTGTCACAGTGACCTTTGACCTCCGATTTCTTAACAGGTCACCCTCGATTCCAAGTGAATGTTTGCGCTAAATTTAGAAGAAATTCCCTCCAAGTGAAAAAATACACAATAACCAAAAATAAAACAGCACTGATGGAAACAGAAATGTGTACGGGTCCTACCTGAAGGAGCTGTTAGGGCTGGTGGCAGGAGTGGTCTGCTTGGACGGCGGCGTGATGGTGCCCTCGTCCTGCTCACTCAGCGTGTCGGCGGTGGAGAGATTGTCCGGGGTGGTGGCTCCGCTGTCGTGGGGAGTCGGCTGGTTGCTGATGGACTCCATACGAGAACTAATACAGAAGGGGAGTGGAGTCAAGATCATTTTCACGCTATACAAAGCTACTTAAAATGGATAAAAAATGAGTTTTGGAAATGAAGTCAATGTCAAAATACAGTAGTCAAATTGTGGCATACATTGTTTAAACATTGTTTGCATCTGCTGCATTATATAATTCGATTTGTTCCATTGGCACTGAAGTATGTTGTCAGTTTGGCAGCATATAATGTGTTTGCTGTGCTTTAACTGTTTTGTAAAGTAGCAGAATCATTCCATTCATGTTCTCACATTATAGTGAAAAAAGGAACACATTTCCTGGCACTGTGCAGCCAGGCTTCTTTTTGCCAGAACGGTTAATTTGCTAAAATTCTAGAACCAAATCCGTGCGAGCCATTGTTGTGGTGTTCTTCCCTCCCCGCCTTCTTACCCTGAACGAGAGTGGTTACCAAGCTGGAACATGTGAGGATTATACTGAGCCAAAATGGTGACTGTGTCACATTGCTGCCCGATCACCAGTCGCGCCTGCTGTTCGTTGGCATTGCGGAGGTTGATTCCATTGAACTGCAAAACAGCAGTGATTCATTAGCGACAGAAACACCACAGCTACGTATCCAGTGGAAACGTGGTGGGCTGCTTTACCTCCAGAAGTTGGTCTCCGTACTCTAACCGAGCTTGGTGTGCGATGCTGCCTGCTGTCACTTTGGACACAAATACTCCCCCGTTCTCTCCGCTCACAATGGAGATCCCCAGTGGCTCGGCTCCTTTCTGTACCGTCACATTGCGTGGCTCCTCCAAGTACGGCCTTCAAGGGGGGAAAACGAGAGGAACATGTTTTTCAACTCAGAGGTTCTGACATCTGTGGGAGACGGTGAAGACTGCTGGCAGGATGCAACATGCAATTCTGAGTGATTTAAACTAAATATAATCCCAACTAAAAATTCAAAAAGGAGGTTTCCTGCTAGTTTCTTAACATTTCTTGAAAGCGATGGTGCATTGCTACGATCACGGAGCTATGGGAGCTGTGTGGGGCATGCCACATGCATTTCAGAAACCAACTCAAAAGTCATGCAATCATATAAAATTCAACAGCATTCTGAATAAATAACGAGCAAAGGAAACATGACGTTAAACACACATTAGCTATTTTCAGGGCTATTAAACATTCAAGCAAATCTAGCACCACTACATTATATATCTGTTGCATGTAGACAGAAGGTCTTAATATATGTGCCCTTGCAGGTAGTGCATATACTGTATGTGCTACAAGCAGCACAGGACAAACCTCAAGCTTCTTAAAGAGAGGAACTTGGGCTTAACTGCCAATGGAAGTCTGACAAAGGAACTGTTATAAGAAACAGATCTGAGAAGGAGATGGAGAGAGGAAAGAAAGAGAGAAATCACCCAAAGCCAGGGGGGGAAAGATTGAAGGTTATAATGACCAGCAGCAGAGAGGAAAGAATGAGAATAAAATGATAGATGGGGGAGTCTGTTCTAATGATATGAGGATGGAGGCTCACAGCTTTGTTTACTGCTTCACAAGCATTTAATCACAATGAAGCAGACAGAAGAACAGACAAATGGTGGAAAACACGTCGTGTTCTGCTGAATGATGGGCAGCATAAAGACCCGGACGAGGGGCTGGCCTACCCATCCTTCCGCCTGTCGCCAACTGGAGCAGGGCTGACTGATATCCTGGGCTGGGTGGAGATGGAGCTCTGCGATTGGCTGCTAGTGAAAGACGATGTCTCCAGGTTGACGGGGGACATCGGAGGCGTTGGGCTGCTACACTCCGAATGTGAACAGGAGCCTGGAGCGTGAGCGGAGAAAGGTACGAGTTCAGATGTGTGCTTTACTGCTGTGATGATGGTTATCAGGTGACGCGTCTGCCAAACTCACCCGTACCTCGGTCAGATCCAGTGGAGCGAGGATAGCGATTTGGAGGGATCTTAATGCGTTCTGCCCTAAACTGTAAAACACTGGAGGAGCCTGAAGACCAAACACAGAACACTGAATATGACATGATAACATTAACTAAACTACATTTTGTTAAAAGGACCCTTTAAACATGAAATTACAGTTCATTTACAGGACATGTAGTTATGATTTGGCTAAAACTAGGACTGCATACGCACCCAGTCTGGCACTGGAGGGCAGGGAGTTGGTGCTGTGTGGCGGTTGGCTGCAGCTCGTCTCGGCCGAGTCTCCAGAGCGCTTGTGGCTGAGGTCCAGGCTGAGGCGACCTTGATGCTGGGGGCTGAAAGTGGAGAAAAAGACCTCAGTGAGTCCCCCCCGTGGTCAATCAATCATAAAACTCAGAGCCAGATGTAATTTGGTGCATGTCATTTGTTCATGAGATCTGGGGCAGGGGAAACACTGTTGTTTTGTACAATAAAATGCATTAATCAGAGGATTTATTGGAATAAAAAAAAATAAAAAAATACTAGGGATGCAACTAATGAGTACTTTCAGTTTAAAAAAATGATCTATAAAAAGTCAGAAAAACAGTAAAAAGTCCCCAGAGATCATAAAATGTCCTGTTTGTCCAACCAGCAGTCCAAAGCCCAAATATATTCATTTATAATGAATGAATCAAACACAGAACATGTTATTAGTAACAACTGTGCTTTTCTACTATGATGAGTCAAAATGCCTGCTGTGACAAAGTGTGAACAATGGAAAATAAAAACACTGGCAGATGCTCACACCTTGTGTGTGAATGTGGGTGGACGCCTGAGCTGGGAGATGGAGGACAGTTGTTGGACTGGATCTCGTGGCTCCAGGCGGTGTAAACCGGGTTCCTCATCACAGCTGTCACAGCAGGACACGGGGCTAAACCTCGCTGGGCCGGGTCTGGAGAAACACGCAGAACGAGATCAGCCATCACAGCAGACTCAGGTGAGGAGGTACGGTCACGTTACAACTCCATCCTACGAATATTACTTTCCGGGATGCAAAAGCAGAGCAGGCCAAGTTCCTGAGATAACTTACGTGACGTGACGCTGCCGTAGCTGGGGGGTGCAAAGGGCATGCTGTACCGATTGGTTCGCATGGGAGAGAAGCGTAACAAGTCCATCGGCTCCGGGGAGTGCTCGTCATTAGAGAAACTCTGTACCTGTGCGAAGCAATCAAGGAGGGATTGTTTTTCGTAAATAACAAATAGTTCCTATTGTCTATAAATGTAGAAACACACACACACAAAGGACAAGAACGCCAGATCAGATAAGGACAGTATCCGTTACCTGCATGGGAACGGGGATGTGTAATGGAGTAACATTTCGCCGGAGTGCCGGTGCCGATTTTGGCCGGTACCTCCTCCTCTGTCGCTCCTCTGCCCTGCGTCGACTCCCCTCCTCCTCAGCAGGTTTCTTGGAGCCACTCTTCGTCTCTCCTGGAGGAGCATCGGGGTAATAGAGCTGGTTGCCTGCCTCTCCCTGGTCCTGTGGGCTTTTAGCTTGGGCAGGGGAGGCCGGGGGGGTGCCGGTGGTGATGGTGGAGTCCGACGCCGAGCTGTTCTGCTGGCGGTGTTTGAACCTGAACGAGTCGCTCCTGGCTGGCGGGGTGGGAGGCGTCTGAGCCGATTCCGATATCGAGCTCTGCGGCGAGTGCTTGGGCAGCTGAGACAGAGACATGTAGTCCAGTTTTGGGGATGCCTCGGGTCGCCTGAAAGCGTTCACGTCAAAGATGGACTTCCTCTGTTTGACTTTTTTGTAGATGGAGAGCTGGGCACACTCGGGAATGGAAGCTTCCGCTATGACTTTAGGCCACGTGCCTCCGCCTGACTTTGCCGATGAGCTCTGTACTCGCTCCAAAGCTGTCTGAGGAGAGCTGCAGTCGGAGAGCACGGGGGTGAAGGTGAAGGGGCGATGGTGGAGCTCCGGCCTCCTGTAGCAGAAGTCTGGGTGGGGCTCTGAGGGACTGTGGGAGTTGGAAAGGGAGCGAGAATGCAGGGAGCTGCTGGGAAAAGGCTTGTGGTGGCAGTGAGAACTGCTGCTGCTGCTGTCCAGAGAGTCGCCGGTATCCTTGAAGGCTTCGTCCCCTCTGCCACCCAAGTCACAGCTACAAATGTCCGTTTGTGTGGAGCAGTTGTGCTTGGAGCAGTTGTGCTTGGAGTTCCTGCAGCTCCTGGTGTGGATCTCACAGGACTGGAGCCGAGGGGTCTTTTCTGAGTCTCTCAAACCTTCAAATAAACTCAGGCCAGAATAGCTCTGTGGGAGAAACTGTCGAGGAAGAGATGCAAATATATACTTTAATTTCTTGTTAAAGAATAGAGTAAAAAGTATTTAAGTATGATGACTAATCAATTAGTTGCTTTAAATCGACAAATATATCAAACTGGATTTCTCCACAAAGAATCACACAAAACACCACTTGAAAATCTTGTGCCTGAGCACTTCACCTTCATGAGGGAGATGCTGAGAGTGTCACGGCAGTTCCTCAGCAGAGACTCGCATTCAGACAGCGACTTGTTATCGAGTGCGATGCCATTGATCTGTAGTGGACAAGATCAGAACAATTCCAGCATAAGACAACATAAATTATATCCTTGTTTGTCTGTGAAAACTCTCTTTCATTCACTAATTAATCTCCATCGCTGTTAGATGGAGAAGGAAAATTAAATCTTGAACGTAACTCGAATTTGAAATCCGACACAAGCAGTCGCTATTCAGTGTTGCAGTTTGATAGACAACACCTTGTATACTTTCCTGGTAGTACAAAACAATAAAATACATACATTTCCTGTATACTTAATACCAAAACTCTATACTATGAAGATGATTATAGTGAGTTCCTTGATTAAACACAGCATGCCTGTGGCCAGTAGAGGGCACCAGAGGCGCTCTCTGGCATAATGGCATCACATTGGCATCGTCTCTCGTCATGTAGCTACAGTTTTTGGACGGCATACTCACAGCTAAGAGTCGATCCCCAACAGTAAGAGCACAGTCTCTGGCAGCTGGACTGCCTGGAGTCAAAGTGGCAACAAACATTCCACTTTCCAGACCTATGCCACTGTCTGAAAGGCAACACGGAAAAATAATCATAAATCACATAAAACATACCATCTATGTATACATCGATCTAAATAAAACTTCCACTATCACATCTTTAGTATTACATAACATCAATAACACTCGATGCCATTCATTGTCTGCATCATTTTAACGGTAACGTATATTTCATAATTCAAGCTCCAAGCTGACCTTTATGTCCAGCCAGGTTCAGCTGGATCGGAGTGATGATCCGTCCTCCTAGTGACTTCCTTCTGCGGACCACCATATTGATCACTCCCTCGCCGTTCAGCACCGCTTTGATCACTTGCTTCCTGTCCTTATTGGTCAGGTCCACATCATTAATTTTCAACAACCAATCGTTCACCCTGCACAGAAACAACCAGAGTGATGGTTCAATAAATCACACTCTCTAAAAGAAAACAGGGACAAACAAAATGTAGGAGTAGATTAATAATTATTTCTTCACTTAAAAAATCAGGTACATTTCTAAAATAAATTTAAAAAATATGGCAAATTAGAGACATTTACCTTAATCTTCCTTCAGCAATACTTCCTTTATCCACCTTACTAACAAATATGCCACAATCTCCTGGTAAATAAGGATCATTTACCCCTTCAGCAATATCAAACCCAAGTGCTTTCAAATCCATATCCTGAATAGGAGAAAACACAATACATGTACAGTTTGAAAGTACATCAAATATACATTTTACTGAATATACAAGAAGAAAAAACAAGAATATTCATAGCGGTTCTTACTCTGTGCTTCTCAAATTCTACAACTTCCGTCTCCCACTCCATTGAGTCCGTGTCGATGGCTGAATCATGTGAACTGTGAACCATCAGCTGACGAAACCTCGCTTCCTTTTCTAATTGGTCCTCCATCTTTTCTCTGCAGGACATAAAATGTGTAGCGCTTAAACAAAAGGAGTCCACTTTAGAAGTAACTTTGCTCTCTCAGCCACTGGGTGGCACAAAAGCTCCGGTATGAAATCATTCTGCATCCCCCAAAAACAAGAGGAGCACCCCGACACAAGTAGAAACTTGGCTTAGACCTAAAAATAGTGCGGGAAAATGACACAAGCCTGTCAAAAAGGTACGGAGGACCGACTCACTTGAGTTCTTTGAGTTCCCGCGCAGCGTCGTTCTTCTGCTTCCTCGTGTCATCCAGATTTCTCAGAGCGTCTGCCAGATCGCTCACGGCTCTGTCCCTCTCCCGCCTCAGGTTGTCACACAGTGTGCTGACAGACACATGTTCACACGAAATCAGTGTCAGGCGAAACGTAAACAAATCTATTTCAGTCCCTCGTATGCAATGTAAACACAACCTATTTTCCACACAACGGGCATCTTCTGAAGCCGCTCCTCACCGTATGCTCTCCCTCTCTGCCACGATCTTGTCCCTCTCCTGAAAGGCCCAGTCTCGCCGGCACTTGGCCACCTCGGCCTCTTGCACGGCCTCCTTCAGCTCCTGAGAGATGGCCTCGTACTGCTTCCTCAGGATATCGATCTCCTTGTTGGCTCGTTCCATGTCCAGCGTGGCGGAGTCTTGTTTCTGGAGGAGTCGAAGGGAACCGTGATGAAGGGTAAACGTACGTCTGTACAAAGATTAAAAGCACCTTGCTGCTCACATCCTATTATCGAGCTTGGTGGTAAAGGACTCCGACGTATTTATGGGGCGCTTGAGGGCATGTTCATCGTGACATTAGCATTGAATATAAAAGCAGTGTCCTCATTAATTTCAATGAGACCACACCACTGGCTCAGCAGGGGTTCCGATGTAGAGTGTCATAAAAAAAAGTTATGCCAAAAAGTTGAATCTGGGTCAACTTTGGCTGCATATAATGTATCATCTGGTAGGTAACTCATCACATTTGACAATCAAATAGATGCAAACACACTTTATAAGATGAAGGATGAAGAAGAATAAGAAGAAAACCCTCAATTTAAATGACTTCAAGATGAAATCATGTTTATCCATAAATAAATAGCTGGAAACTAAAAAGCAAATTCCACTCATGATGAAGGTAGTTCAGTCATATATTGGATTGGATTAAGTCGTGCAGTTTAAAGTGGGTCAGATATAGTATAATAAGCATACATCCCACTGAGAGTCTGCTGGTGTGTCGAGTAAATGCTCTCTCGTTCTAAATAACCGCACAGCAAGCAGTGAGAGCATTAATTAAGTCCGCAGCTAAATTAATTCCATTAGACTTTACCGTACATTTTCATCTTAATTATCCTTTTCTGATGCAGTGCATTTCTTTTGTGCACTTCAAAGTCGGAGGGGCCTTTTCACTGTAATTGCTGGTAATTTGCTAATGCAGGATTCTCAGGAAGTCCGTTGCAATTAAACAGACAATCGCACTGAAACCCGGCGTAACTTTCTTGACAAAATCAATGTGTGGAAAAGCGCCAGCTGCTGGGAAAAAAAGCATTTACTATGACTATATGAGATGGGATGAAGGGATTATTGTCGGGGGGGGATAAATCAATCCCTCCATTTGTAATGATAAATCTCCCGTCTGTCTGGCTACCTGTCTGGCCTGGTAATACTCTCGCAGCAGCTGGTCCCTCTGGATGATGGCCTCTGTCCTCTCCTTGCGGGCCACGTCTCTCTCGTCGCGCACTGCCTCGATGTCCTTGCAGGCCTGGCTCAGCTCTTTCTGAGCCTCAGCCTTGTCCTTCACCTCGTGGCAGTATTTCTCCAGCAGCTCGTTCTTTTCACAGATGGCCCGGTCCCTGTCCACCAGTGCTGAGGCCAGCTCCTTCATAATCACACAAAAACATAACCCAGGTGGATGATAGAGATCAAAAGTGAGTAAATACTCAACACTTTCTTACATTTCTGTGTGATACATAATGTGTATATTTTCATTGTTGATGAATATGTATTTCATTTTGAATCGTTTCTCCTACTAATTTGTATCTGTTTTCCATCACTGAACAAAAATGGATATTATAATATGCTTTTCATTCCTCCTCTGCTGGACTCTAGACTTTCAATACCAATAATGACAAATGATTGTTATATGGCCAGCCGAAATAGGCTCTGGGTGCTGCCAAAATGAATGATGACACCAGGCTTAACCACAATCAATACATTTGGAACACAGATATTATGTAATGAATCATTCTTCATCATTATTTTCCACACACACACACACACAAAGAAAATCATCATTTAATTCACGTGTTTACAGATATGATTCAAGTACAGAATGAAGGACCACTTGATTCAGCTCTTACCTGTCGGAGAGCCTCCAGTTCCTCGCTAGCCACCCGTCGCTCTGAGGAAGTGTTCTTCAGCTTCGCCTCCGCCATCTCCAGCCCAGTCTGAAGCCTATCCACCTCCTTGATCACCTGATCCCGCTCGCTCATGATCAGGCGGTACTCGTTGATCACGGAGTCCCGCTCGTCCCTGTACTTCTCGCAGTCTTTGACCGCCTTGAGCTGCTGGGTCTTCTGCCGCGTCGCCTCCGACTGCAGCCGCTCCATCTCCCGCTGCAGCTCCTTGTTCTGGGCTGCAGCCTTGGACAGTTCCTGTTGCGTGTTGTCAAACCTGTACCACGTAGGGAATGTATTGACTTTAAGTCCTCTTTATAAACCGTCACACCTTGAGTTGTGATAAAAAAAAGTTAGCAATAGAACCAAACAGGCGGAAACAGCGAGTGACTGACTATTGCAGCATCATTAAAGGAAACGTTAAAAGAGGAAAGCATCTGCCCAACTGCAAAGCTTCATCTGCCTTGGATTACGGATGTTTAAAGCACTGTGCAGATCTGACCTTGGCTCAAGCACCGAGTTTGAAGCAAGGTTTCCTACAACTGCTGTTAATCATTAGACTTTTTACAGCTGCTGGATTCTGTGTGTGCGTAGCTTCTAGTGCTGCTGCCGGTTGTGTGCGCGTCCGATATTTCCGGCTTTACCTTCTAATAGAGGAGGAGTACTGCTGCTGATAGTGGATGGCAGCATCTCTCTGCTTCAGCAGCATGTCCAGCTGTTTCTGCAGCCGGTGGTTCTCCTCCTCGGCCTGGTCCAGGCGACTGAGGTCCGCGTTGTGACCAGCCGTTTTCTCATTGTAGTGCTTCCTCAGAGCCTCGTAGTCACTCCTCACGACCTCCAACTTGTCCACGGCTGTGTCATAAAGCTTGGTGAGGACATCAGACGACCCCTCTCTCATCACCTGGAAATTACATCATACAGGTGCCACTGAATTAAAAGAGTATTTGTAGCGCAAATAAAAAAAAGTACTGGAATTTTCTAAAACACAATGTATAGATCGATACAAAAATAAATAATAAAAAATAATTCCTCTCAATCATAACCCACCAGAAGTGCGTGATTGTGACAGTATCAACAGACTGTGCCCTATTCCATTTTATTTCTCAGATTAACTGCTTTGTTCTCACTAACGCCACTCCCTCTCTTCATTGGCTCTATAGCTCGCTCGACCTTGCTGCTGCCTCTCTCCCGTTGAAACAAGGAGTGGCCAACTTTGAACGTTGTGTGTTTACAAAGAGCAACCGACACATTATTATACCTTTAATGTTTGCAAGTTAACAGTGTTTTAGCACAGAAAAGTTGCTTAATCTCTTAAGTAATCAACCAAAGCTTTAGCTCTCAACTGTGTGCTCAGGTGGCAGACCAGGGCAAAGCCAGATTCTGCTCACAGCTTTCGTTTTAGGGACAAACCCAAACAGAAATGGCTTCACTGGTGCTTTTGTGTACAGAGAAGTAAAGACCGCCTTATATTTTTATTAAAAAAAAGAACATTTAAATAAAAAAATGAAGTAATTAAGTGTTCACAGTGTCCTCACGCCTAACCTGCCTTTGTTTAATCTGTTCTGAAAGCCAGTTAAACCCTGGTGTTGACCAAACTACTGGACAGAGACCAGTCTGCAACGTGCGTCTCTATGTTCTTCCAATCACACTGATTCCTAATTTGACTGATGCTGGACACGAGTTTGATGACATGAGCTCAGAGGACAACGAGCCATGTAAAACAATCCCCCACGGTTATGTAAGGTACTACGTCCGACTGCAGGACAGTAAAACAGTAAAGGTGAAGTCATTGGTCTCATTTGAGAGAATGTTTTGATCGATGGAGACACGGGAGGACGAGTTCGTCTGACCTCATTTCACGGAATGATTTTGTCGTCTAGGAAGTAATGGTCAGCGAGAGAGAAACGCATCGATTTATGTCTCAAATGTCAAGATCCTAATCTCGGGGGCAGTCGAAGATGGAAATGAGTGTGCGAGGACGACCGTTTGTGCCGACACTCCCGTTTAAATATGCTCATCTGTACAAGCATGAATGTGGATGGGGTTGCCGGTTCCACAGGTACCTGCTGGTGCAGCATCCTCATTTCAGCCACCTCTCTCTGGTCGTCGTCATGCAGCCTCCGCAGCTCCTCGCAGGCCTGCTTCACGTGGTTGTGCTCCCGGACCAGCTGGATGTTGTCCTGTCTCACTGCTTCCAGCTCCTCTTTCAGCTGGGCCTGCTCGCTCGCCAGACGGCTGTGCAGCGTACTGAGGAGATACCGCAGCAAGTAGCGTCAGATGGTGGGCACTGTCAGCCGTGTTTAAAATCAACATTAGAGCACTTGTAGTCAAGGAAAAAAAACAACCAAATGTCCAAAAGCAAAAGATATTCAACTGTGAATTGTTCTCAATTGCTGTGTATAACTGTGATTTCCTTTCTGTGCATATGGCTTATTTTTAAGATGTGTTCGGCTCTATCTCATGCAAACAAGTTTTTAGATATTTACTTGAAGTTACAAGTGCTCCGTGTCCTCAAACATGTTAATTTACTGATTTATTTCCTACCTAAAATGAAACCAAATAAATAAATCACAGGCTATAACCATATCTTCTTTTCAGTCCTTTTTCAGGCAACTTCAAAGATGACAATTAGTGTTATGCAACACACAACACATCGTATCCTTCATGATTACCAAGTGCTGATAGTAGCGGGTGGTACGTGCTAAGTAACTTATACTACTTAAAAAAAAAATATATAAAAAAAACACAGGTTGGGCAAGACTGTGATTTTCCATTCTCCGAGGATGGTGTTCAGTGGGAATAGATAAGTACAGGGACAGACAGAGGGCAGTAATAAATAAAGACTTTCTCTGATGTGCAAACTGGGCCCAGAAGGAGAGGCTTAAAAATGGCAATAATCCTTCATCTGTCCGTTTGCATTTGGGGCCAGATGTTGGCTCCATACACTTTTGAGGACAGTATGGCACCATTGAAGCACGCAAGTGGCGCAGCCTCCCTTTCACATTGACTTGGCACGGCTTATTTCACGACAAATGCTGTGTCCGTAGCATTATCCTCATGGCACAGATGCCGTGCCATGCACACAGGGTTCAGATGATGATTACAGAGCATGCTTTGGAATGAACCCTTCAAGAAGGGCATTACTTATAGAGAAGTTGGTCAGTCTCTGCTATCAACCGTTGGTCCAAATGACGACTTGGGGATTACGCTGCTAAGACGACAATAAAAAAATGGTATTTTTTCTATTAAAAAAAAGTCACAAAGATGAAATTAAACTGATGAGGGGCTGCATGTTTTTTTTGTTTGTTTTTTCAAGGCTTAACTCATATAAGGCTTCATCCCTATTACTCTCGCAAAAGTAAAATCTGTTCCATGCAATCTGTTGTGAATATGTCAGAAGGAGAACTGAACACCAGCTTAAACCCTGCTGGCTGAGCACAATTGCATACTGCAAAAATGCTCCGGCTGTTAAAAAATTTACAAAAAAAAATAAAAAAAGGCCCAAAAGAAGAGCTTTCCACTCACTGGTAGAAGTCGGCTTTCTTCACAGCCTCCTCGCACCTCTTCAGGGTGGTGCTGTGCTGGTTCTGCAGGGACTGCAGGTCTGCCATCGCTTTCATGCACTGCAGCTTCAGACGCTCGTAGTCGTGACCTGCTTTTGAGTTCGGTCTATTGCACGGAGAAGGAAGACAACATTGTGATGCATTCAAATAGTTTTACGGCATCACACGGGGAGGATGAGAGAAGCAAGAGTGAGATAAACATCACAGGCATCATTAACAATGTATGCTAAACCCTTGTTTTACAGAGTTGAACATATTTTAAAACAATTTTGCGTCACGTAGGACCTTCACTTTTTTCTTTGTTGCTTCCGAGAGTTGCACAAGGCAAAATGCCTCTATTCACAGAGTGCAGGTATACACAGGATCACTGCGCTTTGCTGTCAATGTTTGTTTTGGAAAACAGGCAGATCAGAACAGTACCTGCAGTCATCGAAGGTGGTTCCGGGCGACGAGAGAGCCAGACGCTTCCGCAGTTCGTCCCTCTCGCGGGTCACATGTCGGAGCTGGAACAGAACCGTCTCCATCTTCTCGTTCACCTGGTGGCTGTCCATGTGAGCCGGCGGCGGGGAGGAGGCTTGAGCGGGCGTACCTGTGGCGGTCAGCATGTCACTGGTAGCAAGCGCCGTTCACAAAGCTCAGATGATGGGAGCATTAGTGCAGCGCCATCGATTTCTCCGATGCTCACTCAAGCTAATCGATTTAAGAGTAGTACTAGTGTTTTTACCTTTTTACTGAAAACGTGTCGACTAGAAAGCCAAATAAAAGCAACTGGCGAGACAAATCAACTCTTTCCTGCAGCTACTGGACCAAAAATCAACACGCATTACAAGTAAACACCTTATCTAACCATCATTTTTAATCATTGCTCACATATTTCGCAGCCAAAATCTGTTAAATATTCTACTTCATTATTTATCTACCTCATTGTTGCACTCATTAACATCAGAACTTGTGAGTATATTACACAGAAATCCCCCCCCACTGATACAAATCAAAGCTCCGTTACCCTTTCGGTGGCATTGACCAGTCAAATCCTCTCTCTCCCTCAGGGAACGAGTAAATGAAAAAGGTCTGTGTGTGTGTGTGTGTGTGTGTGTGTGTGTGTGTGTGTGTGTGTGTGTGTGTGTGTGTGTGTGTGTGTGTGTGTGTGTGTGTGTGTGTGTGTGTGTGTGTGTGTGTGTGTGTGTGTGTGTGTGTGTAGAGGTTTTCTAAATCCTTCTCACATCTGTGTAATCACTTGCATGTGCTCAGAGTCTAAACAGGCAGCAAACCAATAACTTACTATTATTTGTCAAACATTTTCCGACAAATCAAAGAACATACCTGTTTTTTTTCCCCCCCCGACAAGAAGATAATGTTTTATTTCTGACATTTCTATACCCGAACACCATGAGCGCCACACTCACCTAAGCTGCTGAGCGAGCTGCTGCTCTCCGAGTCCGACGGCATGGTGGACAAGATGCTGTAAGTGGACCCTGCGAGGCGAACAAAACATTAAAGTCAGTTGTGAGTGTACTCGACCGTGTCTGCATTATAGTCAGATGATTATCTCCAGTCATTGTATGGTACAGCAAGGCTGTGGAGCTTCGGTTACATTCGGGGGCCTTTACTGAAAAAAAAAAGGCCAGCTGGAGGCATAATAAGGTGGGACTTTCCCCAACTTGGGATGACGGGCCTGTGGGCTGACAGCAGAGTGTGGCTAATTATCAGTTGGGCAGGGAGTTTGAATACTGACTAGCCAGGGCCCCAAAGAGGCTGCAGCCTCAGAGCTTCTCCTTTTATCTCCTCTGACAACATCACACATCCCCCCCTCCTGTGAAAGCCCCTTCTTTTATAGCCTACAGTGATTCATAATTAACTGTACGGAGAAGAAAGCCTCAGTACAACACTGCATTGGTGTTATGGAAGATATCCATGTTACTCAAATAACAACAACAGTACCTGAATAGAATCTGAGAGTGACTATTTTCTTGATCAAGCCTCTACGTGCATAATTTGAATGCGTTTATAGCATCTTTTCACATCGTTTTGCTTCAAATGTCCTGTATCGATTGGGCAATTGTTTTAACTATAACAGAAAACAGTCAGAATTGCTCATCATAACTGTCCAGAACCCAAGTTGTCTAATAAACAAAAACAAAACAGAAAGTATCCTCAAATTTTAGCAGGTGAAATCAACATGTTTGATTGATTAGAACAATAAATTGTCTGTTCTATCGGTTTTGTTGGTTGAACTTCTTCAACTCTACTCGCTCTGTTCCATCAAATGTGGATCTAATAAGCAACTCTACACATTTTCCATCTCGGGAAAAAAAGAGGGTTTTAATGGATTGTTGAGATGCTTAACAGACTGCACCAGTCTTGATCAAACAGCCAGCAGGGCACATTTCTATCTAACTTGGATCTAGATCTAATGTGGCCGTGGGGTGAAGCAGCTTATAGTTCAGTTAAATCAGCAACTTCCAGCCCTGATGTAAAAGTCTAGTGCTCGACTCGTAGCGGGAGCATGACAAACGATTCTATTTACCCACGTCCCAGTACTCTAAATCAATCCCTGGATGGCTGAGTTCCCACTAGCTAAAAAGGAGACTATGAGTTTGATTAAGACTGGAAGGAGCCCAGCTAACATGGCTCACCCCTCTTTTTCCCAGTGAAGGACTGAAAGAAAGAAAAAAAGAAAGAAGAAGACTGATGTGCCTCAGGAACCGTGGCATCCCATGGATCAAGCTCTCTTTGTTCTCGCTCTAGCTTAAGTTTCCCATGACTCTGTTTGAGCAGAGTGTGTCTCAATGGGCAAGGTTCACTGTGTCATAGCTCACTCACTTTTCTGCCCGTGTGGAAGTCATGTGACGTGGACCTTGCGGTCTGATCCTCACCACTCAAGTATCTCATCTAAGTTGATCTCTTGTGTAAAAGTCACGGCAACTTGGCGTGAATTCTGACCCATGTTAGAATAAAAATAAATAGAAAAACAGGAGCAACAACACAGAGTTGACATTTAAAAAAAAGATTTTAAAAAAACGATCACATCTGATGCTCCATTCCACTGATAATCAATGAGAGGCTCTTGCTCAGATATGACAGATCTACAATAGTCATTTGGGTTTAAAAGCATATTATTGATTCAACACCGCAAAGAAGTTACACTTCATACAATTAATCTCACATTCAAGTAGAGATAAACACACACCTGTTGCTACATTTGGGAAGTTTTGCTTATTTGTTCATATGCAGTGAAAAACATGAACTGGAGCTGTGAAACGGACCTTTTTCCACAGAAGACATTTTGACTTGTCATAGCAGGAAAAGCACCGGCGCCATTCATTATAATATTAGTCAATTCAACACATGATAGTGCAACAGTGAGACAGCATGCACAATTTTCCACCTGAGATGTTTTCCAAATAACATTTTAAAGCAATGATCGTGAGGCTCAGATTACTGCAGCCACAAAAAAACGTTATATAACTATTTTTGCATATGCAGTGGTACGCCACGATTCCTGTAAACAGATACTGATGCGTAAGATCGGACTTCCCTGTTAACAACTATTGCCATGAAATTTAGTGCAGACAACCGCGGTGCCCAGACAATTCATCGTCTCAACAACAATTACTGTGTAATTTGGTGCAGACATTAGTTGTTTTTGTGAACTGTGGTGACCCTCTGACTTTTCGACTGGCTCCGTTGTCAAGTCAAAAATTTCAATTCGTCCAAAGCTTTGGCTTTTAACGGTTTGGGTGTCCCTAAAATGAGCATTACAACCTCAGAGTCTCTAGCGAGGCTGCAAGTGAACACATCAGCCGCAATACACACCCTTATGATATGCTGCCGTCGCGTTATTGTTCTTTTAGAAAAAAGGTTGGAACAATCAGTAAACAAAAAGGTTGCTTGTCCTGAAGCTATGGTTATATAAAACTATAGAATATATCAAGCCCTCTGGGATACACACCTTTTTAAGTACTGTCTGCATGCGTCATATTCACGTCACAGTGCATTTCAATAGGCTACATGTAGCATTTAGTTGTCAACACTAGATTTTTGAGTAACTGCTGGGGTTTACTAACGAAACCTCTCACTCGTTACAATGTTCTTATTTAAAAGATGATGTAGCTCCCTCACCCTCTGGGATTCTGGGTACTACATATGTATAAGCTTTTGCAAATAACTTCTAAACTCCTTTAAAGTAGATTGCGGTGGGCATTGATTTGTGAGGTTCTTTGATGGTAGTGAAATGTTAGGTGAAAGTGTGCTTACACCTTAAACGGGTTCTTATAATGAACCTACTGAAAGTTAACAGACACTTGGGGTTTATTGCACGCACTAAAAATGATCCTAGCACCATAACAAGTGCCCAGATCAATAATAGGAGCCATTAACAGGCGTGACCGGTATTGGTAGCTGGCTAAAGGGCTGTTCGTCCGGTTGCTGTATCAGGGGACGCAGGGGAGACGCTCGGAGTGCAGTTAGAAGCTAGGCGTGTCTCCTCGACACCAGCTTAAAGGGTTATACTCTGTAGAACTAGGGACCGGACCCTTTAGATGGAGAGCTGGACCAGTACCTCCTGTACAGGGGGGGGGGGGGGGGGGTTTACAGGGATCTAACACTGGAGAGCAGTGAGATCAGGCTGCAGAAGATGCACATTATTTAAAAACGTTGGCTGTGACAAGCTACTGTTTTCCTGGGGAAAGGCCCTTCTTTTGGCTGTGCAGTGGAGGAACCTGTCTGCCCAGTAGCAGAAAGCAGCTCAGCCCATTTTGTGTCCTGTGTGACTACCAACCGCAGCTGCAGACTACGACGACCAGCCCATATAAACACGTTCACGTGTACAACCCTCTACAGCGTCAGAAAGCCTATCGGTACTCAAGTTTTGGACTCGGTGCGCAATTGTGAAATGCAGCGCAAAAACGAAAAAAGCTTGGAAAAATAGACGAACTCTGCAGCTTCAGTTCTCTCATAAATAATGAGGACAGCATAAATGCATAATTAACACCTCGCCATTCAGCTCACCAAAGTATGACGCGGCAGCCGAGCATGAAAAGAAAGTAACAAGCTATGCAAATATGGCTTTTGAATTGCAAAAGGTGGAGTCGAGGTGCTAAAACAAGCACCATGCCCCAGTGTGCAATTGTGGATGCATTACTGCTGCAGGCTATAATGTGTCTCGCTGGATTTGATGATACATTTATCACCATCGGTGAAAACAACGAGAGCATTTCTGTAGCTAAGCTCCAAGGAAGAAAAACATATTTAGGAGGTGCTCATTTCTGAGTGGGAAAAGGTGGTGTATTGTTGTTAGTAAACAGCACAAAATTAAGGAGTGGATGCATCCTATAATAACTAGACAAGAGGCTGAAATATGTATCAAAATAGCAGATTCGATGAGGGTGAAGTAAGGCATGAAGCTAGAATTTTTGTAGTAGTGAAAATCAGACCATTTTATGTCACATCACAAGAAGATTTTAATTAATTTAAAAGTTTTTTTGGTCATTATGAATTTGTCTTACTCTAATGTGTGCTACATAACACTGACACAGTAGGGCAATAAACTGATTCATTGACAAACATAAAATATCCAATAATTTTGATGATAAAGTGTAACTATTTGAGCAGACATTTGCCAATTTCATTTTCTCAATTAAGGATTTGCAATATTCTACGTCTTGTGTGATTGTAAACATAATACTTTGGGGTTTTTGTCTGTTGGTAGGACAAATTAACCACTTTGAAAACAATGCCTTGGGCTTTGGGATGTTTCTGATACATACTTTCTTTCAACCATTCCTTTTATTTCATGAAGCAAACTTTAAAAGTAATTAAATCAAGAAAATAATCAGTCGAATCATTGATGAAAATAAAGTTGCAGCCTTATCAGCAAGTTGAATCTGATTTGTAAATATTTCAATGTTATTTTTACATTTTACAGACCAAAGAGTTGATCAACTCTAATTACAGATGCATTAATTAGAACAAGTGTTGGTTGCAGTTCATTTTGTACCAACAAATGTAGCATCTCAACTATATATTCTCAGTCTGAAAGTCACTGTGTGCATTAACACATTTAAATCTGCACTCATTCATTTGATTTTGACAGTGGTTTATTGATTCTCTCACACATGCACACACACACTCACACAATACTGCTGTCACTGCATTGATTCTTTGAAGGTTTTTCTCTTTTTTTAGGTCCATTAAATACTTTCACAAAGGGCTGGCAGGCTGTGCTTTTAGTGACATGGCAAAGGAAACAAGCACAGTAGTGTGAGAGTAAATAAGCATCAGGTCACATGATTGCAGAGCGCTCTCTCCCTCTCTCTCTCTCTCTCTCTCTCTCACCCTCTTTATTTATTCTTGCCCGCAGAGGAAAAAAAAGTAATGTCCTTCATCGAGTTGTCATAAGGTCAATAAGCCTAATGGGAGTTAGATCATGGCCAGAACAGGATCGAAACCAGGTTGGATCACAATCAAAATCTAAAAAAGAAACGGGCACAAGTCCTCACACCATACATAACAAACCTATATTCCAGCCCGACAACGCAATGCCCCCATTGTTCTGTGCCAGATAACAACTTGTGCTTCTTACCGGTCGTGTGATCCACGGGTCCGGTGCCGTTGAGCAGCACCGAGTGCAGGTGAGGGTGCGTCTTCTCCAGGGCCGTGCAGAACTCCGCGAAATGGTCCCCGTCCTTGCTGAGGAGTATCTTCAGGAGAAGGTCCACTTTTTCCGAGTTGGAGGAGCAGTCGTGCCCCAGCTCGTAGCACTCGGACTGGCTGAGAGTCCCGCAGTGAGCCAACACGTCCACGACTCGGTCGGCGTCGGTGATCGACTCCACCAAGTTCTGGTAGCACTTCTCCAACAACTCTTTATGTTTGGGCTCCATCTCGATTTCGGCTCCGGTTCGGTTTGGGGAAAAAAACAAAAACAGAATCAGCTCCGGGACGAATCCAGCGTCGCTACGTTCCCGGGTCGTCAACTTCACTCCGTAGCGGCTACTGTCGTAACTCCCCGAAAGTATCCCCCGCTCGGCCCAGTCGGGACGCTTTTTCAACCCGAATTGAAGGATACACAAGAAGTAGCCATATTTGTTGCCCAAGGCTGTTGACTGCACGAAGATGACAACACATTTTCCCCCCAACCGCCGCTCCGTCCTTCCCGACGAAAAAAGAAAAAAAAAAGAAAAGACGTGCCTGCCTCTTGGAGCTCCGCGTACGTTACGGAGACGCAGTCGACCCGAAATTAACTTCTCCCGACATGTTGAAAAGTGTAAAACTCTTCAACGGGCTCCTGTCTCGCTCTCTCTGTGTGCGCGTTAGACTACTAACTCCGCCATGTCTCACCGTCCAAGCAGCTGTAGCCCTGTGCCAATCATATTTCCGTGCAATGGACATTTAAGGTAAACGTAGGCGGGGCTTTGTTTTCAGACGCACCTGGCTCCCGCCGCTTTACTTCCTATTAAAGAAATAGTACCGACCCGGTAGTCGGACGTAAGTACGTACTTTTACTCAGGCGCGCTACTGTCGCCTACTTAAGTACAGATTTGAGGCACTTACACTTTCCATTCCACCTTTAGTTACTTTAGTTAAGAGCTAAATAGTGTACTTTTTACTCCACATCTTTAATTACTAGTTAGTAGAGTCAGATCATCAATACAAAGTATAACCCAATCAGTAAATTGTAATATTATTATACCTTAAAGGGACAGTTCATCACAAATCACCCCCTTACCTGCTGTTCTATTTATCAGGGTAGATTGTTTTGGTGACTTTACTGTATAAACATTAATGCATCACTAATTATAATCCGATAATATAAAAAGTATTATTTTAAAATTAGCCATTCTGTATAATTAGTACTTTTATTTTGTAATTTTAACATATTTTAATGTTAATACCTTTAAACTTTTATTTAAGTAACATTGATTGCATGACTTTTACTTGTAGCAAAGTATTTCTACACTGTGACATTGATCATTTTACTTTTACTTCAGTAAGTATAAAAAGTAATAGTATGCAACTGATTATGCAATAAAATTACCCCTGGGAGTGTTATATTTTATATAAATTATATTACTGGATTATTGCTGACACGTTAATGTTGCATTTTCTTGTCGAGGTGGAGCTTATTTTAACTATTGCATATTGGAAAGTTTAATCTATAAGCACACATCAAAGTGCTTTTGTCAATACTTTTTTACTTAACAATTACTTTTATATTCAGTTATTTGGAGAAATAATGTCTTCAACAGGAAATTTTGACCACCAACCAAAATAAAAGTCCTGAAAAAAAGTGTCTATTATTTGGGATTTCCATATTTAGATGCTGAATTGTATTTCTTTAAATTTGACTATACCCCTACAAGATAGTGAAATGCTGTCAACCTTCTGTACACTGCCAGAAATAGAGTTGCTGCAGGGTAATCTCGAATCACTTCATTATTATTTTATTTAACTGGCTAAAGATTTGTGAAATATCAATTTCAACATTCAGTTTATTTCAATCCCAACATCCCAGGACCCTAGTGCTCTCAACATAGATCAGAAAGGCCACAATAAGTAAAAGTGATGAGAAATAATATAAATATTGTACACAAAATTCAATTTCTTTTTATGACTTTTCTCAATTTGCTATTTTTTTTCTTGCGGACTCTTATATTTGTGGGGTCCCTAAAAATGCTTAGAAGCAAAAAATAACACAAAATCAGTTTAGTTAAACTGATCACAATTCATGTTCACACTGCTCTAATCTTTGACACACAAGTTCACATTTTGATCCACAAGGCAAAAAGATTTTCTCAGAAAATGCACTGTTTTCTTTCAGTTGCTGATTCTGTGGGTGGGAAATTGTGCAGTGTTTACAAATCCTGCATTTATTGATTTGGTGAAAATTGATAGAACACTTCTGAATAGGCTATTATCACATTATAAAGGGAATCCAGTCGTTTTTATTCCAAGATGTGGTTCTTTTCACACAGCGTATATGTCTGTTCCTCATCTGGATCGTCCCCTGAAACATCTGCCCCGCTCTATGAGCTTTCTTCTGCTCCACATAATCCATCAGACCTCTAAGGAGGCTGACGTCACATAAGACCAATAACCTAAAGAAACAAATGGATCAAAAAGAGGACAATGCAATCACAGAAGATTATCTATATGTGCTTGTGTGTAGCCTCAGCAGAGACAGCTGAACTGCACAGATGCTGGAACGTGGAAATCTTTGCACTCATTTACCATAACTGCTGACAGTGCTCTGTATTATTAAGGGTCTTCATATTGCCTTTATGAGGATTGTGACTCACTAGCTCGAGCGCACAGAGCTTGGCTTTAAAGCTTAATACAGTACACAGTGTGCCTATACATTACAAGTTTAGCCAGCTTTAACAATGTAAGTGGTTACCTAACAACTCAACTAATTTCTTAGGTTAAAGAAAAAAAAATTCTGAGGGCAAAATCCATTTGGCCTTCGCCAAGAAATCTCATTGGGATGTTTAGGAATTATGTAAATTCCTAGAACCATCACACCAGATTGAAATGAAGGGCTCTTAAATCCTCAAACTCAAGCAGTGAAAACATTAAATGGAAGCCATGCGTTACGTCTGGCAGACAGCGTGTTGCTCTTCCTCAGCTGGACGTCTGCACACTGCACACACAAATAAGAGGAACAGGTCGGACGGGTTTTATACTCCTTATTTTGCCAAATATCAGAGGCCGTGCAGGCTGCAGCTCTGCAGGCTGGGTAGTGATATCTGCTGCTGCATCTCATTATGTGTTCATGTAATCCGTGGGTTTGTAATTTGCTTATATGCACTCATGAAGTTTAAAGCAGGATTATGTCCCTGGCAACCAAATGTCTCCCAACCACACATTCCTCATTGGACGGCTGGAGAAAATCCACTGCAAATAAACTACTTGGTCGATGCTTACTTTAACTGATTGACTATGATCATCGATCCCAAAGACTGGGGTCGGGACCCACGAGTGGGTCGCAGGAGGTTTTATTTGGGTCGCCAGATAGATTTCCAGAGTTTCTTCATTTGTTTTTGTTTTTTTTACTTTTATATCTGCAGTACACATTTGAGCCACATGAGGGACCTTTAATGATTTGATCATTCTGATCATTGTACTGTTCCTATAAAAAGGCTAGCGTACGTTCTGTTTTACTGATGAGAGGAAAAACCTGTTAAACCCGTTAACGCCACCTTAATGTAAAACCAATAAGGAAATGAAAAGAATAAGACATCCCTTTAACGACACCTAAATACATTTATTTGATCCACCTGTACTTAACTAATATGCTTTTAATGACACGCATAAAACAAATGCATGTCTGTCCTAACTTGCTGGTTTACTTGTTGAAGATAATATAAGATATGCACAAATTCACATTTTAGGAATCTCAATCGAGTCCCAAAATTAGATTTTTCTTTCAGATTATGGTTTAAGCTGTAAAAAAGGTTAGCAGTTGTTTGGATAATTTGATCATTTGGATAATTTGATTTCATTTTTCTGATTTGAGTCACCTTTTCTTGTCACTCAAAATTCAAACAAAGATCTTTTTTCTTCTCTATCAGAGAAGAGAAAGTTCCAGATGTGCAATTTTAAGTGTGAGGGTTCATTTAAAGGCTTACATTCACCGCTCCCATGTACCACCAATAACAACGACGCAGACAGATTCTGTCGATTGACACGACTCCAATCCCTTGCATGTGTGTGTGTGTGTGTGTGTGTGTGTGTGTGTGATCAAGCCCCAAAAAAGGGTGCAGCAAGTCCACATGTAAATAATTAAAGCACTTTTAGAAATCGGGATCAGGGAAGTGTTCTGTTTTGTCTCTAAAAGGAAAAAGCAAACCAAATGGGAGGCCTCACTGATTTTCCTTTTGACCTATATATTTCAGCAGGTATCACAGCAAACGGGCCTCCGCCGGAGAGAAAATGCACAAATATCAACATCAAATATTCATCCCACTTTGTCCCCCCAGCTGGTGGGGAGCTTTTCATTTTGAGTGTGTATGAGAGGTAGTGGAGTGAGAAAGTAGAAGAAGTGAGGCTCGAAGAAAGTCATTTGACTCCCCCATCGCAGGCCCTGTGAGGCTGCACTTTGAGGCCAGTGAGCAGACAGAAAGACGACGTTAGGACACCCGTCTGTCCAATATGGACACTATTTATAGTGCTGAGAAAAAGCCCTCTGTGCTGGATCACTTGAGCTGCGATGCAAACCTGGACATGGTTTTCCCCTTTCACATTATATAGCAAAGCACTTCACTTATGTAAGCCGCGTTACTCGCACCTTTTAGCAAAACGTGCAGCTCATGATGCTCTGAGGGGGGGGTTGGGAGGGTACAAGTAGTGAAAATGAGGCTGGCTTTGAAATGCAAATAGCTCATTGTGTGCCAGCTCAGAGCAGAAAATCCACCGTCAATGTTTCATGCACATGATCCCGTTTCACAAAGACAATCCAGACATGCCAAAATGTTTCTTTTTAATGAAATGAGATGTGGTTGGTTGTGGCAGTCTCACCAGACTAGGACTATCACATGGCAACGTGTTACAAAAACTCAAAAGAACTCCCATTGAAATCTGACCATTATTATGTTACAAGGATGGTTGCAAAGTAGACTTTAGTGCAATAGATATTCCATTCAAAGCCAAACTCTCAGGCAGCAGACATTACAAATGACACTTCATGTGAATCAAGAGCCCTCTAGTGGCGGTAAAACATACAAACCAGTAAACTGACAAAAAAAAAAAAACAGAACTATTGAGAAATAAACCACATAGGATTACGTTTCTGCAACGGTGAAAGTATGATTATAGGTTGTTGGCAAGATGAACCACAGTGGAACATTGAGTAGCTCTGAACAGTTTACACGGCAGCCCTGACAAAAGGCACAATATGATCCGTCGTTAGGCTTTGGCTTTTCAGCATTCAGCGGGGGGGAAAAGGCATCATTGTCTGTACATTTTGAACAGCGACTGGAAAGTTTTGCGTTTCAGGAACAACAGCTGATATAAAGTAAGAAGCTAATTTGCATAGAATTTGCAAGCAGCAGTAAAATTCTGTTTAGTTGATAAAGAGATGTCTTTTCGCAGATTGTTATTTCATACATTCAAAAGTGACCTGGAATTTAACTGTGGCCAGTTTAACAAGTGTTAAATGATCATATCTATATATATGTGTGAGATACGTAATTTGCTACACTTGCATAATAATGTGACACAGCTTTGTATATATATAAACCTGTACACAGTTGAAATGCTTGGCGTTAAGGTAAACTTCACCACAGTAACACAGATAATACCCGTGTTTAAAGTAATACGCTAAATGTACAAGGGGGCGGCTCGGGAGTTGGAAGCGAAAGATCGGCGGTTCGATCTCCGGCTCCTACACTCTGAGTGTCCTTGGGCAAAATACCAAACTGCAAATTGCTCTATACCAATGCACCAATCACCACATGTACATGTGCTACACTAGATAAGTGAGACACGCCTTGTAGCATATTTAATTTTTCTCTATTGTTCTTCAAACTAAGGCTTTCTTTAAGGATAATTACAATTTAGCAGTTTGTTGGCCGTTTTAAATACTATTCTATGATATAGTTAGTATAGTTATATAATATAGTTCATTTCTTAATCAAGTATGAGTTTTAAAAGCTTTCTATGTCTTCAAAAAAAAATCTTCATATTAATATATATTTACTATTTGGCAATCTATCACAACACAGCAGCACAAAAACAAAAAACTTTCATGTTACCGAGAATACAAAAGAAATAATGGCTGTTGTCATAGGAAAACTAACTTTAACTGCATGCATCAGTGGTGATATATGGTCCTATAACATCGTTTCGGCGTGGACATTTATATTGTCCTTGTGAAGCCTCATCTTCCTTTCCTTTTTAGTCGTTACCTCCACACAGCTTCAGCAGCAGCTTCTTGTAATCCCCGGAGGTGTCACCCTGGGAAACGAAGCCAAAACAACATGAATCTCAAGTTACATTAAAAAAAAAAAAGAACCTGCGATCGTCGTCATAACCTGGTTCGTGAGACTTACGGAGATGTGAGTGTACAGTGACTTTCCGTAAATCTTCACATAAGCCTGTCTGATGTCCAACATGTCGATCTCAGAGCGGGACACCATGATGCGGATGAGGGTGGTGTCCTTGGTCCCGGCTCCCTGTCAACACAACGCAACACTTTGACTGACTGCAGCAACTTCAGTTGAAACAGTTGGCTTGTAATAATTAAAAAAAGTGAAAGATAATAGGCAACAGGTGTACCTTCATGGCATTGTGCAGCCTTTCTGCAAAGTAGGCGGGGGGGTTTTTGATGCATTTCACTAGTGGGGAAAAAGGAGCAGATGTAAACAGATGACAGCATGAGACACCAAAGACATACTACACTGCTACACTTCTCCATCCAACCGTCACTGCATTTAAGACATAACATCCGGGTGATTATGTTCCAGACGGGTGCCAAATTATCTAAGGTGTGGCCTATCATTGCGCAACTGCGACCGAATCTTCTGCACAGACATGATTATCTAAAAAGGCTGGAACTCGGTGGTTCAAATTATTAACAGTTTTCTGATGCAGCTGTAGCTGGAAACATTGTCCATTTGCTTTTGATGACTTGTCGAGTATTAAAAAAAATAAAAAGGTATTTAGGTCAAACAACAGCCCGCTTGCATCAGCGAGATATTTTTAGTCTCCCCGGGAAGACTTGTCCAAACAAACATCTTGACGAATGAGTTCAACATATACTTAAGAGCTTCGACGTGCTTTTGGAAAGCCACTTCCGTTTGGTTGAGGTTTGGGAAAAAAACGAGCCGGAGAACGTACCCACGGCCACCATGCCAGACTCCACATTGCCAGACATTTCCCTGCAGATGCTCTTCTCAATGTCTCTCCCACACATCTGCTGATACTCCTGGAAGACTAATCAAAGAATCACAGGCGACACAGTTACAGTCATAATATTTAAAAAAACATGTGAAATATGTATTTAAAAGGAAAAAGTCAACATGTGTGGTAATAACACTGGAAAAGCAGAACTCATATAAACTTGAATAGAGGAAGGTAGGGGAAATAAACTAGCGGAAAGTGAAAGTTTGCACCTGCTCGAAGGTGAGACTTGCTGCGAGCACACAGGATGGCGTTAAACTGAGACTCATCAGTTCCTACTTTATTTTCCCCAGCAGCGTACAGTTTCTGTCGCCCACGCAGACACACACACACACAAATTAAAAAGAGAAACATGATCAGGTTTGCATTTTACTTTCCCACACTGTTACGACAAGCGATCTAACTTAAAAACCGGTACCTGAGCATCCTGTTTGGCCATGGCGACGTCGACAGTCTCCCTTTCGTCGCGGTTTCCCTAGACAGAGTAAGGCATGTTCCTCATCAACACAGTATGCGGGCGGAGCGCAAACATCAAAGTTCACCTGAGTTGAAATTTGTTTTGACAGTATCGTAGAGATCAGGTGTAAAACAGCAGCTACCTGACAAAGAGACACCAGGAGTCTGCGGAAGTGACCGGAGGTGTCACTGCTGATGGCGTCCTCCAGGCTCTTCCCGTACTCTGGAAGTCAAGATGTGGGTTTTTTTTAGGAAAATACATTCATTTGCATAAGATTTTGGTTTTCTTTACACACTCGTTTTTCCTAAATCAATTTTAGAAAAGTCGAAAAAATAAAAGGGTTACCGACCCAAAATAAAAACCAATGTTTAACACAACGTAACAACTCTAACTTTTAAATAACAACACTAGAATAACTGATACTGGACCACCAGTAATTTGAACATGGATGACACAAGGGCCAACTCTGTAGTTCGACTAATAATCATATGGAGGACCTTATTTTTTCTCTTAGATCTAAGTTTTGTTTAATATATAGGTTGAGCTAAAGACATAACAAAAAATAGATTTATTTTTTTTACAAAATGTCAATCAATTACATAACTTCATGGTCAGAACTCACCAGCTTTGTAGATTGTGGTGATTTGACGAATATCTGCATTGGAACGTGATGAAAGAATCTCAATGAGACAAGCTTCATCAGTTCCTGCACCCTGCAAAAATATTTTAAAAAGCCTCAGTAAAACACAAACACGCACCAACTTCATATAATGGGGGGGGAATCAGTCAGAAGTTTTAACTTCCATGAGCTCCACTTGTATTTAGAGGATTTCTGTGCACTAATTTCAGCATTACATGATGAGTCACACAATGCGGTTTGGATGACAAAACCAAAATTGATGCATCTGCTGAGACTCGAGCTTCCAACCTTTATAGCCTCTCTGAGTTCAGATGCATCAAAGTGTGCGGGGCTCTTCATCATGGCGAAGACCAGTTTCTCAAAGTTTCCAGTGAGCTCAGACCTCAGATCGTGCGTTAAATCCTAAGGAGGAAAAATACAAAACAAAAACATTCATGAGGTCAACGTCAGCCTAGATATAATTAGAACAAGGTCCATGACTAGCAACAAATTACAGAATTAATTTGAACTGTAAAGAAAAAAATCAGTAAGAAAACATACCTTCCCATAAGTTGTTTTATAGGCCGCTACCATTGGAACTCTCTGCTTGTTGGTGCGGCTTCCCAAAAGTTCAATGATGGCGTTTTCATCAGTGCCTGTTTAAAAGAAACAACAGGAAGGATTCATGAAGTGCAAAAAAAAAAAGAATGGACTGAGCAAATACAATAATCATTAATGTTGAATGGCAATACTTTTGATGGGTTTTAGCGTATTCAAATGAACACCATTTACTGACCAAAACCCTTCATAGCTTTTCGAAGAACCTCAACATCCCTCAGTGGATCAGCCCCCGGAAAGTCTTTCAAAGAACCCCTGTACCCTTTCTATAAAAAAAAATACAAAATAAAAGCATTTAATAATTTAAACAGAATACTAAACACTGCTGTATGTGCAATGGCTAAGATGATGACAAATGCATCTTACAGAAATGGCAGGGGCCTGGGGATTGGATGGAACTCCACTTCCATATCCAGGCATTGAAGGGTTAGTCGCAGGGGCTCCTGGGTAACTTGGCATGGGCTGTCCTGGGGCGGGGCCCCCTGGGTATCCCTGCTGAGCCCCTCCTGGCTGCAAACAGAGGACAGCTGTAAGGGCTAAGTCCACGGTGAGAAACTTACGACATATGGAGCAAATAAGATTCACAAAGGAGATAAGGTGACTTGAGCTGACGTCACTCCATATGTTAGTACATTAGTGCTTTGGCACGTATGGGAGGTAAAGAATGTATGTACCGCTCCATGGCCGCCTGGTGCTGCACCCCAGCCTCCACCTGCAAAGAAGTATCGCCATACCAGTCAATATGCAATTCATTTAAAGAACAAATCTGATGTTAATCCACAAAACTCTCCAGAGCCTCACCGCCTGGAGGCATGGAAGGATAGCCTCCTGCTCCAGCCTGTGATTGGTATCCTCCTGCCTGAGGAGGGAAGCCTCCAGCCGGGGCAGGGTAGCCCCCTGCTCCTTGAGGGTAACCGCCCGGTGCGGGAGGGTAACCGCCTCCCTGAGATGGGTATCCGCCTGACTGTGGGGGGTAGCCACCTGCTGCAGGAGGGTAGCCGCCCGCTGCCTGGGGGAAGCCGCCTGCCTGTGGGGGGTAGCCGCCCGCCTGTTGGGGGTAGCCGCCTGCCTGTGGAGGGTAGCCGCCTGCCTGTGGAGGGTAGCCGCCTGCTGCTTGGGGGTAGCCACCTGCTTGGGGTGGATATGTCCCTTGTTGAGGTGGGTAGCCCCCTCCCTGTTGTGGGTATCCACCTCCCTGTTGTGGGTAGCCACCGGACTGAGGAGGGTATCCTGGGTAGCTCATTTTCAAAACCTAGAGGAGAGTTGTGGTTTGTTACTGTGATGTATGAGGGCCATTGTGTGGCTCTTGTTGACAGCACATTTCCCAGCAACATTTTAACAAGGAACACAGGATTTTTTTTTCTTTTCTATTTCCAGATACATTTAGGCTTAAATGTTGTTTTAATTTGCTCAGTCTCCGTGTTTTTTTATAACAGCAGGGAATCCTGAATTAGTTCCTTGAACTGTCCAGTATCAGCACAAATGCCTTGAACAGATCTGTTAAAAATAACACAACTGATATCCAACCCCTTACCCTGAACCCGTTTGGTGTGATCACAGATTGCACTCCAGAGGCCGTTTGACCAGATCTCCATTACGACAGAAACTCACCAGTTCCATCTGCCTAGATCCCCCACCGTGTGACTATGACATCATAGATTGCTCATTGCTTTTGACATAGTTCATGTTTCCCCTTTCCCAAAAACAATCAAAACAACCACTGTATAAGGGTTGTTGTTGGAACTACACAACTGGTAGGTGCCCTGTCATCCCATAGGCTATAGGTACTTACTACTAGTAAGCACTGTAAAGACGCTTGGTTTACATACACACAAGAAGCCAGATGCTGGGGGAAAAACACTGTTTTTTGACAACACAATAAGACCTTGAGGCTGTGCAGGACCAGTATGTGTTTTTCCTCACAGTGAAAAGGTACCTGAATCTTACAAATAAGCAAACAAAGATACCTCTACGTAAAAATCCGATTTATTTAGAGCCATTAGTTTTGGTAGAAGTTCAGATTGACTTATTCTGAAATACAACACTGTTTTTTAAGCGGACGCGTACACACAGGATGACTTCAGGAAGGGCGTTTGACTGTTGACACTTCAGCCTCAGCCCTCTGCTTTGGATCCTACTACACACTGGGGCCTGCACTGGTGAGGCCTTTAAGTAGTATCGTAAAATCCAGTATTTCCACACATTGACGACCCAAGAGTGGGATAAAGCCGGGTTATATATCAATATGGGATGCGATATGAATGTATAAGTTAACTTATAAGATAAGTTAAAGAAATCTAAGAAGTGTTGTATATTACATATTTTTAAATAAGTATTATGTCCGTTACAGACTTCTCGAATTCGAAAGCAAATTTAGTGAAACATATTGCTTCTGTATTTACACGTTCATACGTAACATTGCACTTCCTTATATTTACGAAGAGCACATGAAAGCAGCAAAAAGACAAAATGTACATCTGTGAATCGCACAGGCCCGTCTTTTCACAACTCGCCAATTAGCATTAAGCTGTAAGTCTACGAGACTACAAGTCTAGAGTGCACTTATATCAATCAATAACAACGAGGCTGTGCATGCTATCAAACCCAACCCTACTATCAAATGTCACGCCAGTATCTTCTTTGATGTCCAAAGAGTTTGTACTATCCGAGCGGACCGTTAACGTTGCATAATACACCCGGACGAATAAGTAACAGATTCGCATTTAGCATCCAATGTCAACACAAACCAGGAAGTACAATTAACACGTTAAATACATTAAAAAACAGGTCGTAATTTCAAGACTTAAAAAAAAAAAAAACGTTTGTAGCCGTTGAGCAACGTCACAGCTCAACGGCGACTGTCTGTTTAATCGGGCGAAGCTAATTTCCTACATTCCGCAGTTAAGCTAGCAGCTAACAGACGCCGCTGAATATGTTTTTCAACTAACGTTACGTTGTTTGTGTCGTTGTTGTTGTGCTTCGGTATCGCATGCTTTATAATATGTCTCGGGTTTTAACAGATCAGAACAAAATAAAGATGTTTGAGGGGGGGTTACTTACTTATCAGCTAGCAACTTCTGATCCAGGAAAAGACGACAGCGGAGAGCAGCGGAGGGAATAGCCCCGGAGGTGGGTGGGTCCTCAGCATTGTTTCCGTCTTGCAGTAACAACCTTTGCTCCGCTATCCTGCAACAGTCGGAGCGGCGGGCCTGGTGATGTTGACTCAGCGGGCTGTGTCACTTTAAACGGGACACACTGGAGTATTTGTCCCAACAACAAAAAAAACTTGTGCCCATGGTGATGTTTTTTTTTTTTTTTTTTTTTTTTTTTTTACAATACCATTTTTGTTATACTCTTGTCTGATATACACATTTTCAAATAGTAATGTGGTGATATTCTGTTGAAGGGTCTGTTCCTGATCTGAATAATGTCAAAGTCAGTATTTAATCAAAACGAACACTAGATGGCAGCAGTCTACAAGCGGTAAATATAATGGCCTGTTGATTGTTAGTGTAGAAATGACCCTGGCTGATATATTTTCACTCTACCTTGAAATGTGGGGTTTCCCCCCCTTTTATTTTAATCCTTAATTGGATTTCATCGATGCAAATTAAAATAATCCCCAGAATATTCATGTATTCCTTAAAAAAATTTTTTATATAATTCAACTCGATGTAAACAGCAGAAAAATAAGTTTCAGAATAAAAAAACCTGAAAGGTAACATTGATTTAAAGAAATATTTAGCTCCATAAGTCAAATATAATAAAACAAAATACAGCAAGAGTTTATTTAACACTCCTTTTTAACAATTAAATCATATTTTTTTTATTAATTACAATTATTAAATACATTATGCAGGTTTATGGCTATATTAATAGCATCTAACTTTTCTCCTTCCCATCATAACTCCTATAATATTCGCCTGCTGTACCGTACAATGAGCGTCCCTGTCATGTACTGTAGCTAAATATGTGAAGAAAAGTTGCAAACTCATGTTGGACCTCCTTTCCGCCGTGACGCAGCCCAGAGAGTCCAAGCTGGAGCGCTGCATGTCGCTTCCCACTGGCATTCAGCCTCTTGCGCTTCATGCTTCCACTGCGCCCTCCCCCCCTGCGACACTTGCCGGTTACCGGGGTCCTTCAGGGCTCCCCCCAGGTGAACGCAAGGATCACACCCACCCGGCCGGAGAGAGGGGGATGACTGAAAGAACTTGTGCGCTCCAGAAAAGCCGGCGGTTCTGACGGTGCCGTTCCAAGAGGCGCAAGCTCCTCCAAGACAGCAAGAATGATGTCCGCCATAGAGACCGGTGCCCCCGTGTACCAACCGGCGCAGCTGCTCAACTGGGTCTACATGTCTCTGCAAGACGCCCAGAGCGGCACGTTTGACGCGTTCAAAGCCGAGTCGGACACCTCTCCTCGGGACACGAACGTCTCCAAGCGCAGCGCAGCGGATCTGAGCGCCAACTATCTCAACAACTTCTTCCATCTGAGGAGTGAGGTAGAATTCCTGTCATGTTAACGCTGGCTGCTCATATTAACACTTTGCATGGTGTTTTGTATTTGGTGAATACTTTCTTCTAAGATGAATGTCACACACACATTTTCCACTCCAGGCTATTTTCTGCTGCCCATATACAGTAAACCTCACCTGCATGCCTCCGTTGGGTCGCACTGTGGTGAGCGGGCAGGACATGAATATGGGTTTTGTACCCTGGTATAGTGCCTGAGTGTGTTCAGACTGTTCTGGTGTCAGTGTGCAGCTGGAGGGGAGGGAATGGCAGGTTGAGAAAGACCTCTCACAAGGTTTTTTTTTTTTTAAATGTTAGAGAGTTCACCCTGGCCGGCCTCTGCCTGGTCAGAGGAGCATGCTGTGTTCACTCAGTGTGGCTTGGAGCTGCTTAGTTTTAATACTGAACCATGGAGGGGGTGTAAGGAAAATAATCATCATTTTTTTGGTTTCAATATTGGCAGAAAACAATGATAATTTGCTGCACTTAAACTTCGAAAATCACTGTGTCAAAATTAAACAATGGCATACTTTAACTGCTCCCATGCCGCAGACATGCGGTGGTTTTATTCAGAACACACACACACACTGCGAAGTAGACGTGCATTTGATCACAGCGTTCTTTCTGTGATGCCTTCTGGGTAAATAGCCAGTGTCTACAAACTGTTTCTCATGTTTGCCCCTGCGGTGCCATAGCGCACGTCTCCTCCAGAGGCACAATGGTGCTAATTGTGCCCTGCCAAACAGGACAAGTTAGCAGAACGTGTGACAAGGGCATTTTGTTCTGCTGAGGAAACGGACACCATCGGCCCCACAGTGTAAACGCAGTGGACGCGAGCACATCTGGCGGAATTGAAATAGCGTTGGTTACTGTCAGACACTAACAGGAGAATCAATCAGGGTGATGGACTGACACGCTGCCCGGAATCCTCTTTCATTGTCAACAATAATCTCATTCTTTCGCAGGCCCTGAACAACAATTTCTACAAGAGCTCCTCGCCCTACGGGTCCCTCAACAACATCGTGGACGGCCTGAGCTCTCTGGCGGACCATTTCTCAGACCTCTCCCTGTCCCCCGAGACGCGCAAGCCCAGCAAAAGGCCGCCGCCCAACTACCTGTGCCACCTTTGTTTCAACAAAGGCCACTACATCAAAGATTGCCCTCAGGTGAGCCGCTCAGGGATGCTGCACATCAGTCAGGTGCAGAAACTGCTGTGTGGAAACTGACTTAATTGATGTGATTCTCAAGCTTCCTCTAAGAAATAACGGCATTAAAACTTAGAATATCATGTTGGTATACTTTTTTTTTCTCAGTGTGAAATAGATTCCTGAGCACATATTTGAGTTATAAGCACCACCACAGGTTGGTAACGAGCAGCAGATGCCAGATTGGATCTGGGAGCCGGGCCTTAATGAAAGATGATAGGCTTCTCTGTGGAACTAGGCACGACCTCCACCCTAAACACGAGAGAAATATTACCTCTGCTTTATGTGCAGCTGCAGCTCCCCATTGATCAAGCTCAGAGGGAAAATGCCGTGGCGTTTGTTGGGTGGAAATAATCAAAAAGGGACATAATCACATGACTGATGGACAGGATGTGTCCAAGAAGCGAGGTGGCAAAAGAAACAGAGATTAAAAGTGTTTCTTTTGATCAGTTATATAAAGTGTGAAGGTCTTAATTCATGTTGTACATAGTCAATTGTTTCACGTCTATGTTGAAGGAGCCTGGTAGCTTAGCTTGTAGCATAAAGAGCTAAAGGCTGTGTTCAAAGACCCCCCCTCCTCCAGATTTTGTTACCTTTGGACAGAGCCGAGCTAACTGCTTCCCCCTGTTTCCAGTCTTTATGCAAAGCTAAGGTACTAAGCTATTAACTGTCCAGATGTGAGTGGTTTCAATTTTGCAAGATATCGTATGAGCACATTTCCCAAAAGATCCCTTGCTTGAACTAAATAAAAAAACAATAGAAACGTAGGATGAGTACATCTATGACCTCAAATCGGTCCCAGGCCATATTTTGATCACTCTCTCTTCCAGTTCAGCGGAGGAATGTGAGGAATGTGGAGAAAATAATTAGCATGGAGCTTATAGCGCTTACAAATTTCACATCTGTGCACACCTGGACAGCAGAAAGCGTGTGTTACCGTCTGTCCGCTCCAGAAATATGTATAATAAAAACTCTACGAGCAACACATTGACACTTATGTTTGAGCATATATCAGTCTTTAGTGCCTCTTTAATCTGACAGGAGGAAACCGGCGTACATCCTTTTTCTTTCAGATGATAGGCATAAATTAAAGTCTTGCACAAAGCTGCTTTTTAATGTAACCTAATTAGCAGCAGCGAGTTTCTTTGGACTGTCTTCCACAGCTGAGTGGGTTCCTGCAGCGGACAGGAATCAGAGACTGTCACGGCTCAGTAAGATTAGAGAAGAAGCACACAGGAAGTGGGTGTGCTGGGCCTTTAACAGCCTCTCTCTGGGTGGAATGGGGCCCATGTCAACTCTAAAAGTCTGCCTCTTTGATAGAGAAACACATGGTACCTCGGCGTTAAGGCCTTAGGTGACGAAAAGGAATGAAAAGTGCCAGATAAGGCGGAGCCCCGTTTTTTGAGTTGTGGCCATACTGAAAGATATTAGACATGCTGGGCCCGGCGTGTGAGCGGTAAACATCCTGTTGACACGGCATGACGGAGAGTTGGGTTACTCGCTTCACCAGAGGGTTAAGACGTCAACGGATTACTCACCGAGATATTTACCATTCTCCTTTTTTTGTGGCCACGCCCCTCCAAAATGTGAAAAACCTGGAAGCCATTTCTGCCGGGCCTGGCTCTCGCCGCTCCGCTTTCGAAAGATGATGTCAGTATTTGATCACGCGCTGCTAATATTTCAGACACATAGCGGCGATTATGGAGTCGCATGCTTCTTCTGGAGCCGTGACGAATGAACAGAAGTGCTTTTTGTTTCTTGACGGCGAGGAATCTGAGGCATCTTTAACTCTTATTTTTATGTCTTTTGCTCAACTTGCCATTCGTTTCGTGTCTTGGTCTGAAAATCATCCGTCCCACCTGAATCGCTCTGATCACAAAATGTTTCGAGCAAAATGCGTTGCAAGTTTAACACCTTTCACCCCTTGACACGGGGGTCACGGCCTTTTAATGACGCCTCTGCCAATTAAGTAGCTGAACCCGGATTTCTGCCCGGAGAATACACTAGTGACAGTGTGCTGACAGTACACGGGTGTATGGTGGGAAGAGCCTGGGCTAAATAAGGAGAGCATTGTTTTTCCAGAGGGGCTGTGGAACCAAAGGTCAGGAAGTCAGGCTGTATTGTTCGCTCTGCACGGCTGCAGTCCTCTCTCGTCTGCCTGTCCGACGCTTCGCTTTAAAGGGCCGGCGAGCAGCTGCCCAGAGATGTCTGCGAAACAGAATGTGTTTTTGGAAGACAGGGGGTAGCGCAGGAAGTGGGTGTACGTCTCTACGGTTACAATTTAATCAAGTCTGAATGGAAGGAAAACGTCTGCTTTGATAGTTACTTTGGAAAGAGGAACTTTCGATAGTCGTGAAGACTTGGAGGAGGAATTTCTTGATTTATAGCACGTTTGGTTTTTGGCAGCTGGAACAGATATTTTTAGTTTTAAGTTACTTTAGATCGTCCCCGTGATTCAGTTTCCCTACAGCAACTCTATGTTGTGCAATGATTTCCCCAAAGTGGCAATTTTGTTGTTTTTACTCTTCGTATGTTGGATTAAACAGACTTTGGAAGGAGTCAGGATCGCTGTTTCCAGTCTTTGTGCTAAGCTAAGCTAGCTGGCTGTGGCTTCGTATTTATCATGCACATATGAGAACGGTATAACATTTCTTATCTCCCTCTTGGAAATAAAGAATATTCCATAATACTCAGTTCTTCCCACAGATTTATTCAGCCTTCATCAGGCACCATCTTACCTAATACACCATCCTGCCTTATATCACAATATGAGAATAAATGAAATCCCTGCAGTATTCTGTAGCGGCTCACATGTGGACGTTCACATCCTTGCCAAGAGTTACACAGATTCATACCACTCATATGAAGCAACAGCCAGGAGATGGTTGGCTTCAACACTGGAAACAGTTTGGCTCCGTTCAAAGGTACCAGCAACAAAGCGAACACATGTTTTTTTTTCTTCTCCTGATATCTTGGTTCAAACACCGATAATGACATTGGTGTTGTTTTCGCACAAAGCTGTGCTTCAGGTGGAGCGTTACAGCTCATCGCCGAATGTGGAACTGGTGAATCTCAAGCAACACTTTTCTGATTACCGTCGCTTTGGTCCTTTTGTTTTCACTGCTGATAAAGCAACCTTATCTGTCCTCAGTACGCCGTCTGTTGCTTTTGGCCCTGGATCATCTGCTGAGGAGGATGAGCGAGATAGAGGAAAACCCCTGGTATGTGGGGTAGATAGACTCCCGCTGATAAAACAGTGGCTGTCATCTCCTCGCAGCTAATGAACATATAGGAGAAGAATGGCGTAGGCCTCAGTTTAAGAGTAATCACCTCGGTTATCCTGGAGGATTGTGTCATAACATTGTGGTCTCTTTTGCACATAAATTGGGAAAACGGTGCTGTTGCATGTCTTGCTGGCCTGCCAGCCCCACCTGCCCCCCGTCACTCACCCCTTTTGTGAAACATAACACCAGGTTACAGCTGCCACCGGGGACTGGAGCGACGTGGATTGATGCGAGATTAAGAATCTAGACGGCCATGTTGGAAAACAGAAAAAACAATCTTTAGTTTTTTTAATAAAGATTTGTTTTGGAGAGTATTTCAGATGTGCAAGATTTGCAGAAAGTCTGCGTGGAGGGATTACAGCTTCATATAAGTTAGACTTAACTGTCACTATAACTTAATGCGTCCTGTCAAAGTTACACTGCAGATAAAGACTGCTGGATTTTCACTTACTCGATAGAAATTCAGTAACGCTTTCTGATTTATGTCCGTATTATAAGTACAGTCAGGAAATTTGTTTCCAACAAAAAGTAACACTAGTATCTGTCGCGTTACGACAAAGACAGTTCCCTTTAAAAAGATATCCATGCCACTGTCTACTTTGGCCCCTTTCTTCACACAGTAGACCATTTTAAACACATTTGGATGCAAGACCACAACTATTATTTTAGGTCCGACCAACACTCCGAAACCCAAAGATATTTATTGTACAATTATATTAAAAAAAAAACAGTAAATCCTTACCTTTCAAACACTCCAGAGAACATTTGGCATTTCTGCCTCATGAAATATAACAGAAATTCATTGATTATTCTTACCAATAACTCTCTCCGTAAAAGCAAAGTTATTCTGATACTCTTGTTTTTGTGTTGCTTTAAACCCCCCTGGAGTTAATTAATTTCACCAGATAATGAAAAGTATCACTTAAGTCGACACAGGAGTCTTTAAAACATTGGAGACGGATTGCTGTGGATTTCAGTCCGGGCAGTAATGTGTTGTTTTGCTTTGGTAACAGCTGGGCTTCTCCCTGATGCAGTGGGGGGACTGATACAAATTAAAACCAGCGAGGGAGGGAGAGAGAGAGAGGGGACTGTGGGTTTGTTAGTGTGGAGTAATTGACCACATGGTATCCAATAGGCTTGGTGTTGCTGTTTTCTCCAGGATGAGTGTCTCATGGGGGCTATGGAGGTGGGGGGAGAGAGTGAGGGAGGGAGAGAGAAAGGAGGAGGGGGGGGAATTGGAGTAGTCCATTGTTTATCCTGATGGTTTCCAGATGATGGCAGAGGGAGGCAGCCAACCTCCCGGGCCTCTCTCACCAGGCAGCGGAGACCTGGGCCAAGCTTATCTGCTGCAGCCTTAGAATGTGGCTTTACGTCCAGCCGGCACTCTGGGGCTGATTTAAGTTGCACAACTGCATTTATAGCTTTTGGATGGGACGAGTTGTAATGGACATAATGCACGATATTTAACATCTATTTATCTTCAAAACTGTTTCTCGCAAATGGTTTCAGGCTGCAAAGGTCCGTTTAAAGGAGAAAATGTGCTTTTTTTTTTTTTTTCTTACTGTGTGAAAAAGAAAAGGGGGGAAATGTTAATCGTAAAACAACCTTCGACCAAGCCTAAAACATCATGCCTTCGCTCAGTTGGTCCCTCCACTCGGGTCCAGGCTAGTTTAACATTATTGGTTGGATTCACATGAACTTTGAAACTGGACATTCATGGTCCCCAGAAGATCATCCCCTGATGTTCCGTAGTGTGGTTTAGAGTGACATTTCTTAGCAACTATTGGTTAAATTGGTATGAAATCTGGTACATTCATTCATGTCCCCCTCATCATGATTTGTATTAACATAACTTTATATGTTGCACCATCAGCGGATCATAAGTCACAATATCAACTTTTAACTTAATGATGGGCAAACTAATTTACTAGGATATTATTGCGAAATGTAAAGCAAATTCAATAATAATGCTATCACTCAAATGTATTCAGTTTGTTACCACAATTATGTATAAATAAGATGACTTGTTGCAAATAACAAATGTTATATACGGTCGGTGTATTTAATCATTTTAGCTACATTGTGACACGGATATTGCCCATTCCAGCACTATGGTGTAGTTTAAATTGTATTTATTTAATGAATATCAACAATGAAAAAGATTATCAGGCGTGTTAAATAACCCGGTTGTGTCATGAGTGCACATGGCTTGATGGTGGATTTGTGCATATTTCTGTATTCAGTCAAACTTTCCTGCTTTCCATGAGAGCGTCCAGTCACCGTCGGGTCAGAAGTGTAATTTTCATTTCCCCGTTGTCAGCATCACGTCTTTGATGTGGACCGGTGGAAACTCCGGACTGTGCCGTGCCCTTTGCTGCCCCCGTGGGCTCCAGACTTTAGGTAGAGTTTGTTTTGCTTGCTCTGCAGATTGAAAGCTGTTTCCTCCCTCAGGAAGATGATGCTCTGTCTGCTCCCCCCCCTGTAGGCCGTGATCAAACGTGACCTCCCACAGTGCCTCACGGTGGCCAAAGGATGCATACACACGCCTCAAAACGCTTCACAGTGTCCCTTCGCAGTCAGAGACCGGCCTGTTGCAACCGTACGCGTGTTTTGTTAAACACATGTAGTCCGGGAAATGAATAAAATGATCTGCGAGAAGTTGACATATGTTCCTGCTGTGAAATCCAAACAAGATTTGACATGAACTCCTCTGGTGGTGCAGATTCAGTCTTAATTTTTTGACTTGCTCTACTTTTTTTTCCGCCTGAGCTGCTTTTAATTTAAACCAGTCGTGTCGAGATGATTTCTCTGCGATGGGTTTAGGATTTTTGTCATGTTATACAAGTGCGGAGTTCATCTGGGTTTTATTTCCTCTCGGCTAAGATCTGTGTGTCCTGATTGGTGGGCCCGCGCCAGCTGGGAGGGATGACTTAGAGCCTAAGGTATTTGTCCTATAGCAGGGAGGCCTCTCCCATTGGTCCCCCCCACCAGGCCGGGGCCTCCTTTATGGTCCCTTGGGAACACAGCTGGAGGGAGGAAGTTCATTTCTAATGGGAAAGCTGAGATTCTTTTTCTGTCCAACAAATAACTTATACTTAAAAAGGTGCAACCCTCCAGGATTCAGAGCAGTAATAACCGTTCTTTGCAGTGATGTCTATTTCAGCCGGGACGTTGCTCACCCTCCCTGTGTTGTACTGGATTCCTCTTGATTTGTTGACCTGATCCTAAGAAGTGGAGTTACTCACTGTGATGTCACCCATTGGTTTTTGATTATGTATTACAAACTCATATTCACCGCTTCATTCATTGCTTTAAAACCTCACAATGGCGTGTGGGATCGGTTTATTTAATGAGTCATAGAAACTAAACCATTTCAATGTTTTTCTTCCACAGTACAAGGCTTTTAATGCTAAATGCACCGTGCTTTTGTAGTTTCCTTTGAAACGGCTCACTTATCAGCATGAATCAAGCATCAACGCGAATCGTCTCACTCCTGAGACGAAAACGACTCCATAAACACGAGTCTCTCGACCACAAACAGGGCTGCTATCACTTCCCCGACTAATTAGGCAGAGCTCTGAGTTGGCCGCCGTCCAAAGAAACCAAATAGTTTCGTCAGGCAGGTCAAGGTGGCGAGAAAAAGCAAAATCCAACATGTTTGTAAAGCCGGCGTACACGTCGAGAGATCAAGTGGGCCGAGACACGCGAGGCCGCTAATGTAAAGTTTGTCCGCTGTGTGTTTTCTGTTCAGGCTCGACCCAAAGGCGAGGGCCTGACCCCGTACCAGGGGAAGAAGAGGTGCTTCGGTGAATACAAATGCCCCAAATGCAAGAGGAAGTGGATGAGCGGCAACTCCTGGGCCAACATGGGACAAGAATGTATCAAGTGCCACATCAACGTTTACCCTCACAAGCAGGTAACAGCGCATCGAGCACAGGCGGAAGGAATCGGCGATCGGGGAGGGCGGCTTGAGGCCCCTCAGCTACCATGGGGGGCCCCAAGGCGAAGTCGTACTCAAGACATTTTCAACAGGCCCTGCTCCCTGTTTTCAGTTGAAACCTGGCTGCACTCAACGTGGCAGTAAACTTAATTTAAAAAAAAGAAAACCTGCATGTTGTTATATTCCCTTTTAGTTGGATCCTTGAGGCCAAAGAGCTGCTTGATATTTTCTCTACGGGCCAAACAGACCGGTTTAAGTGTGGAAATTAAATCCTGTGGAGCTGTGGAGCAGGTGAACTCTTTTCATCCGCAAAAATGCCTGAACGTGCATTTTAATACATAGTAATTACTATTTTATTACTATCTTATGACAAATCCAAGGGGACCCTTGTGAAAGCTCTTGCAGTTTGTTTGTTTCTTATTTAGAGGGATATCTTAAACACATGTGACCTGATTTCAGTGGCGTTTGGTGGGAAGTTAGGCAAAATAGCGCCACCGTGTGTCAATTTATGAATTACTTTATGAACCTTGAGGTTTATAGGCAAACATTTTTCTGCGTAAATTCATCACTTCACTACATTTTTTTTTTTATTAGTTGGCAAACTTGGGTAGGCGTTGTTAGAACTGAGATGACTTCGCCAAATAACAGCTGAGTCATCCTGTTAAATGTTATGAATTTCATCAGAAGGGGATTTTCTCACAACAATCAGGGCCAAACATCAACTGAACACCAATTACTGTCCCTGATGCAGATTGGCTAACAATACCATACTTTCATTGACCAAGTGGTAATTAAAATGTAGTTACATATAGAGCAAAACCTCTCTTCTAGTCCGTTGTTACCATATAGCCAAGTATGGAGGATATTAGTCCAACAAAAGATTTTTATTTGGGAAGCCATCAAGAAAGTCAATTGCTGTCAATTCTATAATTCTCCGCGCTGCCAAGAATAAGTTGGAAATGTCAAAATCCTTTTTTTTTTCCTTCCAAATTTTGATTTAATGTACTTTATTGTATGTGCCAGACAGACATATTGTGAACATATAATCCAAATAAATTCTTAAAATGAAACGCCCGTGTCTAACTTGTGTAATAGTAAATTGTAAACAGGTCCACAAGTCATGCAAAGCCTTAAATACCCAGAAACAACGTTGAGGAAGCCAAAGTTACGCCCTCAGTGTTTGGTTCTGAGAAGTTCCGAGCAGATCTGTGATCAGTAATTCCCCCGTTTCTGTGTTCCAGCGACCTTTAGAGAAACCGGATGGGTTGGACGTATCGGACCAGAGCAAGGAGCATCCACAACACCTGTGTGAAAAATGCAAAGTCCTCGGCTACTACTGCCGCCGGGAGCAATAACGCACTCTACTCGCCTTATGTACTCCTCCAAAGTTTTATAAAAAAAAAAAAGGGAGTTATATTTTATTTACTAAAAGTACATACTTTTCTTTATTCTACTGTGATGCGTCTACGGTTTTATTCTCACGTTATTCTCTTATTGTTTCCATCAGTATCTCTCAGCGAGGACTTTGCCTTCGCAGGGTTCCTGTAACTCGCTCAGTTATCTTTATGTAAATATTATATTTTAAAGTGTTAACTATGAATCCTACCAACTGTGAATTAAAAAAAACAAACAAACAGGGCTCTGCGTCCGTCTTCACTCATGTCTAACATGTTGGGAACAAACGTTCCCGGATTGAAGAATATTCTCTTTTTACATGTTTTTGTATATTCCAGAAATAACTTAAAATGAAACGTTTTTTCTGTATAAAATGTGCAACAAGTCTTAACTAAGAAGGATGTGCAGTATTAGTATGTGTTATTATAATCTGTATGATCAGTACTGGAGGGTACATACTTTTTCCAAGTTATTTTTAAGCCATAACTGTTTTGTTGAGTATAACTTTGTGCCAACTAACATTATCCTTTCCAAGTATGTGCCTGTGTTTCTGGAAAGGCCTTTTAGGAAGTTTGTCATTCCAATTTTTTTAGAGCAATATGGCGGAAACATTTAGTTTCCTGAAGAATGACAGCGGTTATGTTTCGACACTCAGAAAGTCTCACCAAAGTGCTTCATAATGTTTTATATGTAACACGAGACAGAAAGTACAAATCTGAACGTATCGGAGATCACGACGGAAGAAGCGGAAGGTTGCATGTGCACGTCGATTTAAAGGCTCTTTGTATTGAAATGAAAAATTGTTATTATGAAATTAACATGAAGCAAAAAAAATACACTCTGACTTTTAACTGTTTAAGATGCGTGAAACACCATTTAATGTGCCTTAGTACGAGTGACCCATGATCCCTTGCAACATTTTGAATTAAAATGTGTTCAAACGTTCCTGGTTTGTAGAACATTCTTGAAAAAAGGGGTTTTGCTTTTTGTCTCTAGTAATATAAGCACATAAAGTCATTGTTTTAAATGTACCCATGTGTCAGTGTGGGTTTGGGGGGAGTGCCATCGCATGATGGGGAAGTCCACTCGAAAAAATCTAACTGTCTTCAACATTAACAGATCCAGATGTTACACGTTTGCATCTGCACAACATAAAAACAACAGGATCTCCATCTTTGTTAATATTTCCAGCATCTGGTTAAATTTACTCAACGGTGAAGCAACATCAGATTTGATCTCATATATACCACAGCTGGCCGAACCTTCAGCAATGCCGTAATGCAAAAATGCCATGCATGACCCCCACCGACCCAACCACACCCATCCCCTAAAGAAACCTTTTTTTTTGCAGAAGCAATTCCATCTGACATTTTAGATTTGAATTCTTCTGGACAGATGTCGACAGAATAAACGCGTAGCGGGAGAAGATCATTAGTCAACCGAGGCTGATGCGGAAAACAGAAGGAGGCGGGAAGAGTGACAGTGATCTCACTCTTATCCGGTGATAAAACATTCGCCTTCCCCCGATAAGTGGACACACCTTCGACTCGAACAGCCTCGGTCATGGAGTATTAAAAAAAAAAAAAAAAAAACAGATGGCGAGAAGAAGATCACGTATTTAGAAAAAAAAATTACTTTTATTTTTTGCAAACTAACTTTCACCGCATGTTAATGTATTCACATCCCTTTGAATACAGTAGAAGCTGGAATTTAGTATTCTCATATACAAGTTCACATTTTAGGGCATGGCATGTTCTCTCCATCTATCAGGAGACAGGCAGCGATCGGACCCCTCTTTCTCTCGGACCCTCACGTTGAAATGACAAGCAGGAGACGACGACAGTGTCCCGGCGCTCAGACCCTAGTCGAGCTCTCCGCACTCCGTGACGGTGATCGTCTTGGAGGTTCGCCCGGACCGTGAGCCGAAAGTCTCCACTTTCTTGATCACGTCCAATCCCTCCGTCACGCGGCCAAAGACAACATGCCTGCCATCCAGCCTGAGTGAAGAAAGCAAGAGGTTTATTATCTCTGCCCCGGACTGTGAGGCAATCCATGGTGCACCCAAAAGGTTTGACTCCTCTGATGGTGGTGATGCCACCATTTCTCTATTCTATGTGCTATTTCAGGTCATCATTCAAACCCTCACATATCCTTTTTTAGGGGGGGGTTCATGTCAAAACATTACAAGAAATCACAGCTTCCAACAAGAACTGTATTCCCAGTAGGGTGGGGGAAAACCCTCTGAACCAGCATTTAAACAATAGCCTCCCTGAGGGGGTAGAATTTTAAGGTTGGATGGTAAACCAAACTTTCCCAACTGGATGGCATCTAGTATTTAAAAAAAATATATATATATTTATTAAAAGACGCTTTTTGAGTTAGGAGCCTCTGAAACACCACAACTATTCGCTTATTATGTTATTTTTGTTCAGTTTTGCTCATCGAACAGGGTCTTTCCTTTTCCAGACAGCTCGGTAGAGATGTCAAACTTTCTATAAAAGGGCAATGAAAGTGAAACGTAATAGAATAACCACAAACAAAGCATATAGTAGCTATAATAATGTGTTTGTCACATACCATTCTGTTTTACTGGTGCAGATGAAGAACTGGGATCCGTTGGTGTTGGCTCCAGCATTGGCCATTGACAAGATACCTAAAATGTAGCATTAAAAAAATATAATTAGATAATAATAATAATAATTTTAATACAGGTCATGCATTTATCTTGTAACAACACATGCTTGTCACCTGAGCAACAAAGGATTGAAAATTGGGGTGAACAGATTTCCTCATCACCTAAAACGTCACCAAGCTTATAACAGAGCACAAAAACATTTGTGTAATGCTGCCACCTGGTGGTGAAAACGAGTAATACAAAAAAAAGGAATGTATTTAAATTAAATTATACAATTTGGAGATGCCCTCTTGCAAAAGCATAATAGGGCACCATGTGGCTTTGACATCATTTGAGACATTTAAGTCATGTTAAATATTTAATTTATTCCTTCTGTTGTCACTCTAAAATACATATCAGCCTTGTTTATAATACATCTGACTTCCACAACAATGCAGCTTCTCAAAGTGATGTTTAGTCCATACATGCATTGTCCAACTGTGCTGTTAAGCCTCATTATGCTCTGTAGCGATTAAATTGACCGTCTTAATCCTGCAGTTTGTGCAGCCGCATCCTGTTTGTTGAATCAGGGGAACGACTGAGTTTTGAATTTGGGTGAATGGAATAAAAACTGACTGAATGTACGAAAGAAAACGGGAATTAATTCTGCAAAATTATCCATTATCCTAGTGTGAAACACAACGGGGATGATTACCAGGTCCGGTGTGCTTCAGTTTGAAGTTCTCATCTGGAAACTTCCATCCATAGATAGACTTCCCTCCAGTTCCATTGTGGTTAGTGAAGTCTCCACCCTGAAAAAGATAGGATATCAGTCCACTGCAACAGCTATTATGCAGGACGGCGTATAAAGGAAGAGAGAAAAGCCTACCTGGCACATGAACTGAGGAATCACCCTGTGGAAAATTGATCCTTTGTAACCAATGCCATGCTCCCCTGTGCACAGTGCTCTGAAGTTCTCTGCAAGAATGATTTAATTATCACAAGTCAGTGGTTTCCTCATGTATGACACAGGAACGATGGGGGATCCCAGGAAAAATATGTATATTTTAATGTGACACTAAGATAGTAGGGGAATTTTCTCAGTCCATAAAAAATTAAATAAAACACAATAGTTTCAGAAAAAAGTGCATAATAAATAAATAAATGTGGAAATACATGTTTCTCACTGTAAATGCATAATAAGATGTCCCTCTGAGGTGTAGTTGCGTGTGAACAGTGAAGTTGCATTCCGTGGGAATTAAGGTGGAAATGCTAAATGCTTGTACTAACCTGCGGTTTTTGGCACAACATCCGCGTTGAGCTGCAAAACACAAACACAAACGCCTTAAGGGTCAAAGCCGTGAACAGTTTGTTCTCTGGACAACTTTGACATTCAACGACCGTCGGTGAAACCCAGTGACAGGACACGTGACCATTTTCTTTCGGTATTTGACAGCAGTGTTTTTTCTTATTCAGTCAAAAAGCAAACAATACCAAATATAAGTTAAAAGACACGCAGGTTTTTTTGTGTGTATCTCACCTCGAAGGTTACCCTGCCGAGCGGCTGGTTGTCCGCGGCAATGTCAAAGAAAACCGTCGGGTTCTTGTTGGCAGTTGCCGGTCCGCTGCTGTACATGCGCGCGGCGGTGAACGCCAGAGAACATAGCTTCACCCGGTTTGATAAAAGTAACATGTTTTACAAGCTAACGCGGCTCGGTTCGGCTCGGCTCGGCTCGGGTCCGCTATAATGAGCAAGTGTCACGCTCACGCATGGGAGACTGGCAGGCAGGAAGTTTTCTTTACGCAACCGGAAGGACATTTCCGGCGCCGGGTATAATCTCGCGAGATTAAACGCGATCACGTGCCACATGGTACAATGCATTACATTTGTGTAAATATCAACCAACAGAACGCAGCACACTATATTTATTAAATGCATTATTGTATGTAGCATATATTCCTATATACTAATGCATTTATAAATATAGTCAAATTTAAATATATATATATATATATATATATATATAATAAAATCACACGCACAGATTGCAGACCTCAGGGTTGAACTCTGTTCAGACAACGATGAACCAGTATTAACAATATAAATGATTATAATGCATGTCACGTGACTGCTCATCTCCTCAAAGTCATCCCAAATGAACCAGTTTGCAATGTCTCCATCATCCTGGTGTGTTAATTAACGTGGGCTCATATCACTTCCACATAGGGACAAGATGGCCTTAAGGTCTAGTCATTAAAAATGTGATACCCATAATTTACACCTCCTGCTTGCATAGACAGCCCGCGGGAGTTAGGCAGGTCTAAATCCTCCGACTACGACGCAAGTGCACAAAAGACAAGACCACAGTGACGTGCAGGTATCATCTGAATACATATTTATTAGATAAATATTAGGTTGTCACATCATCTAACTACATACAGTTTCTGCAAGACTAAAAATCACAATTAGTTCCTTTATTTTCTGACCAGTTTAGAATATGAAATGATTGTACATACAATGTACACAATAGAGACAATGGTCACGTTGCATGAATCACCTTAGATTGTATCATTTTTCCAACCGCTCATGATATCAAAAAAGTGTACAAACTATGGATTTGGTTACAATCTTCTGGACCTGTCCCTCCCACCGCCTTGCTCCCACCCCTCCGAGCGATTTTCTTTGTAACCTTGGGGGAGTTTTTCCTTATTTTTTAGCTTTAGCACCTATGCAGGTGACAGACTAGAACACTTAGGCTAAATATTACATGTAAAACATAGCTGTCCCAGTTTCCCCGAACAAAAGAGGTGAAAGTATATTACAGAGGGGGGGAACAAAATGCCGCCAGATATCCACAGACACTAACTAACAAGTTTCATTTTCCATATTCAGCCACTTCCAGTAGAGGGGTTGCAAGCTTTTTATTATTCTGAAGAAACAATGCACATTCCCAGGGAAAATGAATACATTTCTGTTCACATGTCTCTATATTCATTTACATATATACAGGCATCCTTGGGACGTTTGATCTAGCCTTGCCCTCAACATTCTTTGCAGGCCAGAAGGTTGAACGTGCCCTTCCTCTCTGTATTTTTTTCCTTTTTTTTTTTTTTTTTTTAAACAACTTTCCCCAGAAAAATGGCCCTTTATTGTGATTGTGCAACTACAGATTTGGGGTTCTGCCTTAAACACCAAATTGGCTCACTTGAAAGCGAGAACAAAATATGAAATGATGATGACTTCCATGGTGGGATTGATCAAAAGTTTTTGAGTCTGAAAATGTGGCAGTGTATCATTAAAATAGGGATTATTTGATTTGATGTCTCTTTGTGACATAAATATGAAACAACATGTCAGTGTGCTGAACTGGAACAAATAATATTTCTTAAATGACATTTAAAATAATGTTTACATACAATCCGGGTGGTTAAATCAGCACAATGCTACAGTTGAAAGAAATTGGATTTCTAGCCTTACAGATTAATAAGAAAAACCAGTACAAAAACAATTTACCAAAAACAAAAAAAGGGGATAAAAATGTATATGGTCTCGTGCTTTTAAAAAAAGCCACATTTTCTATAACAAAAATATAAACAATATCATGAATTTCTTTAAAATATGGTTGTGATATATCTTTAAAATACCACTGTGTATTGACAATTAGCAACAATTATGATATTCACATAGCTCACTAATTACACCGAAGCCAGCTGATACCACATCTTTTTTAAAAACCATTACTGTTCAGTATCACTGATAAAATGTTAACGTAAAATCATGAATAGACAACATTTTTTTTTCCAATCAAATACATCTGAGCGTAAAAGAAAATATTGCGTTTGACATCTGAAACTGAAAGGGTGCTACACAATCACCGTGAGCTGATGCAGGGAGGAGGAGGGGGGGCACATAAACATGGGACACCTGTCTATAAACGACAGGTGTGAGACGGAGTGCATTGGGAGGAAAGTGACTAGAAAGCACGGCGACCTGCAGCAAATAGCTTATGAGACATATGGACTGCCCCCCCCCCAACACACACACACACACACACACACAACGAGGAGGCGAGACAGCCGTCGTATGCTGGTTACAAACAAAGTCAGTGGTTAGATGGGAGTCTGGGAGCATACGTTGTTAGGTCGGACGACTAATGATCAACAAACATTATTCAAGATGATACAAAAATATTCACAATGATATTTACAGTACAATAGCATTTCTTAAAAAATAATACATTTGCATACTGAACAGCACTCTTCTCCAAAAAAGTGAAATTGAAAACAAAATGTGGCTAAAGGTTCTGCACCAATACTGCTTTTAAAAACCACTTCTTGAACAGCAGTGATGGATAAACTGTATTTGTCCTCCCCTATATCTTTGAAATCAATATTTCCTCCCATCGCAGGAACAGGAACACACACACACGCAACCACAGTCTCACACACACACACACACACACACACACACACTCACGCAGGACCGCAGCAAACACAAACATCTCCATTCTCATCCCTCGAACTTTGGTGATGTTGAGCAGTTTCCCAAAAAGACTTACAGAAAGTTTCATTATGCAGCAAAAAAAAACAACAAAAAAATAAAATAAAAATGAGAAAACAAACAAACAAACATAATACAGTATATCCAGCAGATACATGATAAATGTATCGCTGGTATCAGCATTATCCCTTCAATGTTAGTGTTAAATAAATCATTCTAAATCTGACAGAAATCATAACAAACGAACAAACAAAACAAAAAAAGCCGTGGAAACAGCAACTGATAAAAAACCACACTATCTTTTTTTTTTTTTTTTTTCATCACTTGGAACAGCACTAGACGAGGACTTGGCACACATGCACTTTGTAGACTACTTTAACAGCACATCATTTAACAAGGGAGAGATGCAACGTTGCAAAAAATGCTGACGCGGGGCGACACCGGGGCTCATGCGGAGCAGACGGCATGGAAGGAGTCGTAGCAGGAAGCAGTAAACGCAGCAGGATCTTAACAGGGACCCAGATCTCTCATATTGTACCTCTCCATTAAAATCCCTCCTCTGCACAGGAGGCTGATAACTATACAATATGTAGTGCTAGTCGTGGTGTGCAATACAAACTCTTTCCCATTTAGTGAGGCCGAAATCTCTTCAGCAGTCAAACCCTCAGGACTGAAAAAGCAGGTATATCTCTTTTTGACAAAAATATGTATGTATCACAATTGTAGTCAAAGTGGAAGCCGATTATTCCTCCAAAAACTTTAAATGTTGAGCGAAAAGATTCTCTAAAAACACAACATTTTGTCAAGGACAGACGTACGCTAATCTAACCGACCCGATCGTTGGTGAAGACAGATCTTTCTTTTTTTGCATTGCCAAAATCTCTTGTGCTTTTAAATGATGTGTGGTGAACAAAAAACAGTGCGGCTAACCAGACCAGTCAGGGAATGGAGCTGTGACAACAGGAAGCTGTGACCTCTCAGTTTGGAATAACAACACGGACATAGCGCACCCTGGCCAGATAGCGCAGGTTTTTTTCTTTCTTTTTTTTTTTTTTACAGTGAATTCCTTTTTTCTTTTCAAAAGGAAACAAAACATGAATTAAAAAAAAAAAAAAAAAAAAAAAAGACAACACGTTCCTAATGTGCACACATACACCTGTGTGTGGCGTTAAAAAAAAAATCAACCGAGTATAGCTGCACAGTTCAAAAGTATCGCCGCGGGGCGGGCCACGTCCCCCGTCCTTGTCTTGGAGTTTTAAGCTCTTTCAGTCAATCTGTGCTGGCCAATGAAAACTGTACAAGAGGAAGAAGAGAAAGGGAGTGCATCTTTGTGTTTATCAAGTACTGAGCAACCACTCTGGGTTCTCTGGGAAACTGCAGGCGGACAGAAAAGTTTTATGTGTGTCTGAATTGCCTCAGTTGTTTTCGAAGAGCGATAGAAGGTCATCGTTGCTATTGCTGGGGAGGTCTGGCGGATCCAGGTACGACAACAGCTCGTCCGGGTTAGCGAGCTCTGGAAGAAGCTGGAAGAAAAGGCGGGATATTTTCAGTTAGGCATCGAAAATGAACATTTAAGATTGAAATGCTTTTTTCGCCGTTCTGTTGGGACTCACGTCTAAGGATGGCTCGGGCATGTCCGACCCTGCTTGGCTGTCCAAACTGCTGGAGGGGTTGAAGGCCAGGTCGCCGTGGGGATGGCTGTTGGGGCCGGGCGGCTGTTGTTGTTGTTGCTGCTGCTGCTGCTGTTGTTGTTGTTGTTGCTGAGGAGGCGGGGCTTGTCGCGACGGCTGAGGAGGCCCGCTGTGGTGTAGCTGCTGTCCCGATTGGCTGCCGGGGTGCGGAGACGCGTGTAAGCTCTGCAGAGGACCATGCGACTGGTCGTTGCCTGCAGAGTGAGGTATCTGCAGAGAGACACGGGAAATCTTCAGGCTAATACTAATTTGAATTACGCATGAATATGTCTAATAACACTCATTTTAATTTTCTGGTGAACCTCAGAAAAAAATGTACAGTAAACCAAGCCAAAGCTAAGTATTTGTTACGAAATGTATCTTTTTAGGGTTGTTTCCTACTTTCATTCTGCATGGTAGTTTACTTCAAAAATGTATATTTTCTGGTGGTCTCAGTGTGCTTCTTTAGTGTGTCTGCACTCCACACACAAACCTGATTCATATAGCACCCTTTCAAATAGTATACCCATATAATATATTGAAGAAATGTGATAAAAAGACAGAGAGAGTTGATAAAAACGAGTGGGGGAACTCACCGAGTCGGCCATGTTGTGTGAGAGTGGCTTGTCTTGGGTCATCAGGCTGTTGGGCATGTCAGGTGGGTGAGACAGCTGGGGACCGTGCATGAAATCATTCATCGACGTACCACCAGGGGTGCCGTGAGGGAAGTCAAAGTTCCCGTGCCCCTGGTAACTGTTGCCTAGCACACACACAAAAAAAACGAAAAACCATTTAGAATATGTTGATCAAGGCATGTGAGGTATCATGACTTTGTCTCTTAGAGAACTGTATGTGTGTGTCCTACCTTGACTGCTGTATTCGCTGTTGTTGCCCCCTTGCTGAGACGATAATAAGGGGTACGGTGACGGTCCGGGGCCGAGTTGAGCTATCATCTCCATCACATTGGGCATGATCATCTGGCTGGGGCTCATAGTCTTAAACCTCTTGGCCAGCGGTCCATCTGGATCCTCCTTGATGTGGATGTCAGATTTAATAGCCACCGGCCGCCAACTACACGTCGGGTCAATGGTCACCTCCTCAAACTCCGAGCTGGCGAAATACAGACGAAATGGTTAGGATACAAGAAGATGTAATACTTTATACGCAAAGGCAAATTTTGTGTTTTCAACGTACTTTTGAATGGCGTTCAATATTCCCCACATGTACTGGTCCACTTCGAGTCCTTCTAACAACGCTGTTTTACTGAGGAGAGAGAAACACAGGCCTTAAAATGCTGACAGACAAAATTATGTGGATTACAGCCAAAAACTACAAATACTGTTATGTATTCAAGTTGGATTCACTTACTTGCATACAGGACATCGCCATGTCCCCCGCTCACAGTTGAGTTGTAAATATGATTCCAAATCAAAGCACTGCAAAAAGCAAGAGGAGCAAAAGTCACATTAATTATCCAGTACATTATTTTTTTAAAGATCCTCCTCGTTTGTCCCCACAGTGCTTACCTGAACGTGTTTGCAGTCGTGTCCTCTTGCAGGAAGCTGTATTCGCCGGAAGGTGATCGGACATTTGAGGGAAACCTTAATGGCCGTCTGCTCCACGCCGTCCTCCCCGTTGAGCGTTGCGTTCCCCGACGACGCCGCCACGCTGCTGAAGTTCCTCTTAACTTTGAGGCAGGGGGAGAGAAATGTTGTGTGAGTAAGGACTCTGTGAGAAGGATCGGGACATCAGGGTGGCAAACGTGACCTTTTGTATACCTTTGGTGATGCAGTGCTCTGCAGGCAGAAGCCTCTTCTTCAGTAAGCCCTGGAGGACGGAGCGAACTGAGGGCCTGTGGACGAGCTGCAGCACAAACAAGTGCGACTGCGAGAGGAAACAACACTGTCACCATCACCATCATCCTCTCAGTTTATTACTTTTCAACATGTGTATCCGGAGGAGCAAAATAAACAACCCGACGGATCATTTTTTTATTACGTTTTAAGCTTTAGCATTAAATATCATCCGCAGGTAGATTTTGTTTTAATGTCTGACTTTTATTTACCTGGCAACTACTTTTTTCTTGCGTCTGGATTTGTATAAACCTCTCTGTATTAGTTCTGCAGACTTGTGTACTCACACAGCAGCAGGCAGTGACTGTGATCTGGATCGTGTTCCGTCCCGGCTGGCACACGTGTTTCAAGTGCAGGGGTTTGTGGGAGGTCTTGTTGTCGCCCCGCTCGATGGTGAGCGGCGTCGCGTTCACGCTGACTTGGACCGACGCCGGCCAGTTGGTGTTCATTTGACGGTCTTCGTGGTGGTAGCACTTAAACTGCAGCTCCAGGTCCGATCTGCGCCAGAAAAGACATTCATTAGGAAGTGTGAGGGAGTGTTCTGTGGGACGTAAAAGACGACCGCAGTCTGATGTTTGTTTCCTTTCCAACCACACCATTACTTCCAAAGAAAACAGACCACCAGTGATGACGAGGCCGTCCCAGAATTTGGAACCCGAAAGAATCCTCATTGCAAGACTCTCGCTAAGCTCCAGACGGGAGAGAGCGACTTTGGCTTGAGAAGGGAGTAAAGGGAGTTACAATCATCTAAATCAGAGAAAATGTATGCGTGAATGACCTTCTCTAAGTTAGCTGGGAACAGTGGTCGTATGATTTATTTTTAAAAAGTGCTTAACAGCAAGACCGTGTGACTGCACAACCTTTTCAATCTGCTCGCCAAAGGTTAAGAGCAATTGAAGAATACCCACTAGTTCTTTAATTTCCCCGTTGACTCGAGAACCAAACGATCAGAGAGACCAGAAAGCACAATTAAAGAAACGACATCATTGTTTCGTGCAGACGGTTGCAAATATGAACTGGGCTTTAAAACACTATCCGTCTTTTTTTAGCAATGTGTTGAATAGGTTCTCCTTGCACTCCTCTCCTTGTCAATGCTAACTGACTTAGTATTTAATGGGGCTTGTACTGTATGTATATAGACAAGGCTGGTCATGTCAGGATGTAATAGTGTTGACCCTGGAGTAGTGCCCCGTGGGATATTACTTCTAGGGCTTTTTGGCTAAATGGTCCCAAAACATACACTATGAGCCCCGAGAACCAACAGCCAGGAACTAAACCAGGGATTCAAAGTATTTTCCCGCAAATTAATATTTGTATTTCTACAAGAAGCGTAACCACTTTAACCACAGTTCCCTCTTTGTCCCATTAATCACTTGTCTCTCTTTTGAAAAGCCGTATTACTGAGCCAGAGAACATTTTGTTGGAAAGGAAATACCTTAAAATTACAATTTTCAGAAGAAGCCCACTGGAAAAGGGGGGAATTGGTGTTATCTTACCTCCACATGAGCGTCTGGTGTACGGAGGGCCGTAAGTGGAAGACGTGGTTGCTGACAGCCAGGTTGTGCTCTAGCCTGAAGGGCTCTAGTACTACCCCGTCTCGCACTGGGAACGTCAGGCGTAGCTCCTCGTTGTGGTTGGCTACATTGGTTGAAGAAGGAGCCATGGTCAGACTATTATGAACTTTCGCAGGGATACATTCACCGTTAACAATCCTTTGTTGGACCAATTCCAGTGACTGACCTGGAGGGGGCGGGAGAGCGGTGATATTTGGTTTGATGTCAGGAGGAAACGGTGGCTTCACGTCCTGATTTGGCGACAGGTATGGAGGGATGTTACTTCCGGGGGTCATCGGAGGCGTGGGGTTGCCTGGCACCGGGGAGTGAGGGTAGTTACCCACCGGTCTAGGCGGCTATATTGAACACAATTGGACGCAATTAGTTAATTAAATGTTCAACACAACCGAGAGAGTGATAATGCGAGGAAACAAAATTGGACTTACCCCATTCATATTACCCTGGCTGTACTGATATCCGCTCCCAGAGAAGTTATTCGTTTGGCCATTAAACGGTGGCTCTTGCTGTAATTTGATGAAACAATCATGAACAAATGAACCTTTATTAATTGGACCAAACAGCTGCTAACTCCTTACTGAAGGGTTTTTGGAATGAGATCATTTTGTGTGAATAGCAGTATTACTCCACCTTATAGTACTGGCCCATGGCACCGCTGGGTGGCGGGTATTGGCCTTGCAGCTGCTGCCCTGGCATCCTCTGGCTGGGGTAGTTGGGGGAGGGCAGCGGCCTTGAGGGGTTGGGTGTGGGGTAGGGCCCCTGCTGGTTCGGGAACTGGCTGTTTGGTCCGTACTGCTGCCCACCATAGTTTGGCTGCGGACGCAGAGATGACAAAAACATTCAGCAAACAGCAAAAGAGCACAATCTTGAATGTGAAAGTGTCGACTTCACGTCCACTCACCTCCCCTGGGTACGGCCTTTTCATGCCCTGCAGACCCATGCCCTGAGGCCGGGGTCCAACATAGCCCTGCTGGGGCATCCTCTGGCCGTGGGCCCCGAAAGGCCCCATGCCTTGGCCCCTGGGCTGGTTCATTCCCATGGGGGGTCCGCTCATGTTGGACGCGTTCATGCCAGCGCCCATGTTCCCAGGGATGGTTGGAGGGCCACGGGGTCCTGGCTGGTTCATGAACTGGCTGTTGTATGCCTGGTTTGGCCCCATCTGGAAAGAGGAACTCATCTGGAAGGCAAAATGGGTTCAATCAACCATCTTGTTCAGTTGACTGTCAATGTGGCAAGTAACAAAATAAAGAGAGATGGAAAAATATGCATGCCTGTTAGCTTTGCTATAGCAAAATGTGCTACTACTCCAGCTAATTATTCATAACATTGGATGACTCTCGTTCACGAATAACCCTAAATCAACTCAAGTCAGTGAGGTGCTATCAGTTGTTTGCTTTGTCCTACCGGTCCGTATTGGTTCATGTCCTTGTTCTGGGTTTCCTGCATGGCGGCTACGGTTGCCGTGGCAGTGGCGGTTGCTGTGGCGGCAGCAGCAGCAACTGCGGCGGCGGCGGCAGCAGCGGCAGGCTGGGTAAAGTCTGACGGCGGACGGGAGTGTTGAGGCATGCCCATTCCTCCAGGTCCAGCGTTAGGCCCACCAGGGTAACTATAGCAACGGGCAACACATTATAGGAAATGAGCTTGTGTTGGAGGAGTGCGATCGTTTTTACTGTCAGGATTAATTATTTTTAAGCAATCGAATCATTGCAATGACTTACTTGCCACCAAAGCCTCCTCCTCCAGGGTAGTTGGGTCGTCCATACATGCCCTGCTGCATGTAGGCCTGGTTGGAGTTGCCTTTGTTGGGGAACTGCTGCTGGGGACCAGGGAACTGCGGAGAGTTCATCCCTGGGTTGTTACCGGACATACCTGAAGCCATAGGGTTGCCCCCAGGGTTCATGGGATTGCTGTTGTTGACCATGGGATTCCCCAACACCTGTTGGACATACAGAGAGATATACACATGTGAATATGGGAGGAAGAACAAGGAAGAACAAACAGGTCTACGTGGCTGCTGATCTCCTGCAGTTAGAGCCTCAAATGCAGGCACACTTTGACTCTGTCGGACAGGTAACGCTTCTCACCTGGCTCTGCGATGTGTTGGTCACGCCCCAGACAGTAGTCACCACCGACAACGAACCCGGAGGCTGATTGCTGTTCTGTTGCCAGGGAACCGAGTCGTAGGGAAAGGACCCATCTCTGCTGAGGGCGGATAAAAAACAAATCAGATGGGCAAGTCAAATGTGTCCCTGCGTCACTGCACAAACGCTGCAGTCATAGTAAGTATACTTTGCATTTTGCCAAACGATAGGAAAAGACAATATTAGGATTATAAATGACAAGTATGTCCTTCCTCTTGCACAAACGCGGTGTTGTAATTACTACCTACATGTACAAGGGGTGGCGAGGTACTGTTTGTCCCTACTGACTGTGCTACAAACAGTCTGGCAGTTTGTCTGGCCGCTGATCCATAAGGAACACCGGGCTTCGTGCGGAGAGGAAGGGCTTTCCCCGAGGGCCCGGTCTGTCTGTTCACACATCCAACACACACACAAACACACCTCGCACACAAGCCAAAAAGCGCAGCAGTGTGAACACTGACCCGTGTGAGAGGCCGGGCTTCATGGAGCTCATGGGGGGCTGCATGGGCACTTTTCCCGGAGGCTCGTTCTGCCTGTTCTTCTGGTGACGGAGGAGGAGGAGGCGTCCCAGCTCCTCACACCACGAAGACAGGAGGGCTAGAAAGAGAGCAGAGGAATGAGTGTATCAGTGGACTCCAGTGAGAAATAGCTGCAGAGGTAACAGCCCTCTACTGCAAGCGCTGCAGAAACCTGCAAAATCTGATTACGTGAGGAGAGGAGGGTGGACGGAAACTTAGGAACAAAAGCTTCTGCAAAAAAAAAAAAAAGAAAGAAGCAATGGCCTGACAAAATGATATGCAAGGTCTTTGTGCAATATACCCTATGATAAATCCGGGAGTCCTGTCCAGGCAAGGCTCCAAAAGGAGGTGTACAGTCTGCTAGTCCATGTAATAGCATTAAACAGTGAAGCATACTACTAAATGAGAACTAATAATAATAAAAGTTAATAATGACATTTTAATCAATGTGTGATCCTTTTCTGAAAGACTGTATTCCAGTGCAGTTGCACCTTTTCAGTATTATCTTTTAGTTGGTTTGTGGTGTACATCTAATCTTATTGTTTCCCTTTTGAAGATATGAGAACCTTTATTCGGGTTTAAGTTTATCGCACTTTAAGAATGAGGAACAGGCACGCAGAGGTTAAATGTATTACTTATATCCACGCTAGCAGCAAGATACGCATTAGCTGCCCGTTTACCGTCGGTCACATTTTCTGTTTCAGCGATTTGCAGTTAGATTCACTTCTATGTACTGGGAAATGAGGAGGAGACTTTCTCTGGGGGGGGAACAGAAACTGCATTTGCTTGCAGACTTAAGCGTCACTTAATCCGAATGAGTGAAGGATTCTTACTCCATATCATTCTTCTTTTAATAGCAATTTGCTCTATTCATAATTAGCATTCTATAGATTGTTGTGTCCGCACTGGCACTATCTTCAGGCTAGTGTTCATCATAAGTCTTCACTATGTAACTTATGCCTGTGATTGTCTTTTTTCCCTATCAGGTTCATTTTCTATGTATACTGATACATTTGTTTGCAATGGATTAACAAAATCTACAACTAAGCCCCAAGTAATATCCAACAGCAAGCATGGCTTTACTCTGAAATACAAATTTTTCTAAACTATAACATCAAATTTCAATTTTCCTTCAATTTAAATGTACATTTTTCCAGGTGTGAAGCACCTCACCTTCAGACATTTCAAGATGCAAAAAGGCTTTGCAGTGCAGATAAATAGGAAATCAAAAGCTTGATTTGAGACTATGGGTTCCTACGGATCACCTTACTATTTGGTTCTCTAGAAATCTCTGACATTAAGAAGCAAAAAGGAGGAATCTTTATGCTGCAATATAACGGATCTGCTTCAAATCCTGCATGTCACTGCAGCTCTTGGCCACTAGGGTTCACTCGGGGCCTGCAGATGAACTCCAGCCCTTCCCTCTTCTCCACCTTCCTACCTACCGCTTGGTTAGGTAGCCACCACGGAGTGCGTTTGATCGAATCATATGCTTTTCATCTGCAGTGCATGTTTTTGTACTGTGCTAACTACAAAAGACCCCCCCCTGCCTGCCTCCTTCGCGCCTCTCTCTGCAGCGTCAGAAAAAAAGAAAGAAAGAAAGGGAATGTGGATTCAATAAAAGAGCAGGGCATCCACCTCCTCTCATGATTCACAGCACTTCTACGCCGTCTAAGGAGCGAGGAGCGAGGGTGGAGGGGGTGAAACGGAGCGCTTGGTGATTTTCAGCTGCGGTTCGCGCAAAAAAAAAAAAAAAAGCCACGTCAATATGACAGCAGACAGTGCAGGCTGTCCTCGCAGGCAGATCCACCCTGCTGCCACATGCAAGGACGGGCGGCCACAGCACATTTTACACAGGGAGGGAGGGAGAGAGGGAGAGAGAGGAAAGGTTGAGTGAGTCAGTGAGAGAGGAGGCATCAGGCTAATGGGGCTGATGGGAGGGAGGAACAAACAAAAGCTTCTGACTCCCATCACAAACATGGCAACCCAGAGATTTGCCCACACATGAGTGCTTGTAAACAGAGTACAGACCTACTGACACACACACACACACACACACACACATACATACACACACACACACACACACACACACACACACACACACACACGCACACACACACACACACACACACACACACAAGGAAAGTCGCCCCACTGGCTCATGTTATAGAGGTAAAATAAAACAGGACACGAGATGTCCTCCGAATTTTTTCCCGGGGACAAAACAGAATTTTCGACACCGACACACAAACACACACCTTATCCTCTCAGAGCATCGAGCCCCCAAAAGGCACGTCCTCTCCTTTCATTTGAACACTGAGCACACCAGCCTCGCTCTGTGTAAAGATGAGGGCTGGAATACAAAAGACATGTACAGATGGTGCCAGCAGTCTCTCTGCCTCTCCCTCTCCCTCTCCCCTCCCTCCCACTCCTTTAAAAGCAGCACGGGGCTCAGGCGCAGAGGAGGCAGCTGGGTTTTTCCTCCTTCCCACCCGCTCATGCTCCCTCCCTCCCTCCCTCCCCCCCCTTTCCTGCCTCCTGTTCTTGGCAAGGCAGGTGCCAGGAGACAGGCTGTGCTGTTCCTCCAGAGGATTGATCTGACTTTAGCACGGCTGTGCTTCGGTTGACAGAAAAGGCCTCTCAGGTGCTTCTCTCCTGAAAATATCACGCTTGCAGGTAGATGCACAGACTCGTAGGTGCGTTTTAATTAAATACACCCGGGTGCGGCTAATAGGTTTGACGAGTTTCACATCTATGTTAAAAAAAAACGGTCGTGCAGCGTTTCAATCGCACCCTCCCCTCTTCCCGTACCCCCTTCTGATGGAGAGAGTTTTCAATTCAAGGGCCTGGCGACCAGCCAGAATGTTACAGCTCAATTAGGTCCCATTATTCTCTTCCAACAAGGGGTAACTTGCACTCCTTCTATGTTGATAAACATGTCTCCACAATTTATCCCCTAACTGTGCCACCGCGAGGCCGTCTGGCTGATGGGACGGTATCCTCGTTTCACACCGAGGCCTGACATCAACAGCCGCAGGACAAAAACAACAACGGCGCTGAGCCGGAGCGGCGAAATGACAATACATATCTAAGAAAAAAAGAGGGGAAAAAAAAAAGAGGAGAGGGAGGGAAGCGCCAGCGCAGCCTCTTAAAGAGGAATTATTCCACCCCGCCGTTCGATAAAGGGCTTATCACCACACAAAATTATCACCTCCGCTGAGCACCAACCTGTTTAAAGGAGAGGCTCTGTCATTGACTCACAGGATAAACTTCAGGTTTCATATGACAGGAGGAGGAACAGCCAGCCCCTTACGTCTCACAGTCTCTCCCTCCTCCTCCTCCTCCTCCTCCTCCTCCTACACCCCAGCATCTCTCAGGACAGTGCGGATGATGAACACAAAAAGATTACCGGTTCTCTCCTCCTCTCCTCCCACAGACAGTCCTTCAATAGACTCATCCGTTTCCCTTTCCCTGAGAAGAAGCCAAAACTGGAGATAATCGTCTCAGGTGTAGCTCTTCCAAAACGACTATTCTGGAGTGAATCAAACTGCCGTTTGGTGCCACAAAGCGTCTTTTTATTTTTTGCTGTGGTTGTTGCTCTGTTTACATTGGTCTCCCTGGCGGCTATGGGTCTCTGTCTTCCATAAGGAGAGGAGCCTATCTCTGCCTTGTAGAGTGTCCCAGGGGGGCCCTCGGCTGAGTCTGAGCCGTATTGATATTCTGGTGCTCAGCTGCGCGGCCTGATGGTCAGGCACGGCGAAGGGTGGTAAACGCATCTGCCGGGACTAGATGGGTGGCTCGGCGGCTGGGCTCGCAAACCTTGGAGCTTCACCCTCTGTCATAAAGCCCCGGGGAGACATGACAAACGACATGGACTGCATCCCTGACAGTTGTTCAATGCTCTTTCCAATGATAATGCTCCCCCCCCCACACACACACACACACACACACCAACTTCAGACTGAAGGTACTGAGATAAACTGTGCTGATTAAGCACCTCAACTCGGCCTCTTTTTTTTGCTCCACCGAGCCAAACGTGCTCCTCAATTAAAGGTTCAGTTCACCTTTATGACATGGCGGCCATGTTTTGAGATAAATCTATACCCTAATACAATGGAGGCATAAACAAATTACATGTGTTACATTTTTTTGGGTTTGTAGGGTTTGAAGCCGACATGCATCTTCTCAAAAATGGGACAACGCGACAAGATTGTTGAGCGACATGAAGCGAGTCGGAATAAAAAAGGCTCGGCAGCCTTTTTTCAGTCATGAAACGAGGCAGACTTTCCCAATGTCACCCGTATCACAAAGCAAACCCAAAGAATGTAAACACTATAGGAGACCGCAGGTAATTAAATCTGTCTACTGTTGCGGCGTAGCGGCTGTATAAATCAAAGCGTGTGCTCCGGCTATCCACAGTTATTACCTTGCGTCAACTATAAATCCATCTCACTGAAGAAATAGTCCCCCCGTAAAAATGGTTGACAGCATGTTTCGCGTCCATTTTTCTATGCTTAAAGCATGACGATTGAAATTCACCACTACTGTTTTAGGGTGGAGATAAAAATGAATGTGTAACTGAACCTTTAAGACAGAAAACAGCAGATGCGGGCCAACACCTATGAATAGTGGCTATAGGTGCTGCAGGGACAACCTGGGCAAAACTTACATGAATGACCACCATTAAACTCTTCGTCTTTCCCCCTATTCTTCCTCCCTCTTCCCTCTGTGTGCTGGCAGGGGGACTGTAGGGGAGGCAGCAGGTAAGGCAGATGCCAAGAGCTCTTATGATCCCCCCCTTTTCTCCCTCTCAGCTCTGTATCTAATAGACACCTGCTCCTTTGTCAACCCCGAACTCCCACCTGGCATCGCACCACATGGCATGGTCACTCAAAAGTCCACACAAACAAGACGGCGCGCATCACAGTCGTGGCATCACGCTCGCACATCCTCGCTTCCTTCCCGCTTTAACTGTAATGACGAAGTCCAATTTTTTCGCTATAAAACCTGTTGGAGAGAAATCACGTCTCCCAAATGGCTTGTTTGAAGACATTTAGCCAGAAGGGGCTGAAAGGAGAACAAAGACCACGAGCAAACTAACGAACGGCTCTAGTGGGCTGCACTCTTTAGTTTCTGAGGGAGCTCTATTCACATTCTGTTCCTCCCTCCCTCCTCCCCTCTCTCTGCCCAGAAAAAAAAGGTTTGAATGGACACAAGCCTCCTGCAGGCCAAAGTCAATTAAAATAAGAGAGAGTCTAGGGAGCCCTAGTATCCCTGGTTACTGAAAACACCCAAGAGGCCATGCAAAACAGCCATGTTTAGCTTTAGCCAAAGAATTCCTTGCTTATAGGCTTCCAGGAACTGTAAAATGCAGGGATTTACCTCATAATATACAGAATACTACATGAATAACTGGTTGCTATGACATCGCTAGCAGCCGGTGCCAAACCTGCGTAAACTACCGGCAGGCTCATAAATCATCGCCCTCTCTGTGTTGCGGCGCTCCAGCACAGTCGCCACAGAGCCGTGGACGCCCGCCACCGGCATCCATCAAAACCTCGCTTTTGTCTTTTCACAGATGCCACCAATTCTTAATCAACGGCAATTTGATAATGAAGGTTTGGTCTTTTTGAGGAGCGGGGTATAACAGGTTACAGACCTGTCAACTCATGGTCGACCAGGACTGTGCTCCGGGCTCATCCACGGGGGGGGGATCGACCCTCGCAGGTGAACCGCCTCCAACACATGGTACACATTTTACCTCTCTCGACTCCGCAACACTTCGACGCGGAAGCGAGTGTGAACTGGGTGTCGTAAAAAAAAAAAAAAAAAAAAAAAAAAAGTCTGTAAACCGACTTCATTAGCTCGGTTCCAAAGAGTTTAAAGTCGGGTGAGTCACTTCGCGACATCTTTCCGGGGGTGAGTGATGTTTTCAGAAAGCTGATGAAGTGGACAGGATGTGTGAAGTGGGAACATGTGAATGTCATGGCTGCCATGTGGCTTCAGAATGTGACATATTTCCCCCGAGGTCCCCTCCAACATATGCAAGCAAAGGAGCAATTTCATTAAGTGAAAATGAGCTGGACGACAAAAAAAAAAACCCAACCTATAATGACAGTGAGCGTGCAGCAACGTATTAGCGAGCAGCAGCTACATGTTGTGGATTGAAAGCATTAGCGCTAACGGATATAAAAACGGGCCAGACAACCGCCTCCTGTCTGCACCTCATCTTTGTCTGCAGCTTTTTTTCTTGCATTATTTCCTCTGCTCTCTCTCTCTGGGAAGTCAGTGATGTTGGAGTCTTGTCAATGAGTACTTAGGCCCGTTGCCTCATGGGGAGCCAGACTTGCTGGCTAGGTTTTATGGCCCATTTCAGAGCTGCCCCGGCTTAAATACAGCCTCCTGCTGGCCACATGGCCGCAATGTCGTGCCATGTCCATCCGGAAGGGGGGGGGGGGAATGGGGGCGACGACGCTTGGACTCGTGCCGAAAAGGTTTTTTACTGCGACCACGAGCGTATGTGGCCATGTGGAGGCGAGCGGCACGCGGAGGAAAAGAAAATGCTGCAGATTTGGTGTTGCTGAGTTGCTGTTTTGACGTTCTTTGTTGCAACATCAAAAAAAAAAAACCTCTCCAGACGGCGTTACTGACAGATAGAAAAAAAGCAGTTCCCTTGTTCCTCTTAACTTTGCACTTCTGGTGTCGCAATTCAGTATCAAAAATATCCAGCAAACCACTTTGTGATGCAAATCCACGTACGTATGAAAAATGCTGGAATTTTCTAAATAAAAGTAATGTCGGAGCTTAAATAAATTCTGCGTGCACAGATCCGAGATGAAGATTATAGCTGCGTATCTTTAGAGGAATCCACTTGGCACTCACTGAATACCAACACGACACAATACGTGTCACAGTATCGAGATGATTTATGCAGATCTCATCACTCTGACTGACGTTTCTTGGTCATGGTTACACGGGAAAAACCAAACGTTCGCCCCAAACCAGACCAGTGTTTTAAAAGATAATCTCTCTTGGCACACGCAACCAATCTCTTCATTAAAAACAGGGCATGGTCCCCTCCAAAGCATAGAGGTGGAAATCTATAGCGTTTCACCCCCTGGTGGGAATTAATTCCTTGGGCATTAAAGCCAAACTCAACATTCAATCTGTTACTGTATGCCTCTTCCTGCTTCCAGTAAGCTGATTGGGAGCAAAACGACTTCCAAACCTACATCTTTGTGTCTTAATATGGCCACAGCTGTGATTAATAGTGCTCCAATGAAGTTTCAAGACTTAGCTAACTGATTATTATCACTGATTTGTACAGAAATTAGTAAAAATGAATTAAATATACGTTCCAAAACAGCAACGCATGCATTCGTAAACGGTCATTAAAAATATAACAAAGACATGATTTGTAATTCCGGAGCTGAAACCTAATACTGCCGTGGTTCTCTATAAAAAAAAGGAAAAGGATCTTTATGGACAAGACGACATGAAGCAAGCATCTTTGCATCTTCACCTGACCACACCGAGGTCTCGGGCCAGCTGCACAGCGAGGCCGGCTGCACTCCTGCACCAGATTATCAGATGAGCAGACCCGGCAAAAGAAGCTGCTTACAGGAGCCAGACTGTTTCCTCCGAGCAACAGGCTGCTATTAAGCGAGGCCCAGCCTTAAGCCCCTCTTCTACAATGATACTAATTAGGCACGGAGCAGATGTGTCCGGACTTGTGCCCACCTCAGGGTGCTGGGTAGGGCCGGCAGTGTCGCGGCGGCGTGCGCCGGTGGCTGATTCACCTGCGACCTTTTTCACAGCGGGCCCCGGGGTCAAAGCCTCCCTTTAGAAGTACAGTAGCAACAGACACGGGAGGAGCCTGGGTCGGGTCCCAGCACCCCTCTGGGCTCATTAGAGTCATCCATATGTGCAACAGAGCAGCATTTGAACAAAAAGCCTCCTCCTGATGAACACCGAAGCCAAATGGAAACAATGAAACTCAAACCATAGCCATTTTTTCATTTTTTATAATTTAAAAATCTATTTCATAGGGCAGATAATGATTATTATTATTATTATTGTTATTATTATTGTCTCAGTTGAGGTTCTGGTATTTTCTCCACATATAAATATCATTAAACTAATTTTATTTCTTGCCCTTTATGAGGACCAGGAAGGAAACACTGTTGCACCTTGACTATATATAAACATCCAGTTTGCTATATTCATATTTATGCTCGTCGTCCCAGTTTCCTTGCAGCGATCATGTAAGTTTCATCACAGTATTCTGCCTGTGACGTAGACTCTGTTCACAACTCTTACTGGGGTTTGATTTTCTCTCTCTCACTAAAGTGTGCAGTGTGTTTAATTAACATACAAGTCACCACGAAGAACAAGGCATAAACTTAGATTGTTAACAGCCGAGAAAACAAGTGTGAACTGTGACGCAGGCAAGATGATAAAACAACATGTGTGACATGCTTCATACTGTAAAAAAAAAAAACTCCAACAGACAACACAACGGCAGTCACGTAGCTTTTTCTAAATGTCCAACCAAATAAAATAAAATTAAAATAAAACAAACAAGCACATCTGATGTCATTCCATGTACAGTATGTCGACACGGCCCGGTGTGAGGACATAATGTGTAAGGACTGCGATGAGGATGGATTGGTTGGATTCAGCCAATGTGCATGAGTTTCCTGTGCGACACACAGCAAGTACCTGAGTCAGACTGACACCTCCTGCAGCAGTTGGTTTCTGTAGGGTTCAAATTTTACATTTTACTGTACTTTACAAACATGTCTGAGATAATCAGTAAATGACAGACATTTGACCAAAAAAAAACAAAAAAAAAAACATGGGATGACGGGGGTGATTGAGAAAATATATCAGGTTATAATTCACACTGTCTAAAAAAACGAAAAAAAGAGAGAACATACTGTACTTCAAATAAGAGAAAAAATATGGGTGTAATGGAATTGCAGAAAACTTATAGATTATACATTTAGTGTGTCATGAAACGGCAATAATATCCACCGCAAGCAGTGACATCCCTGCTACAAACACTATAAATACTACTTTGAAGTATTATCATTAGTTATTGTTGTCCATGGTGATACAGCTAATCACCTCCATATTAATAAACTCTCCCCTATTACTATCGACTGAATACATCGCTCGTTATCCGAGGAGTTAACGAGGTTTGATCTGAATTCTATGAAGGAACATAATGTGTAGATATTGTGTGCAGGCGGTGGGAGGATGGATATAGATGCGTGGAAGAGGAATTATCGATGTGGTATAAATCTCCGCTGTTCACCTTTAGAGGTCGATAAAGGTCAAAGATTAGAAGATTACTTTCTTTAAAAGGGAAGCTTTAGCTTCATCCAATATCGTCATTCCTAATCCCCCCCGTCACATTTTTCTGTTTCTTCTCCTCCTATCCGACCCCTGAAAGCATCTTCGCATCGCTTTCCCAACGCATAGAAAAGATGGTGTTCGGGCCTTTCCTCTGCTGTAGATACGGATCAGGTTAAGTGTTTCCTCTCTGCACTCTGATACATGATCCACGCCAAATTGTTTGATTGCTTTCCACCTACTGTATGGGATTGATCATAAATGAAGATTAAACACACAGTTCACCCACTGCAGTCTGCTTTTTGGTTGCTGTTGTTTGTTCTTTAAAAGGACTTAAAGGGAGATTAACAAGTAGGCGGATGCGCTTGTTTCCCCTTTTGATGCGAGAAGGAAACTCTACCTACGCTCACACCTGACATTTTAATACTCGTTCACATTTATTATAGCAAATATTAGTTTATGAAGCATGCATTCACTGGGTTAACTGAACCACTGATTCTTCTGATTCTTTGGCGGTTTCAATCTCCGGGTTTGATCAATGAAGAGGTGTAAACAAAGCTATCTTGTTATTACTTAAAACCGCTCCTGCATGCCGATTTGCTGTTATTTTGACTTTATTGAAAAAAAAAAACGTCACAGAAAAAGGTCATTGCAATTTCACACCTCAACGATATTCTACAGAGAACAAGAGATTCATTGAAGCTGACAAAATAACAGTAATGAATAGTTGGAAGTGTGGCATCCTGTGCAGCTAGCCAGACGCCGCCTGTTGCAAAATCTCTCTTGTCTTAGCATGTTGGGAGCTGTCCGGCACACACTTTTTAGGGATGGGAGGGGGGAGAATTGAATAATTGCCCAAACTAGGACTTTAATGTTCAGCAAAAGAAAAACCCCTCTCAGTGGCGAGAAACCGCAAACACACAACAAAGAAACCAACATGCCAACCAACCAATTCTAACCAGAAGAAAGAGATGACACCAGCTGACTATCTCTCTTAGCAGAAACTCATTCAGTAAAGGAATATTACACCCAATGTCTATCTTTTTTTTAATAGTTGGCATAGGATTAAATGGTGACTCACTCTAGCAGCAAAAAGAAGAAGTATCAGAAAGAACCTCCTCCATCGCTGGTCTTTATGTTCAATGTGGTCTGAAAAACAAGCGCTTTGCCAATAAATCGTTCAAAATGAGATTTGGAGCTATGCGGAGGCGAAAGACTGACACGGAAGTGTTGTTTATTTCACTATAAAGCGAAGAGACTATGAGTGCTGAAAACATACTGAGCGTATAGATCAATAGTGGATTGTGACGCAGAAGTGGTTGGACGAGATGTTTTACTGTGTCTGCGGTGACTCTGGATCCCGATTGGAAACTGAATGGATGAATGAGCCATCTTTCAAGCCTAACGACAAGAAGTATTTATTATGTCCCCGAAGATGTAGTATTTGTGAACAAAACAAGCATCAAACGCAGTCAAATGTCTACAAATTAAACTTGTTGCTCCTCTCAGTAACACCACGCCGCCACACACGATGGGACCATGAGGAACGACTGAATGACTGGTCTGAAACCAGCGTGTTACTACACAGGGAGACAATCTGTGCGTGTCTCTGCAGTGAGTCTGGCTGCTTGTGCTGTGTGGCACGGAGGGGAGTGGGTGTGATAAACTGCCAAGAGTCTCGCGAAGAGAAAAAAAAAAAAAAAACGCCGCCTCAAGTAGGTCAGCGCGACTCAGAGAGATAATCAAGGCCATTTTGACCCCTTCTGTGTGAGCCGTAAGTGGGTCAAATGCAGCAGTCAGCTGTTGCAACTCCATCACACGGGGCGCTGCGAGGCACTGTGGTCGTACTGTCAAAGCCCATTCCGTTAGCTGGAGACGTGGCAGGGTGCCCGCCAATGCAGGAATCAAACCCCCCCCCTAGGGTGATATAATGTGAAGTTACTAGATCCACCTTCTCTCTTGTCACTGAATACACCCCCTGCAAACACGAGCCGTTTTAACCGTTGTCTCCTCATTTTGACAGCTCACAGCTTTGCAGCTCCATCCAAATCACAACCCCCCTCCCCTCCCCTCCCTCCCCATGTCTGAAATGCCACCCGCATTTCAACCAGACTAACTCCGGCAATGTCCCTGCTTATTTCTCACTCTTCGCTGCACAAAAAAAGAAAAAAAAAGAAAAGGGGAACTGATGTGTCTAGAAACACTTCTGAGCACAAATCTGCAACAGCAGAACAAAGGCGATACAGGGCAGCCTTAATCTCTGCACTACTGAAGCCAGCAGCAATTTTAAAGCTTTTCTCTCTCTCTATCCCTCCCACCTTCCTTCTCTTCTCTCTAACATTCTTCCTCTCTCCTCCTCCTCCTCCTCCCTCCCCGTCCCCCCCTCGTCTCTCTCGGTGTCTCAGGGCAGCAGCTTCCCTCTGTTTTCCTCTCCTCTCTCTCCCTGCGTGTCCAGTGACTGACTGCACAATACGCATCAATTATTCATGGCTGCTCTCCCTCTCTCTCTCTCCGTTTCACAGGCAAAACCAATCACAGATGGAGTCATTGCTAATGGGCTCCTGCTGTACTTGCCACCGGCTTCTTTGCACTCAAGCAACAAATACCCCAGAGACAATGAGAGGGAAAACAGGGATAAGCTGTAAAAAAAAACTTCATAACAGCACTAACAGCCACAAGGAGAAGAGGAGGACACACGTTTGTGGCCAGAGAAGGAGAAAAGGTATCGTCACAAATAATTTAGCAATATAAGGAGCCGGCTTCTGCAGCAGTAAAGGGTTAAAGACAGAGAGGGGGGGAGGAGGAGGAGGAGGAGGGGGTGGGGGGGAGACACATGGGGAGAGGAAGGGGAGGAGGGGGGGGGGCAGGCAGAGAGGTAGAGAGAGAGAACCAAATGCTTATCTCCTCACCTCGGATGTATGCAGCAGTTATTGATGTATCTTCTTTTTCTGTCTAGTGATCCATTGCTTGCTCTCCCAATACACACATCACACAGAAGCAGCCACAGCCACTTCGCCAGAAGGGAGAGAGGGAGGGGAGAGGAGGGGAGGGGAGGGGAAGGGAGGGGAGGGGAGGGGAGGGAGGGGGAAAAAAATGCAGGCAGCTCACATTTCAAACCTGCAAAGGGGGGTGGTGCCTAATGTGCTAGACAGCCTGGATCTTGGCCTGCGTCCAGAGCAACGAGTAAAAGAAGCCTCAATCAATTCATTTAAAAGCAACATTTGTGACGAGGGAGACGCAGCTCGAGTCCCGCCGGGGGAAAAAAGTGGCGACGGGGACGGCTCAGGTGGGTCCATCGAGCAGCGATTTTAGCCCAAAACCTTGCCTTTGCATACAGTCGACTTAAGCCATCAAACTGGTCATTGTAATTAAGGGACATGGAGGAGCAGGAGGAGGGGGGGATTGTGGCTTCTTGATGCAGAGAGGGTTGGAATCAGAGAGGGAGGAGCCAATTGGACCCCGTTTGTCTCTCAGCGCACCATGTTGAGCTTTTTGGAATAAATACATTCACACATATAAAACATGTAACGTGTCTTTTGCAAATACAAATACTTCCACTCAGTGTGTCAACTACTCCGTGGCTTAAATAGCACCTAATTAGCGACCCAATGTTGATTAACTGTCATATGCTAACATCCGACTGGGACTGTGAATCACGGAGCCACGTGGAGCGGCTGAAGATGCTACCAATCACCTCCCGCTGCCACAGACATAATAACCGCGACAACCGCAGAGAAGGACAGACGAGCTCAACAGCCCTTATCTCGGGTTCTCCCCTGTCTCTATTTGCTCTCCCGGTATTTACTATCAGCTATGTGCACGGCAGGTGACTTACAGCCCTGAACCCCCGACTGCAAGCCAACACATCCATCATCGCCGGCTGGAAGACTTCACATACAGTGATCATGTTGTGTAAAACACACTGATGTTCCAAAGTGGACACAGTGTAGATTTATAGCTTCTGTGACAACCGCATCATATATAATAAGCCTTTAACCTCGTAAACTCTGCCGCGGGTCTGCCTTTACGAACTGGAGCGGCGGAGAACCTCAACGTTCCCAAAATTCAGGAGAAATGGGTCTCAAATTATGCACAGATTTCCATTTGACGTAATGGTGCAGCTGTGAATACAAGGCATCTTTGGTTTGATAATAATCTCATAATTTAAACAAAGTTAACGGGGAATTTAAAATGCAAATCATGAGTTCAAGAAAAAAAATCGTATAGAGAATCATGCATTCATGCATCTTAAATAATGTGGTGGTCTTCCTCTTGTGAATAATAGTCCAAACATCCAACTATTATAATGTAGGAGGTGTTTATACAGAAGAGTTCTTGGACTAAAATAATAACAGACCACATGAGGAACGGTGGCTGCCTCGCCACCATCTGAAATAAAACTTCCACACATGGAGAATAAAGGTCTCAAATGTGTATTTAAATCAGATTAACTAAAGGTTGTTTATTTCTCGGATACAACTCAACTGCGGCCGACATTCAAATGAGCGCTCAGGCCACCAACAATGTGTTATTTTCTATTTAGGAAAAGCCGCAGCTAAACTATATGTTAAAGCACACTGGGTGGAGAGAGGCGGACAGAAATTAAAAAAAAAAAAAAAAAAAAACATTTTTGGTGTGGGAAGCGCACAGAAGAGAAATTACAGTCCTTCAGGCCGGTGTTTGTGTGTGTCTGACCTCTGTGTTGTGCGTACAATCAGACACTTTTCAGCTCAATGACAACTCTGCGTTCGGCACCACTTCACTGGAAGGCCGGCGTGCGACACTTCAAAGAACTACAGTTTATTTACGTTAGATTTGCACTCGAGCCCGCTGAAGAATTCAACCACTTCCGAGTTCTTAAAGTGTAAAAGGTTGACAGCGCACTTGAAAAAAACCATTCATCTCAACCTTAAAAATCTTTCTTTGAAATCAGTTTCGGCATCCTTTCTGTCTTTGGAATTTCCATGAAAACATTTTGTCGTTTTGTTATAAAGTCACTGGCATGAGGATAATAATCCTCACTCCAAATACTTTTAAACTTCAACAAAAACTCTAATTCTACTCCTTCTATTTCTGCCTACTCTGCAGATATGGCACCATGCTATACATATATTGATGCACATACAGATAGAGTTGAGTTTATTAACTGTTTTCTAGATTCCTAGTATCAAACCAACTAAATAAGACATTAAAGAAACTGTTACTGAGATGCTTTTCCATCTAAACTACAACCTTAAGTCTTCTGATCAAACTCCAACACGGCTCTGCAAGCATGAAACAAGTTTAGAGACAAACCCGGAGCTGAAGCCCAACTAATTACTCGCTGAATAGCCGGTTTACCAGGCGTTTGTTACACGAGAGAATGAGCTGAAAAACTTTGACCGCTCCCCCCCCCTTCCCCCCTCTCTTATAAGTCGGTGCCTCCTTTCACCCTTTAGAGCCGAGGAATTCCAAGAGCTTGCTGAGGCGCAAACGACCGGGAATGTGCTTCTCTGACCCTCTTGGAAGAAAAAATAAATAAATAAATTTGTGATTAAGCGATTTCTTCAACACTCTCAAAACCAGACTGAACCATCCCGCGAGGAAAGGGTGTGACACTGATGAAAGAGGGCTTGTAATGTACCCTGTGATGGAGAAAGAGAGAGCCAGTGAGCGGAGGGCCCTGATGAGTTTATCCACACCGAGCAAGTGATCTCCCTGCTTTGATGTCGCCACGGCTCCACGTGCGTGGCTTTGCCCTGCGGTAAGACAGTCCAAGTAATCACAGATTAATAGAGCAGGCTAATCTCATTCACAAAGAGGTCACTACGAGCAGACAGACGCCCCTCCCCCCCAGCTCTGCCCAGGCATTGTGGGCCGCTTGCAAAGAGGCAAAAGAACTACAACTGGCCGATCCCCCCAGAGAACATCTATTAAGAATCACACTGTGTAGCTTTAACCCTCTAAACTGCTCACCTCGCTATAATTCAGGTACACATGCTAACTGATAAAATCAATAGGAGGAAGTTTTCCATAGGATGAGGAGGTAAATGTTGCTGGTGTCATTAGAACCGAGGTCTAGTTTTGCCCTTTTAAGCTTTTTTCTTTCCAATAAACTACCAAAGAATGTCTCAAACTGTTCACGATGAACACATTTGTCAAAGTTACAACCTGTTACAGATGTATGTTGACTGTGAACATTGATTTCCTACTGCTGAAATGCAACCTGCCCCCCCCCCCCTCGGCGCAATTTCCCCCTCGGTGTCCAGGGGCAGGAATTCAGATGACATAACACAAATGTAATAGCACGACCGCGGCGCGTGTCGGAGCCAAGACAAGTTAGGCCTGGTTAAAACGGGACACCAAATCTGATTTTCTTGTTAGTGCTCGGCCATTGACCCCACCCCCACCCCCACCCTCGCTCGCTCGTAGTTACCAGAGATCTTACAACCTCCCACCCACTTTCAACACAGATTTTCAGATTACAAGATGCACGATGTGATTTGCGCCCTGCACAACTTTCCTCTGCCTTTCTTCACCCTCCCAGGTGTTGGGCTACACAAGCCCCTTTGTTAGCAGAGATAAGCACAAGGTGGAACAGTTTCAAGCTGTATCCGGAACAATAAAAAAGGAACAAAATGGTCGATTGTCATGTTTATGACTGACAATTTGAAAAAAAAAAAAGAAAAACTTTAGATTTGGGTACAAATCAAAGAATAATCATGCATACACTGTATTTTTGCTAAACATAAAGACTAGCTTCTCAGATCTGTTCCTCAGATACTAACCCCTCTGTCTATGGTGTTAGATGGCTGACCTGCCCGCCATCCTGGCCCCATCATGTGACTTGCTACCGCCCTGCGGCCCCTGGGGCCCAGTGGGGAGCGTTGTTTAAGAACCGTCTCCCTTGGACGCCAGAGAGGGATTTCTCTCCGCCTTTACAACCTCCTCTACTGGGGCCTCCACTCTAAAGAGCTTTGCAGGAGAATGTCTCCTCAGTGGTTTCCATTCTCTCTCTCTCTCCCTCTCTCTCTCTTGGCCCCTGAAAATAACCATGCATACAGGTACATAATTGTCCATGAAATGCACATTGGGATGCTGCCTAGACTGGAGTACTTGCTCGTTTCCAAATGAGTACTGTTGCAGGAAATTATTCAGACAGAGAATCAATTGGCAATCTTATCTAAGCCCATAAATTATGGCCTGAGATTTGATTTAGCATTAAGTAGAATTAGAACATTTGGCAGTATGAGTTAATTGCAGGCAGAGAATGATTCCCCTCTCGTGGCCTACATGAGAGTGACACTGCATGATTTGAAGCCTCACGTCGCCACATATATAAAAAAAAAACACAGATGCCGTAAATCAGAGAAGGAGAGAGCAAGTGAAAATCCAAACAATATGCGTTCTGACTTTCATGTCCTAGTTGACTTAAGGCGGCTCAGCGGAGAGGCCGGGGCGCACAGAAGCAAACGCACAACCCCGCTTTCCTCATAACCCAAGACAGGTGGAGACCACAAATCAAAGAAGAAACTGTAAAAGGAGCACAAAATATTCCTGTTATCTTCCGAGCTGCTGACAGCAGATATGTCTTCATTCCCGTTGTGCTTCAGCATGTTTCTTTTTTTTTTTTTTTGGTTGCCAGTTTGATAACAACATTTAGCAGTATACATCTGTCCCAATAATCCATCACTGTACCAAGATGTGTTGAATACAGGAACTCATAGTCACTGATAAAGTTTTTTTTTTTTGTCCCGTGTGACAAATTGACTATTCTGCTGTATGCACTTCATCTTAAAAACTCCAGACAAGAAAACCAGATCGCACTGTAGTTTCTAAACGTCGTGAACAAGTTTGGAAGCGAGATGCGACATGAAGAAGTCAAAGTTTATGCAGATATTAGAAGGAAAATGTGTTTTGCATTACTATTTTAGCCCCCCAAAAAAGAAAAAGATGGTTGGACAATACATCACGCAGAGAGCCTTAAAATAATCTCATTTGTGTCTTTTAATCATTTGCAAGATTTTTTAAAACGTGGAAAAAGACATGAAACAAACACACCAGACCTCTTTAGTTTAAATGCTGTCCAACACAGTTAGAGGTGCAGCGCTTTTCCCCGAGTATCAGGATCTTAAAACGGTCTGGTAGCGATGGGTGGGTAACATGAAATGCCGCCAAGAATGCAGGCAGGAACTTTGAGCTCACACAGGCCAGCACGGCCAGATGGCCCGAGACGGCGGTTGAGAAAAAACTCTGGTCTTACCTGCTGATTTTGGAGTGAACTTGTCCCTGTTGGCAGCGCACACAGCCAGGAGCCGGTAGCCCAGGTCCAAGTCGTAGCCCTGCTGTGCTGCTACGCGGCTCACCACCTTGAACACAACGACAGCGTGCAGAGTCTCAGTCAGGACAACGTGACATATTCTACCCCCGAGGAGGAAATAACTCAACGACTTTGAAAGATAAAGCATTTTTGTGTTATTTCTTGGAAAACACTCGCACATGTCTTTTCTTTTTTATGATACTATGATATTATAAGGCTACATATTGGTCAAAAAGATAGACAAAGGCACATTTATTATACTTATTTTTAATTTGTGGTTAATTGAAGACTTCTTTTTATTTTAAACCAATAAAAAACATGATGAATTTTGGAATGTTTATTCCCGCAACTGATAATTTTATTCTGCTACGTCTTATTCTAAATGTATCCTAGAAAAAGTTGAAAACAAAACTTCCACAGCTGAAGTTTTTTCCATTTTTTAATTTGACATCTTGCTAACTGACAAGCAATATTACAAATAAACAGTACCGATAATTCTGCTCTGAAATGGGTATTAAATTGTGATTTAAAGCTACATCATTGCAGTCATAGATGACTTATACAGGTCCATTCTGGTACTTAAACTCATCAAAGGACTTAACAATGTCTTGACATGTCCCCCAGATACTGACTGTTACATAAGAGTTTTTTTTGCGGGCATCAAAGATCCAGTTCAACTTCAAGGATAAAGTCACGACTAGTTTATCAGTTCCATATGAGTCGTGGATGAAATGTGGCCCCCGGTGCTGTGATGCCCACTGAGAGGAAACATTAAGAGAAACATCCACATGCCACAGGAGGCGATGTAAATCACCCTTATGTGGCACATGTTGCTTTAATTTACCACCGCCATTATCAGCTCAAAGAGACCCGCTCTAGACCTTTAGGACATACTCAGGCCTGCGTGGACCAACGTGCCTCACTGAGAGACAGATTCTCCTCCCCTGCCTGGTTTTCATGGCCACGATCCCGAACGTTGGAGCCCCGAGGTAGCACAGCTGAACACTGCTGCCTGCACCGTATCATTATCTCCTGTAAGTATAGTCTCGGCGCGACACCAAAACAGAGTATGTATATCTGGCCTTTATTTATAGGAATCCCCCATTAAGAAGAAGATATACGAGTATGGGCTGTCTAATTAGAATCTAAACTTGCGAGGGACATTTTGCTAAATGGTAATTTTAGTGTAAGAAGTAACAACAAGGTCTAATTTCAGGATTTAAATGGCACACATTCAGTGGAGCTGCGGTGGCGGATTGTCCACCGTACAAAAGTCACTCAAATCTCATACTGTATGCTTTGTGAAAATCTGTGTATGGGAAAATATGAATCCTTTATGCTTAAGAATGAATTTGGCATTAATTGTAAAATACTGTAGAAAAAAAAAACCCGGAGCCGCTAAGATGCTAGCTACCATTAGCTACCACTAGCATCTTAGCCCAACTGCCCGATCAATAAACACCCATAAGATGACAACTTGGCCCATATATAAAAAAACAACAACAATAACCATCAACAGCCATCACCATACTGACATTGACAAGGTGTTGTCACACGTGTATTCATTAGAAAAGTAAATGCGTACATTCATGGGAAGTTAGCTAGCATAAATGCCGCTTGTTAGCATCATAACTAAGTAGCAAAACTGCTACTTTATAAACTCGCGAATTTGCGACTTTTTTTGCTCGGAATATTGCCACCTCTCTCGGCTCCATTTTTATACTTTTTCCCAGATTATTTCCTCTTTTTGGGGTGTTAGCTACCTGACGTCACCGAATGCTAACACTGAGGCAGCAGTGGAACGCGAAGCATCCGCCCGCCGGGTGAAGTGTTCACCATTACAGCAGGTAATTTCACAATCACATCGGATTCTCTTTGCTCCCTCCCCGCGCGGCTCACGCTCAGGTCTATACAACCCATAAACTAAAAGGGGGGGAGAAAAAAAAAAGCCTCGAGATTTTCACGGCAGGAAACAAATTGAATTGGCGAAAAGGAGAGAAAGGCACCTGCTGCTGCACATTAAAGCGGCAACACAAACAATCGCTTGAAATCGGGAGGGATGTGTCAGAACGGTTTCACTGTGCCGCTTCGAGTACAAATCTCTCGGGTTCGTTCGCCTGCTGCAGCCGCCGCTCGCTCGACGGGGTAACAAATTGCACCCAACAGGAGCTATATGTATCTCTTATCTGCTGCTGGAGGCGGTATGGAAATCAGCATGTTAAAGCACAGAATGGCCCACGGTGACAGGTTAGTGACACATCCGAAAGTCCATGCATTGTTCTAACCGACTCGTCTGCACTGTCTCTTCGCCAAAAACGTCCAGAGGACAGACAGGTCATCTCTTTATTTGGTAACTCTCCTGTCTGCATTGAAACGGAATAATTCAGAAGAGGCCCCTCAAGGTTTGAACAGTTTGCTCCTTTGTGGTGGAAGGCAGCTGGAAGTCTGCTTGGATTCACAGCCGTTGCACTGGATTCCAATGGTCCATAGAAACTTCTGCCTCTCCATATATACGGATAACTTTACAGCAGTTTGTTGCAATTTAAGCAATTATTTAGTTGCACAAAACAAGTAACCACACGAGCAACTTATGTTGCATAAGCTGTGTATTTAGGAATGGTTTGGTTGATAAAACACCAAGCTGTTCTCCCTCTGGATGCTCAATATGTTTCAAATACTGTTTTGCCAAAAAAATAAACCAAAATGTGTCAGCTTCAATTTATCGGCGCAGCGGTTAGCCCCATCTCATATTTGGTAAAAATGTGGCTAGCAAACAGAAGCTGTGGGTGGACTGGATTTGGAATAGTTTCACAAGTTTTTATGGATGTTTTTCTTTCACCAAACTGCTCAGTCATTGGAATTATCTGCTTACATCAAACTACTGTGATGCATTTTGCCCCCAAATCAACCCTGTACATCTCAAAACAGTCAAGTCTATTTCTTCAAATGCCATGGGATGCTAATTATTCAATTAATCAAAGGCCCCTAGGCGTTTAAGGATGGGAATTAAGGGCTTTGTAACTGTATTTCCCTATAAGCACTGATTGCTTTGTGGTTTGAGGACGTTTTCCTCCTCTTGGTGTTCCAGTGTGCCGATTTCATGAGCCGCAGCAAAACTGTAAGTGAGTCACTGAAAGGTGACTGAATCGCAGTCGTTTTCGACGGGGTGAAACACTTTTTATTTTCACGTGACCTCTGTGAAGATCAGGCGGCTAAACATTAGTTCCCTCGTCACCCTGAGGGAGTTATGGAAAGAGCCGATGCAGCATTTGTTTTAGCCATTTTTTCATTGTCCTTGAACCTTTGAGTGTAAGACTGTAGGGGGGCGGGGCAGACTTACCGTTAGGCATCCCATCAGGCTTTGCTCGAAGGGCCGCTGGAAGGCTCGGGGGTCGCCACACCAGTCCAGCAACTCTGTCGCCGCTGTTTGGAAATTTGCTGGATTTTGTAAGTGCTGGAGGGGAAAGATGTTCAAGTTAAAGAACATTCAAATGTCACTCAGAAACAAACACTGTTGCCCATAAATTTGGATTATTTTGTTTTCAGACACAATCCTCTGTTTATTCCTTTTTAAATGCATCAGTAATCACTTTTGACCAAGTGCAATGATTACATTATGTGTCCCAATTACCCAGGTGAAAATGTAATCATGCATAACATTTGTTTGGCGCTATAAAAGCAAATGATTCCAACTTTATGGGCGACCCTGTACATCATAGTATATATAAAGTAACCTAGTATTGAATAATGTGAATCAGTTTAGTAGTAAATGATGAGAAGGCACTGGTTAATTATTGTTCCTGGCCTGCTTTTTGATAGATACACCAAAAAAGGATGTAGATCCAAATGAAACATGAGTATGATACGCTGAATTAGCCCCCCTGAACCCCGGATACTAGATGGAAAATGGACGGATGGATTGTGAGGGAGAAAACTGCTTGTCGCCAAAACAACGACCACGCCAATAACCCGATGAATAATTAAAAGCACTCAAGAGTGGCTGCAAGAAGACAGATTTTTTTTTACGACGGCATTTCCCCAAAAATTGATCTTATTATACTTTGGATTACTTGCGCCGTAGCTTTAAAGTATTAATGTGCAGGAGCTAAAGAGGTATGTCCCCATTAGAGTCATGCTCCCACTTCACTCTCCCCAGGTTCCTGTAGCACCGCCTCGCCACCGAGTGCAATAAATCTCCCCGTCTGGCTGCATGAATAGCCGAGGAAGCCCTTATTTCACCAGGCGGCCCTGAGCTGTGCTGTGACTTTATCTGACAGCGGGCTCCTTGACCTGCAGGTACCCCTTTATGGCATTCATTCCCCCAACCGGAGCCAGCAGCCCACTCGCTAACCCTGTTGTCTGTCTCGATATCGAGCAGCAGAAAGAAACTAGAAGAAAAATAGACCTCTTTCGGGGTTGCCACGTCGGGACTCGCTGTTGGTCATTTCTCCTCTAAAAGCTTTCAAACCTCGACATGATTCATGTTATACACAGAAGAGCAGACATGCCTCCGCAGTGCAAACCGGGAACGAATGGACACCAACTCCACGGCATCAAAGGTAAATAGAGAGGTTTGTCTGCCTTCTTCACAACGTCTGTGTGCTTTGATTTCACCGTCGATGAGAAGAGGAAGTGGTACCTCGCGGTGCTTTTTTCTCCTATGCTCTTTAGGGGGCAGCAGAGGTCAGGATTTGATAAGGCCACTTTCATATCAATTTACAAAGGCGCTTTTTGACAAGGGGGCCAGATAAAACCAGTCTTGTTTATTTAACGCTCTGTCCGAGACTCTGTTCCCCACACTCGCCCCGACACGTCTTTGTTCCGGGAGACGTGGCGAGGTTGCAGAGCACGTAAAGTCTCCTAGTGGGTAAAGTCTCCCGGAGAAACACACACACATCCACGGATGCTAAATTTAGATGAAGTCTCGGAGCTAGACAACACATGCAATCAGCGCACCAAGGATGAAAAAAGGGGAGGAGGGAAGATATGAGGGGGAGGATAAAAAAAAAGAAGAAAACACACACAACACCAACACTTGGGCTTGAAGTGATTACTGTTCTTTGCACTCAGAACAATTGGTCCCACCAGTGTGGCTGTCACATGGAGAGCTTGGCACTGCCATGCCACAGATGTTCCCCTCACTCCGGCCAAAACCCACCAATCAAACCTAAACAAGTAGCCAAGAGACCCCTCGCACCCCCCGATCCCCGTCCCCTGGGCGAGAATGATCCTCCAGCATTTATGCTCCAGTTAAAGCTGGGCTCAGTTCGAGGGAAACAAAGACGGACACAGGGCTCGCAGTGTCCGGCCACACAGCCGTCCTCTGTACTCACATCTGGAAACGACTTGATCTGCACATCTGCAGCCAAACTGAACGTGACAGTGCACGCGAACCGGCAGAGAGTTCCCTTTAATACATCACAGTTTTTCTGTTATATGCCGCTGTTGTTATTCAGCGACACCCCCCTAGAGCAGCGAAAACATATTAATGGAGACAATTAACCCTGGAAAGAACACAGTGGCAGACGAAAAACAGCTGCATAGCTGGTGCAGCAGCGGTGCAGAGGAGGGTTGTCTTCCAGTTTATCTTGAAATATTGACGCTTTCAATTTGAGGAAGTGCTCCCGCGGCGAAGGGAGAGTTCATAGTTTCCGCCGAACCCCCTGTACGAATCACCGAGTGGAGAGTCTGACAGCAAACTGGCTTTCCCCCCACAGTGAGAGAGGAGAGAGAAGGAAAAAAATGCTGTCTCTGAAATAGATACCAGCAGTATCACGGAACCCATCTTCCCCCAAAGTGTTCACAACGGTGCAATTCTGGGACGCGAGAGGAAAACAAACCGCCGCTGAGAAACTGTGTGTTTTGGTGGTGAAGTCAGATAACAGTTTTTATATATCTTTTTTTAAACACCCTCGTCTGTTTGGAGGTTAAACAAGCAAACGTATTTATTTTGCTGTAAAAAAAAAGTTATAAATATGCTCTTTTGAGGTCTTTGCTTCCAACTGCACATAAGGAAACACTATCAGTATTGTTTACCAATTTCCATCAAAGGATGCTGCGAATATTTCAATATTGATTAATTTAGCTTTTAAATCTCATGTCATTAACCTCCACTGTTTATACCAGGAAGTATTTACTTCTTATGTAAAAACAATACAGATTTACAGATTTCAAGCATCAAAACGAGTACGTTTCCATAGTTTATGAATAGTTCGGCGAAGTTATTGTTCGTGAATCACATTACGACGACTTCACAACAGGACGGTAATTTAAAAATTGCCACCGTGATGATTCCTGATTTAACTTTCAACCCCGTGATTCAATCAGGCTGACAGATTCCAATTTCCTCTACTTTATCATCACGCTCAGCAGTAATTTATCATTTGAGCAACAAAATCAATTTGTTCCCCTGTCCGCCGCGCTGGCTGGGAGTATTCAGACAGACATGTCACATCTCCCACAGAAAACAACAACACAATGGCGGAGGCTTCATTTATATTCCTACTCATCGTCCGAATTGCCTTCGAGGTGCCAAATTTTCGGCATGTGCACACTTTCAATTAAAGCAAACAGCTGGATTGGTTTACAATATTTCCTTAATTATTTTAATGGCTTGGATATTGGACAATGGGGAGCAGGGGGAGAAGATAGTGAGTTAATTGTTCTGATCTCCCCTGATGATCATCTTTGTGTGCGGGGAGGAGAATAGACGGCCGGCTGAATGGGCTCACTCCTAGTCTAATTGGCAGGACATAAATGGTATTTATTATGCAGGCTTTCCAAACCCTGATTGTCTGCGGCACAAAGCTGCCTCTATTAGCAGGGTGCTGGCTCTTACTGGTTGGTTTGAAATGACCCGGCGCTTAACCATTTATTAGATGGACTGGAGGCCTCCTTGTATGCCATGGATCTCTCTAATTGGCATGTTTACCCATGTGCCGCTAACATTGAGACGTGTTTGTTTAAATCTTTTTGCCTCGCGGGGTTTAATACATTTAACCCCCGCAACATTCTGAATTGTTTACACTTTTTTTTGTGTTGGAAAAGATGTCGTTCTGTCAACTTCCTTAAACAGAATAATTCATAAGCTATTAGCAAGACTCGTGGAATCTAATTCCACCTCCCGTACAACCAAAGAAGGAGGGGATATTGAATATTTAATATCCTGCAGGAGAGAAGGTAACCAGCGTGGAGACAGGGAGGTTTACCTCGCTCTACCTTATTACTTAAGGACATCAAAGCTTGGCTCTGCACACAGGGGCTTCCCTCTGTTTGCTCCCTGAACACTCGCCCCATCTTGCTATCTGCCTCACCTTGTCTCGCGCTCGGTAATCGTCGGGAACTCCCTGCCGAGGGTAAAACAATTTGCCACGTCCACACTTCTGTCTTAAGTACAAAGCCCTATTCTATTGTCCCAAAGGCCTTCTGGTGTACACTTCTCCGGGAAGGTTGGACCTCAGCGCGGAGCCCAAGAAACAAAACGGGAGCGTCAGTTCAAGAAAAGAGATCAAAGGGAGAGGGAGCCCTGTAGCCCGGGGTTACGCAAGTTTGTCTGTTTCATTCTGCCGGAGATTCGTCCCGCAGTAAATGGTCGGGGAGAGGAGAACAAAAGGACTTGCGAGTCGGTGGCGGTGCTGGAGGGAGGAATAAGGGTGATGATGGGGAGGGGGGAGGGACGAAGGGAGGGGAGTCTCCGGTCTTTGACCCCAGTCAGTAACCTGAGTCACACAGTCCTGATAGCAAGACCCCACGGATGAGTCACTTCAGTACACGTGTGTTCGCTTCCTACTCGCCTTCCAGCCAATCAGATCCAAAGAAATCCCACAAATATGGAAATGAAACATCTGTTCTAAGTTGGTGACAACGCCATATTTCTGAAGTGTCTGTAACTAATAAAAACCTGTCTTTTGCTGCCGCACCGCTCACCTGGAAGCTACGCTGACAAAAAAAAAAAGAAGCTCCATCTCCACCAAACATCCACCCGTGGGCTCTACACCCTCCTCGAGGGGAAGTTATTACCGTCGCTCCCCGTCGAGCTGAGCTTCCTCACGGAGAACGGCGAGGTCAGAGCCCAGATGCCAAAAATCAACGCCGAACATAATCTGTGTTTACATAACAAGACGTCCTGACAGAAATGAAGTAGAAGCAACAAAACCGGAGGAGAAATATCAAAGTGAAGGTACTTTCAGATTTGTTCGTCTGAGAGCAGTTTGATATCGCGCACATTCCTGCAGACTATTTAATTATACTTCCACCAATATGTCATACTGTATTATTGAAAACCCTGTATATCTACGTTTGAGGATTTTCCTGCTCCCCCTTCAGAACATCCTCTTGCTCAAACTCTTTAAAATGTAAATCATTACCGAGATAAAAACAGCCGTTTTTCAGAAAAATCCTGAAAAGTCGACATTTTTATCCGACAGTTTGTCTCATGTTCTAATATAAAATCTGAACACACTAACAACCACAGCCATCAGACTAATGTAATGGTGGAACATTTCCCCCCTCTGAAATATGCAAATGTAGGGAATAAAAGTAGTTTCCTCAGAGTGGAAATGCTAAAATAAAGTACCACCACCCTCAAGATTTCACTGAACAGTATTCATGGATATGTACCTTGTCACTTCCCACCTGTATCGCCCGTAATAGGTGGCATAAATTAGCCTCACGGTGCTCATGCGTCCCCGGGCATAACATAAATCAGACGGCTGACACGACATTCACCTGTTTGATACACAGCAGACGGTCATTGGTCTGCTGTATGTGTCTGTCCATCGACGGAATGGAGTTCATGTTGATTGTCCCTCTTCGACCTCTACCTGCCAGCCATTAAACCGGAGCGCTCTGCAAAAGAAACACAGACACGTGTTAAAGCTCGCCTCTTCTCAGGGAAGCTGCCAATCCCATCACCACCAGGATATTGCAGTTTAGTGTGTGTGTGTGTGTGTGTGTGCCGCTGTGAACTGAGCAGGGAGCTATTGATTTGGCAGGTGACAAGCACCTCAGAGAGCCCAAAGGATGACATCCCTCTCAGCTCCTGTGACACCCTTAACAAGCGCTGGCAGTTGCCTCCCCGCTGAACGCCGAGTGGCTCAGAGAGGATGTCTGACCATGTTTAAAAGCACCTCGGGGTGGAGGGACGCGCACATTTCCCCCCTCGAAAGCCCGGCCCCAGAAAAGCTGCATGAAACCCCTTCCATCCCAACCTGCGAGAACATCAACTTGGCATGTGGTTCCCTGTTTACATTACGTAGCCATTATGTAATCTTTGGTTAACAATTATCTGTACCCTGGGCCCAGACATGCTCTACATTTCATCCCCCCCCCCCTCCCTCCCACTGCTCTCCAGCTACATAAGAGTTCCTCTAACAAAACCCCTTACAGCGCACTATTGATTTTGGAGCAGCAGCTTATGGAAAACCTCTTTCTTTCTCAATTCCCCCCCCATACAAATCATTTTTCAACAGACGGCAAACAATGGGTTCCGTGATCTGACACACTACATAACATTATCACAAGTTAAAAAAAGTATCGCAGGCCACATTAAAGGTTATCAATTTCACCCGCCGGGGCTCCGATTTAATGTTGCATTCAACATCAAATAAATATCACGCTCAAGGTGTCGGCTATAACTCACAAGTGGAGAGGTGTAGTGAGTTAACCGAGCACATATACGTGTGGATCCTCCATCTTTACCTCCATCTTCTCCCCCCCCTCCTCCTCCCTTCACTCCAGCCCCTCTCCATCTTTCCTTCCTGCTACTGCAGGGACATCTCTTCCTGCGGCGAATCATCTCTCACTCAAACACTCGCCCCCCATCACTCAGACACCCTCCTCCCCCCCCCCCACCCATGCCATCTTTCTCCATTACCATCACACACTGAGAAATTTCACTGCACAAAGTACCTGTGAGATGAGAGAGAGAGAGAGAGAGAGAGGGAGAGAGGCAGCATGCTGCACAATACTGATAATGCTCACTTAGGGGTCTCTAGCTGGATTTAGCGGTAGGGCCAGTAATCTACTCCACTAGACAGCTAAAGAGCTTTTATGCTACCTATTGGACCTGCTCATGCCTGTACTTGAGAGGAGAGGAGGGCACACTAGTGCATTCCTCTCCATAAATTAGAAAGCTCGTGGAAAAAAAAAAAGGGAGACATCCAAGGAGGTTTTCCGTTACGACTCGACTTGCAAAGATAGAAAGTCTTTGTTTTGTCGACGTTTCTGAAAGTCTCACGCAGGCAGGACATGATGAAGGTCCGGGCTCACTCGGAGGAAACCTTCGTGACTTGGCAGGAATTTCGAGGCATTCGGGACTCAACAAACCTGATTCAATATATTCTTTATCCATGTAAGACATTGCCTGATTTCTGTAAAGTAAATCATCACTACAACACTATTGGAAACGGACATCCTGAATGTCACGCGAGAGAAGAAGCATCACCCTAGGCTGATGCATGTTCACGCACCGACTCCCCCTCCACACCACTGTAGGGTTTGCTGCTAGAACACGGTCCCCCTCCTCTCCGTGCCAGCCGATAAGTGGCCCTGGACCATCGTGCCCCTCAGCCACCAGCAGATGTCTCCCTGGCCCTTCAAAGGCCTTCCTAGTGGCACAAAGAAGGCGGAGCGGTGTTGCTTTAAGCCTTTACAAGCTCTACAAATCCTCAGCTGCTGCTTCCTAACAGGGCCCACTCAGCCCGGCACTGCCTGTCTGACCTTGTGGTTATTGATGAGCAAGTCGACCTGCTCTCTCCGTCTCTCTACCCTCCTGCCCTTCCCTTCCCTTCACTCTCTCTGCCTCGTTTTCTCTCCATGTCATCCCTCTTAGCGCCAACACTGAGTTAAAGAAAGAGGCTGGGCTGCCATTCACCACCACTGCTTCCCCCCCCTGTTAAACACACATTGTAATGATACTTCTGACCTCCCCGCACAGTGAAAAGCCCGGGTCCACATATTTACATCCATCGTCTCCCTGAGAGCGTTTTTTAAAAAACGTATGAGATGAAAGCGTCGGGGAGTCATTTAATTTGCAGATATTCACTCGTTCTAATTAAACACTATTCCTTTGTTATATCTTTAATGACTAACAAGAGCCAAATTAAAGAATAAACCCATGATGCTGAGATAATGACAACAAATGCAATTGTGAGGCTTCACCCAATTTGGAGCCCCCCCTCTCCCTATTTCACAATGATATCATAAATTTTTTTTCTCTGCGCCATTACCTTATGTGAACGTATTTGCTGTGATTCAGCTAGTTACCCCAGAAATCCTCGCCGCGTGCCTTCGAGTGTGTGTGAGGGGGGGAAACCGGTGCAGATGCATGCGTTACTCGAGCTTGATCCACTAAATTGCGTGGCGGGCGTTACACAACAAGTTCAGAGCTGCAGATTCCTGCACAACAAAAGACACATGGGGGGGGGGAGTGGGAGAGGAGAGGGAGACCTGCTTTCCTTCCCTATTCAAGGGGGAGCTAAAATATATGTATTGAGTGGGAGCTGTAATAAAACGAAACGGGTGAGGAGATGCAGGCTGGGAACAAATATGAAAGGCAGTGGAGGATGGCGGCAAGGTGATGGAGCACCACCGGAGGATTGGATGAAATTATCTCTTTATAATCAGGGGGCTTCTGCATGGCTGCCTCCTCCATTGCCCAGTGACAGATGAGGCCTACCTTTTCAAATGGGCTTTTCACTGTGCTATCAGCCCACCTCTAGGGTAAAACAATGTTTTTCTCCCCCCCCCCCCCTCACTCCCTGTACCACCACTTTAAAAAGCTTTGTTTCCACGCAGGCACCCCGCGGAGGACAGGATTGTCTCCCGTCAGGCTCCGTCCGCGTTCGTCACATTACGTGATCGCGTTACATAAGTGTACCTTGAAAAAAAGGAGGGCTGAGGATTTAATTTGACGACAAAACGCGAACCCACGGCGGGGACCGGGAGACCGGTGACGCTAAATAATGTTGAACGAAGACACTAAAGCAGAACATTATCTCCGGTAAGTAAGAGGGATTGCTTTTTTTTTTTGAACTGTCACAGTCTAAACATTATTTCAGACGCTCTCAAAAAAACACCAAAACCCCTGCATCTTCAAACAGAGTTCCTAGCCTGTTAACGTAACGCAGACGCGTCGCGCGCCTCTGCTCTGCAGGATGAAAACAGTCTGAGGAGGAGAAGTGTAGACAATGATTAGCTTTATCCCGCCATCACAGCAGAACAAATGGATCATGAACCCTCGCCGCTTTACACAGTCTCTCAGCTGAGCTGTCAAGGCGCGGGGAAGTGGTAAACAGATTTAATTTATTCATATAAATGGCTTGTAAACCAAAACTGTTAAGCTACCGTGCTGGGCACAGTGCTGCTAAAGGGATGTTTCCGGTTTACGACAATGTGGGTCTTATTTTGGTAGTTTTGGCCGTTCGAAAATAAGTAAGTAACTGTTAAGAATAGTCCAAATGATAGAGGTTGTAGACAATCCAAGACATTAAAAAATACTTTAAAATGTTCCTAGAATGTGGGTAACATCACATGAGTGCATTCCCAGATCTCAGTAGTGGTAAATACTATTATTACTGATAGGAATTAAGGCAAAAACAATGAAAATATGATATTTAAATATCCCGTCAAGACATTAAACATACTTATGGTGGCTTTTAGATATAAGAAGAGTTCACTCACTGAATGCGACGTCGCATATTGAACCAGGATTGGTTTCCAAACTAGTTGTGATGTCACAAAATCATCTTCTATTCTATTGTTAAACCCAACGTATGCTTTAAGAAAGAGTTTAAAAAACAGAAAAAAAAAAGAAATTCCCACATCAGCACCAACATTTCACACACAGGCAGAGGGTCGGAGGTAGCAGGACTACAAAGACAGCAAGGCACGCCGGCCAACATCCCGACCACACACACACACACACACACACACACACACACACACAGATCTTCTCACCTTCCCTTGAGTGTTGGACCGGCATCATGATACCATAACAACACCCTCAGTCACTCCTAATGTGCTTTACAACAACACTACAGGCAAGGTGTTACAACTCCACAGAGCTGTGTGAAACACCCCCAACCAACACACACACACCCCCACACACACACACACCTCACTAATCGAAAGCTCAAAGTACTGCTGACACTATTAAAACAGAACAAGGTGGCCTAAGCAGAGAAATCAGCATCACTCCGGCACCTCATGGGGACACATTGAGATGTGCTGCTCAAGGTGATTGCGTCCCCGCGTGTCATCCATTGTAGGTGAATTAGGCAATAAAGGGCTAATCTGCACCATCATTGACTAGGGCTCGGCTGTTTACAGCACTTGCTTAAGGGCGATAAAGATGAGGGAGGAGGAGGAGGAGGAGGAGGAAGCATCTCTTCGCCCTCATGATTTTAATGAGCTTTGATTCCCAGATATGTCTTGTTTTCTTCCGACTGTCGGCCGAGGCCGAGGTGAAAGCTCCCCCTTTAATTATCTCAACATTGGGACGGCGTTTTTTTTTTTTTTTTTCTTGCTCCGAGGGGAGGGGGTGTTTAGTTTGGAGAGGGCAGCTCTGGGACTCCAGGTGTCCGCCTGGTTCTCCGCCTGGTAAGTGGCCAGGCAGGCAAGCAAGGACAAAGCTGGGTTTGTTCGACGGAGGGAAAAGCAGCGAGGATGGAAATGTGTACGGAATCGGCGCCGCTTCCATTGTTGCTTTACAGAATGTGCCATAATCCTCGGCAGGCTCCATCCAGAGCTGGCACGGAGGATAATATGAGCTGCCTCCTGCCTGTCCCACCTCCCTGCTCTACCTCCCTCCTCCCCTCAGCCCTTCTCCATCACCTCCTCCTCCCTTCCCCCATTTCTCTGCTGCACACACATATGGACACACAGCCACTCGAGTGTGCACACACACACACACACACACACACACACATACACACCTCCCCACATGGCTCCTTAACAGGCTTGGGAATGGATTTCTTTTATTTAATGTGGTTTGGTCTGCAGCTCCAGCAGTAACCGTGAGCAAGGGTGGGCTCGCAGTTGTGCCACTCACTCACACTCACACACACACACACACACACACACTCAATCCAAAGAGCCCTGCTGCGTTTGTCGCTGTTCACTGATCTCTCCCTCTTCCCCTCTGTCTTTCTCCATCTCCCATTCTCCCTCTAACTCACTCCACTCCCCCCCTCCACTCTCCCTCTCTCTCTCTCTCCCTCCCTCTCATGCAGACCCACATTCACTCCCCATCTTTCCTGCCCTCTCACTTTTTTTCTTTTTTCATGACAGCTCACATAAGCAAGCCTACTGGATTCCTGCGGGAGCCCCACGTTCAGTACACAGAGATTGTTCAGCCATCAGGCACATCTGCAGCGTGATTAGAAAAGCAAAGGGAGCATGGTGGTGGGGGGTGGTTTGAAGCCCCCACCATCGCTGCTGCTACCCCCCCCCCCCCCCCCACCCCCCCCAGCAGCAGCAGAGGGCTGGGGATCATAGAGGGGCCTAAGCAATATCTCCTCTCTAACCAAGTGTAACGTTTCACCAAGTCTCAGAGGGCGATCGCCGCCCGCGCTAAAAAAAAAAAGAGAGAAAAAGGGGACAAAAGGCGGATGGGGGGCCAGTCTCTCTACACCACCAAGCCCCCACCCCACCCACCAACTTCCCTGGCTACCAGGGCAAGAAAAGGGTGAAAAGATGGTGCAAACATGAGGAGCATCGTAGTGCCTTCTCCCTCTCCCGTTTGCCCTCTTGCACCTCCTCCAAACAGTTACTCTTTTAATTTCCTTTCACCCTTACACTAATAGGAGGGGAGGAGACAGGGGGGCTGTGGGGGGGGTGATCAATTCCCCAGGGGCGCTGGAGGCAGCACAGATGAGCCACATGACTGCGTGTCGCCTCTTAAGAGCCCCACTGACAAAAAAAACACACAGAGCAGTGTGGAGCTAACAGCTAACCAGCTAGCATCGTGCTCTCTAGTGCTCCACGCTCGCTGCCAAACTCCCTTTCTGCTCTGCAATCCTCTGGTATTTTGGAGACATGTGATGGTGATGGTGATGATGAAACCAGCCAAAAGCCAAAAGTTTAAACTCACACTGATTGTTTTGCGATATAAAAGGTGAATTTGCACTCGATATCTCACAATTAAAAAGGGAGGAGGAAAGAGTCAAAAGGGCACTTTATTTCCATTTCCGTGTAGGTGCTGACTCTGCTTTAGACGACTAGTGAGTGAGTGTTTTTTCTCCCCCCTTCCTTTCTCTGCTCTCTCCTTTTTTTCCTCTTCTTGCCAGTCTCCTGGTTTATTATGCATTCAGCTCATGTGTCCCTCCTGTGAGTGGCTGTTCATTTTCCACATACCACACGCTTAATCCGGCCGGCTAAAACTTTGAAATAGCGGGAGCCGCAGACGCAGCCGCTACCCAGGAGGAGCCATTATGAGGTCTGGGAGGGAGAGAGACTGATAACGCTGGGGGGGAGGAGGAGTGACATGCGAGCTTGCAAGATACATGGGAAGGAATTCAAAGAAGGCTGAGGGCAGAACACGACGGCGTGCGAGCGTTCGACGCGTTGGCCGCGCCGCATGTGCGTTGCGGTGTGCGTTGCGGTGTGCGGGGCGGCGGTGATAAGTCAGGGGCGGTTTGTGTGTGTTTGCCGGCTTGTGTGTGTTTGATGGGGTTTATTGGTGTGGGCAGGGGGGATGGAGGAAACCTCCTTGTCTCCATTGTGCCGGTGACCTTTGGCCTTTTGTGACTTTGAGTGAATGGGAGGAGAGAGAGAGAGGGAGAGGGAGGGAGATTTTAAATAGTGCATGAGCTCAACCCGCCCGGACACTGAAGGACAGCCGCAACATGAGCTTTCTCCGATTCACCCAAGATGCCTGTGAAGACACGCCATTAAACTGCCAGCACTCATAATGACCCCGCTAACATCTCCATTTTAAAATTTCATAAGCAGTATCATCACTTACTGCCATTATATATAAATAGATAGATATAGATATGTATCATCGCTTACTGCCATTATATATATAGATATACATACATTAATCCATCCATTATGGTTTTGATCAATCGATTCATTGTAATCTCTCTTAAATAATTACATTAAAGCGTATAACTGTGGTTCAGCAAAAGTAACAACTCACTTTAAATGAATGCTCCGTTATAAAAAGTCATTTTTTTATTTAGTTATTATCATTAATCACACAAACACACCACCTGAGCAAGGATACAGATCCTCTCACTGGCATGGCTCAGAAAGATCTTTATATATATATATTTATTAGCAGATTGTTTGATAACCTTGCTGAGCGGACTGATCCCGTGTTAACAGCTTGCTGGTATCTGCAGCCATCGGCCCCTCCAGGGAGAAGCCTCTCATTCCACAAATGTGCTCAATTAAAAAGAGCAGAGTGCTTAGAGAGGGGCAGCGAGGGGCCATTCCCTGTGCCTGTTTGATCTGGATTCCCTAATTGGTCAATGACAACACATTACCAGACAGGCGGACGCTTGATCCGCGGAGAGAGAGGAGGCTTTTGACTGCAGTGGTTTGGCCTCTCCTCCCCTCCCCTTCCATCCCATCCACCATCGTCCTACATGACCCGTCTTTGTCCGAGTGTATGTTTAGCGCAGGTTGCCGACACACACACACACGAGCATGTGATGCACTCCATGCACCAGACCTCCCCTCATCTGATCAGATCCACAACTCGCCACTTGTTTCGCTCTAATTTGCCAGCGATTGTGGTTCTGCACACGCATTGATTGCCATAAATGAATCTGTAAGCTTCTCATCTCACGTGTGGCTTTGAAGAATGTCAACGCGTCTAGGGAGGAAAAAAAGGAGATCCTCCAGAGGAGGAGACTTAGCAGATTCCTCCATCAAACACTTTTTTTTATTTTAATGCAGAATTATTTCATTCAAAGTATATTATTTCACCCGTCCTGCTGTGTGGTGATATACTACACTAAAAAGGCAAGCCAAAGTGTGGTGCGGATCACATGTTTGTAGAACAGTATGTCTCATTTTATATAATCTTACAGCGGGGCTAAAAATAACATCAAATGAATATTGAATGCCAGGACAGTGGAGGCGTTATGCAATTGAAGACTCGCGCTGTCAAACGGAGCGACAGCAGCTCCTGTCCTTTCGCACAAATATACACACAAAACATCACATAATCTCTTTCACGCGCCGGAGGAGAGAAACGGCTCGCACAAACACTCTAAAATGTGAGGAGTTGTTTATTTAGACCATTATGTATCATCAAAGGGTGCTTATTTGAACAGTGATATTATTTCTCTTCTTAAATAAAGCGATGGAATATTAGTATATAAACACACATATATATATAGAGAGAGAGAGAAGAAAAAGCTGAATTCCTCACATTTAAGAAGTTTTTGTTCGACAAAATATCTTTAATGAGCGATAAATCAATTTGCAGTCGACCGACTGATGCGCACCTTAATAATGAAGCGAAGACTTTTGGCTCCTCTGAATCGATATCGTGTATAATATTCCTATCTCGTATGTTCATGCGTGTTGTTTAGCTACAACCCATCTCCCCGCTGTTGGCGAAGAACAGAGCTCCGCATCATCCATCAGGGAAGTTGAGGTAGCTTGACAGGTGAACATAAACAATGCTGCCTGCGGTAGCATTTCCAGGAGTGCACGGGACACACACACACACACACACACACACACACACACACTGCTCAAGACAAACACGTAAACAGAGAGAGAGAGGGGTGTGTGTGAGGCAGTGAGACACTGAGGGAGAGAAAGGGAGAAAACACTGAGATCAGAGAGGAGGAGGAGGAGGAAATCAATGCTGCGAGAAGCGGGAAAAAGCTGAGAAATTCCGTATCCTTCTGTTTCAGCGCCCCGAAAAACTGCTGAACCATCAGCAATTACAGGCCGACTGGGTCATGAATCTCTCTCCACAGTGGTCTGCTCCTTCTCTCTCTGCTCGGTGATACTGCAGAGGCCATCACCTGGCCAGCAACACACACACAAATAAAACACACAAACAACAACGTGAAACTGCCGCTGCCGCAACGATTATTAATCCTCTGTGCAAATCAATTTGACACTTTGCATCTCCCTTTTCCATGACTGCAAAGTTTTACGCCGTCAGGGGCGAGCCGATATGCAAAGCGGGTTGTTTTTACAGGCGCACAGGTGAGAGCGATTCCACGAAGCAGCAGACCCGAAAACAGGTTGTCACGGCGATACAGTAACGAGCAGCCGCGGGACGAAAAAAGGCGAAGGGAGAGCGCGCCGGCACATACGTTCACAGGCCAAACGCGAGCGGAAAGTGCTGAGCATATAATTAGCTAATCCAGTAGAAAGCATAGATAGGCAGTCGTTTAATTTAAATGATTAATTAAGGGCAATAAAAAGAAAAAAAACCTTCTTTCAAAACTGCTGTCTGTAATTACAAGTGACTCCCTCCTCTCTGTGGCGGAGGATTCAGCATGTGTGTGTGTGTACGTTTTGCATGTGAATGTGTTTGTGTGTGTGTGTGTGTGTGTGTGTGTGCACGTGATTGGTGTATCTCGGTGAGAGGGAGGGAGGGAGAGAAGTCAGTTTCTGGGGCTCATTCAGCGTTAGGATCCTCGACTAATGAGATTAGTCAATAATGGATTGAAAGCAAGCAGGCTCCCCTCCCCGACACAATGACCAGACAGGCTGCCCTGTCAGCGACACATCCTCTATTGGTCGATACACACACACACACACACACACACACACACACACTCGCCCCTCAGAAAACACATCTTAAAAAAAACAGGGGCCACCTTTTTAACATACAAATTGTGTTATAATATCGAGCGGCGCCTGTTCGAGGCGGTGCTATGTGCCTCGCAGGCCGCAGACAATTCCCCGGGATTTAAATTCAAATTGGGAGTGTATCTATTCTTGATCTACAGAACATGATGGATGTTGTAGACGTTGTGCCGGGCTGTTTGAAAGCCCCCGGATCTCTCTCCAAATGAATGCTTCTTGGAGAAAACACCAAGAGAAAGATTCTCCATCGCGGAGTGTCGGGAAGGACAAACAGGTCTCGAGAGTTGAGTCCTCTTCCCGGATAAACAAAAGACATGAAACGGGCTTTAAGGCCGGCTAACAACACAAACAGAGCTCTTTTAAAAAAAAAACGCGTGAACAACCTGTTCACGAGGCTGAGATAAACCTCGCGCAAACAAGAAACGGCGGGCTGCCGCTGGCGTGCGGGACCCTTAACGCGTTTACAATAGTGAGGCGTGCATAAAGAGGAGCGCCGTGCAAACATCTCGACTGCTCGCTTGTATTCATGTTGATGACCAGACATCTGCTGGTGCAACTATTCAAACTCGCTCTGAATGAAACCTAGAGCTCTCCAAGTGTGGCGCTATTTCAATGCCCTGGGTTTCGTCTGTCAGGCACACACACACAGCGGATACACTTGATTGAGTGTGATAATAATAAGTATTTTTAGTCAACATAATCTATTCTTGTGTGCCAGGTCTCAAATTACAGCGATTTCAAATTCTTTTGATACCTCTGTTATGGAAAGCACAATAACCAATTTCATAACGTGATTTGATTGATATAAATGTGTATAAACGCAGGAAATAGTATTAAGTGTTAACCAAATCCACTATCTTGTCTTTAAGTGTCCACGTCTGATCTTATTTAACCCACTAACATACACATTGGCCTGTATGGCACCGAGGTGTGTTGGTGCTCCTGTCAGGCAGCCTCCCTGACTGGGGGTCAGCATCGCGCGGCCAAAGGTCAACCCCCTGGTAATTTGTTTTACCGCTGCCCCATCACCGTCCAAACACAAGGCTTCGTATCAGGTAAACCAATTATTATCCAACATGAATCGGAGGGCAGCGGGGTCCCACATGACCACTTCCTCTATTATTAGCAATGTGTCTCTTTCTCTCCGCGGAAAAAAACCCCCATGCCCCTGATTCCCAGCGTGTCCTCGCCGCTGCTTATCAGCCGCCAAGCGACTCATTTACCTGCGATGTGCAAATTCTGTGCCGGATTTAAAAAAGGTAATTTAACCTACATTCAGACAAGAAAATAAATTAAGCGCCGCCGTTTTCTCCCTTTTATTTTGCCTTCCTCTTCCTGTCTCAGAAGCATAAACAGCAGTCGGAGCGGAGAGCTTTCCCCCTGCTTAGTATTCAGCAGTAATTCTCCCGGGTGGACACCATGCTGTGAAGACAATCTGCATTTTGATTGGTGCACACGGGAAGTTTCCTCATGGCTCTTTAAAAGCAAAAGCAAAAAAAAAAAACAACAACACAGAACGGCCATTTAGAAATGGATTTCTAAGAATATTTAGCCGACTGCGCCGCAGAATATTAAAGAACTTGGCAAGATTTATCTTGTTTCATTAACCCGAGCCGGCGCTGACATGGGGATATGATGAGAAACTGATCGTTTGCCGCGCTCGCGACTGTGTTGGCCAACATGGAAATGCCAGCGATATATAACCCTCTCAGAGAGCCATTTGTACAATCTCACCATTAGGAGCCACTTTGTTCCTGTAGCCCCTCTGGCCTCAAACCAGGCTTCAGCCTCCGATGGCTGTAACCATGGCAACTGCCTTCATTCAACACTTGCAAATAATGAAGACAATGTGTTTTCCATTTAGATGAGCTTTTTTTTTTTAGTGCAAGAAGATATGGAGAGTCCACCCTGACTGTTTCATTAAGGGGGCTTAATAACATGATTCCTATTCCTGGATGCGCCGTACGGAGCTGAATCACGGATTAAATTGGTCTGGTGGGACGCGAGTCAATACCAGTGTTCAAGATTCAATATTATGTTCAACAACTAAACTTGAAAAGTTGTTTTTCCTTCCTGGCCTCAGTGGACTCGAGTAGGGAGAAACATCAACAACAGAAAAAAAAAAAAAAAAATGGAGGAGCGCCTCGGGCAAATGATTTAGTATCTTGAATCCCAGCAAACAAAACAAAAAGTACAAGGAAAAGGCAAATGAAAAGGAGTGTGGGCTCTTAAAGGCATTCAACAGTGTGTTGATTATATTTGAGCTCTTTTAGCTGCCTTTCCCCTCCTCTTATCATCCCTATCAGTAATTAGAACATACAAGTTAATTGCAGATATCTATAGAGTAGTTATGCAGACTTGTGCATCGATGCTGATATTTCATATGTGTCCACTATTGCGTTTAGTTACAAATACAGTGGTTTACTTTGCAATGGGTTTCATCATTTGACCGCTGTTTGTTTGTGTATTTTTTTTTTTTTTTTTTGGCCACTTGCCCACAATGGCCAGCCAGTGAAAATAACACCAGAGTTGTAATGAAAAGAGATTTATTCTTCAATTATTCATTTGTATCATTAATATCTACAGCAAAAAAGAGAAGAAGAAGCTAGAAATCCTAACAGGGAGTAAAGTGCATGGGTGTGAACATGTGTAAACAGTAATATGCTCACACATAGTGGAAAGAATGGAAAGAACTCGAGGGGCAGGAGTCTCCTTTCCACTGTTTATAGGGAAAACTCCCTGGAAGCCCCGGCAGCTCTCCAGGCCGAAATTAATTCAAGAGTTTTACAAATCACCAGGCAGGAAACACGGTGTTCTCCACTTCCACTTCTTCTCTTCTGCAGCCCCGGTAAACATTCTTTTGATTCGCTGCGTTGTTTGCTCACAAGGATAAGACACACACACACACACACACACACACACACACACACACACACAGATAGTTACTCTAATTCCTTGATGACGAGAGTTTATCTTGCCGAGTGGAGTGCAGCTTGTTGCCTCGTGCGACGTCTGTGTTAACACAAAACCCTTTAAGACTATTGACTGGAGGAGCCGCCGTCAATAGAATTCCTATGATTTCTATCCTCGCCGCTGCTGAGCTTTGTGAACCTCCAGTCTGAGGACTCTGTTCTGCCGCTTCCCTGACAACAGAGCGGTAACCTTTATATATATATGAAGAAGAAAAAAAAGGAAATATTAAAAAACAAGGGCACCACAATACCACGTCAGAGTAGGTTTGTTGCTACAACAAACAATGCGGTGAGCTCCGGCGCTCGTGTGCGCGAGGGGCCACAGTGCACCGTGATTGATATATACAAGAGATAAAACGCTGTTTGACTCCTGAATCCGCCTCCAATCACAAGCTCTCCGTGACGCACTCGCCGCACGCTATCTCCGCCACACACGGCCCTGCGCTGCTGATAAGCGCAGTCATATCTATCCCTTCTGGAAGAGTTTCTTCTGGAATAAATAAACTACTTCTAAAAAAAACGATGTTTACAGGATTTTAGTGGCGGAAACTGACAGCCAAACAGATTCTGGCAACACTTTCTAGAATATTTATCAATTAATCCAAATAGATTTGGACATTTAAAATAATTCTCCGTATCAAGCCTAGTCCCTCAGATGCTGCAAAATCTAGAAAATCCACTTCAACGTGTAGCCACTTATTACCTGCTGATTGTAAAGCAGCGTGAGGATCTTTTTTTTTTTTATGGAAAGCTTGTATGATTGGTACACTTCAGCTTTATACGCCACATGTATTTTTAATGAGACAAGCCTTCCTGATAGAGAGGCAGACCGCTGGCATGACTGACGATGCATTACATCCCTGCTTGGTGTTTTAAATATCTTCTATCCGGCTCCTTTTTATCTTTTGAAGTGATCACAAATAATGATAGCGAATTAGCTCCGAGCCGTTTTTTTGTGCTCCCGAGGCGTTTGAGAAAAATACTCTTATGAAATCATCCGTCCTCGTGGCGGACAGCGGATTGTTCTACACGTTTAAGCACAGCCTAGCTGCCTGTAGAGACGGAAGTCATTAAGTAAATGTAGTGGCACATCTTTATGTGGGGGATATCCAGCAGAGGCATCGCTAACTCTTCTTTCTCTTCAATGTCACACACAGGAAAAGCACTGTCAAGGCACTTCCCAGTGTGGACACCGTGCGGCAAAAGGTTACCGAAAAAAAAAACACAACAAAATTGAAGACTGCAGGTGAATTTTGATGAATGTTGGACCTCCACACACACACACACATTATTTCCAAACCACCACCGGAGTGGGACGGAGGCTGCAGCGGAGCCCGTAAGAGACCACCAGGTGTGACCTATTCATTATTTACCTACAGAGGCAGGCTAGCGGTGTGTGCACGCTGTGCACAGCCCTCCCTTTGTAGGAGAGATGTGTCGGGATCAGATGAGAGAGGGCACCTTTGTGGATAGACATCTTTGTTCACAGCCCTGCCTGTCTGTCGCCCCTTTTTGCTGCTCCTCGCGCGGACAAACGGACAAAAATGCATCCGTGTTATGTTTTGTCCGACATGATTCCACTTTATTTAGTTACTATTCACGGTAAGCTGGGATCAGAACATCATTTATATCTTCCCAGATGGTCACCATGTCAGATTAGGAGATTTAACCCAAGAGACGTGTCAGACCATCGACTAATAACGAGCACGACACGCAAAAGGTCGTTGGGCGGCGAGAACAGGCTGGACCAGCACTCGTCTTCATTGACATGCTATTTTCTTTCCAGCCAACCGTCGATCGAGCGCGTAGCCGAGCTGAGAAAACACGCCTACAGATGTACGGATGACATCTCGCACAACTTCAGAGCAGAGCGAGCTCGCCAAAAGGTTGCTCCCTGTGAGGATGGAGAGCACGGCAACACGCGACCGAGGATATGAAATGTTGACAGATGGGAAATAAGCCTTATGTCAATAAGAAAACTGCACCAGGGACGGGCTCATATCAGCGATCACTTACGTAAACTCTGCGCCGAGACACTTGAGATAAAAGCCCTTAAGTGGAGCTATTTTGATGGCTTCGGGGAGGACCACCTTCCTAACAATGCTCCGGTTCTATCTAGTGTAAACTCTATTCTATTCTACTTTCTTTTATCTTCCGTATAACCACAACACTAGTGGAGACAAATGGCTCTTCCACGGACAACTTGGCACGGGTTCACACACATCAAGGGTCATTAAGGCACCTGACAAAAGCTTTCATTTAATGAATTTGTGTAAAAGAGTTCAGCCTCTTTCGGGTTCAGACAGCGTGTGTGTGTGTGTGTGTGTGTGTGTTGGGTTGCAGTGTGTGAAGGAGCCTGGCTTCATTTCTCCTTTTAACACCCTAATGACTTTATTGTTTCATCCTTATCCGGCCTCCTGAAGGTATTACCATATAAACACCTGTGTTATCAAAGCACCGCAAACAATTTCCTGGATAATTTAACAAAGATGCGATTGTTGATTCGCTATGAGCTGTTGTGACTTATGATTGTGTGAGTGTGTGTGTGTGTGTGTGTGTGCATATTTTGAGATATCTATTTTCTCTCTCTGTTTGTCAGTATGTACTCTTCGGATATATCTGTTTTCTGTGTGGGTGTTTGTCTCCGAGTGCATTTTGTGATATCCATTTCATTTCATGCCGCATGTGTGTGTGTGTGTGTGTGTGTGTGTGTGTGTGTGTGTGTGAGCTTAAACCTGTCGGAACCTGGCTACAGCTGGCCACTTTGCAGCTTCCAAATGTGGAGGAAACTATGTGTGCGTTGCCTTAAATGGAGGCTGTTTTGGTGAAGAGGGGACAGAGCGAATGTTCTGCATTACCATCATGCTTCATGCAATCTGTATCAAAAACCCCGGGTGAAGCAGGCAAAAAGGGAACACTTGCATAACGCAGGAGCCTGATGTTACCCTGCAGAATTGGACCTCTCTACTCTTTTTTTTTTTTTGTGTTTTTTAACCCCCCTGCCCTCCTCCTCCTCTCTGGTTCTCCCTCATTCTGTCTTTGACTCTCTCTCTCTCCCCCTCTCCCTTCCTCTCTCTTAGTCACAGGGGTTGGATTGTTCTGCTAAGGCTTGGCAGAGGCCGCGGATGGGAAAAGTGCAGGGGAGGCAGCTAACACTTCCTGCCTCCCTGAATCAGAGAGTTAACCTTCACCGAGGGCACAATGGCTTCTCGTTAGCGAAAACCACCCCACATGCCGGCAGCCTGTTCCCGTCCGCTGACCCCTTTTGTGTGACTCCGTCCTCTCTCGGACTTCGTGTCCAACCGATGCTGCACCTCAGGTCCGCACAATGCAGGAGGTTAATATGTTGTACAGGAATTACTTAAAAAGACAGCTGTTATCCATATTTCCATATTTCATATCCAGAAGCTAAAGATTAAGCGCTGGTATTCTTCCTCTAGCTATTGAGAGAAGGGGATTGCGGTTCAATTCTTGATTTGCACTCTATAAAGTGATGTCAATCACAGTTTTCATAAAATGGACAAATTCTGAAATATTCTGCTGTAAGTAATAAAGAGGAGTTTAAATTTGATGTCTTTTAAGTGAGAGGACTTTATCTTAAAAGCTTGGAAAATAGGCAAGAATGTTGATACATAAAACACTTTCATTATGTGAAAATAGCCCTTTTTTTAGTTCTGCTGAAGACATTAACGTCTGAAAATGTTGTGCGCTTTAGTGTTCTTTATTTTTGATGCGGTATGATTTGAAAATGCACATGGTTTATATCCATCTGTGGTGTCATGTAAGCCCACGTAAACAGGGGATATTTATATAAAGACATGATAAGTAATTTAATCATCATCAGTTTATTACTATTATGTTTATAACCGGTTAATCGTTTCAGTCAAAATAAGAGAAAAATTATCTGGTTGCAGCTTCTCTAATGCAAGAATGTACTGTCTTTATTATTTATTGTCTATTTTATGATTTTTTTTGGACTGTTGGGTAGAAAAAATGAGACATTATGGTTTTTTGACATTTTAGACATAATAATAATAACAATAATTAAAAAAAGGCCTTCAAATGACACAAACAGTGGCCTCCTGGGTGAAAGTCCTGTGTTTGTTTGACTCAACCCTCCACCCCAGCCTCCTTGCTATGTGGACTTGCTTTGTGCATCGGTATCAGAGGGTCTTGTGCATTTGAGTGGGAGTGGGAACATGTTTCAGAGTGGGACAGAACCACTGCAGAAACCAGTGACATCACCGGTCCAACACTTAAAGAGGTGGACTCAAGCTTGTTAACCCGATGGAGATACGAAGTGAAATGATGTGGGCCAAAGAGATGACAAAGTACAAGGCTGAATTTGCCAAAAATGAGTCACTACAGTGAAAAAAAAGGAAAGGATGGAATATGGTGGTGAGTACATGGTTTCTCCCTTGTTTTCCTCTCATTTTCACTGACAAAACAACAAGCATGAACAAGGCTAGCCTAGGAGAAAATAAAGCATTGATTTTGCACACTGCCCTCTCTACTGCAGAGGACTCCGATCAATAGGCTCAAGTAATACTCTGCACAAGTTTAATGCTTGAGCTGTACAGAGGCAGACGAGTGCTTTGTCTGGAAATTATTCCTCTTTTTTATTGCACCAGCACCGCCGTTAGAAAGCAAAACAAAAGCAACCAGATCTGCTTAAAGAAACGGCGGCGTGCATTAGGAAGACCAAAGCTCTACGCTCGGCGGAGGGATCGTTGCGAGGCGGGCGGATCGCGCCGTGGTCAAGGGTTCATCAAAATCAATGGAGGAAGTTACATGTGTTAGCCACTTTGTAGGGTCATCAGGAAAGGAAAGCGAGAGAGAGGGGGCGAAGGAGGTCAGTCCGTCCGGGGAGAGGGTCATACCGTCAGCCAGGAGTCGACCAGAGAGGTGACCTCCAGCTGAGGTTGTGACCTTTGACACGGAGCGCTACCAATGCTGGAGAAACAGACAGCCGCTCTCCATGAACCGACTCAAGCATTCTTTTAAGTAGTGATAGAAAACTACACACAGAAGGGGATGTCTTTCGGACGTTGTGAGAGACGGATGGAGTCCACTAATGAGGCGATGACTGAGCAAGAGGGGAATCTGAAGAACTGAAAAGAAAAAAATGCTCCTCTTTACCCTGCAAAACTTTCATTTCCTGACTGCTCACTTTTCCCTTTTAAGGATCCTCCAAAGTCAGCGAGAAAAAACCCCTGCGTCACCTGTAAAACATTAAAAAGCGTTGACCCAGAGATTTGAACACTCATTAAGCGTTTTAAAGTGGAGAATTCTCTGAGATCCCCTCTCTCAGATGTTTCCCTCCGTGTCAACCCAATGGTATATCAAGTTCAGGAAATTAGCCAGTTCCTGTTGGGGGAAGAGGAGAGAGCTGAGAGAGGCCCAGCAGTGTGTTTTTTCTTTCTTTTTTTTACTACAACGCTTCTCAGGCCTGTATTACATCCTGAAAACAAAAAAATCACACCGGTTCCATGCTTGTGTGTTAGTCCGAGATCATTAAAAATCCTGGTACATGAGGAAAATGTCCAGCTCATTGAAATCCAAAAACTACATTACCTACTTGTCTTCATGAGTGCAGCATTTATATACAATTTTCACAGCACAATAAATTGCATCTCAGATCTCAGGCCCGCTCGACACCTTACAAACGCAGAGATCCCGTCAGGTTAGTTCCGTGCGAATAATACGGCCATTAGGTCATTTAATATCCTCTAGATAAATTGCTGTGGACCCCTGAGACCACAACTGCTGTCCACACATCAGGAACCAATCAAAGGGCTTGCCTGGTCACGGTAAAGATTCTGCCGGGCTTGAAGCGGCAACATTTCTCCAGGGAAATAGCGAAAAGGCCAAATAATCAAAGACACTCTGCCACTTCCTGCCCTTTATCGGTCCAGAGCATCTCAACGGGGCCAAGTCGTGGGCTGTGATGAGGTTAAGGCGGCTTTCCTTCGCTCGAAACCGAATTAAAGGCGGGCACGGTTTACGGCGCGGACGGCGGGAGAAGTTTGACCCACTGAGCGGTCGGATGAGTGACAGCGCCACCGACGCCGCCGCCACCAGACTGGGTTTGGCATGTCACACAACTGTGACCCCTGTCGCAGTAGCAAACCAGACACACACACACACACACAGACCGTGTGGTTGTAGGTTGAAACCCTAACCCTGCTGTTTCCATTGCACTCTTCAAACAGACAACTGGCCCCTGCAGCATGTGGTGCGAAAAGCTTTCCCATGCGTGAATGAGCAAGCGCACACATACACACCAAAAAACAAGTTCACGTGAGAAAATGGAAGTCGTTTTCTGATTATTTTTTTTTTTTTTTCGCCACAGAGAAGCCCCTCAAAAGTCAGAAGTCAGGACTCTGGGTAGAAAAACGAGCTGACCGGGGCCTCCGGAGCGGCTTGAATCTGCACAGTGTCTTTTTAAACTCTATTGACCGGCAGCCGTCGAGGCAGACCCTGGCATGCTGCAGCTGAAATTAGGTTAGGAGAAGTCATTTGTCTTTTGTGGAGGGAGAGAGAGAGGGAAAAAAAAAAAAAAAAAAACGGAGGCTGAAGAGGCCAGATTGAGCAGGAAGGCTGTTAAGGGGAAGGGGTTCATGCAGACTAACATCTGTGATATTTCTTCACTCCATACTCGTTCTCCCATCCCCCTTGCCTTGGGTGTGCCAAATGCTAAGGTGGGGCTTACAAAAACAGCAAGGAGCGAGGGTCATTTTTTTTTTTTTTTTTTGGTGAGCACAAGTGTTGTGCGTGGCCATGAGGTCCCTCAACTTTTTTGGGAGACAGAACTTTTTCTTGGTGAAAACAAGCCGTTTTCAAAGTCTGTCAGACATTGTGCGTTAGACCGAGAGAGCCTTAAATGTCTTCATTATTCATGATTTCCAGTCACAAGCTGAACGGTAGAGCACTACAGTTAAGCTAAAATGAGACATGGAAAGTCGGTATCACTCAGTGCTGGATTATTTTGAAAAGTCAGCAGTAGCTAACATTGACTCAAGTTCCACTGATCTCTATCCAAAGTATATACCTTCTCTTGTTTCAAGGCCAGCAAGCTGTGAAAATGACAGTTATTTAATCAGTTTTCCAACAGCGAAACACATTATATAACATTGCTTATCCTTGATATTTCCAGGTCATGATGTAGAGAAAAGAGTCTTAATTTAAAGCTTATATTCTATAGAGTTGTGCAGAGATGACATGTTTTTGTTGGCCAACCCCAGAAGTTAACATCGCACAAAAAGACAAGCGGATTTTTCCCCTCAATTGAGGATAATTGCAGAAAATAAGCTCTGTAGCAAACACAAGGTTATTTTCTCGCCTGATAAATTATTAAAACTTAATAACAGCTTTTATATAAGCTTAAAAACAGGTGTTTTTACAAGTTAATAAATCTGATAAACACTAAGTGATAACAGAAGATGCCGAAGAACAGTGGGAACTGTTTCACTATAGGAACAATAAATCTAAGATTAAATCAAATAATCTGTACACTGAAAGGCAGTTTGAAATGTGATACAAAGAACAGGATAAATGTCTGGTGTATCCACAAAATATAAATGTATTTCTATCTCATATCTGTACAAAATTCAATTCAAAGTAGTCTATAGAAAAATATGTTTTGTCATGCCAAGGTTGTAATTGAATAGCTTTAATATTAATTAATATTTTAATGCAATAGGAGGTCAGTTTTCTGGGCAACCAGGGCAAAAAAATGTGAATTTCTTAAATCACAACTGTTGTAAATCAAAAATGTTTACAAAAGCAAAGGGGCAGAGCTATCGGTGATAACTGCTCATGGATAACCTGTAATTTTGGCTCATGAGGAGAGCTAACAAGCTAACTAGCGTAGCATGCTAACAGCTCATCCCTGTCTGACATTTCACCCTGATGGTTTATTATCTCGGCCTCTTCCCAGGTACAGCACAACCACAAGCCGCCCCTGCTTGCTTGAACAGATACTTACAGCTTGTTGGGCTCGCCCACTTCACCTCTCACACACACACACACACACACACACACACACACACACACACACACACACACACACACACACACACACACACACACACACACACACACACGGAAACACAAAGCCTCTCTGTACTCTAATCAAATTACTTGCTCCTTGTTTTCTTACAGTGGGGGTAACAAGAAGTGCAGGCTTTGCTAATAAGCAGCTAGCAGGGTGCCTGCAATTTTCATCTAAGTACACTCAAGATTTTTGTGACCTTTTAAACGCTAAAATGAAACATGTTGCCAAATTTCTCCATCGAAATACATGTGAAAGTGAAAACAGCTGCCCGTCTCCATAATGCACGTTCGTCCGGGCGGATTTTTCACATCAAGCGACGGTCCGCGTTGTTAAGCCTTCCGATCTTATAGCGAACATAAACATTTAAGGCATTTTAGGATGTGCTAATGCGCTGATTCATAAAGCCGCAACCAAACGCTGGGTCTATAAAAATGGAACAAATAAGTGAAAAATAGTCATCACAATTTCCCAGAGGCCCGAGGCAATATCTTCTGCGTTTCGTTCAGTCCAACCAAATTATGTTTAATTTACAGTTATTTAAAAAGTTGCTTGTAAATTTGCCCTTTTTAGAAGCTGTTTCACTGCTTTTTTTGCTTACTTATTAGCAGAATTGCTGATGAATTTTCTATTTAATTGATTAATCAGCTAATCATCAACCCCCCCCCCCCCCCCCCCCCCCCCACACACACACACACACACACACACACACACACACACACACACTTCCGTGACAGCACCGGTCTGCTGTAAAACACTTTGCCGTTGCCACCTTGTCCTCCCGTCAGGAAACATTGTCTGCTGGCTCAGATGGTGCCTCCTGTATCCAAGATGAGACCACCCCTCCTTTCCCTCCCTCTTAGCCCTTGTGCCCCCAACCCCCCCCCCTCCCCCCTCCTCTCATGGTTGAGCCCACCCCAAAGGGGGGTTGAATTTAATAAAGGCTCCCTCAGCCACATGCTAAAAAGGTATGCAAATGTGCAGGTCCTTCTGTTTTCTGATGTCTCCCCCCCCATCCAACTGACTGCTCTTCTCTCCAAGCCAAAGCCAAACAGAGAGAGAGAGAGAGAGAGAAAAGGAGGGAGAGTTTGGGTGTTTGTTTTTCAGGGGAATGGATTATTTTGTTAGGACCGCTCTTGGGTATTTGATCTGAAAAGCTATTACGATGATTGCGATTCAAATTAATTACATTATGAGCTACAGGAGCTGAGAACGAGGTACTTGACGTGCTTCCTTGTGGAGAGATGAAAAACCAAAACTCGCCGCTCACACGTCCGATAATTCCTCAAGTGCGAATTAAAAGATGAAATTAACATTGCCCGCGAAATTGGTAACCTTGGGGCCGTCATTAATAAACAGAAATAATACAAATTAAAACACCCTTACATATATGTGATTTAAAAAAAAACCAATATTGACTTCTCCAGCTGTCTGCTGCTGCAACCTCCTCCTCCTCCTCCTCCTCCTCCTCCTCCCACATTTCAGTGATCCCTATCGAATACAAAGGGCCCAGCCTTTGCATGGCTACCATGATGACCCGTGTTCATGAGGAGGTGAGAGCTGATCATTTTGTTCCGATGTAGTGAGCCGTGACAGGCAGCAGTGCGGGAAGGAGGACGGGAAGGAGGAGGAGGAGGAGGAGGAGGGGGGGAGGCCACAGAGGGACCGACCAGAAGCAGAGAGAGCCAGGCCAGACTGAGGGGACCAGCCTTTCCTGCTGCTTCCTTCCCGTGCTCTTGGCCAGCTGAGCAATCAGGTCACCTCTCTTTCCCGTGTCGCTTCTGGTCAATTGTTCTCCTCCCTCTCTCTCTCTCTCTCTCTTCTCTTCTGCTCTCCCTCTCTCTCCCTCCTCTCCTCCCAGTGCCACAGCCTGCAGCTGTTGCGGCTGATGTCATTTTTCTGATAGGATTTTGTCTGTGCCTGCTTGTTGGTTTACGCCTCTCTGCCTAAACACATGCAAACATGACGAGGGCTCATTTAAACGGGCGCATGCTGAGGATCCTTCATGTGGGACGCGCGGCGGCGGCGGCGGGAGGAGCGAGTGCAACGCCGCTCTCATGCAAACCCGAGACGATATGCAAAGTCAGATTTGCTCTTCCTGGTTACATTATGAAAAAGAGGCTCCCATAACTCTGCAACAACACGAGAGGGAATATAATATAACACAGCCACTTTAAAAAAACAAAACAAGAGATCTCCATTCATGCTAGCACGCTCCCAATGTTTGTTCTTGACCCACACTTGGCAAGACTAAGGAAGGGAACAGGAAGTACACAAACATGCCCTTTTGACCTCCCGCCACCACCGTTCAGAGAGTACAGCTAGTTCTTCATGCTAAATATAAGCCCATACTCCTACTGTAAGCAGCGCCGCATCTATACCGAGCTGCATTTACAAAACAATATCAAGGCTTCATCCTGAGGGTGTCTCAGGAAAATCCACTGCAGAATTTAATACAGCGCTCGCTTCGAGCTATTAAGAGAGACAGAGAGAGAGGGAGTTGCGGTGATGCTAGCTGACAGTTAATTCCCAGCTTTGCGAAGATTTACTCCAACATGGTCGTGATGAAAACTCCCTTTTTCCACGCAGAGTTCGCTGGGAGACTCGGAGACGGATTAGATCACGTCTCAGCTTGTTCAAAGACCAGGAATATTTACATTATTGGCTCAGATGGCATCCGAACGACTGCATCAAACCCCCATCGAGGACAGAACGGGGCATGCCTGCAGATTTGGCACATTCTGGTTCTCTCTAAACAGAGATGAACATGATATTCACAGCCTTTCCCCCCCCCCTCCCCTCCTCCCCTCCCCAGTGGTAATGTATCCGAAAATGAGCAATCTCACAAGATTGAACAGATTCTACAAATGGCAATCTGTTGAAACTGAGAAAGGGCTAAAAAAAAATAAAAAAAAGTCTGTATGCATGTGTAGCAATGAGACACAACTGTCGTCATGACCTTGAAATAACTGCCACTTATGAAAAGCTGTTTTGGTATGAGAGACACCGATTATAGCCCATTTCTAGGCCAGCACATAATCAGTGTCCAAGTTCCGAATCAATGACCTACTTCCGAGCACATACACACAGATCCACTGCACATACGCTGCGAGGCAAACTCTCTTTTTAACGGCTTAATGTGGAAGCCAAATCGTGCCGACACTTTGTTTTGATCTGACAATTTATCGGAGTGGAGATGTTTAGAAACACAAATGAGGGCAGCGTGATTTCATAACAGCAGGCAGAGTGGCGGCGGCGGCCCGCCGCGGAGCTGCTTGTGTTATTTTGACACTGGCTGGCAGTGAGTTGGGGGGGGGGCGGCACCGGGGTCACGAGCGCCAGTGCTTCACTAGTGAGAGCAGATCAGATCTGACCTGGATAAAGTGGAGAAACAGTCGGCGCTGACTTCCTCGCTGTGAGGAAATGTGAGCGGCGGCTTGGTTGGCGAGGTCAGGACTAGCCCCAGTATGCCGGTTCTTAATACAGGGTGGGCTATTTACAGCTACGCCCCCCCCCCCCCCTCCCCACTTTATAACCCCTTCCAGTGGATTCACCAACATGCAGCTCCCATGCAGACAGATGGAGAGACTTTTCAGAGCATCCAGCTCCTGCCCTCACCCTTCCCACGAGACAATCTTCTGACTTTATTTTAGAAACGAGATGTTATTCGACCCCTGTGGGTGCAAACATTCGAGACGAGACAGGGAGGCTAAATGTGCGGTCGCCGTACGTACACATGCTTCTGTCATGTGGAGCCGCCCCAGACAGGCTGCAGGCTGATGGAAAAACGGACCGGCAGACACGATTTAATGAATGGAGGACACCGGACTACATGTGCGTTCATGGCTTCCCTATTTTAAAAGGGTCACTTCCCCCAGATTACAAAAACAAGCATATTTTCTCACTTAAAAGGGTGGATTTACATTTCCAAACATTACCCACATGTACAGTAAACGAGTTATTAATTGCTGTAATCATTCCTCCAGATACGGTCCCTTAATGCACCTCTGGTGGAAGTGATGGAGGAGCCTAAACCAAATCCACATTCTTTTATTTCTGCTAAAGAAGCATAAAAAGTCCAGCAAAAGCTAATATGAGGCTTCAGCAGGCTGCGTTAGGCAAATCTAGTCTTTTTAGTTCAATACTCCCCCTTTGTGTTTCCCCAGACAGCGCTTCCTTGCCGAGCTGCTGCGGAGGGACAGTGAAACAAAGGGAATTTTGTAAGATATCCACTTGATTTTTCCGACTGCTGGAGAAATGCAAACGTATCCTTTAATATAATAGCCACACAGACAATAGAAAACCTCACACGGAACTACTTTCTGGTCAAGAAATAGTCCCTGTGATTGTTGACAATAAGGTCCCGTACATTATCCAGAGTAACCCTGACAGTTTCTGTTGAATTTCATACAAATACCAAAAGAAAAGGAGGCAGATATCCGGAGGCAAGTGTGAAATATGTTTTAGTGGTTGAACCAACTCTTTAAACACACCTTTTGTCATTTAAATCTTTTTTTTTTGTCACTTTTCAGAAAGGTATGACAGACATCAGATGAATTCTGCGAGCTGAAAACGTAATTGCAGGTATGTGGTATGTACGCCGGCCTGCCCAGCCATCAAAAAGGAGCCTAAGGCTGTTACATATTTTGACGCACCCCTCCATCTCTGTGTGTGGCGTTTAAGCCTGCTCATTCTCCGGGGAGCATTGATTCAGCATAATGACTTTTGTGGGAGAAAAAAGAAAAAAGGAGCCCTTTTCCACAATGGCCGGCCTCATCTTGTGCCACACTTATTATCAGGTTTAGACAACACAGGAGCAGAATATGAACAGGAGTAGAGTACTCCTCCCCAGGTTGCTTTTTGTCACTGAATAACAAAAAAACATTATATTGAAATGTTATATAAACAAAATCAATTGTTCATGTTCATGCATGGTTTCACAAAACTATTCCTCCAGCCCAGAGAAACAGGCACGAAATTAGTTTGGCTGAGTGTGAATTAGTGGAACGGTTTTGGGGGAAAGTGATGATGTTTTTTTTTGTTTTTTTTATCAATGAAAAGGCAGACAGAGTTAACTAGTCAACCGTGCTTTTATCACTCCAAAGACTAATTGAATGACTTCCTTTCTCCAAACTGTCCAGGTCTCCAGCAAGGTTAAATGGGTATATCCTGCTGACCCCGTCGTTCCCCAGTTCCACCTTAAACATGACCTGCTCTGGTTCTTGCACTGCAGCTGAAGAACTACTGGACTCCTGTACTGTTTGTCCAGCTTTCTTAGGTATATAGATAGTACTTCGCCCAGTAGAAGTAGTATAATGCTATATATTGTGTCTGTTAGCACATAGATCCCAAGAAATGTGATGGAATTCCACTGTGTACCATATAAATAGATGGCTTGGAGCAAAGTGGGTAACTCAAGGAGCAAAGATTAATTTGAAAGTAAATGAGAAGGGAAAAAAAGAGGCTTTTGGTCCGAATTGTTAGAAATGAAGCTCATGTCAAGCACACAATTAAAAAACATATTTGCAAATAACCAAATATCAGAGTTGGAAACAAGACAACAGCATTAAGAGCCCCTGTCATGCCGAGGGCATTGTAGTCAGACGACGACCTCGACGCTGTTTTTCTGGTGAAAAAGCAGAACAAATGGGGATTACAATATTTGAGGAAACAGAGCCTTTCAGTTGACCTACATCCCCCACAGAGACTCCAAATTATAATCCCAGCATACATGCTCGGCTATTGAATTTTCAGATTCTGTATCGGCACCATGAAATTGCGTTAGATGGCAGCTAAATGGGTAAAAATCAAAGTCCGGCGCAATAATCCATTAGTGGTTCTAGAGATGGTGGCGTTATTCTGAAATAAAAATATGCATTTTAGTGAGCTAAATGCATAAATGTTGTAGTTGAGGCTTTCTGGGCGTTTGGAGCTTTAACCCGCCTTTAGGTTATTTATTGTAAATAGGTTTCTGGATGAGTGTGAACGTTTTTTTTTTAAAAAGGAGAAGTGCAAAATACAGTCCCGCTTCCTTCTGTTTTTCTTTTCAGAGTCAGGAATAACCACAGGTTGGAAGCAGATTCACACGTTTATTCTGCTAACAACGGCAGTATGTTTAATAAATAACCTTATTTTGAAAAAAGAAGAGCAAGCTGTACGAAATGATTCATGTTTGTGTCAAGGATTACATGTTTTTATGCCTCTATGAGATCTCCTTTTTCAAGATTCCTTGCCTAAAATAGGCAACAATAACAAAGAGTTGCACACTAACAGAAGCTGTATTATAATGGCTTATTTCTGCATCTCCTTTTAGGTCTTATAGTATCTGTGAAGCCTTGCTGTACAAATACAGATGATCACTATATAGATCACTGTGTGTTAGAATAGAGCCTCCTGTGTGCGTCGGAGAGAGAGAAAGAAGAGGGAGCGAGTGCAGCTTGTCGTATGTTTACGAAGCTTCAGGAAATGCCAGGACGGACACGCCGAGTCTCCCGCGCTTCAGGCGCATGTGACTGGAAACACACAGTGGCCAGATTGTTTGCATGTTTTCGCTCAGGGCCGCGATAAGAACGTTTTGCTTGGAGAGAAACATCAGCGCAGGAACTCGGCGTCTGAATCCGGACCCGACGACGGGGAGGTGTGGTCTGGTTCGGCCTGCTTAATCCCTCATTAAAGATTTTGAACGCTCAGCCATCCTGCTAATTTGCATGATGACTCCAGCGTTTGTGTCCCCGTAGCGATCCGGCGCAACTAGCCTCCGTTGGCTTCCTGCTCTCATCACATTAGCATAATGCAGATGCAACCGGAGTCAGTAACCTTGCTGTTGCTAAGCACTATTTACAGCAAAATACACACCAAAGCTGTGAGAGCTGCAGTGCTCGACAGTTTTTCTTTAGTAACCTGCTTTAGTGCTTCTTCTCGTATACATCATATTGTGTGTATATTATTGTTCAAAGGAAGCATAAAGGAAGCATATTGACCCCTAAAAACTTCAGCATAACACAAATCCATGTGATAAAGATTTATAGACTCCGCTGAACTGAAATTGTATATTTGACCCCAGCTTGTTTACTCTTTTAACTCTTTGGCCCGGTTCTTTCTCCACAGAATAAGAAAAGTATATGAAACTGAAAGAAACTGTTTCTTTGCTGAAGTCGAAGTAGAAAAAGACAAAGTTCTCATTCGGGATCAAGAGGATACCAAAGCAAATAGTTTCCCCCTTTCCTAACAAACACAAAAACATTTTCGATTCATCAAAGTGCTCCACCGTCTCTATAAAGGTCAGTGGAAACCTGACTACGGATCATTATGAAACTCAGCCTTTCCCCCTCCTGAGCTGTTAAAGCTAAACAGTGGTGGCAGAGATGTAAATATTGTGAGCAAAGGCTCTAATCTTTTACCTCTTCATTTCCTTGTGTAATAAATATTTAGGCATGTCAGTTTGACACAAAATGTTCCAGATTGCACAGAATGAGAGACAAGGTAGAAGCTGTAATATCCTTGTTGATGAATTTGAGAACTAAGAGGAAAAAAAACCTTGGTGCTGCCATAAAATGCTTGCACCCATCGCTCCCTTTGTGTTTGTGCCTGGCACGCAGAGAGCCGTCTGGCTGGACTTTTGTGCATTTTCTGCTTTGATAGTCTCGCATCACTATTAATCTCTCACAAAGATGCTATTAAAGATGTCATTAAATGTGGTGTCCTGCAAAAAAAAAAAAAAAAAAAAAGCAGCCAGTCTGAATAATTAATTCCTCCCGTTCGTGCTGCGGGGACTCGTCTGATCACAGCTCAACCCGGTAACACGCTCTGTTATGATTGGCTAAAGCAAGGTCAGTATCTTAGGAGACCTCGCTCTAATATCCCGCAGCAATTAGTGTCGGCTGTGCGGATGTTGCACGTGTTATTATGCGATAGGGCAACGAGGGCGACCGCAGGTAGGGACTTAACGGTGCGTCTGAATGCCGTCGCCGGGCAAAAAGATGGTTTATTGAAAGACTCGGGGAAGAAAACGTGTCATAAAAGATAAAGCACTGAGCCTTACCGTTCTATCATTGTACTTATTTCTTACAAATATTGAAATTTCATTGAAAATGTGACATTAAAATGTTTTTCTACACGTATTAAAATATGTAAATGCGAATTCTGGGCCTATTGTTAAGGCATATTCAATTAAATATCATATGGCAACATTCTACAAGTCATTTTCAATGGAAGCCGGTGGAATGAAGCTTCAAACTGATGCCCAACACTATTTCCGGCGCTCCAATGACACATAGCGTCAACCAATCACATGATTTTGTACTACAGAAGCGATTCAGTGGCAGCGTAGCAGCATGAGCAGCGTAACACAACAGTCTGTGTTCACTGGGAAGCCAGTGAGGGATCATGCAAATCCTACAGGTTGAAGGGTGCGACTGTGTGGAGCGGTGTGTGAAATGTGACCGCATGTCCGGCAAAGAGAAGCTGCTAGAGAACCAACCGGCGGTCCACATCCTCCCCGGGACAACAGCGTTGAGAGTTTGCAGCAAGAAGAAGAAGAAGAAGAAGAAGAAGAAGAAGAAGGCGGAGGCGAGGGGAAACTGCCGTTCCCATTAGAATGAAAAAAAAAAAAGGGAACAATGCAGGAAAACACACAGTCATAAGAAAAGACCACTGTCTCCATCAAAACACACAGGCAACAAAGGAGTCAAACAGAGAGTCCCAGTGAAACGTCTGAGAGATGGACACTGAACAAGATCGCCATCGACTCCGTATGAGTCGCTCCATTGTGAGGCACGGAGCGCACGAGTCGAGTTGCCAGTGAATCAGAGCAGTCAGCTGCCATCCACCACCTCCGGGCAACAGGCCTCGTCTCGCACAGGACCGCAGACATGTGACCGGCGGTCTCGTGCAAAAAAAAAAAAAAAAAAAAAACGCCCCGTTACTGTACTGCGAGTCATTCACGGCGAGCTCTCGGAAAAATGTTTCTCTCGTGGATTTAAACGCCGTTTTTTTTCCTCTCGGTTCAGGTCATATACGGCCGTGATGTCGGCACGGAGACGGCAGGTGTTCGTAAATCTACGGGCGACTTGTAATTTACAGGCTGCTGGCAGGAGGGTGCAGTGACATCAATACTGCAGCAGGAATTGTCTGAGGTCTAGATGAGGACACCAAAATATCCCACCACCCCCCCCCCCCTGCTCTGACAGCAATACACGTGCAGCTGTCTAAATATTGCTTCTCCCTTCTTCTGCTCTTCATCTCGCCATTCCTCTGCTCCTCTCTCGCCTTTTCTGTCCCGGGACGAGTTTAGGAGGACAACTGTTCCACGGGGCACGACTGGGGATGTCCACATTTGGTGCTCCGTTGTGTCATGTCATCAGTCCCGCGTGAGGAGGGGGGAGTAACTCCTCACCGGGCTCTGAGCTATAACCAGCCGCACACCTGTGCTACCAATTAGCTCGCCGCTAACCACAATTAGATTATTCCTAATGCAAGTAATACTTTTCCGTACAAAGTCGCCACTAAATCACTGCATTCATTCGGCTTTTAATGCAACTTGTGTATAACATACCAGGGCAAAGCTAATCTCATAAAAATAAAAAGCATTTAAAGTCCCGTGCTCTCGACTTCATTACCGGCCCGGCTTGCTCCCCAGGTGCATGAATGTTTCATGGTCACCCTGCTGACTGCTCCGCCTCCTCCCAGAGGAAGCTCCAACTCCACTGTCACTTGCACTCACTTACACTCCGCTACCGTCGTCATCATCAGCCATTAGTCGGGGGAGGAAGGGGAGGGGGGGGGGGGCATAAGACAGCTGCTTCGCCTTGATGACTCAATCATCCCCTTCAGTGGGATTAGCATCAGTATCATCATCCTCATCATCGCCTTTGATCCCCCCCCCCCAAAAAAAATTACCAAACAACTCTCAAATTGATGGCTATCAGCCCGTCTGCAACAAATTCCTGAGCTTTCAGTGAGATCCGACTTCATTGTGCGGCACTCAGTCATGCTGCAGAGCTAGAAGAGATAAATTGGTAATATCTGTCATATTTCATATCAAAGCCTTCAAAATGTTATTTCACAGTTTTTTTTTTTTTTTTTAAGGTCGCAAACTGTTGCACAGCATATCTGTAAACACCAAAGCATCTGTTCTTCTTGAGCTGTGGCTCGGTTTCAGATCTTTTTAATGAGGTAAATTGTATCTATTATAGTACATGTTTGTAGTATTTGTAGCTGGTTGAGGCGGAGCTAACACTAAAGGAACAGTTTGACATTTTGTGAAAAGCATGCAGTTATATGATCAATACCGATGTCGTTACATTGTCGCATTGCTTTCACATCGTCATTTGATGCATTACTATTATAAAAATATTGGTTATAGATGCTTTGACCACTTAATGTGCTGTTGAGTAAAAAGTAAATAAAACTGTCAAATAAATAAGGCTATGAAGTAACATAAAATGGGAGTAAAAAACATGATAAAGATTAAATTACAGCTCCTTATATGTGTCATCCCGCTGGAAATAAACGTTCAAGCTCCAGACCAGCTGATGGGCTAATTCATGGCCACTATCATCATTTCATTAGCTTCACCCAGGCATTTTACAAATAGAACATTTAGCAGAAGCTGCGTGGAGTCAAGTCAAGCTTGTTGGGTCTTGGCTAGATTCTACAACAAGAATGTACCAGACCTAATAAGATCACAGGAGCTGCTTTCACTGACGGAGAGAAATGCAATAATACGGCAGCAACAGGCAGGAGGGAGAAGGAGGAAAAAAAGGCTTGTTAATGTGGTCGTACTTCAACAAGTGTTCTTAAAAAAAACATGTACGCCATGCAATTTATTAATATGTTGGCTTATGAAGCGTTGCATATTCAGGTTATTCATCACGAGCAGGAAATTGACAAGTTCTCCATGGCATGTGAAAGGGATCATTTTGCATGGAAGCGGCTCCTCCGTTTGTTCAATACTCGGAGTCCTGGTTTTGAGAAGAGCCAGGCAGATAGCCGATACCAAGATATGAAAAAAAAGGGGGAGGCTCGGAGATTCGGCGGGGTCACGGAGCAGTAGGGAAGTTCATCTCGGAGCCAAGTGTTGCTTAATGGCTTCCTCCTGCTGTATGTCAACTGAGAGCATCGGAGCAGGAACATCAGTCCTGAGTACACAGACACTTTATACCGCCGCAGTCACCCTGTCAATCAGGGCTTCTGGCATGTTACCGACTACCACCAGTGGTGCGCGATCACCTCGGGAGACGTGCTGCCGAGCACGGAGCACGTGCGACTACGGGAAAGAGGGGTTGACGCCGCGTCTATTTATAGTCTGGTACATGGAGTTCTGCTCCTCTGTTATGCTCTGTTCCTAGGACAGGCGGCCGGGTCATCGGAGTACCCGGGATAGCTTCAGATCTGCTCCCTGACCCCGACCCTCCAGCTCCTACATCAGTGGGAGTGACTTACAAGATTCCTGGGCGGCAGTTGGGGAGAGGCTATCTCCCAAAAAAAAAAAAAAAAGAAAGAGGCGCTCTCTTGACGGATGCCGTGTTCATCCACCTCTCGCTCTCTCCGGTGACTAATGGGCTAATAATTCAGCTGTCAACCTGGCACGTTATCTCGCACTCCCTCACGGGAAGGATACCACCCCGGAACATCTCCGCCACAGTCTCGGCTCTGAAGGAGATACGCCCGAGATTCCCCCAATGTTGCTTTTTTACTGCAACAAGCTATTGTGAAGAGGTGAGATCAGAGGGGAATTCCACATGAGAGGAGAGTACAGAGGAGAACCAAGACACATGAGATAATAGATGATTGTTTTGCTCGAGAAGGCAACCTGGCATCTTTTCATGCACGGTTACTCAGCAAGAAGCTACAAGTCAATGATGTCTGCACCATCCATGGATGACTGTTCACTAGTAGGACACCAATATGAGTTGTTTCATTCATTCTACAGGGCATTTAGTGCACTGTATTTACACTGTAGCCACTTTTACACAAGCTATGTGATTACCATCCAGGTAAGTGAGTTCCTGCATGTGTTAGGACCCCTCAAAGTCTACATAATATTAAACAAACAGGAAGATTTTTACTTGCTTAATATAGGTTGTATTCATGTTAAGGTGGATTTTTGGACGTATGAAAATTTTAGGAAGAAAACACATTGGGATCAAATAATTTTGGGGACCCCCTGCAGTATCTCTGCGGAACCCCTAGGGGTGCCAGACCCCCTGTTGAAAATCTCTGATCTACAGGAATAAAATGCACCAGAAAATGAAGGTAAATCACCTATCATATGGTGGATTTTCTACTCTAAGATGCAGATTTAGGCCTGTTAACTCAACACCAACATATATCACAAAACAATGGCACATTAATGTCAGACATTCTTCATGAAAGCTTCCACTACCTGTTGTTGCCCGAAGTACACTTTAAAAGAAGTTGTTCCGTTAACACGACAAAAGTAGCTGGCTTTGTTCGTAAAAATTCACAAAAAACTGATCTTTTCAACATCTTATCCACACAAAATGTCAGATTTCGGAGTGTGAAACCTAAAGCGCCTGCTCCGGGAAACGTCCACGCGGAGCCACTTCGACGGCCCCCCCGGCGCGTTTATCAGTTTAACAGCTTGTCGCTCAGACCTCCGGGCGTTCGGGTTGAATGTTAAACTCTCAACCGCTTTGCCGCATGCTTGTTTAATAAAGTACTTCCACTTGACTCGACGCTGGCCACCGGAACAAGGGAGTTGTGATTGCGCCCGAGTGTGAAGCCGCTGCAGAGCATTAATTTAGCCGGGGCCTACTTTATCAAAACGGCCGGCCCCTCTGTTATTATATTCAACAGAGATCTCTTCAGCGTTTCACTCCCCAACGACCGCTAATATTGCTTCTAATCGGCGCGAATGTTTTGAAACTTGAAGTTAAGTGGCGGGCTCTGCTCTCTTTGTTTGCCCATGCAGGGGAAGGTGGACGTGTGCGCCGAGGCCAGGCCCTCTATCCTTCCTGTTCAGTTACCAGAGGCCTCACACTTATCACTTCCAGATCTCTGCAAGAACAGAGAGAAAGAGACCACTGACAGGAAGGGGATTTTTTTTTTTCTTCCTCTCCCTCGTTTTTTTTTTTTAGGTTAACAGAATGTCTGCACCCCTCACATTTTACAGAGGAAAGTAATTATTCAGGCATACGCTGGCGCAACAGAGACAAAGACCAACCTGGCAACCTTGAGACATCAGCCAACTGAAATGAAACTGGTTAGCGCTGGAAGGGCTCGTCAATTAATCGAGTCAAAAGAAAATACCTTTTCAACGATTTCATGAACCCTAAATTTATTGAGCAAAACCAAAAAAAAGACCAGGATTTGGGTCGAGCTTGTGTTTTTCTTTTCTGTTTCATATCGTCATAAACTGAATATGTTTCATTTTCACTCTATAAGCTGGAAAAAAACAGCAACTTGAAAATGTTCTGACATTATATAGACCAGAGATTGTCAACAGGGGGTCCGGGACCCCTAGGGGGTCTGCAGAGTTGCTCCCTGATATGATTTGATCCCAAAAACACATTAACATGAATACAACCTATAATAAGCATATATAAATCTTCCTATTGAGGTGAAATTGAGATGTAGAAAACAGAATTAAAATATTCTGTAAATATATGAATCTGTCAACAATTATTATTTTAACGGCTTAGCATTGCACACATACATCATTCCAAAGTACTTTTCCACTTGGCACTATAAGTTGCACTTCACATTATTATTATCGACTGTTTAATAAGCAACACGATTTTATACGATATGTAATAGGGGGTCCTTCCACCGTGTCAGTACAGGCCTTGGGGGTCCTTGGCCTGAAAAATGTTCTCTGATATAGACTAAACAAATAGTCAGATTTATCAAGGAAGAAGAATAACCATTTGTCAGCGCCGTGCACACACTTCTTTTCTGGAGATAGTATTTGACTATCAACCTCAGACATCACACTCCTCTAGCTTGTGGCTGCCATTTCTTTTCACTGCAGCCCCTCCATCAAACCCAACCCGATTTCCCCTCCCGCGAAGGCAACCCGTACGTCGGCGGCGAAGAGGGGGGGGGGGGATCTGTCATCGGGAGCGAGAGCACCGACGACGAAGCGCTCGTGTCGTGTCGTATCCACCCCTCGTCGCACTTGCTCTCGCTGTCTACCTCGCCTGACATTTCCACAATAATCACTTTGGGTTTATCCCACTCAGCTGTGTGGCGCGCAGATGTTTGTCAGGGCACCGTGTTTCTCAGCATTCACACTGCTCTAATCAAGATTAACCACTCTTATCTATTCAGTCTGTGTGTGTGTGTGTGTGTGTGTGTGCTGGATGTCCCAATTCCTAATCCACAAAGCCATAGCTGTATTGTATAATACAGTGGACGAACCAATTACATTCCCTTTCCGCCACATAATTCTCCCTTTTAGTGGAACGTACACTGAGCCACATATTGCATAAGGATGAACTGGTGGCTCGTTGCTGAAGAGGATTGCCACGATGACCTTCTTTTCTGTGTGTGTGTGTGTGTGTGTGTGTGTGTGTGTACACATTCAATGAGCTGCATATGGACTCGGATGTCCGCAGAAAAACAGAAACACACACACACGCAGCATCTCAGCACTTTGTAACTCAAAGCCCCCCCAAGGAGCTCCTAATGAAATCAACATGCTTTGCGAGGTGAGCCGACGCTGGCCACACACAAACCGCTGCCATCAAATGTTTACCAAAGACACTCGAGCACGGAGGAGGACCGGGCATGTCCGAGCAAACAGAGTTGTAGTCTTTAAATCAACTGAAGTGACGGGGGGGTTTCCAGTAACACGCTTTTCCAAGGGGAAAAAACGCCGTCCCGGTTAATTAAGTCTCAGGTCTTTACAGAGTAAATATCAATATTTTATTTCAAATAAAAGCTCTCAAAATGTTTCAGTCTTTCACACAAATGAGTCTCTTTCATCCTCTTTGACCCGTGGCTTTACTTTCTAACACACCGGGGAGTCCGGCACGCCAAACTATAACTCCACTACTGTAGTAAACATGTGGTCAACGTTCAAACAAAAACACTCGCTTTGGCTCGGCCGACAAAAAACCACAAAGTTAAGTTTAGGGAAAATCCTCATTGGGCGTGCTTGAATCATCAGCACAGGAAGCGGGTAACTTCAGAATAACTCGACAGCACTCTTGAAAGTCCTGTGTTTGTTCCACGCATCAGATGCAGAGGGGCGTGGTGCAAAACAGCCAATAACTCATGATGGCTTCCTCCATCTTGGATTCTCTGTCTTGATCCCTTAACAAAAGGTCAGCAGGGTCAAAACAGCTAGTGGTCAACTATGCAAAAGAAATGAAAACCAATCTGCTTTAAGATGCTAATGTAACACATTAGCACAACTGGAAGCAGCCAAATCAAGCATCACAACTTACCTTAATACCTAATTAGGTACCTAATAATATGAATAAAACTCACTACAAGCACCTCATCACCAAAACACAAACTGCCAGCCAGCCACTAACACACTGTATCATCAGTTTGCTGCTGTCAAAACATTTCTAATCGATATCTGGGACCCCTGCTGGGCTCTGCATGTCCTAACAAGTAATAAAAACGACAAAACCTCACCTGTGTGGACGTCGATCCTTGATTCTTCACCACGGAGGACCCCCACCCCCCACCCCTATTCACACACCAGGAGGAGAAACACTTCAGCGCCTCAACGTTTTCTGCCCCCAGGAGAAATCTGAAACAAAAAAACAAAAAAAGGAAATACATCAATCACAGCTGCATTATCCGCCGATCTCCAAACACAGAATTATAACATTTGCACCCCCCCCCCTCTGAAAAATCAAGCCCACTCAACGATTTCTCACAGCTTCCTTCGGGCTCCGAGTGGCTTCCATCTGCGCGACACTTAACGCGATACACTTCTTTCCCCAGCGCGGATAAGCTCCTTCACGCTCTCGTGCCCATGAAGGACGAATCAAAAGAGCAACCGATGATCGGTATGGTATCATAAACATCCACCACAGAGTAAGCTCACTGCCATGGCACGTTCACAATTTACTCCCAATTGACAGATAAGCCTATTAACAAGAGGCCTCCACTATAGCTTTGCACTCAGCCGGGGCCGGCCGGCCGTTTGCACGTGTGCCCAGTGACATTGAAATGAACACATTACTTATTGGTGAAGTTCAAAAGGCGATGACCAATGTAGGAGAAACCATTACATTTAAGCCACTTAAAGACATAATACCCAGAAAAGAAAGGTTTTTTTTTTTTTTTTTTTGAAGGGGCCACATTATTCATAATCCTGTTTTATCTACGTTCGCCCAAGCAAGCAAGTACACAGATTTAATTTCCCCTTAGTGAATTAATCATTGTGAGTCGTAGTAATTACGAGAATAATAAGCATAACCTGGATTCTGGAGTGTGCTATGTTTTATGAATCACGCTTTCTGGGTGAGAATGAGCAAACAAAACAAAAAAAAAGACATATTTTTCTAAATCAGCAGGTGACTATTGTGTGTAGAAACTCAGACATTGTGAGTGTTTTTTGGTTTTAACATACAGAAAGGAGTCAAATGTAAATGTAGAGTTAAAAAAAGTTTGCTCCTCAAATGTTGATCTATGATATTTTAAGCCCTCCGTTATCCGTGCCCTCCACCTTAAGAGCATATAGCTGGATCCTGTTAGTGGATCGGTTTTCACAAAGCGTCACAGTGACACACAGCATGCTAGCCATTTCTATGCCCCAACCAGAGCTTCTCCTGAGTGCATGCTTTGGTTGACAGGACAAGGCTAATGCTCCAAATATATAAAAAAAAAACTGTCCACCCACAAGGTGCATTTTCACATTCAGCAGGAGAAGGCGGTCCCTTGTGCCTTGCACCTTTTTTCTTTTTTTTTTAATCCTCTTTTTTTTTTTTTAATCATTGGAAGATTTTTCAGGCAGCATTTCTCCCCTGTTGGAAGTGCAGCTCTGTGAAAAGAGAAAGTGAAGGCGCGCTGGGGGCTCAATGGGTCGAGAGAGAGACGGAGGAGGAGGAGGTATGCTGGGTGCCTCCTTTTTAAAGCCAGATTCTCCCCAGATACCTCTGTGCTATTCATCAACAGCTTTTCCAGGGCTGTGAAAAATCAATGTGCTCTGCACTGCAAACAGTTCATAATGACGGGGGATGGAGGGGGGGAAAAAAAAGCTCAACTGCAACAGAATTGATTTGTTTAAGTACAATAACACGGCTCTGCAGCGCGGCGAGGAGGAGGCTGGAGCCCAGACAAAGACTGACTGGCAGTATGAAACCACAAGCAGTAATTGACAAACTGCTGGCAAAGTGCAAATCTGAAATACAGACGCCTGTTATCTAATTAAAGGATTTCTTTCTGGGAATTACCACCTGACAAGAGAAGATATGGAGTCACTTAAGATACACTCAAAGTGTATTTTCCCTCTAAGAGAGTAAAACCCAAAAACATTTTCGCTCTCATGGGATCATTTGAAATTCAACTTTATTCACATTCATTTTCTTCCCAATATTGGTTGATAATTAAAGCTACAGATGTTCATATTTGAGAAGCTGGAAGTGGGCTTTTTCTTTAAAGATCGACTAATTGATGGAATGATGAAAAACGCGAGCACAGATGTTCGAATGATGCGTGCGACTCCAACACAAGGTAAACACACGCGCATGTTATTTGTACTTTTGGCAGGGAGTCACGGCATCCGAAGCCAATTCAAAGCACATGCAGACAGTTTGATGCTGCATAAAGCAAAGTCATCAGAACGTTAAAAAGATGACACCAGGAGAAAAAAAACACCCTCACAAGGTGAGATTTTAAACATCATGATAGTGCAAAAAAAAGAAAAACAGAAGCTGGGAGTAAATTGTGTCAAGACGGGCCAGCACAATAAAACATTTCTCCCAGCCTCTCTTAAGCCGGCCACAGAGGTGCATTTATCATTGTTATTATTCCTTCAGAGAGGCCCTCCCAGGTTTAATTGGGTCCTCATGGAGTCAAAATCCCCGCCGTCGCTGCAGCCACCAGAGCTGGACAGACTCATTCCTCCCCAGTCAGCACAAGGTTTAACTGGCTGCAACGGAAAACAGTCATCCTGTGCAAAGTGGCCGTGAAAACCTGCGGGTGAGTCAGACGGGAGGGCGGGAGGTGAACGCCACCCGCCAAGCGTGGACAATGGCAGGAGAGGGACACCTGGTGAGAAACCTGGCTCACCTGGCTCTGCACTCGACGCTGTGGGAAAAGAGCCACAGGCCGTCCCCATCCACACAGCCAGGTCTTTGGCGCTATTATGTAGCACATTTGCATTTTAACTGATACATATAGCAGGTTTTGAATGCACATTAACATGAAGCATGTGGACAAATGGAACAGGAAAAGGATGAAGTGGGGGGTTTTCGGCCTCAATGAAAGGAAACAATGTGCAAAGGTGATAAAATTGCTCAGAAACATACACATGCAGAGCTACTTTGCATTCGTAGTGATAATATACCGTAGATGACCATTTAGTAGCCCGGGCGTTTAATATGCTAAATCGACTTGGAGCCCAGGCGTTTATAAGAACCAGGCGCGTATTTGCAACAGGCTACAATTTATTTTTGCAATGAGCAGCACCAGACCATCATGCAAAGAACAAGGAGCTCACCATAGCACCACTGGAACAAAACTACTTTTTCCCCCCGACGCATCTTTATTGACATCAGACAATAAATACAAAGACAGTTTGTCTGTGTTACCGCGACACAGGGAGCTGATCAGAGCAGTGTTATGAATGATAACGGAAGGGGGGGTCGATCGCGGTAATTTCAACACTGTACATTAGCGCATTTATCTATATCCCTATATCCCTCAGTCTAGCGCGCCTGTGTTTGTGTGTCTGTGTGTGTGTGTGTGTGTGTGTGTGTGTGCGCGTGCGCGCCTGCATGCGAGAGAGAGAGAGAGCGCGAGAGGAGGGGCTGACTGACAGAAGAGGTGAGAGCCGGTGAAGTGCTGTTAAAAAAAAACTTTTGTTTTCTGTGCAAGACTATGGTAAACACTTAATCGCCCGGGCGTTTAATTGAACCGGCGTTTATTATGCCAAATGAGGTCGGACCCCCGGCGGCTATTAGAGCACAGGCGCGTATTTGCACGCGGGCGATTATTTGGTCATCTACGGTATGCTGTTTCCTGAACGAAATTAATAAAAAAAACTTCAAAATCTTCAAAAGATTTTGCAAAATGTTCCTTTTTTCTCAACCACATACCTTTTGGCAGATGTGTAGCAATAGTCAGCGATTTTAAAAAAGCAGACAAAAGCAGAAACGTGCGAAAAAAGGAACAATTTTAATGACGGCTTTATGCTCTCAGTGACCTACCATTCACCCCCCTCAACAGCGCTCCATCGGTGTTTCATTGACAGAAATCACGACGCCTCCTTGAGGCTGCTTCCTGTTGTTGATACGCTCAAGACGTGCAAGATCAACCAAGATACGCATCTCTGCTTTTCAAAAAAAGGCACCCGACAAAGACACTTGAAGTCAAAGGAGGAAAGCTGCAAACCGCAAACGTAGGAATGACAATCTCATGGTTTTCTAATGATTTTCTGCAGAGAAGCAGGCTTTCAAAGATAAAAACAAGATTGTGTTGAAGCACGATGGCAATCGTCATCGCCCCGTAGCCGGCGCGTTTACGTGCACGCAAATATCGTGACACCTGCAACTGTCACGCAACACTTTAATTGGCTCATTTTTTTTAGGTTGGCGATCGATAACTCATCAATATTTCTCAATGGCGTCTTTTGTCTGGATGGGCTGCGAGTAGTTATCGATTTAACTAGACACGAAGGCGTTGATGATTATTACTATACATTGATTTGACTGGAAATTTCAATGAAAAGCAGGTTGTAACCACATAATTAATACTGTCACAATACTGTGGAAAGAGCAGTCACACTGTATGCAGACGAATCACCAAGTTGTCATTTACTGGGATTAAAAATACTTCCATGTAACTAATAATTGAACCATTTTAAAATAGAACACTCTGTTCATACACTTCCCATAGAAACGATGAGTTGGTTGTAAAACCGATGTAAAGCTCTTCATCGAGTATTATTCTAATCTTGTAATTTACAGCTGTATAACCAAATCCAGGTTAGCAGAGGAGGGATTGAGCATTTCCCAACACACACACACACGCATGCTGCTGGCGTCTGAGGACATCCATATGAGAGGATTACATTAGACAGAGTCCCATGTAGTTATGCGGCAAAGCCATAAACGGGGAGCGTGCACACACTGCGGTGAATGGGTGCCGTAGTGATGACTCCAGGTTTACAGAAAACGCCTTTTAAGCGTGATGCGTTTAGAGCGCATGAGACACCGGCTCAGTTAGCTCCCCTGTCTTCACTCTCTGCTGATTAACACAAATGCCGGCGCCTTGTTAACAACCGCTGCTGTAATTATGTGGAGCCTCACACACACACACATACACACACAAATACACACAAGCCCATACAGAACACAGAGAGGCAAACACACTTCAGTGCGAAGCGGCGCGGCCGTTTACATGCCACCAGATCAGCATCACAGCAACTGCCAATTATGTCTCTTATTCATGCATACGCAGGTAATTTACTTCCTGCTGTGCACAACTTCCCAATGTTTTTGCCCTCTAGCTTCCATTGTTTGTATTGTGAGGTGCCTGAACTGGTGACACAATTAAATGAAGTGATCTCAAAAAGGCTTCCCTTTCAATTGAGACTCATTTTAAAGGTTAATTTAAAGGTTTAGTACAATTTTCACTCGCACTTTCTTTGACTTTCACTTATCATGCATTATAGTCTACTAATAGCACTGTACAATTATAGATACAAGCACAGAAAACAATACTGACAATACTCACAACAAATTATAAGGCATTTTAATGACTTATATGGTCAAGATATCAAAATCAGAGTATCAAAGCAAGCAACAATCACATAACAGTGATTGTCTAAACTATGACCCTTGCAAAAGCAAATTTCAATGACAATGTATGAAGAATTATGATACGTACAAATGCTTCTTACTATAATTAAACAGTGCTATAAGCAGATGAAACTGCATACCAATATAATATAGACACGGATGTCAGAGAAATTGTCAGTTTCTTTCTGTGGTTTTGGAAACCACTTCTAATACTGTACTCATCAAAATAATTGCTGATATCTGGGAATGCAGTGATATTGCTACGACAAAGTCCAACAGTTTCACTAAAACAGAAAGTGAGTGTCAATAGTCAGAATGAAAGTACGATAGGTCAAAGTTGAAGGAGGAAGTCTAAACAGAGTTGTCATTCGGTTCCATTAGGAGGGAGGAAATAGCTTTTTCCCAGCTAGCTGGCTAACATGTCATCAGGACTGAAAGCAACGATGGCCAAGTTGTATGAAAGCAGGATTTCTTCAGATATCTATCCGTTTTCCCTCCTTTGAAAGAGTGAGTTGATGCGTGTGAGTCTTACATGAATTGATGGTTTCAACGTTATTCCTCCTCCTCCCCCTCCCTCTATGGTGTATCTCGTTTCAAAAGCGAGAGCGGCCCAAGAGGACGCCTGTGTTTTTATTCCTTTGTTTCCCCGTCTTTCCCTATCAGAGCGAGAAGGTGGTAGCAACTCCCACGAGGGAGATAGAGATAGAGGTGTAGGCTGCTGGCAGAGCGCTAAAGCAAAGAAATGCTGCACCGCCTGACCGCAGACATAAAAAATGATGCCCCCGTACCTCCCCTACTCTGTCCTGCTTCATCTGCAAAGCAAATCTCGTGCCCTGCAGCCAGAGATTCTTCTTTGGTCACCTGGCCGTGTCTCACCGTTTCACCAGCCCCCGGAGCAGAGGAGGGTTTACGAGAGGTGAAAGACTTCATAATGTAATGGAGACGAGCGAGGGAGAAACGGAGGGGAGATCGTCCCGAGCCAATTGCGAAGGAGAGGTGGGTGTAATGAGGCCTGATCTGTCACAAGAAAGAGCCACGGCGCTCTATTTGCATTTTCAGCCCCTTTTTCCTTTCATTTCCCTCCCTTATCTTTTCTTCCTCCTTCTCATAATAAGGAAAAAAAGAAAAAGCAATGAGAGGGAAGAAAGGTGGGGAGCGGACATATACACAGAGGAATCCAGGGAGGGGAAAGAGATCACATTACTACTGGGAGGGAAAAAAATGATTAAAGGCTGAGATGAACACAATCCGCCGGTTCCAGAGGAAAGAGGAAGGAATTTCCAGAGCCAATAAGCAAAGCATCACAAGGAGACCAGCCTCTCCCCGCTATTCAACCATGACCATGCCGGCACAAGCACATTTTTTTTCTCCACATCCGCCCTTTTACACGAGCGTACAGCATGTGTGTTTGTGTGTTTCATGCACATATAGTCATTAGCAGGTCGGGGGGGGATATTGATTTCTTTTTTTTTAAAAACATTGCTACCATCTAATTATAGGAAATGCTTCAGATTTGACACAGAACTGTCTGTGTGGTCCGTGTGATCGCTGCAGCTAACCAGGTATAACAGCGTTGAGATAACGCCGCTGCAGAGGACTCTCTCTCTCGGCAGAAAAAGGGGAGAAAAGAAAGGATAAAGAAAAACAGCAACATCAATAATGAAGTGAAGGAGACGGGGGGAAGAAAACAAAAGCCGTTCATAACAAATGAGAAAACAGGCAGAGCGTCTCATTGCGAGAGCGCTAACGACAATCAATTAGCAATTGCTCATGATCTTGGGTGCGTCGGAGTATAAGGTGTCTTAATGAGTCCCATTTCCATTAGCTGCTCGACTCGAGAGGCATAAGGAGGAGGCTGCTCCCACCAGCTCCTCCATCTCACTGCCTAATGACTACGAGAGTGGATTACTCCATCAATTCCTCGCTTCTCTTTGTTTATCCCCTGCGTAAATAATGGTCAACCATTACAATGCATTAAGCGGGCCACTCTACGCCGAGAGGGAGACGAGAGGAGTGTTCCGAAGGCATCCACCAGTGATCTTTAGGAAATCGGCTCATATTTGCCGTGTGGTTGGCAGAGAAAGGAGCGAGGGATGCTGCAAATTGGGAGTACATTTTAGAGAAGGAAAGATGTGCTTTAACACCCTATATAGTCAATAATTTTGTCTTAGAGGGGCAGTTTACTCAAATCACCAAAAAAACAGCCTTTTCCCCCCAACGGATTAACCTAGGACCTCAGGAACATGTTGGTAAGTGAATGAAATAGAGCAGGTAAAGCGTGTGCTAAAAGCAGAAATAAATAGCCGTGCACTCAGCGGATCGTTGCTGCTTGGAGACAGGCAGTCTGGCCTTTTCAGTGTCTCTCCACCTCTGCCGTCTCCCTTTACAACAGCCAATTAAACATCACCGTCGTGCATCGCTATTCTGTCGTGTGCGGAAAATGGCTATCAAAAAAAAAAAGCCATCATTTACAAATCTGGGCGAATTTCCCTCGTCGTCGTGGTTACCGAGATGCTAAAAGAAAAGCGAAAAAAGGCTCCGGTTCCTCAGCTCTTTGAGATATTTGGTCAAAAGTGGTTCAATGGCAGCTATTTGTTCCGTAGAAAGTAGTTCTGGTGAAAAGGGAAGGTGTATCATCCTAACCACGACATTGTTCCCGTAATTTACCTTGAACGAAACCATCGACCTAAAAGTAGAAACCATCAGTGACAAAAAAAGGGAATGCTTTGAATCTAATGCAATCATAACCACAGAGAGGGACTTTATCTGTGTCATGAGAGAATATAATAATACCTCTGCTGTTCCCATGCTTTCACCCTGGATTGTGCCAATCAATATTTCACCCAAAGCTCCATCACTCCCTTCTTCCATCTCCCCCCCCCCTCTCTTTCCGCCACTCTCTGGTTTCCCGTTTGTGTCACAGCACCGGACGGGATAAAAATTAAACGCATCAGCAGAAAAACACACAAGTGGAAACGATCTCGCCGCTGCAGCCGCTCGGGTCATGAATTCGGCTAACTGTGCTTATCACAGCCTGCCGCTATTAGTCTTAATAGCCGCGGTGACAACCCGCCTTGAGAGGAGATGGGCTTTGCTTCTCGGGGCTCACCAGCAGACAGGTGATTCTCATCCGAGGTCCCTTCATGTGTCAAAGCGAAAGGCGAACGCCGGCTGAAAAAAAAAAAAATGTCTGGCGGCTTATTGGAGCAAAGCGTCAGAACCCGGCAGGTCATTACAGACACCAGAGCCATATGTTCTTACGCACTCGGCATCAATCAAGGACAAATTAAGAATTCAATCAAATGGTGATCACGCTCAAGCTGTTCATAGCCGTTATGTTGAATTACGAGGACGTAAAGACCCCAAATAAACACGTAGGCCAAGTTCCATACAAACACACGGCATAAAGTGTGTAATCATTATTCGTTGTGTTCCGTTTCGTGCGACAAGATGCACGGCCAACGGATGTCAATCATGGGCGATGCGCCGACCCGATACTGATATCAGAAATCGGGTCAATGCAGACTCGGATAGCTGGATCGGGTATCGATGACGGCAGAGCCAATCTATTTAAGTCAATTCTACGTTTACAGCCGATTACACGCGCATTCCTACTTCATGCATTAGCCGCACTGGTAGACCACATAGCTGAGGGAGCTAACGACATACATGTCAGTTAGGAGGCATCTCATGGTTGCTATGCCAACAAGCTCTCAAATGTCTACGGATGGAGGACAACAACATTAAAGGCAAGCTCCAGGTATCAACATTGACTACAGTGTATATAACGTAAAGGGGGTCACTCGTATTGTCAAACCTGCAGAGAATGATCACCCAACATAAAGCACAGCTCTGCAGGATTCAAGGCAAACAATCATTTATTTTGCTCAAAGCGAGGCCGCTTCATGGCTACGATGTAAGAGGGAAAAGTGTCAGGGCCAAGAAGCGTACGTGCGCCATAAGGAGTGAATGGATTTCTGAGAAAAAAGATGTCGTGGAATCGGGGTAGGTTTAGGTCGACGTGTGGGGGGGGGCGATCGTCTGAGACACCGGAGTGTCGATATTTACTTGACCGCTAGAGGGCGCGCTATTTTGAAACGTAACATATGGTCGTAATTCGGTGCTTGACACACGACCTATGTGGTCGTTTTCTCGAGGAGGACAGTCTGCTAAAGAGAGGGGGGCGGCAAAGCGAAAGTGTTAAGTTAAGGCACCTGACAAAAGTGAAACCACATGAAAAGGAGCACATACGACCAGACCACATCAGAGAAGCCGCTGTACAACAGAAAAACCAGGATCCTTGCCGCCTCGTAGCATGAAGCCACCAGACAGAGTTTAGAAAACAAATGTCAGGTCTTTTCAGCCAGCATGCTTTCCCACGAGTCGGACCAATCCACAGTCACTCTCCTCCTCCACAAACGGCCGAGCTAGTGACTGGGACCATGTCAACATGTTGCTCTGTTTAGACAGGGGAGGGGGGAGGGGGGGTCACTTTGATCCACTTTGAGGCATGTCTTCCTTTACTGTCAAGAGCCAGTTCGGATTTAAGGGAGAGGAGCTGCGGAAGACACTTTTTTTTCCCCTTTTTGCCACAATGCCCAAACAAGATTAAGCTTTACCTAACCATGCAGGTTTGAACCATTCAATATCGTCAGTCGAAGGTGGAAGAACCCGACCTCTTATCACAGCCGAGATGACACTCTATTTTACAAACATGACAGAGTGCGGAGATACTGGGCAGAGCAGCCCGTAGCTGCAGATTTTGTGTGAAGAACAATGGGGAAGCCTGTGCTGATTTCTGGCCCGAAACAATGGCAGGATGACATGGAGCCCGACAGACACACACGGAGCAGCAGGATCCGCACAACAGACAGGAGGAGGCGGCTTCACAGAGCAAACGCCACCGCCAAAAACATATCCTCATCTTCCTTTTTCCTCTTCCAACATCTTTTTATGTGTTTTGGCACCTCTGGCACTCATAACTCAAAAGTGAGGAGTCAAACTTTGAGCAGCACCACGAGCACAATCTTGAGGAGCGAAAGGAGTCGCTGCCGAACAACTGAGCGTGAGCTAAATAAATCTTAACCGGAAGGTAGTTTCCATTCGAAAGGAGTGCAAAAAAGATGTGAATAAATGTGTCTCCAACCAGCAATAGATATATGAACATTTGGAGAATAACTAGCACACATTTAAGTTACATAAAAACAGGTGGATGGAAGGGCAATTAATGATGTAGTTTTATGAGTCTCAAACTTTGTTTTAAGGAGCCAGTTTTTTTTTTCAACACAACTTACTAAAATGAATCTGGAAAAAACTGAAATGGGAAAAACAAAAACAAAAATAAAATCTCAAAATGTGGGGAATCTTATGCAATGGGCTCACGAGCCAGTTTTTAAAAAGTTGCATAAATACTGTTATTGTTGCTGTTACAAGAAAAAAATGAAATAAGGAATAGAATTAAACAGAATTTAAATGAAAGAAATGATATTCAAATCAAAATGGAATAAAAAAAATCAAATAATTGGTATGAATAAACAATCAAAAACAGCCAAAATAAAAACTACAAAATACAAAAACAAGGTAGAGATAAATCAAGGAGGTGATGAAATCTGAGGCGCTCAAAGTGTCCTTCATTATTAATGTCCTCAGAGCAGGACTTGAAGCTGCTTTGCTTCACTTATCAATCATTCATCTGCTCTCCATTGAACACGCTCCGATCCTCCAGTGTCAAATCAGGCTTGAAGTGGCTAAAGAACCACCAATCTCCAGTCTTTCCTTAATTAAACAAGTCTGACATGATCCTCAAACACCTGCTCTCAAAGCGATCAACAATGCCACACTAATGTGAAGATCCCAAGCAATCCGCAACCTGTCAGTCATTTAATACACAACACTCAGGTCTCATAAATTAACAATTGGATGCCAGAACCCATTTGTGCTGGAGCCTCTATCCTTTTGTTTTGAAATCAGACTGAAATAATAACGTGATGCTACTTTTATAATAAAACAGCCGAAGACGCCGCCTTTCTCGCCTCCCCCATCTTCCGTCCAATTTCGCTTTCTACTCCGGCGTTTTGGTTAACAGCAAACATAATCAAACTTTGCGGTGTGTCTATCTGCGGCGCGGGATTGAAAGCAGTTCTTTGGTGGCAATTCTCCAATTTACCTTCTGCGTGCGAGTGTTCACGCCGCTGGAACTTTTCTATTTCATCATTACACTCGAGCTGCCCCCCATCCGAAGCCGACCGGCGGCGGCGGCGACACAGCAGACCGTGTCATCCACGCACCACGGGGGGATCTCGGCACAGAATTCCTCATTTTGTCTGGGGAAAGATTCATGTCTATACAAACCGCAGGTGCAGCGAGGTTTGTTTTTTTTTAAAACCACCACAGTGAAAAGGGGGCTGGGCAACACTCAGCTCCCCCTCGGCTATGTTTGTCACAATTACTCGGTAGGTCAACCTCCCCCCCTCCCTCAGTCTCATTAAGAGGTAAAACACGGAGGCTAGAAAAACCCCGTCTTTTCCTGACCCCCGCAGGAAATGTTCCAGCTTGCTGCCGCACACTCCGACAGCCACTGATGCAATCGTTCTCCTGCCCTCGCTGTGGATTTGGGGGAACAAGAATGAGGGATTATTTGATCCAACTTCCATTCAAGAGGCCAATTCAGCCCCGACCAATCAATACTAATCAACGGGGAGATGACAGGAGATGAGGCTCCCTCTGTATCTGGAGCGTCTCTGATCCTCCTCTCACAGATTCAGGGCTGAAAGTAACAAAGAATCATTATTGTACTAAAAGTACAATATGAGTGTATTTTATGAGAGTATTTCCATGAAAATGCTACTTAATCCATTACATTCCAGAGGGATTAATTGTACATAATTGGTTATTATTTCCTTGATTAATTAATTATTCCATTTGTAAATCTGGAATATCATAGAGCCCAAAGTGACATCACTGCTTTCTTTGTCATCTTTGCATTAAAAATGACTTATACCGGTATATAATGCTGAATAGTTGAGTCTATAACAAAGCATCATGGAAAGATAATATTAAAGTATGCACATCTCAGTACTTGAGTACATGTACTTAAGGCTTAAGTGCGGTATTGAATGCAGCCCTTAAAGCCCTGGTAATGGAGTATTTCAAGTATTCTTCTCCCCCGACTGCCCAAATCTCATTGCAACACCCTGCAAATCATTAATCCACGGCATTACGCATGCTGACAGTGTCACACTCTGACAGAGTACAGCCTGCAGAGGGTGTCTTTCATCTGAGGCGAGGAACAACAAAGACCATGAGCTTTTCATGTTAACACAGGAAACATATATTTAATGAGACAACCACTGCAATCTCCGCAGCCACGCTGAATGAGTCTGACCCCACACCGCAGCCCGGCCCGCGCTGCCAAACAACAGTCACGGCAGTCTAGACGAGGTGGAGCGGCGACGAGGGCCTCCCGAAAAGCCCTTGTAATGCACAAGGAATTTGGTGCGGTTTCCTCGGAGCGGAGAGGAAACGCATGAGTGAGAGCAAAGAGGGAGCGGGGATCCCTGCAGAGGTCAGAGCGTGTCCCCGGAGGTGTCAGGGGGAGTAAATGGGCATGACTGCAGAACACGGGGGGTTATGCCCGCTCTCCTCCCTCCTCTCCGTGGCGGGGGTGCCTTCGCCGACTCGTCCCCGAGCGCCTCAGAGCGAGAAACCGCCGTGGCTTCCCCTCAATTGGAAACAGGAAACGATTGTCAGCTTCGGGTGAAATCACCACCGTATTGGAAAACAAAAATGTGACGCGAGAGGGTTTTTCTGGGACGCGTGCACGTCGACAGATGAAGCCCGTTTGATGAAGCTGCTGGTTCTCGTCTGCACGGCCGGCTGAAGGCTGACACCGGTATCAAAGCCCATGAATATTCAGCGGCCGGTAAATAAGGCAGATCGCACTTGACATGTTCAACACCCACCTTTGGCACTTTCCCTCTGCGGGAGCCAGCAAGGTGAAACAGCGGAACAAATATGTTGTTTGTGGGCGGCAACGGTCCCCGCTGATGAATCGGAGAAGGTTTTTTAGAACAAAGAGAATGAGTTTCAGTGGGCGAGCCACATCAAAATAAGCCGGACTCAAAAAAAAAGATTTTTCCTCTGTCGGATTTCAGCTGCTAAACTGCCAGGTTTTGTGAGACTGGCATTAAAATGAAAATATGTAGCATTACGCCTCGCAATATGCTGACATTTACATTCTTAGAAAAAAAACATGTTTCCCCTCAACTATAATCCCTGCTGGTATCAAAATGTTTGCTCTCTAAATATTTACCAACCCAGAGTCACATCTAAGCCTAACACAGGCACCTTGAGACTTCCTTTTTTTTTTTTTTTTCGAGTGTTGTGTCCCTAAGGAAATGCAGTGAAAGCACTACAGACTATCTTGCAAGTGAGTAAACTCTCTGAGCACACAACGCATTCCTCCAACACCTCAAACGGCTCGGAGAAAGAGAAATATATATCTGCCACCGACAAACTGCGCCGCTTTAAATCACGGTCTGAGAGACGGGGATGTCTGAGAGACGGGGATTCATTTTGGTTTTGCAGTTTATACACACACACACACACACACACACACACACACACACACACACACACAAAAGGCAGATGGCAGTAAATGTATGATTGTGACAAAAAAAAAGTAATGTAAATATTGACACTGATATTTGCCTGGCTTATCCATTGGACCCGTCATGTGACATCTGCTCCCTGCAACAGCTATAACAGGTGTGTGTGTGTGTGTGTGTGTGGGGTCCATCTTTTAGGGGAGAGAGGGGTCGGTATCACCCAATAACTCACAGATTACCTGAACAGTAATGAAAGTAATTTGATGCCTGAACAGAAACACGTCTGCTAAGTAGGGATGCAACAATCCCACTTACTTAATTTAATATATTATTAAAATAATAACAAGTAAAGTGTAAACCTTTTAAATGCAGCGAGAGATTAGTCAAAACTGACAAGAGTCTAGATTAACATTACCCCATTATCACGATACCTGATGTCCGTTTTTTTAGCGCCAAACCCTCAAAGCGAAAGTCACAATTTTGTTGTGTTCAAGGAAAAATAACGTGAATTACTGAGATATGAAATTTGGCTGCGACCGTAACTCAACAGTGGGTCTTATTCAATTAGGAAAAGCCTTTGTCTTGTTTTTGTCTGCTTGTCGTTTGTAACAAGGTAACTTTCCCCATCCCAACAGCCTCCGGGGAGAGCAGACAGGATTTGGACTCGTGTGTTTTCTACAAAGAAAGCATTTAGACAGCCAACATGAGCATCAATTGTTGGATGTTGGCATAACTAAAAAAAAAAGTTTGGTAGAAGAAAGCCAAACACTTAATTACAAGCTGTAGATTTAAAAAAAAAACTGTGAATCACATGGAAGGAACAGTCGGAGGGTTTCTACTTTGAGGTGGAAGTAAAGAGGGTGTGGCTGCATAAAAGCATGGTGAACGGCAGAGGCTTGGTTGCTTTTTAATTTGCTAAAAAAAAAAAAAAAAAACTGCTGTCAGATGAAAAGTCTCTACTTTCTTCCTTCAACGACGTCGACACTTCCAGTGGATTCTGATGGAAAAGGAGCGAGCTGTAAACTTTTCAGAGCCTCCTTTCAGCTAAAAGATCGGATGATAATCCAATAGAGTGCTTTTTGACGTTATAACTCGCAATTTCTCACTGAAGCTGCAGAAAAAAACACAATATAGATTCATGTGACGTTTACTTTCTTGGTTAATTGATTAATAGTGTTTAAATATTAGAAATTAAATCAAAATACACAGAAAAAATCCTTTAGCTGTGATCTTTAAATGATGAATCATGTTTTTAAATATTGTGATATGAATATCCCTTTAAGAAGATTGTAAGCAGCTCGTGCCCGCCCCCCCCCCCCCCCCGTATACCCACAACGATGTCATAAAATGTGAACACAAAGGGGTCACACGGAGACGACCGCCCAGCTGAACGCAGCTTCCACACGAAGCGAGCTGGATACCACTCGACACCACGCAAAGTCACACATGCACACACATGCACTCTTAACCCCCGCCCCCCCACCCCCACCCAGCGCTCAGTGCACCCTGCCTCCTGATAAGCTGGTTTGCCAGGCTTGCCAGCGCCACTGATGGCTCCGTTTGCACAACCACTCCATTGTTGTCGTGCAGAGTGGACAACTGCACTTTGGACCTTTCAGAGGGGGGGGGGGGGCTCCTATATTGTTTCCCTTAAGGGCATCCACTGTGGTTTATCTACAAGCTGCCAACCACACACACTTTAAACACTGCATTAAGGATATCTTTGGGTGGAGAACATAAACAGTAGCCGCTGCTGTTAAGTACTGTACAGTCGGTTTGCCTGGCAGCCGATTTTTCCCGGAGCTTAAAAAGACTCATAAAAAAAAAAGGCAGCTGAATTATCTGGGTTGCTGGAACCTGATCCACTGTCAGCTGACCTTTTTTTTTTTTTTTTGTGCAAAAGCAATATTAAAACGTAATAGTTGAGGCTACGTTAAGTGATTGCACTTTATGAGTCCATTTAACCAGATTCAATATTGGATGATAAATGATTACCTTGGCGGAGTTAAGCTTACATACACAAAAATAACCCCGCTGAGCACAAACACAGAGCTTTATCAAACTTAACAATCAGCTCGGGTCTGTCTGCTGCGAGTCTGGCTCGGCGGCGGGCTGAACAGAATTTTAAAAATGCATGACAAGACGAGAAGAAGATGAAGAAGAAGAGGTTGGAGATTAAATATCCACACATATCCTACATTTTTTTTTTTTTTGGCTCAAACTCCATTAAGCTAAAATGGATGTGTATTGAATAGATGTTGCCTTTGAATCTGGTCAACTGGCCAAATAGATTTAACGTATCAAATCTATTTTCCCTGAGTGCATTGAAGGGGGGGGTGTCAAAATGAAACATTTTACAATTTGGCCCCTTAAGGTCCGAGATTTCTCCATCCGCCTGTAAAACAAGCTGCTTACCGCGCAAAAACAGGCTGCAACACATCACTGGACGTGTCCCGGGCTTTAAATTAGCCCGACACAATCCACATATTTGATTCACTGCGGAGCCGGGAGGAAGAGGGCTACACCGCTCGCAGCCCATTCAGCTCGGACCATAAAGAAACAATGTAGCCTACTTTGCACACTCCTCACTGCTCTCTTTTTTAAGCCACATCCTCTTGGATTTTATGACTCTGGTTAAAATGCAACCATTAAATATTCATGTGCGAGGGCTTTCACCCATGAAGCAGCCCCCTCATACCCCCCACCCTCCTCGAGCTTTAGAGAAAGTGAGAAACTTTTTTTGTACATTTTAACTGACAGGAGCTAAATATTAAAAAAAAAGGAAGCTTTTGGTGGTTCAGCAAAGTGTAGACTCCTCTCCAATATCCCATTCCACTGATATGAGCCTCCTCGGTTTTCTCCTCATTTTTCTTTAAAAAAGTCTCACACTGCAGCGAGACTCTTGTAGAGTAAATTAACATGACAATACAAACTGCGAAGATTAATGAAAACAAATACTCCGACAGCGACAACGGCGACATGATGAAAATTGATGGTTGACAATCATTCCGAAGAGAATAGTGCTTTTTTTTTTTTTCTTTCTTCGTCATCATAAACCATATATTGCTCATTAATTTTCCACTTGTTGTCTCGGCTGTTTATTATGCAAAACATTTCCTATCAGCGAGCAGAAGTAATGACACAAATAATTCATACTTTCCCTCTCAGAACTCCCCGGAACGCTAAAAACCCATAATATACAGCAAGTTACAGCGTCTATAAAAGATTAAGGATGAAATGATGTCTTCAGGTGTAGACGGCAGCATAAATAAAGCTGAAATGCGATTTTTGCTGCAGTGAACATTAGGGAAATTCTTTTTTTTTTTTTATTTGCGTTGATGTGATCCGCATACAAATGGAGGGATGCAACATTCGGGGGCTTCTCCAAACAAGCAATCCGGTAGACAAATGAAGCAACTGCTCAGACGTGCAGCCAGTCTTTGTGCTCAAGGTGGCAGAACACATGTATGACAACTCGTAGGTTGATGTACGAAGGAGGGGGGGGCATAGAATGACTGACAATGGTGTTGTTGTGTGAGAGCGGTGGAAGTGGTGGCATGAAAAGTTCATTCATTCCGAACTAATCTTTTTAGCGAGTCGGGAGTAACGATTCGTGCCACTCGGGTAATGAATGAGCGACTGAACAAATCATTATATTTGTGAGGAACATCAGCTGCTACAAGCTAGTCGGGGCCCTCTATCTGGGTTTTGGGACGGCGAGCGTCGGGGAAGCGTGCGGAGGCGATCGCTCTTTCATCGCTCCACCGGAAAGCCTGTCCCGCATCAGCATCGAGGAGCTGATTGAGATGAATCATCGTTTCTACTCCACCAGCTTGAAAACAGAGTCACACTTTCCATCGCTGCTCGTCGGGCGTCTTTGATCCCAGACAAATAAGAAAACAAAAAAAACGATGGCTTGTGGAACGCGGAGGCTTTTTCAGAGGCATTCTTCCACTCTTGGAAGGATGCCCGCTCTTTTGAAAGGTTTTTTTTTTTTTACTTCAAAGCAAACGCCGGTGACATTATCCATTCTCCTCCCAATTAAAATGTATTGAAAACATCCAGGAAACACTGTACGGCTAATATCATCACAACTAGCTTGTCAAAAACAAACAAATACAGCGATCACAGGGACAAAAACAAAGCCCTTTTGAGTTCATCGCCGGCATTTAATCCGCCGTAATGATTTACAATATGACAAGTAAGGGAAAAACGTACTGTGACAGACAGAATTGGACCCAACATAAATATAATTACAGGCTCACATGATCTTCTCCACCTACCTCCTCCGATCCCACACAAAAAAGGATGCATGACACGCAGCCTCGAGTGATTTGCTTTTTCAATTTGCTGCTCAAAACCAGCTGACGCCACAAAAATAACAACAACAAAAAAACAACAAAGCCTCAAAGTAGCGTGGCTGTATCGGCGCTGGAATTAGCGGGGTCTCGATTAGCAGGTATGTTTTCTGAATTGGCCCCCCGTGGACAACTGTGGTACCGAAACCACAACGTGCCGTTTGACCTCGAACATCCAAGGTCAAACCGCAGAGCGACAGCGTGTGGTGTTTCTTAAAGAAACAGCTGCAGCTAATTGGAGAGTACATTTTAAGGACGGGTACTTTCAAATCGGGCTGAACGATGATCATCGGACACTCATACGGACCAGAAATTGCTGGTTTCAGCTTCTTGAAAGTGAATATTTGCTGGTTTTCTTGGTCCTCTATGAAAGCCGACTTTGGTTTTAAACTGCTGGTCATTTATGAGACGCCACCTTGAACTCTGGGGTGAATCTTTTTCTGATTTCTGACATTTTATGGACTAAATGATGAATAAAATGATCAAGAAAATGAACACAATAATCAATAAAGAAAATAATCATTCCTTCGATCCCTACTTTTACTTATTGTTTTTTTTAAAACATCAAATCACTCTGACTGACACTTAAAACAAGATAACAAATCTGTCAGTGAAGTCAGAATATTTCTACCTTTTTCCAGTATAAGTCAACCTCTTTAAAAAGAGAAGAATGTTTTTACTTTGTAAAGAAAAAAAAGAACACAGCCGGCTGCTGCACTTGAATCAATAAATCCGACGTTGTTTTGGAAAATACTTGAAAAACAAGTTGATTTCTTATTAGAAACAGGCCCAAATTAAATCCACTGGCAAACGATCCAAACGCGTGCGGCTGGAGAAATATATTGGAAGTACCGAATCACAGGAAAACCCACAAGTATTCAAAATAAATTAAAGGAAAGTGTCAACATGAAGGTAGTTTACAAATCAGATTTCTCTCGTATAGCGTCGTAAACTCTGCGAGAAGTGGCAACACATAGTCCTCCAAAAGAACCACGCTCAAACCCCCCCAGCCGGCCAAGATTAGGTTTCACATTCCTACCTAAAAAATACACACACACACACACACACACACACACACACATGAGAGAGAGAGGTGGAATGAGACACAGACACTTTTGTTGAGACATTTCTGACCTCAGACTATTTCATCTCACTGACGATGTTTACACCATAAGTCAAGCACAAGGAGATCTTCTCTCTTGTTCTTCGTCCAAGATGTGGAGGAGCAACCCCTCCCTCCCACTCCCACACACACACACACACACACACACACACACACACACACACACACACACACACACACACACACACACACACACACACACACACACACACACACACACACCATTGGCCTTCATCCTAATGTAACACACGTTAGTGAAACCAGTGGCGTCCACGGTGACATGATGTACATTGGGCCCTCAGAAGAGCTCTCTCTCTCTCTCTCTCTGTCTCTCTCCCCCCCCTCTCCCCACGACATGCCAGGCAGCCTCACACCTCAGCATCTGTGACTCATGCTCTCATGCCCTCCTTTTAGAGCAGATGGTCAAAAATAGCGTCCGCCATCAACATTTTTGTAAGCCGTGGGACCCGTCGGGCCAAGAAGGAGTCAGTGTGTGTGTGTGTGTGTGTGAGTGTGAGTGTGTAAAAATAATCTGGTCAGTTGCAGCTTCTCTCCGTTTGACACCGACGAAGCGGCGAACGCCCCGTTGCTAGAAGAAGATGCTTATGCAATCTGCGCCTATAAATAGGAGCGTGAAGTGCGCCTGCATACGCGCCCCGCTGCGTGTTTACATCCAGACAAGCGTTCCCGGTGAATACGTGTCCGGCGGCAGCGGGAGTCGTTATGATACCTCGTGATTACCGACTCATCGCTCGTCTCCGCTCGCGTCCAGAAAAGCCGCCGGCCACCGGACGAGGGACCGCGAGGAAACAGACGTGTTTACAGAAGAGTTATTTAAAGTCACCACCGGGACGCCGTCGCACGTGGCTTTGAGCCATGATTCTACACAAGCGATGTCTCACATCCTGAAAAAAAAAACCCACGGGTCAGTCAGAGACACACTCGCTGGTGTACCTCGCTGTTAACCATGTGGACCCTGAGTATGTCACGTGACATTAGAAGTAGCACGTTGATGCCTCAACAGCATTTAAATGGGAGAATAAAAAGCTGGTTGTCATTGTGTGTTTTTGTATTTCCATGTTTTATGCATCTGCTTTGGCACTACATTTCCCAGCGTGCTTTGGGTGATGTAAACAGGAAGTATTACGTTGCCATGGAGCTGGCAAGATAGCCGCGGGCTCCGACTGAGCCCGTTTTTTTATGCCTGTATGCATTCGTCTGCTTCAGCTCACAGTTCCTGTTCACAGCGGAGAGAACAATCATCTGCATCGCTTTGACACCGAGGAAAGATCGAGGTGCAGGGTTCAATTTGTTCATCAATAAAAACATGAAACCCATTCAAAAGGTTGCTGGCTACGAAGAAGAAATGCATACAGAAGGAAAAACATGAGGTTTCAAGGCAACAGAAACACTGATATCGCAGGACAAGACGAGGCGCCATTTTTTTGACGCAGAAATGCATCAAATCTGTTAATGTATTCCACCCAGCGCTGAGACTTCTGTCATGGTCTCCTTTCGCTGCCCACAGCTGTCACGTAAGTGTATCAGCTCCGGTCCGTGATGCATGGCTTGCACCTGGGTAACCGACTGCACACAGACACCGTGTTAGATTGAAGCGGCGGTGTAAGCTGACACACGGGGGCCGAGGGTGTGGCGCCGCTGCAGCCGCCAGCGCTTCATCATCGCCAGAGACCTCCATTCGTTTGAGCGGGAGAGAAAAGTCAAATATCTGAAGCAATTTTTCAAGATTTCTTTTCAAATTTTTCCACGAAGAGCCCTGAAAACCAATTTACTTAATCGGGGTTCTTCCTCTCAGCGGCACCAAAGTTGGAATTACCGCTTATTTGAAATGAACAATTGCAGTTTTCACAAGTAATTCCACGCACCAAAGAGAAGTGAACAATGCAGAAGCTTCGTCTATTAAAGCCTATTAACTGATACGTGGCAGAAAATGGTGAAAAAATGCCCATCGGGAGCTCCCAGAGCCGAGGGTGACGTTTGTTTTCCCCTAAACCCAAAGATATTCAACGCTGGGTGCTATAAAAACAGAGAAACGCCTCGCATTTAACAGGCTGAGCGTCAATCTGCTGAGAGTTATTGGGTTGTTTTCGTGCGACGTGTCAATCAAATCACATGCAAAGAGTCCTGCTGAAGCAGATTTATGACTTTTTCGGGGGGTAACCATTACTTAATCATAACTGGTGACATCCCAAGTTTTTGAGTGCTGGAAAAAGTGAGTGAACAGAATCAAGTCCAAAAAAAAAAAAAAAAAAAAACGAAAGCCTGAAGCTATGAAGCCCTCTTCGGGTCATCTCAGGTTTTCGTCACAATGACTGTATGCAAAGATGAAATGCAAAAACCCGTATTTACCTAGAAGCCTCTTGTGTGGCGGCATGAGGCAACGGACCAATGAGAAAACAGTCTGGGATTTTTTATCTCCCCGTGTTTTACATCCTGATAGCAAACTTGAAAGCATTTTGACATTCGTGTTTTTGGGGTGGAGAGGGGCTCGGGGAGGTATCTGGGGGGGGAGGGGGGGTGATGTTGCTGGGGGAAGAGATTACCCTCAGACCTTTTCTTTGAGAGTGAGAGAGAATGGGAAGGGGGGGGGGGGGAGACGTTCCCTGTGTATTAGTAAATCCCAGTTAATTTTCCCTGTCAGAGAACAATGAGATATGGACCCCCGCGGGCTCTGTTGAATGTAATTCCACCACTTGCTCAGAATCACCTTCATTACTCATCAGGTGTGGATCTCTCTCTCTCTCCTACTAGACACTGTGATTCTTCAACCCTTTCCAGCACCCCCCTTCTTTTTTTTTGAATAGCGATATTACACCTCTTGAGATGTTTTCACATTTCCACAGCAGCTGCTAGTTTCTCTGAAATTCGAAGAGAGAGGGGGAACATGTCTGCCATGCGACGCTTCGCCCCCACCACACCGCACGACTCGACAACCCTTCAAGGTCCCCGGGTCGGACCTTGTTTAATTTATAGGAGCCGAGACTTTTGGAGGAGCCGGATGCTATTCATGATTCAGAGCCTTTCATTTACACTTAACACTGTGGATGCTGCGCTGTGACATCATCTGCGTATGTTTCTCACAGCGTGTCACATTCAACATGCATGAGTCTGCGGCTGCTTGGGGGGGCTCAAAAGCGCCAATTATATCCATCGTGGGTTCAGACTCACAGATTGGATCTAGTCTTTTTTTTTTTCTTCTCCCCCTCCTCACAAACTATCATGTCGCTCTCTTAACTCTGCCTGTTTAACTCCCAAACCCTGCTGACAACAACAAACGTGAACAAAGCATATTTTAATTGCGTTTTTAATTTCTTATCCAGCTCCCACGCCATCCGGATCTTCGGGAAAACCCGGCAGCTGACGCGCGCACTAATAACTTCAATCACAAGGAACTAATGATTATCGTCATTATCAATGAATTTGCTCCATTAAGTGAGAAGCCTTCGTCTCAGAGCCCTCGGATGATGTCTTCAATTTACTGGTTTTGTCACCATTCATCAATAACCCTAAATCCAATGACAAGTCAATGAGCAGTGAAATAAAAAAATGGGGAAGCAGTGAAACCCTCATATGTTAGAAGCTGGAAATATGAATGGATTAATCGACATCTTCACTTTGAGAGCTAACAACAGATCCTGGTAGAGCTGCAACAATTGTTTTTTTGTGTTTTTTTCCAAGACATTTGCTGGTTCAGGCATCCTAAACATTTTTGGTGTTTGCACCTTTCAGATGAAACAAGACATCGGGCCTTTTATAGACAAAAAGATGTAATTCCAACATAATTGATGCTTTAAATTGAGAGGGAATTTCTCCCGGTGTACCGAGCAGGCGTGGGATTGAGCCAAAAATACAGTTTTTTAGACCCATTAATCACGAGATGTGTGTTTTCTGTTCCAGCTAACTTCCCCTCCAGCGTGGCTGCAGCTGTAAGAGCAGGCAGGCCTATTGTTCGGACTAACAAGGGGGCGCAGAGGTCACTTGCATTTTCACAAGAGCTTTGCCAGAGGGGTTGGGGAAGTAGCGGCACACAAGTCTGTTTGGTATGGATCTACACTAAAGCTTTTTCTATAAAGTCACATCATTCCCAGTCTATTATAAAGGGGGATAGATTAGATTAAGTGAGATTATGTAGAAAGGGGCTCCCTAAAAAGAGCAAAAATAACACACTCGGTACTTAGCAGGCGAGTCAACAGTGGGATTAAGCCAGAAGGACACGTTCAAATCCAATGCTAATATGCACAATGGTCATCCTTCCACGGGCTCAACTTTTTTAAGTGGAGTCGCTTCACATTTTCCCCGACACATTTCGCCGCAGCAACAAGACTTGACGTTTATTACCATATTTCTGGTCTTTGAGCTGAAATCAATCTCCAATACGACAAATCTCAAAACCTCAAATTAGGGTTGGGATTTTTTTTTTTCCCCCGTCTCGCCATCAAGCCGTCATCCCTCCTTGTCAAGTCGTCTCTCCGCGCCTGCAGTTTGCACGACGACAACTCCGATCGCCGATGCGAGCGAAAAAATATGCACAAAGTGGTTGCGCACTCTCCGTGATTAAATGATGTGTGGTCTGGCGTCACTCCCAGCACCTCTCCCATCCTTCGCCTTTCACTCTGTATCTCCCTCCTGCACACACAGACACACACACACACACACACACACACACAGATTCCCTTTCCCTGAGCTGTGTTTTGAAAATAGAAGCCTCATATTAACAGTCAACAGTCAAGCTGACAGGTACAGTCTGGCCATTCGCTCCATCATAAAACCACCTCGGTGGACATCTGCGCACATTGGGGCGTCACAAATCATCATAAAACACACACACGAGGAACACACATTAAGTTGTCGGTGTGATGGCGTTGATGAAAATATTTATTTTTGCTATTCTGAGTGATGGACGAGGTATTCCGGATCCCTTCCAGGAATTAAGCTGCAGCGTAGAATTCTACATTACGAGTAAAATTATAGATGTGCAAGTATGATGATGTGAATCATACTTAACTACATGACTCATGAAAGCAACATTTGAATGCTCTAACTGCTCAAAGTGGAGCTCATTTAAAAGTACTTAACTTTTACAAAAGCCGGGGTCAGGACCCCTCCGAGTGTTGGCAACATACATTTAGACATTCCCAACGTGAATGTGAGACATTGGATAGTCAAGACAATTATTTTAAAAAGGTCACAAGCCGTCGACACACGCAAAGATCTTGCACTCCAGAATGTCTCTGCATCTTCACATGTCAGTGTGCAGGATGTCTTGGTCCTCTGATTACAAGCCAAAAACCAGATGGAAAACACTGGTTCAATCCATCGCAGTGCTTCATGTTTTACAAAATCATCATCAGCTTTTGCATGTCCAATATTGACCGCAACGCAAGAAGGAACTAAAACAAATGTCAAAAGCCGCAGTATTTCCCTCTGAAATGCGGTATGAAGTAGCACAGACTCCTCGCTCGAGTAAACGCGCTCTCCCACCGCCAGTTATCCAAAACAATCTCACCGCCAAAAGACGTCGCTTGATCAGAAATTTGCAGCGTTTTTTTGCGATCGCTCCCGAGTAACATATCCATGGGATTATTCAAAACACTTGTTTGGCAGCCAACTAAACCTCACCATTAAAAGATACTACAACTACCCACTGACACACTTTCTGCGCCGCACTCTCCCTCGCTCGTTGGAAAACAGCCTTCACCGGCTCGGTGATTCATCCCAGCGGTTTATTCTCTCAAGCAAAAAAAGACAACACAAAAAGGACCTTGAGCGAAACCTACACAAACCTCCCACCGGCTTGACCGCGGAGGAAGAGCAGTCGGTCGCTTACTCCCTCCCCCCCCCTCGAGTGCTTGAGAGTGCTCTCTGGGACGTCCGCCGCCAGTGGAATTCCCAAGAAGAATCAATAACATTATGACATTAAACGCCATCTAAGAGCAGCTGTTTACCAGAAGCACACGTTGCTGGTAAAGAAATGAAAAAAGGCTGCTAACCATCAAGAGAAGAAACTGATTAAATATGATGTATAACGCAGTATTTATCTCATTACGACACACGTTTCAGGAATAGTTCCAAGACACAAAAGCAGCGTCGGATGCAGTATATACACAGTAAGAGATTTCAGCGTGGCTAGCTGAAGGCACACCGGCTCTCCTCGCAGGCTGGCCGGCATGCTGCTGGAGGTAATGAGGCCTCTTGTGTCCTCTCTGATCTGAGAGTTGAATAATTTCCCATGTGGCACAGCCATTTCCAGCTTCCGCCTTTACTCTCACCTCGTCGGCTGGGTGGGTGGAAAGGCAAGAGAGAGAGAGAAAAAAAAAACTCCCGCCCTGCACTGAAAATGTGTAGCCATTCATTGTCAATCCGCGGTGCCACACACACAGTTCCTCAGGCCGGCTGCCGTCCACACAAAAAGGAGATCAGTGTTTTAAAAGTGAGATTTGATTATTTTATAAAAAGTAAAGCTTTGACTTCTATTTTTAGGTTTTTGTTCACCAATTTGTGTGAAAAGCAGCTCAATGTTTTAATTCGGCCCCTCTATGTGCCGACGCTTCCCATTGGTCAGTAGGAAGCCCCGGTAAATAAATGGTCTACTTCAGCGCCCAGACACACGTGCTGGGTTGCAGATCTCTCTTTCAATGTGTCTTTTGTCTGACGGCTGGTGTTTCAACATCCACAACTTGAATAGAAGAAGGTCAGCCTGGTGGGGTCTGCCCCATGGTTATTCAGGAGCCCAACCTGGGGGCCCCCAGAGCGGTGGGGTGACCGGGAGGGCGGAGACAGCGCAGGAAAACCTCCTCCTCTGTCTGACACCCCTCGAATGTATGACGGGACGTCACTGGAAGTTTTGAAATCGCCCCCTTCCTGCACACAGACCAGCGTTTAGATGCATTGAAAGGTAATAACAATCAAAAAAGGAGCAGCTGTGCTTCCAAGTTTGACATCACACCGAGACTGAAAGTTTCAACACGGAGAAGCCTGTCGGATCAGAAGGCAAGACCCACGACATGAAATATGAAAAACCACAGAAGTTTACCAGGACCCTCAGCAGCCGGGTCCAAAAAGTCTGGATGCTGCGGCAGCTGAAAGAAACGCGGGGAGAATGAACTTTTTCGGCAACATAACAAAAACAGGAAGAGCTCTGGTGGTCATCTCACCAGAAAATGACGAGAAACATCTGCACACATCTGCACGTGTGTGGCTCGATGCTCACGAACTTGGGATTTCCAGAAGCAGGAATACACAGTGTGTGTGTAAACACACACCCTCTCTTTCATTGACAATGTCTAGCAGCTTGCTTCTTTTTTTTTTCTCCCCTCCACTTGGCCATGTTTTTTTGTTTTTTTTTTGGCTTCCTGGACAGATGTACAAGTGAAAATGAGCCCAGGTCTATATGAGATCCACCCCTCCTCAATCCTAACTGATTCCTAATACAGACAGTGAGGAATTTTGGGGAGTCAACTCGTTAAAACCCCACGTGAAGCCTGCAGCCAGCAGCAAGATATGTCCACGCTGACGTTAATACACATATTTAATAAGCGTGCACGTGTGCTGCGGGTTGATAAAAGTTCAGAAATAAACATTTACACAAACACAGCATTTTAAGGGAATAATCCGCACGACTGCAGTGACCGCTGTCTTGTCCACAGTCATCCCTGCAGCCTGCACAAGCAACACAGCGCCGACAAGCCCACATCAGACAAACCATGTGCTTTGTGCACATCAGAAGCCAAACGTACAAAAAAAACACACAATAACATGAAAGCTACCTCGCGCACAGACACACGCGCACCGCGGCGTGATTCATTCTGCAAGCAAGATAGAAAAAAAATGCACACAGACTGCTACAATGTAGCCTCGGAGCCCCGACGCTTCGGAGATCAACGCGGCATCTGTTACCAACGAAATGCACAACCTGCTTACCCGCCCGCCGGTTCCATCCCGACGGCACGTTAGCAGCGCGATAGTAAATAATAATCATAAAAAAAAAATAAGCTGCGGTTTTATTCTCACAGACCGCGACGAGCTCCCGGTCCGAGCGGTCACTCTATTGTTGAGAAAACAATCTGAGCCAAAGTGGGAAAACAAAAAAAACAACAAAAAAAAACCTTCCCCGAGACAAGAGGGCTTCGCAGCGCCACACCGGGAAACAAGCGACGTTTGTAAGTTTTGCAGTTACTCACCGGGTTATTAAGCGGCGAAAGTCCTCGGTAATGTTCGGCTCTTGTTTTTTTTTAAATATCTTCCCCCTCACGGCCACTGAGAATGGGCTCAACGTCAGTGGGTGAGTAACTGAATAGACTCAGAGGGAGCGCAGTAAGTTGAAGTGTCAAATTACATCGGCTATTCTATTACCAAAGGGACCCATGCTCGGTGGCTGCTGACAAAATGTGTCGCGGATTCTTCCCCCCCCCCCCCCCCCCCCCGCTTCCACGCGGAGACGAGGCAGCCACGCGGAGGGAGCCGGACTCAACAGCCATCTGCTGCTCTGGATCTGCTGGAGCGGCGACCCGCTCCGGGTCCGGGTTGGTACCAACCGGGTCCACACCGTGTGGATTTATGATATATATATATATATATTTTTTTTTTTTTTCCAAAAGCGAGCCCACATTTCACACGTTGCAATGCTAATGGGGCATGCTGGGTATTTTATATTGTGTGTCTATAGATTAATGACACATAACGGGTATTTATTGCTGTTTAAACTAACTATTTGTCATAAAGGCATCTAACAGAGTAGCCTAACATTAACATGAGTACACTATCTACTATTTAACAGCCTGGAAGATTGGTCAGTAATAATAAAACATGCATAAATAATAAAATGATCTAATAATTTACAGTAATATAGTAATAATAAAGAATGCAAATACTGATACACGTGATAATGAATGTAAAAAATAACAGAAATATAACAATAAATCGGAAATATTGACGTCAATAAAATATAATGCTTATACAATCTGTCAATATCCAATCTGATTATGATTAATATCAATAAACATCAGCATGAATACATACACTAGGCTATTAAACGACGACGATACGCGCACGCCCTCCACGCCATGCGCATTGACGCATTATACACAGGGCGCGCGCGCTGCCGTCCCATGATCCTCCCCGGAGCCGACTGACGCCACCCTCCGTGTTTTGCAGGTCGCCGCTCTCTGATGGAAAGCTCTGAATAACAAAGACATGTTTGAGAGCAGCAGCGGCATCAGCAGCAGCAGCGGCGGCAGCAGCAGCAGCAGTCTGGGGCTGAGCGCTGACGTCAAGGAGCCATGACTGTGCCAAGCAGCATCCAGACTCCCAATGCGCACACGCACACGCACGCACGCGCACGCACTGACCTGCCGCTGCCACTGTGGCCTGTTTGCAGCACCCATGGCTGCTGCTGTGATTGACTCTTCAAACTTAGGGGATGTGATTAGGGTCAGTTTTTATCTCTTTTTTTTTACTGGTATAGTAGAAGTCACCGGCGTGATCCACCCGGCTGGTGGTTCCTTCTCTCCGGCCCCAGCTGTCTACGTTAGGGGGAGGGATAGGCCGGAAACAATAGGCGCCATTTGTCCTGCTAAAAGGTGACAGGGAGCATTGATTTCAGCCCATCCCATGCTTGTAAGCCATCCCCGAATTGGCTAATATGAACATTCCCCCCTCGAATGGAGATTGGAACATTTAAGGCAATTGTGATTCACAGAAGGATGAGGGAGTCAAATTTTGATTCCGCGACACCGAAGCCATGTCGATTTTTATTGAGCCGTTCATTAAATAAAGCAATAAAGCTTGTGTTTCGATTGGTGATTGTTGCAAGGTGCAACGTAAACAGCTTGCATCGATAGGGGAAAAAAAAGCGACTCTATGAAAAGATAGTACTGGCAAACGGACAAAAGTTAGACCCAAATTACTAACGATTTAGTTTAATTAAAGCCAATCTAACAGCCAGGATACTTTAGAGTCTGCAGCTGCTGCAGTGCACATGAGGTGAAAATCTCTTTTTGTGGTTTCTAATAATGAAAACTATAATTTTTACAGCCAAAATCCTTTTAGAGTACGAGGCAAAGTGTTAACAAATGTATTAAATGAAGTTCAGATCTATATTTAGTGCCATACAGCTGTTTTAAATACAGCCGTTGGGGTGCTCTCGCTGATGGGACTTCCTAAATCGTCGCCTGTTAAATGGCTGAAAATAGCTCCCGTTCGCCAATCCGTCTCAGGCCACTTGGACTTGTCACACTCAGCTGGAAGAACTACGGGTGTTATTGAGTTGTATCCCCGAATACGTGAGTCGCCACGGTACTTTTCTTCATCCTGGGCTCATACAATTTCTACCATCACGGATCATGTATAATCTTCCCGATGGCGTTCCGCTGGGACGTTTCCGAGGGGATCACCCCGTCAGACCCGCGATCGCAGTGTGACACCTTTTTCTCTCAAAAACTGAGTGTGAGACAGACACACCGATCCAGATGGGAGATTCTTTCATCACAACTGGGTCAAGGAGAGGAGTAAAAAAAGAATTATATGCAAAGAGATATTTAACGGTGTGACCAGATTTACCCAACAGTGCTTTACTGCTTTAAATTAACATAAACCACAATCTATCCTTAACCACGATGTTTACGTAGCCCCAAAACCTGACGCAGGATATGAACGTCACTTTTAGGAGACATTGTTGACTGATTACTCCCCAGTGTTTCACTCCCTTCTATTTCTCAAAGCATGCTGGGCGATAGTATCTCAATGAAACTTCCTTTCTGTCTGTGTCCCATGGTTTGTTACATTTATATTTCATGAAATCCCATGTTGTCTAGTAGTCTAGTAGTTTGGCCAGAAAGCTGTCACAAGGATGAATGGACTGGTGGGAACGCAGAAACTATGACGCTGCATTATTTTGTGAGTGAAATCTGATTAAGTGAGCATATATGCTGGTTATGTGTGTAGCGTCCTTTCAAAATAAAATAAGAAAAGAGGTGTATAGGTAAGAAAATCACTTAGTTTGGTTTAGGAAAAGAGTTAAACTTGACTTCACCAACGAGCGACACGTGACTAGCAACATGTTACTAATCAAAATTTCAAAGTTTCCTTTGAGTTTCACATGGGACACGAACACAGTCCTCCTGGGTGAAAGTCCTTTGTTCGTTTGATCCCATCCACAGCGCCTCCTGCCCAATCTAAGAAGACTCTCTCGCACTTACACTGACTTGACGGCTTTGGATTTAATTAAATCAACAAACCAAGCCTCTCGAAGGGGTATTACAAGACAGGAAGGGCTGGGCTTAGACGTTTAGCATGTTAATTTTTGGGAATAATTGTAAACAAATAATCTAAAACATTATGGCCAAAGTTTGATATTCTCGCATTTCTCTCCCAAAATCTTCCGGCTTACATTCACCATATGGAGACAAACCCTCTCTGACGATTACAAGACAAATTGTCGGCGTTACATGAAGACAGCACAATGTGATCTTTGAAATCGTAGGCGGTGGGGATGTGTCTGTGTTTTCATTTACAGCTCCCACCTGGTTTATGAATGAACAAACCGGCAGGCTCCAGAGACCAGCCCACATCCTCCGCAAACCAACCAACCAACCGCTGGCCCTCTTCCAGTCCAAATGTGTTCGCAGTGCACACTTTACTCGGCTGTGGACAGAGAGCATGGTATGGTATGTCCAGAGAACTATAGAGCCGGAGCCACGCGTTCCCGAGGGTCTACTTGCTGCCAGCGTATTCTGCTCCACCTTGTTTCTCTGGGACGTGAAAATGTGACTTAAATTATAGCAGCGGATAAAAAGCTTTTTGTGCTTTCATATAACCAAGCCCCTCAGCTTCACCGGCTCCCCAAACGACTGTGTTATATCGGGGCTGTGTTGTGTTACGGGGTTTTGTGTGCGAACTGGTGACAGCGTTGCAGACCTAGCAGGAGTCTGGTCAACAAATAGGATCGCAAAGGATGGAGTGAATCTGCGTGGAGGGGGACTGGGCTCTGCAAACGGGAGACAACAAAACTCCGTTTGACAAAAAGACATGAGGGAAATGTGATAAACCCCATTGATTCTCATTACAGCAGGAGAGGCGGACAGGAAGGGAACAGACATACCTAGACAGGTTGCGGTGAAGCCTCCTGATGATTTCCTCTCCCTTGTTTTGTTTTTTTTCTTTTCCTTTCCTCCAGACTTTTCTTTTTGAGCAGCACCAGCAGAAAGCTGGCTGCCGGCACCCCATGCTGCTCTGCTTTTGGGGGAAACGGAGAGCCAATCAATGTGTGCTCACAATGGGGGAAGAGCATTCAGAAAGCCAACTGTTCCCTCAGGCCACGGGCAATGAAGAAGTGGGAGAGACAGAGGGAGACAGTGCAGAGAGAGAGGGAGGCAAAGGGGGATGACAACATGTTTCCTTTGCTGCTGAATGCTGAGAGGAATAACATGATCACTGTAACACTGACATGCACCAGATAGAATAAAATGCACTGAAAGGCACAAGTAGTGTAGCTGTTTGCTTAACTAATTAGTAAATATATAATAAGCTAAATTAAATATGCAATATTAAAGAAAGAAAAGCATCAGTTTTTCTGTCATTTCACAAAACAAGCTTGGTTCTCTGCCAGTCTTCTAATCAATTAACAGGACACTCCACTGCAGCTTGCACCTCCACAAAGTTACACGTTATGGTTATAATTGAAGCCCTCGTCATTCAAACTGCACATTCCCACATTGTAAGGCCTTTTCAATAAGCCCTTCAAACAAAATTTAGAAATACACGATTCGTCCATGCCCTCGAGAAAGACCCCAAAAACTCCCAAAACACTTCAAAATCATAAATCTATGAAAAATAAATCAGTTTTCATACAACAACGTTATGATTAAGGTTTAGTTAGGTTAAGGCAGGAAACAATGTGGGTTAGGGGAAGCAACGCTGCGTTGGTTCGGAGACCTTCGTTGTCATGGTTACAATAATAAAGGGGTGGGAAGGTTAGGGAAAGGACCGTGATTATCGTTAAATAACATAAAAAAACACAAAGTTGACTGTCGGTAGGAGACGAGAAACAAACAGTGGTCTTCAGTGTTAAATAGTCCCACATTTGTTGATGACCCTGATGACATCATCAAGGTGTTTCTTTTCTCCCGACTTTGAGAAACCAAAGTGTCAAAATCCGAGTGCTCCTTTTATCGTTTCAGCTCGTGTTCAATAATGAATATAATGTAATTTAAAGCTTCTGTTTGAAGAATCGCGTAAATACAGTGTTGATTCATTTTCTGTCTAAACGATGAATCTAAACTATCGTTTCAGCTTGTATTTAATAACCATAAAATACAATAAGTGTAAAACTAACAAAGTATTCTTCATAAAATACAACAAGAGATAAATATAAAGGTCCATAACAACAAAACATGTAATATCACAACCATCTCTTGAGTTTATTCTTCGGCAAATGTTTCATTTTAACCCATCAATTGGTAAAAAGTTGAAATATCCATTTTTACTCAGTCTTTATGCTGCATTGTTGAACCATACTGTAGGTGTGGGTTATGGATGTTTTGTCACGCACTGGGAATTATGTATAATTTGCGTCAAACAATCTCCGCGTGGCACTTGGAGCTCAGCGGGTGTTCCACTTAATAAAATCACTTAGTGTAACAATTCCCACCTTGACACCCCCTCCGTTCCCTCAGAGGAAAAAGGTGCAGCTACATTGCGAGAGACTTTTTCTTTTGGTTATTTTCCTTTTATGTATCACCTGACAGGAGGTTAACTACCAATTTCCAGCCCCATTATTCTCCTGTAACTCCGGGGCAGAGTGAAAAGTCAATTACAGTCAAAGCATACTGTGTTTGTTGGAATCCAGGGCTTGTGATCTTCTCTGCCGAATCATTTTCGACTAAATGTGCATGTTTAATTATAAGCTAGACATTATAGGGCTTAATGAGATACCACAGCAAATTGCATTGTGGGTTTCATATGCGCTAATAAAAAAATAATACAAAAAAGCATCTCACTGGGATGGCAATTCTCAACAATATCAGAGCGAGTCCGTCCGGCGCTGTGACATTTAAGTAAGATGCTCTCCTTTTCTTTGAGGACGGTTTCCAGCTCCTCAGCTGGGAAATGTCACATGTTTTCTAAGGTCACGTTGGATCTCTTCAGTTATTTTTCATCAAAGGAGCTTAGCCCAGTGATTCCCTCTTGTGATAATTTACTTCCGCGACAGATCAACAGACGTGATCTAAGAGATCACGTAGATCTACGGTGAAATTCAAAAAAAAGGAGAAAGAACACTTTCCCCTTCACAGCCGGTCCAAGTCTGCCGTCAGGGAGTGATTTCTTACTTTTCCACAACAACAACTCTCACCAGAACCTCGTAAATGCAGGTGGGGACTTGCTGCAGGTCTCGCTTGTGGAGCAAAAAGCATCTCAAGAGCAGAGCAAAGATCTGTGCCTCGTTTCCTGAAAATGCAACATGTGCTGAGCTCTCCTCTCAAGTGTTACTGGTGGTGCGACTTGGTGCAGAAAGAAGCCCTCGCTTCAAGGAGCTCACACTAAAAGCGGCTGTTATTTTGTAACATTTTTTTCTGCAATCTATCTCAAATTTAGCTTCCGGTGTTAGCATCAGAGCTCGATCAGTTATCTGCAGGAACAAGCAGGAACTACTTTGTCGTTTGCCGGTAATGAAGGTGCAGGTTTTGAAGAAGAATGTGTGAAATGAAAACGACAACATCTCTGGTTCCGCTGCATTGATTTTGATGATGTCCTTGAACTATCCACTGTGAGCGAGACGATGGAGGGAATGTTAAATTGGTTTTAATTTATACAGAGCGTGCGATGCGTAAGGACGGAGGCTTTGGGGTTGTTTAAAGGCACCTTTGACAGAGCTGAGTGGAAATAGTATTACAGGAGTCTATCATTGCCATATTAGACGATAGGGGTTTAATAATGGGAAAGGTGCAACAACTTGTCTCACTTCTGGTTGCAAAAAGCTTCAAAATGATAGTCCACAAACCAGTTGGTGACACACACACACACACACACACACACACACACACACACACACACACACACTCTCACACACACACACTCACATACACACACTCACACACACAAACACACACACACACACACAACAACGTCTACTTCTGCTGCTTTACAGCGTCCCTCATCCACCAGTCTGTTTGGCAGGGGTTGCTCGGCAACAGGCTGCAAAGACATGGCACCTGACATGTCAAAAGAGAGAGAGAGCAACCAGGCACTTGTCTGCATAGCTCTGTCGACTCCCAACAAACACACTGCACTCACCGTGCAGGAAATAAAAACACGGTCCGACATGTGTACATGCGGCAGTTTAATTACCTTTGAAGTCTAAGCAGATCTCGGAGATATTACGTCTCATCGGAGATGCCGTTTATTAATAAGCAGTCAGCGAGTGGATAAAAGCACAGCGTCCTTCAATAAATGGGTCTCTGAATACAGGGACTTTATCAAGAGAGCATCTGAATCATCATAATATAATTACATCTGCAAGGGAAGCCAAGCATATACATGGTAGAGATATCACTGCTGCAGAAGAAATTTGTGTGAACTCCCTTTGTGGCCTATATGAACATACGAGGGGTCACAAAGCCACAATAAATGTATACATTTTATAGATTATAAAGAGGTTTACACTGGGACTCATTTTTGTTTTTTATAAGCTTGACTGTAGAGTCCACATCGGGTCACCTGGAATGTTTATTCCATCTTGGTCTCTTAAAAATGACTTTCCCATACAACGAGACTGCGTCCAAGACTTTCACCCAGGAGACTGCGGTTCGTGTCCTGTGTGAAACCAAAAGTCAACCTTATATAATCTTTTAATTTACGTTTTGTTTCAATTTGTTAACCACACATTTAAAAGTGCGACCATAGTTTAGTAGTATGGGAATGTATTTTTGGACGGGGGTCGTTTATCTCTTCCACCTCCACTGATGTAACCACGGTCTGTACCTTCATGTGTTTACTCAAGTCCACTTCTTTTTTTTTCTTTTTTATTATTACTGATTTTTGTGTCACTGTGGGCAATTCAAGGAGAGGCCTTCACATTGATCTGTTACCTACAAAGGACACGAGTTCAGAAACAAGATGGATTTCATATATCTATTATTTGATGTGACTCCCCCTCTTTAAAAGGATATGGATTTTCTGCCACTGATTCGAGGAGTTAGGTAGGGCTGAAGATCCCCCGCCTGGAAAGGTTGCACCCAGTGGATTTTCTCTGCGCGCCAGGATCACAGACTAAAAAGGTTGTGATACTGTATAAACTTTAAGCTGACATTTATCTTTGTTGTGGGGATGAAATCCCGTTTACACTTAAAAACGTTTGCGCTAACTATTAGCTGAGTGGTTTTGTAGCAGCGGAGAAATCGCTCAAACAATCAGCAGGATTTGTCTACCGTGTTTTCCCATTTTCAGCCCGACTCCAGCGTCCCGCTTCCACAATATATTCCGCCGCCACAATGTGGACAGCATGCAGCGTTAGCACCGTTAGTGTGCCAGACTGACCGCAAATCATCTCCTTAGACCTTCTATCTGACTCCCTGCATTTGGCCGGCGCTGATAAGGCCCCCGCCAAAAAAAAAAAAAAATGACCAGGGGGTCACAATTTCACCACTGAAGTCGACGGATGCGATAGACTACTGTGTCCATCACAGTGTAACTTCGGGCTGTCTCTGCAGTGTTGTCATTTCCCGGGCAGTGGGATGCTTTGAATTAATCGGGAAAACACGGAGAGAGAGAGAGAGAGAAAGAGAGAGAGAAAGAGAGAGAGAAAGAGAGAGAGAGAGAGAGAGAGAGAGAGAGAGAGGTCGTGAGGGCCTGAAACTCCTCTCGGCCTCCATTTCTGACACATTGTTAAAACATTCATGAGGTCTAAATGCATTTTTAAAGATAGAATTTCGCATCTCGAGAGAGCGACAATAGTGATTATTCTGTTTTGACGGAGATCACCTGCAGATGAACTCCTGGCTAAAGGCATTTCATGTCTCACAGTATGCATGTGTCTGCACATTTGTAGAATATCGTGTTTCGTTTTTTTCTTTTGAATGTTTTTAAATACCTCTTGAAGTAATCAAGTCTGAATTACTCAAGTAATCAAGGGCGAGCAGGAGGATCCGCGACGGAGGAAGCTATCACGTTAGCAGTGTCTCGGGATCTGCTTTTATCTGACATGGAAATGAATGGTGGACGTGTGAATCTGTTAAAGGAACAGCTGACGACTTGTCAGTTTTACATTTCTGTTTTGTGTAGATTAAAAAACAAGACACATGTTAACGAGGTAGCTTTTTTTAAACTTTGTGGTATCTGATCTTTTCATCCAAGAAGACAACAAAAGCTTCAAACTATTCCTGGAATTGCATGTGCAGTTATATTTAGTCTCCCTATTCTTCAGATAATACATAAATGCTGCAGCATGTAATGGAATCTTCTGTTTAAGCACTTAATCATTTCCTATTAATAAGGGATTATAAGTACTTTGTTACAATTCTACCTCAAACATCGGATCTCATGATTACTTAATCATTCAAAATATCATACAATGTACTACACTCATTTGCAAATATTCCAGCACTGCAGCGCATCGAGTTATTGATAAGATGAACACAATTTCAAAGAGCATATTATTATGTTATTATATTATTACCATCACAGCATCTGACATGAAAGGATTGCATTGATTCTGCAGAAGTTGCACCAGTCATAAAGGATTAAACTGTATTAGAGCCGTGTGTGTGTGTGTGTGTGTGTGTATGTGTTATCATAGAGTAGATCGTCTGTGTGTTGAATTGATTTGTAAATAAATTCTTGACAATTCCTTTCAAACTCAGTGAAATAAAACCCATTCAGACCAACAAGCTGCTGGCACAGCCTTTTGTTTGTCCATGACTAAACAAACAGGGGCTGGAACATTGAATTAGCTTCTGTGTGTGTGTGTGTGTGCGTGTGTGTGTGTGTGTGTGTGTGTGCGTGTGCGTGTGTGACAAAATGCAGCTATTACTGTCATGAGAAGAAGTTAGAAATTCAGCTGGAAAGGATGTTTATTCATTTATTTAAAGTGTCCTTTCCCGAGAAGTAAAAATAACCACTATGGAATTAACTTATCTTAAAGGGCCAGTACACCAAAAGTTTATTTATTTAAAACAATTTTTCTCCTTTATTTTTGTGAACACATAATCCATAATCTATTTAATCTTATTTTATTTGGATATCTGCTTCATCTCTCCCAGGTAGATTATGCAATTGCATGTGTGCATGCTTCTGTGAGTGAGTGAGTGAGCTCTGTGTCTGTCCGTGACTAATCTTACATTCTGCTGCAGCAAAGTGCATACTATTTCTGGTGGCCAGTATGGCTGTATATTTATGGACGTCTCGAGGTTTGCAGCGACTTGATAACACTTTTTATTGGCTGTTTAATACTTGCTGACTCCTCACTCACTAATCTTAACCCGGTACTGCAAGCGATGACAACTGAGTGCATCCGATCCCCCATCTGTGACGGTGTCGACGGTGTGTTTGGCTGACCTACCGGCACACACACTGCCTGTGTACCTTTCAGTCGCTCCTCTGCAGCTCACTTTTATTGTTTTGGCAGTGTGTGTGCTTGGCTTACAACTATACACCGGTAACACACACCGCTATTACGCGACAACCTCGAGCCGATTGCTTGCATACATTGTTTCTGAGTTCAAATGAAATGTATTTTATGCTGCTTTACGGCCCCATTAGTGTGTTAGGTAATTGTGGGTTGCATTCATTCGACCACACAATAGTGGTCGTTGCAGACACACCTGGCGGAAAGCTACTGAGTGCACCTTTCTAGTCTTGTCTATATGTTTGCATATGTGGTGTTTCGTGACAGATTAAAACAAACCAGCGTGCATAAAAGCAGAACTTAGTGAGCTGGGTCGGACAACAGCCGTTGATTTAAGTGATGTTAGCAGAAACATTAGGATGAAGTGTCTCAGTAACACGTGTGAACAGCGGAAAGCCAGTCATGCTTGAGGTCCGGCAGGACACTTGACACTACACAAGGACATCTTAAGGGCACTGCAACAACCACAACACACACACACACACAATGGTGCATGAAACCTTAAGACCTTGGAGAAGCTAAACCATCCTCATTTCAGCATTATGTCGGTGCCAACTGTCAGAGGTGCCTCTTGCTGTTCCATAATGATGATCAAGCGCTTCAATCCGTGAGGCTTTTTCTCTTTTTTTTTTCCTCCCCTCAGCCGCGAACCCTGTTTGCCAAATGATAAAAGGCTTTTTATGATCCTACCTTTCTCTTCCTATATGTATTGTTTGACATATGTTGTCCCCTATATTTCACTGACCCCTCCTTGAACTCAATACATCCATTTAATGCAGTGGATAAATGGCAGAGAGCGGGTCTCTGCTCTGGGACCTCTTGGCACTCGGCTCGGTGCTGAAAGAACACTTATCCCCACTCACCCACATCAAATTCATTTTCTGGCATTGACGCGGAGCAGCGCTGTGGTCAGATCATTTCAAGTCAAGGTAAACTGCCAATAGTACACGCCATGAAACAAGATGAAACATGAAATATGTTGGCACACAATGAGCAGCGTGTGTGTGTGTGTGTCTCCTTCGCAATCTTCCTCTCACTTCCTCCCATTTTCTCTCACTCTCAGTCACTTGAGCTTTAGTGGCGCCATAACCCCCTGAAAGGCAATTACCATGACAACAGCAGTCAGGATTTGCACCACAGTAATTAGTTCGGTTAAAAAAAAAAAAAAGGAGGAGGAAGGAATTATGTTGGGGGTTTTTTTGTCAGAGAATTGATATGACACACATCAGAGTGTAAGGTGCAGCCCTGGGGATGAACCTGTGGTGAGAAACGAGGAGGTAAAAAACATACCGGAGCTCCAGTAACACACAAAGAAGAAAAACAGAAGGCTTGCTGTATCGGGTCAGTGTATTAAGAGCTCCATTAATCACTATGATACAGTGGAACCAATGAATAGAGCAGCCACATCTCTGTGGAAGTGATGTCATGCTCATGTCCGTAGTAAAAAATGATGGTGGAAAAGGGGCTGCTCCTAGTCCTAGTATGGGGGGAAAAAAATCATAAAACATCATCTGATGAAGAGACTCTTTCTTCAAGTATGTAAACAGCGGTGGCCCTTGATTCCTCAGTGGGGAGAGAAAGTGGGAGGGCCATTTGTTTTCCTTTTTTTCCCCCTCATTCTCATTGAAAGTGCATCCTGAATCTCATTGCCCCGGATCGCAGCTTGTTGGAGGTGTGTGCACGCTCACCTCCAGCCTTGCTCAGCCGCTGTAATAGATGTGTTTGTTGCTAAGTGGCGGTTGTAATGGGATGCTTGTTTGCCTTGCTTGGTGCACTTTCATCCTTCACTGTAGTGCTAATGCCACGCGGCAATTTGTCTCGCGGCTGCGGAGCTTTCTCTTGGTAGGCGAGGAAAACAAAAAGGCGCTGGAAGTCGGGCATCCCTCCGAACACTCGCACGTTTGAATGTACCTTGTGAGTATTTGTAGTCATTTGCCACTAATTGGGAAACAGTCTTTTTCTTTCTTTGTGCACAAAAGGTGCACAGAGGAGGGTTACGCCGGCAGTACAGTACTGAACCGCCCTATCCACTGCAGTGCTCCATAAATAGAGGAGCGTGAGAGATGGGCAGAGGTGGAGGGAAGGGTAAAGATAGCACCGGGTCTCATCCCCCCACACGCTCAGATTGTCACCGGCCTCACAGAATCCACCCATCATGGATCATCTTCATCATCAGCCTCCAAAGAAAAAGCCCAAAAACTGTCCACGCCATAATTCCAAGAGGCCCCTTAATGTCGTGCACATTTATTGCTGTTGTCAATGCATCATTTATGTGTCTGAGTATCTTGGCCTCCACACACAAGACGACCCGAGGTCAGCCCACGGCATCATGAAGTATTCAGCGACACGCAGGCTTCTTCAGCTTTCCGCTGCCATGATGTGAAATCCTCTTTGTTACAGCATCATTAAAGACTATTTCTGGTTTGTATTGTTGCTGCCGCCATACTGGTGCAGTCACTGCAGCAGAGCGTGTGTGTGTGTGTGTGTGTGTGGGGTGGAAACACTGCACATTGCCTGTAAGTGACATTTAATTTAATTAGACATAATCATCGGATGGTGCATTCTTGTGAGTCGCAGTCACAACCTGGTTATGTGGATTTATGCAGAGAAATCCGGGAGCATTACAGGAGCTGTAACCTTGTTTGTTCGGGACATTTGCCGTTTGCTCCTTTTGTCCTGATCTCGGGGGAAATGTCATTAGTAGTATTTGCACACGATCGCTATCGCGACAAAGTAAATCAGATTGGAGCTCACGCGGTGTCGAGGAAGCAGCGTGACAATCAAACATTAGCTCAGATTGTAAGCGTGAAAAGCCTCACCTTTCGTCATCTTTTTATCATCCTCTTCGGACCTGTGTTATTACCGTTGGAGGCTCAACAATCTTTCTACTCTATTTTCTGTGGCTTGTTTTCCACGCGGTGGCTTGAAACATAGCCAGTGACGAGGCTTAAGTGGATTCCATGCTGTGTTTTGATAAGTGGGCAATGCGAGAGTCCTCACAGCGGACCCCGAGGAGGCTCTGATTTCATGTCATAATGAGACCCAGCTGTCAGAACAGAAACCAAACTCTTTGTCAACACGTGTATTTTCACCTCCGTTCCATAGTAAGTCACGCCAATGACTGCTAAATGCACAATGTACAATTTGTCTAATGGTAGGTACATTGGGTAATTGGCTTAATTCTAAATAGGTGTCACCTTGGTTACCCAGGAAACATGTTAAGGAAAATAATGAGTGACATTTTCAGAAGAATACCTTAAAATATCACCAATTTACTGCTCTTTATAGTCAATTGGTGCAACAGAATTGATGTGTTTATGTTTGTTTATTTCTTACATCAGCCTGATATTTGGACAAATGGTGCATCAGCATGCAAAAAATAAAATGACTCAGCCACCAACAAATTCTCGCTCCAAATACTGCAGCTATGATGTTCTACGTAAACCGAGAGCTTTAATTTTGGCGGTGTGTCAATATATGTTCGTAATATGCATTGTCTTTTCAAAATAAAGTCTTATTTAGGTTTAGGCAACATAATCACTTAGATAGGTTAAGAAAAGAGTTGACTGACTAAGAACTCACTTTAAAACTCACGTGACAAAATCTTAAAACAAATGTTTTTGGGACATAAAGAGCGCTCACTTGTGTTCTTGTCCTCCTTATGGATGTATGTTCAATATTCACTTTCCTTACAGCTCAGTTTTGGTCTCCACCAACTTGTCTGTGTTTTTAGCTGGAGGTTCTATGTTTACCAGGTAGCCATTAACTTTGCCTGTCTGCAATTAGGCACTGGGCAGCAATAGGGTTTTTTTTCCTAGTGAAAACAGCTGCTTGCTTCATATGAGCAGTGAGGCTCGACTCTGCGGTAAATGTGCTGTAAAACAACACCCCCCAAAAAAATTTAATAATGAAGCTGCGAGGGCAAACACCAGCGATAAGTTTACTCCTGGATGCTTCCTTGGCTTATTTACAGGGATCTGTTGCATGGCAGTGAGTCTACACAGCAGGCCGCCCTGCCTGTGCACTCCACAGGGCATTCACATGAAGCAGACTCAATATCTGAGGTTCACTTGGCGCCACATGCAAATGACGACTTATCTCCAAATGGTGCTCGAGCCAGAGCCGGCGAGGCAAGGTCACCGCCCCGCTGTGGTAATTAATTTTGGCAGTGGTGGGTTGTATGCTTACCAAGGTTGGGATGTGTCATCCCTCAGGGTTCGCATGTGTGGTCAGATACTCCAAGACTATGCCACATGTCTGCAGCCCAGGGCTACAGGACTCACACATCACGAGTGGCAGAAAGATGCCAGTAAGGCTCATTCGGCAGCTTCAGTGTGAGTGGTTTTGGTTGCACCTCTGCAAAGAGCTCAACAGAACAGCAGGAGGAATGCATTTCCTTTGGGTGACCTCGGTATCGGTAAAAAAAAGAAGGTGCAGCTTGACTTGGAGGTTTGCATAATAATATTACAGGGAATTTCTGAAGAGTTGGAGTTCATTTTCTTTCTAAAGTTGTGAATTCATCATCATGAAGTAAGTACAGGATGAACTCCTGGATATGAGCTCAAGGGCACGAGTCGGGATCCAGCGAGAGGAAAGTGTAATCTGCCAGCGGCTCGACACTGAGCGCTGACCCACGACCAAGGGGCTGATGGGATACAATTTCAATCGACAGCCTCAGCCATTGGTAGGTACGGACCTGAAGCGGTTCAGGTCATATTTCTCTGGCCTTCATTAATTGGTATTTTGACTACAGCCCTCTCTCTTGTGGTAGACCACCAGTCCACCCACATGAAGTCCTTGAAGTGTGACATTGCAATTACACTCACAGTGACACATGGGAGAAAATCCCAGTCTGCTAATAGAGATCTGGCCAGCCTCTTCCCCTCTCTGCACTGAAAGGAAAAAGGAATTTTCAATAACACGGCCATTTATAGCTGCTACCACATGGCAGAGTGAAGCAGGGAGCAGAAGGAGAACTTTTACTATTGATGGTTGTATAAATGCTAATGGTTTGGCAATCAATACAGCATTACAGTGCCCCCTGGTAAATAGAATTATGATCCGGACACAGTGTATGATCACATGATTGATGCGTTAAAGCACTAAAGCAGCGCATTAAGGCTTGACCGTATATTCAGCACAAAGAAAAGGTCAGTGAAATGGAAAGAAAATAACCAGACTGGGTCAATAATCCTGTGTGTAACATCGTATTTGTCAGTGGGTTTTTTTTTTGTTTGAACCAATAACATTATTCATTAATTGGCAAAATGTCTCGTTTGCATTGGATAGGAGCTTCTGTAATGAAAACACACTTCTTCTGCGATCAGCAAAACAAATGCAGAGCAGTTTGTTTAATGCAAATAGCGTTGCCATTATTCAAACATGAAGTCTACATGTACAATAGGAAAAAGACAGCGAGGAAGTGCGGCTGGATATTCTTACCTTTTGCTCTACATAAACGTTCTTACTAAACCAACACATTTTAGATGGTCTATTCAACTGAGTATATTTGAATTTTGTGCGTGTGTGTGTCGCCATAAAGTTCTGTCTTTGGCTCGGAGGCACAACTTGAATTCCACGCCTAATAATGTTTAATATCTCTTATGCAAACTGAGATTTAATTACATTCTAATTAAGAAAGGTACTGCAGTGCACATACATGGCGGACGTCTCTCATGCAGTATCTGTGCCGTCCAGATATTAAACGGCTTGTTATTCTCGTCGTAATTTGCCTCCAACGGCAAAAAAACACTCTGCGCGGCGAGATAGCCGGCCCGCCACTCTGACGGTCTGCCAACGCTCCCAGTGGGTTGATTTGAATTGATGCGTCGAGGAGTCAAGTGGCCATCCCAAACAAACCCTCCAAATTAAACGACAACACGGCACTTTTTAAATAACACTTCAGCGCACCGACATGATTGGTTGTTTTAGATTTTTCTGTCTATTTTTTAAATTGGACCGTTCACACCAATGGCAGCGTGTTGCCATGGCCTCGCCGTCGTCAATTTACCTGCTTTCTGCATATTTATTTTCCACTTCCAGATGATACGAGCCATTACCACAAACGCTCACTGACAGTTATAAACAGGCTGGAATGTGTTCACAGATGCCACCAATGTGCTCTGGTGATATTAATTAGTCAATGAATCATAATCTATATCGAAGCATCTCTCAAAAAAAAAAACCTTCCACAGATTTTGTCATTTTAAACAACCCTGCTGTTTCAATTCCCTCTGATGTGGCGTTCATTTATTGGAATGGAAAAAAAAGCTTTATTCAAACCTTGCTGTTTGAATAATTGATAAAGGTATGCGGAAGAGTAGAGCTCACTGAAGATTGACTTAGAGAGGTACATTTGACACCCCTAATTTAACACCATTTTCCCATCCAAATTCAGTGAAACTTTAACCAAATTTCCAGGAAACTGGCAAACAAAACACTCAATTTATCTTTTTTCTATTGTTACAGAAATATTTAAAAAATATTTGGCCGAACATTCTCCAGCAAGGTGCCATTAGACCACTGAAGAAGAAGAGGGTGAGCACGTAACGCTAAGGCTTTAAGTCCTCGCCTTGGTGACCTTGAAAGACAAGATGGCGTAATTAAGACGGTGCCAGTCAAACCATTAACAGAAAAATGTCATGTACAAAATTATATTTATTTATGTTTGTTTAATGTATTAATTTGAGGAGGTCACACACTCATCGCTCCACAGATTTTTTATGTCTTTTTTGCATTGCGCTAGTTATATTTTGTTGTTGTCAGTGCACCTAATTATTTTCTTTATACACAAACTGAAAACAGATGAAAAAGAACATCCATTTTTCTTGATTAATGATTTAAGGTTGAATGTCGGATGAAAACAATATTAAAAAAAAGCTCCAAGCAAAGTCTGTCTGCCTTTATTCTACTCATCTATTTGTAAGGAGTTTGTTGGGTGAAAAGCTTCAATCCTCATCGCTTTTCTTAAACTATTCTCTACGTTTTCTTTCTCGTCACAACAAATACAACACACAAGTGGACCTACGAGACCCCGCCAGGTCACACATTGACACTCTTTCAATACACTCTCATCCCACACAATTTTCCCTCCCATTTTCCTCAGAGGAGTCATTCCCTCCCGCATCATGTAAGCTTTTTTTCCCTTTTCTATCCTGTGGAGGGGTAGAAGGGGACCCCATTTTTCTCCACCTCCTTATCCCTAAATCCAAGCTGGTTTCCATGAGAAACCGGGAGGAATGT